>NC_141600.1:24566127-25168627 GCF_047967505.1 Dipteris shenzhenensis
CCTATTATAAATGTCAAGGACCTCACTTTCTTAAGAACTTCCCATACAAGGATGATCAACCTATACTCCAACTGAATGTAACCACTTTGAACACTCCTTTGTGTTTTGGTTGTGAAGTGGATCATATATACAAAGATTGCCCCATGAGAAGAACTACTAGACCAGCTCATGATCCAAAGGCTAGCATTAACCTACTGATTATTGAGAGGGGCTAGGTCTTTTTAGTATCATTGAATGTGATCATGAGGGCCGAAGCTAAGACCATAAGTAAGGAGATATGCAAACAAGCTAATATGGATAAGGAAACCGCCTCCCAGTTTAAGGGCAAAGGTCGAGCAAGTGCAGTTAAAGTAGGGAAAGGTTCAGACCGGGTTGTGATCTAGAGTGGTTTAGGTAAAGAGATCGCAAATGGTCTCCACCTTGACATCTCAGGTACTGCACAGTCAATCTTAGACCTCACCATACCATGGTTTGAGGATAAGGTTAGGGCATGTGAAACATGGCACCATAGATGGGACGTAAGCCAAGTTTGTCAAAATGAATACCCCAACCAAGCCATGGAAAAGCAACGCCTGGGCAGAGGCACAACGGTTAGTTCGGGAATGCCAAGAGAGATTTGAGCAACAATTGAGGACTAACAAAAGCATAGATACCATCCACCCGAACCATCAAAAAATTCCAAAAAGAACCATAAAGCCCATGCCTACCTTGGATAAGGTTGAAGGAATAGCCATCTCATTCGAGAAATATATGCTATGGCACAGGGTCGAGAACCAATGGGTCAACTATGGGATAAGGCTAGGCTCTCCGTATTCTTATCCTTAGAGATTAATATGCCCATAGCTTCCCTACTAATATCTACCTACTAAACAATTGGTCAAACCTCTGAACACTCTAAAGTTTGCTCACTGAACTATGAACTGACAATATCAATCTGACCCTCACAACAATGAGAAATCAATGGCTGATGTTTTGGATTGCCTAAATGTATTTTGTCTAGCCTCTAGGTCCTGAATGAATCATAAAAAAACAGGCATATATGATACTAGAAATCTACCTCCCGAGCTCCTATTAGGTAAAGGATACAAAGTCACAGGAGAAAGAGAGATTTGCAGGCTTCTCGGTATTCCTATGGGATTCAAATGCTCTCTAATTGATTGGTGGGATTGGGTACTTGATAGAGTCAAGGATAAACTCAATAAATGGCAAGGCCTCCAACCAACTCTAGCAAGAAGAAAGCTTGTATCAAATCACTACATCTATCCCTCGATCATGTATTTTATCTCCTGTTGGGTTGCAACCAAAAAGAGTGGGAAAAATTAATAGCCTTTTTTGGTCTTTCTTGTGGGGGGGAGACACTGACCATCACAAAATGGCCAAGGTAAAATGGCAAGTCTGCACAATGACCAAAGATTCAGGAGGGCAAGATTTATGAATATTGAGAAGTCAGTGGCAAGATTCATGAATCAATGGATAACTAAGGCCTTTCAAGATCTCGACTCAACTTGGGCCACTCTAATTCTTTGCAACCTTAAAAAAGTTAGATGTGTCACAAGATGTAGACACTAGAAATAGATTCCTTTTGAGGTGGCACTACTGGGTAAAGAAACTTGTATTACCAAAGGGTTAGAACTCTAGAAGGGAATGTGGCAAGCATGGGAGTCAACGTGCCCGCATATCACATGGAAGGGCTTTTAAGAAAGATGGGTATCTTTTGTAGTCAAGACTCAATTTGGCTCCCCATAATCTGGCCGAATGCACAAGTAAGTCGTTAAGAAATGCATCCAATGTTGGGAGAATTTGGGCTCTCTGGCAAAGGAGTGTACTATTGCTCATCTCGGAACTCACCCATCTCATTTTCTTTACAGGCTTGAAACACATTCACAGGAGTGGTTCTCTGAGTAGTGTCCGACTCAGCTACGAATAGATTGCCGATCATGGGGTGAACCTTCTAGGTCTTTAGGTCGACCCTTACAATTTGCTCATCCTTGCACAAATAAATTCTATTGGAGTCCCAATCATGTACTAGGCCTACGGTGTGGATAAAAGTTTTGCCTAGGATGGGACATCCATGTGAGCTATGAAGCTGGGGCCTACTCCCATGTCCTGAAGAGAGGATAGGATAAAGCCCCATTCCATCCTGCCGTAGGCTTTGTCAAAGTCAACTAACTTTGAGGAAGCATATATCTTGTTGTGTTTCCTTGGCTTGAGACCTGACCTTCTCAAAGCATCAGAATTGCCTCCAGGATGCGTCGCTTCTAAATAAAGCCTTTCTGCTCTTCTCTTACCCACTTATGCATCTTGATCCTTAGTCTGATGGCCAATGCTTTGGCAAAAATGAAAAATCTTGTAGTTGGTGTTCAGCATGGTCAGTGGTCTCTAGTTTTTTATCTCTTATTTGGGGCCTCCTTTCGATATTAGACTATTAGTTTGATCTTTATGTCAATACTTGGATCAAATCATCCTTTTCTTTTGAATCTTGCCATAGCTCCATTAAGCAAGGGCATCCTCCCCAGGTGTCTTCCCTTTTGCCATAGCATCAATTGCTACTTTTAATTCTTCAAGTGTAAGGTCTCTATCGGTACTGGAAATTAAAGTCTATTGATAGCTTTCTCTAACTCTAAGCTTTTCAGTTGATAGAATCTCAGCCTCTCCAAGAATGGTTTGAAAGTGGGTCAAGACTAGATCCATGATCTTAGCCTCTCCAAGATGGTTTGAAACTGGGTCAAGACTAGATCCATGACCTCATTTGGATCTTGCACGAGCCTCCCACCTTTTTGTAAGGTGTCCATAGATTCCTTAGCATGATTCCTTCAGAGAATTCTGCACATTTCATCATTGGCTCTTTCACTTTTTCCTGCCCACCACTCTCTTGTGTAGATTTTGGCTTGTCTTGCTTCAATTTCTGCCACAGCTTTCAAGTTGTTTCTTGTGTTTCTTAGTTGTGTCTATCCCTGAGGTGAATTGACATCCTCAAGCCTATTTAGCTGGTCTACTAGTGTTTGTCTCCTCTTGATCCTCGCTTTGTCTGATCTTTGCTTGATTGACCTCAAGAAGCAACCCATGTACTAGTTTATGGTTAGAGAAGGGGAGGGACAATAGAGCGCTAGCCTTATGGCATTCTACTTTTTCCTATAACCTCAATTTACACTCTGGCATGTACTATCTGCTAAGTATCCTACGCGCGACCGTCTTTCCAAATCATCTCTCGTCCCTACCCCTTCTACAAATCGCCACGGAAGCTCATATGTACCTTTTTTGGAGCTGTCTAGTTATTTGTCCCTTTTGGCGATCTGTTACTGCATGGCTAGTCTGTGGTAACATAGTGATTCAATGCTACTAGAAAATGGTCCTTCATGGCAACTGTGGCTAGATGACAGAACCTTAGCTACATTTATGGAATTTGACTCGGGCCATTCTCATCAATAAGATCTAGATGTGTACGAATGTGGTGGTGTTTTCGGGTTCATTTTGTTTGGACTTGCAGTAGGAGATCCTCAAAGTCTTGTATCATTATAGATCGGAGTTTCATGTGGCATATATGGCTCTCAGCTATGTTTAGCATAATGCTATCTTTTTTTACTCTTTGTTAGTGTAACAAGTTGAATACATTCAAAACGCCTGTCGTGGAAGCTGAGAGAGAGAAGAAGAAGAAGAAGAAGAAGAAGAAGAGAGACAGAGAGAAAGGGGGAGAAAAAAATGGGGACAAAAATAGCAAGCAAGAAAAAGAAGAAGAAGAAGAGAGAGAGAAAGAGGGAGAAAAAAATGGGGACAAGAAGAGGAAAAATCCACGTCATTTTCCTTTCTGAGGGGAAGTAGCCTTTACTAAAGCCTTCCCTCCTCAGGGTAGGCCAAAAACTCTACTTTTTTGACGCAAAACAAACAAGTTGAACCACATTCAAGTGGCCTACTGTGAAGAGGAAAAGAAGGAGAAAAAGTTGGAACGACATTAAGTGGCCAAGAAAAAGGGGGACCAAAATAGAAACAAGAGAGAAAGGGGGAGGAAAAAGTACAAAAAAGCTAGAAATATTTTAAAAATTAGTGAATTTTAGCTTCTTAACGCCAAAACATCAAAATAGGCTACCTTAAGGTAGGCCAAAAAGAATAGAAAGTAGACATACCAATAACCTTAATATGAGTTTTGCACGTTTACATGGGAGCTGGGCAAGGAGTCTAGTTCTAAATTTTATTTTGTTTGTTTTGTAGAGAAGCCAATTGAGAGGTTTTAGCCGGCTTGGGCTATGGAGATATCGAGGCACTCAACACTTCCAATTAATTTCACCAATTTAATTTTTTAAAGGTGGCAACAAATTTCTATAAGATTGCAGTCCAAGAAGTTGTTCAATAAGAAAAACCAGGAAGCCTAGCATCAAACACCGTTCCTCCTCCTCCTCCTTCCATGGCTTCCCTCCCCAAACCTCACGCTGTTCTCATCCCCTACACCGCTCAAGGCCACGTCAACCCCATGATGCAGCTCGCCACCAAATTGGTTTCTCGTGGAGTTCATGTCACCTTAGTCCTCATCGACCACCACCTCGCCCGTATCTCACAACATCAGATTAACGGCTCTCCGTCTGGTGTCCGCTTGATGAGCATCCCCGATGGCTTGCCGGCTGACTGCAGCCGCGATGTCATGGACGGTGCCCTCGGATTGTCTATCGAACAGAGAGGCGGAGCCTTTGAGACAGCACTCCAGAGCCTCCTCGGTGAAATTTCCCCCGTTACTTGCATCATCGGCGATTACTTTGTTGCAAGGGTGCGAGACGTAGCCAACAGACTTGACATCCCTAGAGTCCTCTTTTGGCCGCAATCTGCTGCCACTTTCTCGATTTATGAGCATGCACTCGAGATCGCCTCAAACGGCTATAATCCTTTCGACGGGACCGGTATATCTTGACTCTTCATCTCCAGTTTAATCCATTCAGAAAAGCTTTAATCCTTTCGAAAGGACTGGTATTTCTCGATTTTTGCTGTCCCAGTTTGCATTCTGTGATTGAGTTCTTAGTTCTGAGTTGTTTCGCAATATGAATCTAACGCCGATGGAGGTTATCCATTTTAATTGTGTAGTCAAGACTTTCGGACCCAAATTGCCGATGGACCTTATCACCTGTATCCCGGGACTCCCTCCGGTGCATCCGGCTTACCTTCCCTTTGAAACTATGTATGGCCTCCCTGCACTGCAATGGACGGAAAAATGGATTGGCGAGCAGTCTGGGAGTAGCAACGAGGCCTGCTGTGTGATTTCAAACTCTATTGAGGAGCTGGAGCCTGACCTCTTCAAAGCACTCCCAAACCTTTGGCCAATAGGTCCTTTGTTACCATCCGCTTTTCTCGAGGAAAGAGAACATTCTGAGGACGTTCATAATGGGACGAGTTTCTGGAAAGAAGATGCAGATTGCACACAGTGGTTAGATATGCAACCCGTCTCATCAGTGTTATACGTTTCCTTTGGGAGTGTGACCAAGTTTGCCATTGAGCAAATCCAAGAGGTCGCTTTTGGCCTCATAGCTAGCAAGCAACGTTTCCTCTGGGTAATCAGAGAGGGGTCAGTCCTCGGACTCGGAGATGTATCGAATATCTTTGAAGCGTTACCTGAAGGTTTTTTGAACGGGATGAAAGATCAAGGCAAGATAATCAACTGGGCACCGCAAGCATCGGCGCTAGCGCATCCAGCAGTGTCAGGCTTCTTCTCGCATTGTGGCTGGAACTCGACGATCGAGAGCATCAGCATGGGGGTGCCTTTGTTGGGATGGCCGCAGCTATTTGACCAGATAACAAACTGCTGGATGATAACCAATAAATGGAAGATAGGATTGGGACTGAAGACGGACGAGGAAAACAAGACGAACAGAATGGAGGTAGAGAGAGCAGTGCGAGAGCTCATGGAAGGGGAAGTTGCGAAGGAAATGAGGACGAATGTGGCGGTATTGAGAAATGTAGCGAGAAAAGCTGTTAAGGTGTGTAATGGCAGCTCGGAGGTTCGCCTTCAAGCTTTTGTTGAAGATCTCTTCCAAAAGGCCTCATGTGGTAGCCTCTAGGTATTCTTCTATTTTAGAGCCCAAGATCACATGCTTCTCCATTTCTTCAGGGATTTGAAGTCCCCTATGCTTGTGGTGGTAGGTTAGGGAGAATCCCCCTATGCTTGTGGTGGTAGGTTATGTAAGCCTCCCTTGCAGGGAAGGCTTAAAGTGAAGGATTTGCAAGGGAAGGCCTTCCCTTGCACTAAGGATTTGCTAAAGAAAAAACTTTGTTTTGAACCAATCAAATTATTACCTTTTACTTTTCTACTCAACTAAGACTTTTAAATTCTTGCCGGTCCTCAAAGGCTTCAACAATTTTTAACCGGTAGTTTCAAGCTTAGTTCAAAATTTGATCAGTAGTTTCAAGCTTACTTCAGTCTTCAACAAGTGGCCCTTATTTTAAAGAAGTTATTAATATACATCCCATACCTCATACTTCTTACTGTATATTAAGGAGAGAGAGAGGAACAAGAGCCTACCACGAGGAGACCATGCTAACGTGGCAGCTATGTGGAGGTTTGGGAAGAGGAGGAGGGAGGTTTAGGAAGGCTTGGAGGGAGGTTTGGGCCCCTTAGTCATGGAGGGAGAGGAGAACACATGAGCCGATGAGCGTAGGCTATCAGGATGCCTTAGATTTCCAAATCATGCATCTCGACTAAACAGATGTAGTGCTTGGTCAAGAATGGCTATATAGTCTTGGGCATAGCTTACAGAGGAGTTATCTTAATAACTCCGTTATGTTTGAAAAGGAGGGTAGAGTCTTCTAGATTCAAGGAGAACATGATGTGCCTAACTCTCCTCTTATTTGTTCGATGGAATCAGAACAACCACTACACCAAGAAGAATGCGAGGTATATTTTTGTGAACTTACTTTTATTGGTGATTTTATGTCTTTTGCATCGGAAAGAAGTAATGTTGTTTTTGATAATGTTAAAAAGTGTAAATCTTCTTTCAATGATTTAATGTTTGAATTTAAAGATGTTTTTCCATCGAATTTACCTGATGGTTTACCTCCTGAGAGAGAAGTAGATCATAAAATAGATTTAATTCCTGGATCTACCCCTGTTTGTAAACCCCCATATAGGTTTAGTCAAATGGAGGAACGTGAGGTCGAAAGACAGTTTACAGAATATCTTAGGAAGGGTCAAATTCAAACAAGTAGCTCACCTTGGCCTGCACCAGTTTTACTGGTAAAGAAAAAAGATGGTACTATGCGTTTATGCATAGATTACAGAGCACTAAATAAAATCACCATAAAAAATAAGTATCCTATGCCTCGCATTGATGAGCTCTTTGATCAATTGGAAGGGGCATTATACTTTACTAAAATTGATTTAAGATTAGGATATCACTAAGTACGAATTAGGGAAGATGATGTACCTAAGACATCATTTCATACTAGGTATGGGTATTATCAATTTAAAGTAATGCCATTTGGATTAACAAATGCTCCAGCAACTTTCATGACACTTATGAATAGTGTCTTAAGGCCATATCTAGGGAAATTTGTTGTAGTATTTCTAGACGATATCCTTATTTATAGTAAAACTAGAAAAAAACATTTGGAACATTTGCGAAAAGTGTTCCAACTACTTAGAGATAATTCACTCTTTGGAAAAGAATCCAAATGTGAATTCTTTGCAAAAGAAGTGAAATACTTGGGACATATAATATCCCAAGAAGGGGTTTGTATGGACCTTGACAAAGGAAGGGCCATATTGGAATGGCCACATCCTACAAATCTAGAAGAATTATAGATATTCTTAGGTTTGTCAGGATTCTATAGGAGATTCATCCAGGATTATGCTAGGATTGATGTTCCGATGATGGACCATCTTAAGGGGAAGGGAAGCACCTTCATATGGGATGAACCTCAAAAGAGAAGTTTTGAAAAATTAAAGGTAGCTATAGCGGCAGCTCCTGTCTTAAAAGTAGTAAATCCCAATGAACCATTCGTGGTTGAGACAGATGCTAGTGATTTTGCTATTGGGGCAGTACTTATACAAAAAGGTCGACCAGTTGCTTTCGAAAGCAAAAATTTAGATCGTGCCCAACGGAATTACTCGGCATATGAGAAGGAACTATACTCTATAGTCTATGCTTTTAAAAAGTGGAGGCACTATTTATATGGTGCAAAACTTGAGATCATCTTTGATCAGGAGAGCATTAAATGGATTTGTAATCAGCCAAAGCTTAAAGGTAGAAAAGCTAGATGGGCTGAGTTAATGCAAGAGTTTGATATACAATTGACATATAGGAAAGGGAAGTTTAATGTAGTAGCACATTCTCTTAGCCGAATTCCAATTGTTAATGAATTGAGTTTTACTCAATTTCAGAATGATTTCCTAGAGTCCTTAAAGGGGAAATGTGAGTTTGATCCTCACTTCTCTGAAATATGGAAAGCACTAAAAATAGGAATCCAACAGATCGAGAGGCTTTCACTGAGGAGTCGCATGGAAATGGCGACACACCACAAGTTGGTGATAGGCTCAAGTGGAAAAAATATACTATTGAAGATGGCTACCTGCTCTACAAGGGTATAGTATGTGTGCTGGAGGATAATGACATTAGACTGTATGGGCTACCAGCCGGTATTGTTAGTGATCGGGATAGCAAATTTAACAGCCATTTTTGGAGAGTTGTGTTTAAGAGGTTAGAAACTTCATTGAATATGAGCACCGCGGATCATCCACAGAGTGATGGTCAAACTAAAAGGGTCAATTAGATCATTGAGGATATGCTTCGAGCATATGTAAGTAAACGGCAAACAGTATTTGCCCATATTAGAATTTGCATATAACAGTGCCAAACATTCAGCTACAGGTTTTAGTCCATTCATGATGATGTATGGATTTCAACCAAGAGCCCCAATGACAGTGGGACTCGAAAAAGAGAAGGTTCAAGCAGCCAAAGACTTTCTTGAGGATATGAATCAAACGCTTAAGTTAGCTAAAGATAGCATAAGAAGAGCTCAAGATAAAGCACGAAGTCTATCTTAAAGTACCTGAATCTTCAAAATCTCTAAAAATAGTAAATGTTCGAAATTGTCTCCTAGGTATTGTGAGGGTATTGTGGACCATTCACAATACTTAAGAGGATGGGAGAACTTGCTTACAAATTAGCCTTACCTAAAGGACGTAGAGTACATCCAGTTTTTCATGTTAGTAGGCTGAAAAGAAAATTAGGAGATGATGATAATCTCATTGGAAATGAAGTCTTAGTTGAACTTATTGAACCTGTATCTTTACCACATGAACCATAAAAAAATTTAGATATACAAGAAAAAAGAATGCGTACTATATGGAAAGAATGTCTGGTTAAGTGGAAAGAGAGATCTGAAGAGAGTTCATCATGGGAAACGGTAAGCAGTCTCCAAAGGAGGTTTCCCAATTTTGTTTTCGAGGACGTAAACCATTCTTAAGGGGAAGGGAATGTTACATTAGCCATAATCCCAGAATCGTCTAGTGTGGTTGGTGAAGCAGGAAACCAGAGGACTCGATAGTGCTTGCATCAATACGGAGTGAATAAGTAAGGCCTAAATGGGCATAGAGACTCTAAGGTCCAAATGGACACATGGCACTCAAGAGAACACCATGTGGTAGGCACTAGGCTAGGAGGGAGGATTCCAGAAGGAACTAAAAAAAGAAAGCAAGTTCATGTGACTCTCAGGAATCCGTGGCTAGGTGGACGAGAAGAGCAGAAGTCCTCGAGGTTTGAGGGGATGTACCACCCCCCCCCCGCTCTCTCTCTCTCTCTCTCTCTCTCTCTCTCTCTCCTCTTCCCTACCCCTTCTCCTTGCGTTCCCTTCCTTACTCCGTCCCCTCCCCTTTCCCCTTCCTTTTCCTCTCTTTCTTACCTCCCTCCCTTTCTCTCTTCCCCCCTCCCTCCCCTCCGTCAACAGTTGTAGCGTGAATCCCACACGGATATGGATCAACTAAAAGCCTTGCAGGCATGCCTATGCCACATGGACAAGTGCATTGCACTCCCACCATATGTATCAATGGCCTTCCATCGATGAATAAGAGACATGTACGTTCCATGCATGCATGTGTAGCGTCATGTGTGACGCCCTATCTATGAGATTTTAGAATTTTTAAACTCTCAAAAGGTGTTTATTGATACCATTATGATATGTTGAAGATTTTAGAGGACTCCTATGGTATATTAATGTCATACATGGGCCATACATACATACATTAGAGTACTCTTATAGTAAATTAATGTCATGCATGGGCCATACATACATACATACATACGTAAATTTATTTGTGCATTTAAATTATTTTTATAAATTTAAATTATAATAAATTAAATAATTAAGAAAAAATTAAGTCTTTTGATGCAACTATTAATGAGAGTTTACAAGTGTTTTTATGTATTGAACTCTCATGTTAAATTTTATAATTTTGATTTAATTTCCTTCAAAAAACTCTCAAAATTTTCTTGTTTTTATGTTTTCATCTTTGTTTTGAAGAGTGGGTGTTTTCTTAAATTTTATCCAAAATCTAGTCCAAAAGTATCTATAAAAATGAATTTGTACATGGACAAGTCCAAAATTAATGAAATAAGTGATATATATATGTATGTGTGTGTGTGGAGTGTAAGAAAATAATACAAGGTCTGTGCTCAACAGATAACAGGATCTCGTACGTAAGAGAGAAATCAAGATAGTATGGAGAATACAAAATTTGATTACTGTAGAACTGATACAATAGATGGCACTGCCTCCCAACCATGTGCTCCTGTGAAAGAAGTTTCGATGGCATGCTAGAAACAGTAGAAGATGGAGGCTGGATGCTAAGGAATCAGGGTTGCTATAGCCAGTGATGAAATGGGCTTCATGGGCTTGCTCTTATATAGCCACCAGTCATAGTCGGTTAGGCTCAATTGGGTGACCGCCGACCCAGTCCGCCCAAAACAGTCGACTGGGGGTCGGTCCCGAAATAGGCCACCGAACATATGATAGAACCGGTGCGCAAAACAGAGCAACTAACCTATGGTCCCCGTTCGCCCCAGAGCCATCCGGATCATTCAAGGCTCCAAATGGGCCCCGCAACCTGAGAGTGGGCTACCTCGAGAAACGCTCCATCTACCCTCAGTGCGGTCAGTCAAGGGATGCCTTTCGGCACTTGCATGTAGCCTCGTTGGCAGTGTGCCAACTCTATCTAAAGCCGTCCCGCCATCAGGCCACACATGGCCCCTATCTAGTGTCCAAACCAGGACCTACCGGATAACCGAGCTACTCAAATGCCTTCTCCTCATATGGGGGGCTTACAAGTAGAGTTAGCTAGTTCCCGCGTAGTTACAAGAGAGTGGAGCATTGATATCTAACACCCCCCCTCAATGTCCACCTGCAAGTGAACTTACTTTTTTGGCCCAATGCCAAGTCGATGAAGATGCCTCTCCAGCAAGTCTCTTCCAAGAGCCTTTGTGAAGATGTCCGCAGCATTCTCTGTAGTCGGACAGTACACCAAGTCGACCTCTCCATCCATGATGAGCTCGCATACAAAGTGATATTGAATCTCAATGTGTTTTGTGCGAGCGTGGAACGCTGGGTTCTTTGCAATCGCTTTGCCACTTCTATAAGAGTTTGGATGGTGGTATTCCTGAAGAGGCATGGAGTGGCAAGAAGCCCTCTTACTCTCATTTGCGTATATTTGGATGTGAGGCATATGCACATGTGCCAAAAGAGCTTCGAAAGAAGCTAGAGCCTAAGTCTAAGAAATGCATCTTTCTGGGTTATGGTGAAAGTGGAGAGATGGGCTATCATCTCTGGGATCCAGAAGCAAAGAAGATCATACGCAGCCATGATGTAGTCTTCAATGAAAAGAAGATGCATAAGGCACCCATGAGGGATGTGGAAATGAGGAGAATCACTTTCCAGGATGTGAATCCACCTACATAGTGGCATCAGAGGATATGGAGCTTATGCAGATGGATGTCAAGACAGCTTTCTTGCATGGGGATTTGCATGAGGAAATTTACATGGTGCAGCAGGAAGGCTTTGAAGAAAAGGGCAAAGAGCATTTAGTTTGCAAGCTGAAGAAGAGTCTCTATGGTCTTAAGCAAGTGTCTAGAGAATGGTATCAGAAGTTTGATGCTTTCATTCGGTCCTAGGGTTTTAGGAGTGAAATTGATCACTGCCTCTACACTAAAAGGGCTAAGGATAATAGCCTGATAATCTTGGCACTATATGTGGATGATATGCTATTGGCTAGCAAGAACACTTATGAGCTAGATGCATTAAAGGACAAGTTGCATGAGGCCTTTAATATGAAGGATTTGGGACTTGCAGGTCATATCCTTGGTATGCGCATCACGCGTGATCGGAGTAGGAAACTCCTTTGGCTTTCACAAAAAGAGTATGTTACAAAAGTATTGCAGCGTTTCAATATGGAGGGGGGGAAGGCAGTGAATACTCCATTGCCTCCATATGTGAAACTGAGTCATACAGATAGTCCCAAATCAGATGAGGAAAGGGCCATGATGGCCAAGGTTCCTTATGCATCAGCGGTTGGGAGTCTTATGTATGCTATGATAGCTACTAGACCAGACATTGCATTTGCAGTGGGAGTTGTTAGTCGGTATATGGCTAATCCAGGAAAGAGGCATTGGGAGGCAGTTAAGTGCATCATGAGGTACATGAAGGGTACCAAGGAGATGTGCATCTGCTTTGGTAGAGGAGACATGCGTGTACTTGGGTACACAGATTCAAACTATGCAGGGCATGTGGATAGTAGGAGATCCACTTCTGGTTATGTGTTCACCTTTGTAGGTGGTGCAGTGTCATGGATGTCTCGCGCACAGAAGTGCGTTGCTTTGTCTACCACAGAGGCTAAGTATGTTGCAGCCATAGAGGGTTGCAAGGAGGCTATATGGCTTGATCGGCTAGTGGGAGATTTGGGGATTCATACAGGTGTACCGACATTGCATAGTGATTCCATAAGTGCTATTCAACTAGCACGGAATCTAGTCTTTCATGCAAAGACTAAACACATTGAGGTCAGGTACCATTTCATCAGGGAGGTACTTGAGGATAAGCGCATAGAGCTTGTCAAGGTTCATATGGAGGATAACCCTGCAGATATGCTGATGAAGAGTCTACCTAGTCAGCGGTTTGAGTATTGTCATGTATTGATGGGCATTGGATAGTATGCTCACTGGTTGTTCTCCCTTAAAGGCACATGTTCCTTTAAGTGGGAGGTTGTGGGGGTTAAAGGTCACTATGCCTTTACCCCAATTATGTACAATACTCAAACACATATATAAATGAACGAAAAAGAAGATTAGGGTGGTTCTGCACCCACCAAAACTTGTGTGGCTCTCTGTTTCTCTCTCTCCCTCTTTCGTTCTTGCTTCCGTTGAGAGCACGCTTAGAGGTTATACAAGATGAGGATAGGAAGCAGTCACAAGATACATGAGGAGGTTGGTGAGCACCCACTTCCCCAATGATATATTCAAACCTTGGAACCAACATGACAATAAAGCCAAGGATTCCTACATTGTTGCCCTCAAGAGACAATTTCAAAATCCTAAAGGGTATGAGTTTGATCAAACTGCCATGCTTACTCTCATGGGGGGGCTCCTTAGGTCTCATAGATATGAATTAAGGGAGGCTATCAAAGAGGGCACGCACAAATTAGGGTGGGCAAACCCAAAGGATTGGAAGAGAGTGAAGAAGGATTACAAGGAGAATCCAAATGTGTTTGAGCCTTATCAGAGGGCGGAGAGGATACACCTAGAGATCGTAGGTCCTTCTCACCTCAGGAGCGGTGTGGCAGACTCGGCAAAAACGAGGCATGGGTGGTAAGTATATATTTATCTTCTACTAACTTTCTAATATATTCAATCGTTCAAATGTCTTGTCATTCATATCTAGCTAATTGAATTTAGATCCAGAGGAATCTGTGATTGGAGGGCCTCCAAACAACGAGTATAGAAGGGCATTCAAGATTAAAGCAAAGCCATGGTTTAAGGAGAATGAGAGAGAAGGATTCCACATCGATTGGGAAAGGGTGGTGGCATGTCATGTGAGTATACCCTATTCCTCTTTGTTATCATTTGACTATCACCATTGTCTCACAATCAATGCTCTTAGTTTATGTAACTTGTTTCATTCGTAGGGAGGTACGTTTAACCCATCCGAAGATCCGGATGGAGAGACGGGATCTGAGAAGAAGTGGTGAGGCTACTGGAAGAAGAGGGCAAGGGATCGGGCGCACACAAAGAGACCAAGGGTGAGGAGGGCAAGGAGGACAAGGATGAGCAATAGTAGGATAGGACATTTAGTCGTTTAGCATTTCAGCACTTCAGCCCTTTTGTAGTAGATTACCTTGGCACTTTTGTAAAAATGTTGATATATATTGACGCGTGTACCAAACTTGCAGTGTCGGTATACGTCGATGCCTACATTGACGTCCATATAGACACTATCAGGCATATTTTACTGACAGTGACACCGACTCCTGCCCCAACAGTTTTTTTGTGATGTCCACTCTAACAAACTTTCTGACACTTTCCACTTGTTTTTAAAAACAAATCTTCATATTTAGCATCGGTATTAGTGTCGAAAAGCTACCCATGTCTTGTAGTGAAAATCATGAAAAAAAATAGAATGGTCTAGCTGACTTCAAGTGTGATGCATATCCATCGGACCATACCCAATGCTTTTTGAATTTCAACCCTTGTTCCTGCAATCACTTATTATGCATGAGGCTAGATGCTAGGCATGGCAACGCTTGAGGGCCATGGAGGAAAAGGGAACGTGAGGGAAGAAGTGTTAACATAGGTGGGGAAAAAGATTGAGAGGGGTGGGAATGAAGAGGGGGACTATGGTACAAGGGAGAAGGAAGAGGGGGAAGAGGAGCATGTACATGATGGGAGGTGGAATGTAGAGATGGAGACATCAAGGGAAGAGAGTCATGCTTTATTGGAAAGATGGGGGGGAAATCAAAGTACTAGCTAGGTGGCTTTACAAGAATGAGCGTGTTCCATCAAGGAATAGCCCCCTCCTTTTATAGCCAAGAGAGGGGGTCTCTCCTAATAAATGCATCCTCCCATATGCATGGTGTGTGTGGAAGAGTGTCCCATGTGGGCGAGGCGGTTACGAACTCTCAATTGTGTGCGACAACCCTTTGCCTCATTTTTCCACATACATCAACCCCCATATCCCAAGATAATCCCTTGGTCTCTTCCCAATTTTATAATACGTTCAAACATCTAGGAGGACAAGTGGAGGGTTGGCACAAGGAATCTTGCCACCTCATCCTAGTTTCCCATTATTTAACTTGCATTCTTGGACATTCTACACCCCCCTCACATGGGCCTATCCTACATGGAGGGAATAATCCAATATAATATCCATCTCCACATATTTTATATTACTTCTCCCATCGTCCTTGGGCCATATACCATCTAGGTAGAGGGGTGGTGCATGGAGGACCCATGCCACCTTATCATTTTATATTATTACTACCACGGATTATGTACAACACACTTTATGGGTCCTCTTACATGGAAGGGTGGCACATGGTCATGCCCTACCACATCAACCCTGAGCGTTATGCACACCATATTTTATTATAGTATTGCTACATATACAAGCACACACACATATTTATGCCTTTTACTTTGGTCAAATTTATCCATAACAGTTCCCCCCCCCTAGGTAGGGAATGCACAGCATTTCCGTGCCTAGATCATCATGCACAAAGAAGGGCTTGAGATAACGTTTGTTGATCACCTTCTTGCCATATAGCTCATGCAGCTCTTGAACTTGTACAGGCCCATTGCTACATTCTTGTATGGACCAGTCCATAGTGGTAGGAACTTCTTATGCATTTGGTGGTCCAATCTGTTATCAAAGCATAGCACAACATCCCCCTCAACAAAGTGTTTTTCCCATCCCTTGTGAATTTTAGCATCCAAGCGGGCCTTTTGTCGATTATTTTGGATCTTTGTTTGATGTAGTGCAAGGCGTCGGGTTTCATATAACTTCTCAAGTTGTACCAACCTAGCCTCTACATGTTCATCTTCTATCATCCTCTATTCTTGTGCCAATCTCAAGGCTAGAATCTCTATCTTTAGGGATAAAATTGCCAAGTCAGTACCGTACACCAACTCAAAAGGAGTGTGATCTGTAGATGTTTTATGAGTGATGTTGTAATCCCACATAGCTTCAGTGACCTTCTGATCCCACTGGCTCCTGTTCCCTATGGCCATTTTTCCCATGGTTTTACAAAGAAGGCCGTTGTTCCGCTCTATTTGTCCCATGGACGCTAGATAATAGATGCTAGAAGTGCGGTGATCAATACCCATGCGATCCATGAGCAACTCCACTGCTTCATTTAAGAATGGACTCCCATGGTCAGATACTATTTCCAAGGGTGTCCCAAACCTTATGCAGATATGTTCAAATATGAAATTTGAAATGGCCTTACCATTTGCACTGGGGAGGGCAATAGCTTCAGCCCACTTAGTGACATACTGAGTGGCTACAAGGAGATACTTTCTTTTGTGGGCAGTCATGGGCAGGGGCCCAACAAAATCTATTCCCCACTTTTGAAACGGATGGATGGACATCACTGGGTGAGGTTGCCTAGGATGCAAATCCCTCCTACCAAAGAATTGGCATGGTTCACAAGTTCTGCAATACATAGTGACATCCTTGAACAAGGTCAGCCAGTAGTGCCCAGCATGTAAAATCTTCTTAGCTATATAGTCACCGGCATAGTGGCCTCCACAAAATCCATTATGATAATTCTTCAATACCTTAGGTACTTCATCTACATCCAGGGCCTGTCTTAGTACCCCATCTAGGCCTTGATGGTATAATACCCCATCAAAGAGAGTGTAGCGCCTACTATCTCTGTAGATCTTCTTTCTCTCATAGCTAGTACTTTCTAGAGGAAAGGAGAAAGCGGTCAGAAACTTGTAGATTCCACCATACCATGGATCCCAAACTTCTATGGCCACTACAAGGGTTACATCGAGGCACTTCTGGGAAGTAGCAAGCTAAGGGTGTCCACTTTTTGTTCACTCCCCAATCCTTAGGAGGTGGAAAAACAAGCTTTTTAGCACACAAAAATGCAAATCTCACCTACTTCCCTATGGATCTAGTCTTTGAAGTCTTCTGACACAACATCACACTTGCTATTGTACACACAATCGTATAGTCTGATCAAAAATTCGATGCACACACAAAAAATTTCTTTGTGTCACACGGCATGGTTCCAGGGTGGTCACACGTTTGTCACGAACAAAGAGTGTCATATTAAATTCTAAATTTCTCACTCATTTTCGATTAAATGTTATTGAAACTTTGTAAGTGGTCTCTTTGCATTATGTAGAGCTTAACTTGATTTATTGGTAATTTTTTGAATGATTTATCTAATTATAAAGAATTATTTATAATAAATAAAGTCATAAAATACATGCATTTTAGTAGCACACCACATTTTTTTTGTATTTTGAATAATTAAGCAAATCCAATTCAGTGGAAGGTTAGTAGGCACATAAGGGTGTGTGGTTGAATCATCAAATCCCAAATCCAACGGTTAGATTTAGGAAGAGTGAAGTTTAATTTTTACTTTTACTCCTTAGAGGATCAACAAAGAATATTAAAAATAAATCTAGTAATTCTCAAACATAACCAAACATTTCAAAAATGTCAATATTTTTAGTCCTCTGCATGATGAATAAGTGGAAAAAATTTTGGTTAAATTTGAGTAAGGGAAACGTACGATATGGCCTCCAATAGTTAAATCTCCCTTTTGTGGGGGAAAAAGGGCCACCCAAGCCTAATACCAAGACAAGGTAGGCTTGGTATTAGGCTTGGTGAGGTAGGCTAGGAGCATCACCGAACCTAGTGGCAAGCCTTTGGAGTCTGCATGCTGCCCATGTGGAAGGCTGAGTCATCAAAACCATGCCACGTTGTTAGACCACGTGGTGCCATCTCATCAAGCAGATGTGACATCACTCCTTGCCATGTCACCTTACATTGCCACACGTGCTGCCTCATGTGCCACCTCATCATTCCACATCATCAGCCATGTGATCACACAATGCCACCTTGGCATACCTCCTCAACCTTGCCACATCACCAATCCCTCCACCTCAATTTGCCATGTCAATCTACCACCTCATGAATGCCAACTCATCATGCCACATCACCTTTCAATGTCATCGAAGCGGCCCAGTACCACATCATGACCATGCAGGAAGAGACTATATTACCACATCATGACCATGCATGGTGCCACATCAGCCAGATGTATACACATGACGATGTGTGAGGCATACAATACCTCGATCGAGGTATATAACTTGGGTGAGGCATACAATACCTCGTTCGAGGTATGTGACCGAGGACACCTAGAGATACCTCGATCGAGGTTCATACATACATGCGTAATGCACTGAATACCTCGATCGAGGTATAAGGTCTGATCAAGGTATATGATCGAGGCTCTGGGCATAGCAGACCTCTCCACCAAAACTTAGCCAATTAGTATCAATCTTAGCACCTCTCCACCAATAATAATGAAGAGCAATCTAAGAGCAATCTAGTGGATGAGTTGAGGCTCTCTATAAGACACCACATTTTGGTTCATTCACCCATTCTTAGCCATTCTTGCCTCCTCATCACTTTGTCACACCTTCCATCCTACTTTCATTGAGAATGGGTTCTCAAAGCCGTAGAGCTAGTAGATGTGAAAGATGTAGGAACCCCCCCCCAAATCTCATTGACGAGGAGCGCAAGCGGAAGGCTCGTGAGCGCAAGAGAGCCTCTAGAGCTCGAGCTCGCGCTGCCACCACTGATCCACCTCTAGCTCTACCTCTACATCCCACCTCCACCCCCACCCCCACCTCCATTGTCCCCCCATGCTCATCCGCTCCCCTACCTCTAGCCTCCGCCCTTCCCCTAGCCACCTACATTTTGGCCTCCACCTCTACCTCTTCCCCCTCCCCCTCCCCCTCCCCCCGCTCCGCTTGGCGCCTCCCTTCCCCCATCCACCCTACCATCTCCCATTGATCCCCTTGCCCCACCTTGCAGCAGCAGTGTTGCTTCACGACGTGACTTGCCGAAGTCCACTATCCGTTGTCGTACTAGCAAGATTGTGCATTCTTTTTTTTGTGACCTCACGCCAGCTTCGCAGTCTTCTCTTCCCTGATTGATCACCCTGACTTGGTAGAGTCTAGGAGGCTTGCTGGTCTTGGTGCATGTAGAGATATGGTTGTATCTAGCAAGGTCCTTAGCAGTGTTCGACGTTCCTATGCTTCTATTAAGCATAGGAACTCCAGTGATGCCTTGGCAGCACGTCGTGCTATTGTGGCTGCCATTAGTAGACCTCATATGATAGGCCATGTGCGTACCGCTTCACGTCTTCTTCAGATTGCACCACACACATTGCGAGCAGGCATCATTAGGAGGCAGAGTCTAGAGGATAGTGAGACTGATGCTCTTCTGGCTTCGAGTGGTCATGCACCTCGCAGCGATCGATTGTTGGATGATTCCACTAGGTCCTTCATACAACAGTTTTGGGAGGAGCATTGCAGAGCATCCCCGGTGTTCAAGAAGGCATTGCGGAAGAGGGTGTCATGCGGTGTGTACATTGAGCATGGTGCATGTTTTTTGGAGTGTACCCAGACTGAGTTGTACACTCAGTTTGTAGAGGCGCACCCGGAGTTCAAGATTGGGCAGAGGTCATTTGAGCGATGCAGGCCATGGTTTGTGCGATGCTCTCAGGAGCGTGACACATGCTGTTGTCGCTACCATGTGGATTTTGGATTGATGTATGACGTATTCCGTTCCCTTGATGGTCATAGGGGAGTGGTTCCTACTAGCCCTCGCGACTTCATTCATTCCATATTGTGTACACGAGATGGTGATGCTTTATTCCACTCCCTTGATTGCGTGGAAGGCACGTGTACTTTGTGTGGTGACTTTGCTAGAGTGCCACGAGTTGCACTAGATACTTGTGATGTGCAGATGGTTCGTTGGCAGCAGTATGAGTACTATACCTTGACATTAGATGGTGGTGCACAATCGAGGAGGTTGCAGCTTGTGGGGAAGGAGACACCACGTGTTGTATTCTCATTGACTATTTTCGAGGGAAGCTGTACCGCTACATACGCCACTCGCACATTGCGATCGTCAGTTTCGTGCATGTTTGAGGACATTTCCTATAGGGGTGGTTGTCTCAGTGGTGGACTTTGCGGAGAATTACACCTTTGCACCACAGCATGAGATCCAATCGGAGTATTATTTCTCCGAACAGGTGACGTGGGATTGAGTATTGATTTTTTCCCCGCCTCATTATATTGAATTATTTCAATAGTCATATTTTTTTTCAATGCCATATTGCAGGTTGCTATATTTGTGCACATTAGCTATCGTCATGCACAGGCTCATGTGGATGGCATTGATAGCACCATGGACTCACGCATCATTGTGCGAGAGTATCACTTCTACATTAGTGATGATCGATCGCATGATGCCCATTTTGTGCAACATTGCTTCACTTTGCATGATAGTTTCTTGAGGGATCATGGTGTCACATGGCAGCGGCACTGGATCTGGTCAGACAGTTGCGGTGGTCAGTTCAAATCCGCTAGACAGTTTTATTGGTTCTGCAGATGGCACCGTGAGATAGGCATTCCGATTACATGGAGCTACTTCGAGACAAGGCACGGTAAGGGAGAGCACGATGGTGCAGGTGCTTGCGTGAAGCGTGCTTTGCGTCGATACCAGTTGCGTCACAGTGCCGATCGCTTCAAGGATGCACATGATGTGGTGCGGTGGTGCAGCCAACACTCCACTAGTGCTACGTCCTCGTTTCAGTCGCGTGACGATAGGGTGGTGAGCCGGTATTTTTGGTGCATGGACATTGGGAGTCTTGATCGGTCGAGGCCTTTTGATTGTCGTTCTGTGCCTGGCACTCTTGATTTCCATTCCATCAGGAGCGTAGGTGAGTCTCACCCCGCGATCTTTTCTCGACGGTTTGCATGTTTTTGCTCTGCATGCATTGATGATGATTGGGGAGGGTGCTCCATGATACCATGGGCCGATCCATGGGGGTACGGCAAGTGCTTTCTCCCTTCCAGCCTTGGGAGGAGATACATGATGATCAGGATGCGGGATTCAATTCCTCTAGAGATTATGACCAGCGTACAGATATTTTGCGTATTGGTGATATCTTCGCGGTTATTGCTTCGAAGGGCAATGAGGAGGGTGTGGATTATTACTTGTTGCGATGCTCTATGCTGAAGAGTGTGCTGAATGAGGATACAGTGGATGGGCATGGGATGCACTTCAATGCTCATAGCATGATCGTAGGTGGCCATTATTTTCAGCAGATACAGAGGCGTGGTCGCTATATTGAGTTCCAGGAGTACATGGCGGATCAGGAGGCATACATGTGTTCTCATCTTGTTGTTGGGATCAAGATTACTTTGAGTCGTGTTCGCACTCGCAAGGCGACGTCCACTCCATGATGGCACCTTGCAGTGGCGGATCACGAGAGCATACTTGCAACTATTGGCATGAGAGCTGATCCTGAGGAGTAGCACATTACATATCATATTTTTTGGGATCATCAGTTGATCAGATTGATTTTTATTGGGTATCACTAGTTGATTACACTTTTTTGTATTCGATATGTATAGGCTCACTGTGTGACCGTACCATTGTAATTTTCATGGACTCATATTTTGTATTTCACTATGATGGCTGTATACACGTTCATACACATCATTGTATTAGATTCTATTTTTTACATGATGTCCGATGTCTTCTCAATGGGATTTGTTGTGTTTGTAATACAAAAAATTGTTTATTAGTAGTAATGTTGTAATTTGTTTTGTGCTTTAGGACATTTTAAAAATGTGACTAAGAAAATTCACGCACGTACTAACGAAATACGCGTGTGAACTTGCTTGTTGGGGATGAAACTTCGCACGACTCTTAGGCCACCCTAGACATACATCCACGCGAGATTTGGTCTAAATTGATTTGGTATGTGCCACGTGGAAGGTACAATGCGTACATTTTTACAATCCCTACTAGCACTCGTGACTACGTATGAGCTATGGCGCATGTACTAACGAAATGCGCGTGTGGACTTATCTGTTGGGAATGAAACTTCGCACGACTCTTAGGCCACCCTAGACATACATCCATGCAAGATTTGGTCTCCAACTTATTTGGTATACGCCACGTGGAAGGTATAATGCGTACATTTTTACAATCCCTACTAGCACGACTACGTGTGAAAAATGGCGTACGTACTAACCAAATATGCATGTGGACTTATCTGTTGGAGATTAAACTTTGCACGGCTCTTAGGCTACCGTAGACGTACATCCACGCAAGATTTGGTCTGAATTGATTTGGTATGCACCACGTGGAAGGTACAATGCGTACATTTTTACAATCCCTACTAGCACTCGTGACTACATATGAGCTATGGTGCATGTACTAACGAAATGTGCGTGTGGACTTATCTGTTGGGAATGAAACTTCGCACGACTCTTAGGCTACCCTAGACATACATCCACGCAAGATTTGGTCTCCAACTTATTTGGTATGTGCCACGTGGAAGGTATAATGCATACATTTTTACAATCCCTACTAGCACGACTACGTGTGAAAAATGGCACACGTACTAACCAAATATGCACGTGGACTTATCTGTTGGAGATTAAACTTTGCACGGCTCTTAGGCTACTGTAGATGTACATCCACGCAAGATTTGGTCTGAATTGATTTGGTATGCGCCACGTGGAAGGTACAATGCGTACATTTTTACAATCCCTACTAGCACTCGTGACTACATATGAGCTATGGCGCATGTACTAACGAAATGCGCGTGTGGACTTATCTGTTGGGAATGAAACTTCGCACGACTCTTAGGCCACCCTAGACATACATCCACGCAAGATTTGGTCTCCAACTTATTTGGTATGCGCCACGTGGAAGGTATAATGCGTACATTTTTACAATCCCTACTAGCACGACTACGTGTGAAAAATGGCGCATGTACTAACCAAATATGCATGTGGACTTATCTGTTGGAGATTAAACTTTGCACGGCTCTTAGGCTACCGTAGACGTACATCCACACAAGATTTGGTCTCCGACTTATTTGGTATGCGCCACGCGGAAGGACAGCTGTGTACATTTTTACAATCCCTACTAGCACGACTACGTATGAGCTATGGCGCATGTACTAACGAAATACGCATGTGGACTTATCTGTTGGGAATGAAACTTCGCACGACTCTTAGGCCACCCTAGACATACATCCACGCAAGATTTGGTCTCCAACTTATTTGGTATGTGCCACGTGGAAGGTATAATGCATACATTTTTACAATCCCTACTAGCACGACTACGTGTGAAAAATGGCACACGTACTAACCAAATATGCATGTGGACTTATCTGTTGGAGATTAAACTTTGCACGGCTCTTAGGCTACCGTAGATGTACATCCACGCAAGATTTGGTCTGAATTGATTTGGTATGCGCCACGTGGAAGGTACAATGCATACATTTTTACAATCCCTACTAGCACGACTACGTATGAGCTATGGCGCATGTACTAATGAAATACGTGTGTGGACTTATCTGTTGGGAATGAAAGTTTGCATGACTCTTAGGCTACCGTAGACGTACATCCACGCAAGATTTGGTGCCCAACTGATTTGGTATGCGCCACATGGAAGGACAGCTGTGTACATTTTTACAATCCCTACTAGCACGACTATGTATGAGCTATGGTGCATGTACTAACGAAATACGCATGTGGACTTATTTGTTGGGAATGAAACTTCGCACGACTCTTAGGCCACCCTAGACATACATCCACGCAAGATTTGGTCTCCAACTTATTTGGTATGCGCCACGTGGAAGGTATAATGCATACATTTTTACAATCCCTACTAGCACGACTACGTGTGAAAAATGGCGCACGTACTAACCAAATATGCATGTGGACTTATCTGTTGGAGATTAAACTTTGCACGGCTCTTAGGCTACCGTAGACGTACATCCACGCAAGATTTGGTCTGAATTGATTTGGTATGTGCCACGTGGAAGGTACAATGCGTACATTTTCACAATCCCTACTAGCACGACTACGTATGAGCTATGGCGCATGTACTAACGAAATATGCGTGTGGACTTATCTGTTGGGAATGAAACTTCGCACGACTCTTAGGCTACCGTAGACGTACATCCACGCAAGATTTGGTGCCCAACTAATTTGGTTATGCGCTACATGGAAGGACAGTTGCGTACATTTTTACAATCCCTACTAGCACGACTACGTATGAAAAATGGCGCACGTACTAATCAAATACTAACTTGTTCACACACTAGTTGAGAATCTCCTTGCATCTCAAGTTGCTTGATGTGATGTTCTTGCACCTTTTGTAGCCCACAAATGAGTGTCGAGTACTCAGCTTGGTTGCAAGTACTTGCTAGTGCAAACTTGCTATAATAATACACCTCACCCCTTGGTGAAGTGAGCTTCACACCCACACTAGCAGCCTTGCTCGAAGGTTTGTATGCACCATAAAATTGGAGGAGCCAAGATGTCATCACACCAAGACTAAAATCCAGACATCCCAAGTTTCTCGATAGTCCAAGATAGGTAGAAGGAGAGGGTGGGGAGAATTCAATACTTGAGCAAGACGTTCAGCACCAAATAAACTTGCAATCCTTTGTTGATAGTTTTTTAGAACAAAAAAAAGTACAACTTGAAGCTCAAAAATGAGGCACAAAATGTTGATTAGGTACAAAGGGATTCCTTGGCCAAAACATTACCAACCATAGCTGAGCCCTAGAAACCTTTGTAGTGAGATCGAGAAGAAATCATATAAGACGAGCTTATCTATAGGAATTAATAAGCAGATGCGCCAAATCTCCCCCCAAGCTTGGGGAGCTCGATCACTGCACAATGAGTAGATTTGAAATCAAAGTCCTCCTAGTGTATCACTGATTCTTCACCTTGAATCATCCACAGTGTATCATCCCACCCATTGTCTCCTTGAACAATGCATTGTACAATCAGTTGTTGAATATCGACATGAAGATCAAGAAACAGATCTCGCCACTTGGTAGCCATAATGAGCGGAGGACCGGGGAGATTTGTGTGCGGTCAAATCTTGCTAGCTTCTTTCCAATCACAAGGGTCTATGGAGATTTGGCTGTGCAGCCAATTCTTTTCAAAGCACCAGGTTTAGGGAGATTTGGCCGTGCCGCCAATTCTTTTCAAAGCACCAGGTTTAGGGAGATTTGGCCATGCAGCCAAATCTTTTCAAAGCACCAGGTTTAGGGAGATTTGGCCGTGCGGCCAAATCTTGCTAGCTTCTTTCTAATCACGAGGGTGATCTATGGAGATTTGGCCGTGCAGCCAAATCTTTTCAAAGCACCAGGGTTTGGTGAGATTTGTGTGTGGTCAAATCTTGCTAGCTTCTTTCTAATCATAAGGGTCTATGGAGATTTGGCCGTGCGACCAATTCTTTTCAAAGTATACGTTTAGAAAGATTTGGCCATGCAGCCAAATCTTTTCAAAGCACCAGGTTTGGGGAGATTTGGCCGTGCAGCCAAATCTTTTCAAAGCACCAAGTTTTCAAAGCACTAAGGTTTGGGGAGATTTGGCTACAATGCGAAATCTTTCTAGCTTTTTATAAGTCATGAGGGTTTAGGGAGATTTGACTGTGCGACTAGCTTCTTTCTCATCACAAGGGTCTTGGGAGATTTGGCCGTTCGGCCTGATCTTTTCAAAGCAACAGGATTTGGGGAGAGGTTGTGATGCCAAATCTTTCTAGCTTCTTTTAAATCACCTAGGTCTAAAGAGATTTGGCCATGCAGCCAAATCTTGCTAGCTTCTTTCTAATCACGAGGGTCTAGGGAGATTTGGCCATGCAGCCAAATCTTGCTATCTTCTTTCTAATCACGAGTGTCGAGGAAGATTTGGTTGTATGGCCAAATCTTTTCAAAGCAGCAAGGTTTAGGAAGATTTAGTTGTGATGCCAAATCTTTATAGCTTCTTTGAAATCACCAAGGTCTAGGGAGATTTGGCCGTATGGCCAAATCTTGTATGTTTTGAAAGAAGCCAGAAGATTTGGCCGCATGGCCAAATCTCCCCATTTAAAATTCAAAATTCAAATATTAAGATTCAAATTTCAAATCTGAAGAATTTAAAATCTTAGATTCAAAATTCAAAATTCAAAATTCAAAATCTTAGATATAGAATTCAAATTTCAAATTTGAAGATCTGAAAGTCAAATCATATACTAAAGACCCTACTTTCAAATCACACTTCGAGATTCCTACTTTTACAAGAGTCTTTCTTTCAAATTGTGGTGTTCTGAAATGGAGAAAATGGAGAACATGCATGAATTAGGTACACTTTCGATTTCTTTTGTTTTCTTACTTGGATGATTGAGTAGCGATTGTTGTTTGTGAGCTTGTGTTGTTTGGATTTCGTCAAGATGAGATCTCATTTGGAAAGAGCGGCCTACTGAGGGCTGTGAAGAAGAAATAGATTTGTCCTTTGTGCCTACCCAAGGAGCATCATCGATCGAAGGAAACCTGCCACTGAAGGCAAGAGCAGGCCGAAACTGTGCGGAGGAAGAAGAAACAGTCCGAAGTAGTGCTTCGCAAGAAGAAATAGGCCGAAACATCACGGAGGAAAGGCCGAAACTGTGCGGAGGAAGAGGAAATAGGTCGAAATAGTGCCCCGCAAGAAGAAGCAGGCCGAAAACAGCATCGTGGGGGGAAGGAGGAGCGTCGCAGAGGAAAGGAGCAGCGTGGTGGAGGGAAGGAGCAGTGCCACGTAGGGGAGGAAGGAGCAGTGTGGTGGAGGGAAGGAGCAGTGCCGCGGAGGGGCCGCAAGAAGAAGCAGCATGGAGGAGCATCACAGGGCAGCGCCGCAAGAAGAAGCAGCGTAGAGCAGCATCGCGGAGGGGCCATGGGGGAAGGAACAGCGCCATGAGGGAAGGAGTAGCGTCGAGGGTTGAGGAGGAGAGATACTGGGGAGCAGCGTCGAGGGTCGAGGAGGAGGGCTTGGAAGTCACGGAGGAGAAAGGGATAAGAGAGCCCAAAAAAAGCATAGTTTGGGGGGAAGGAGCAATCCCCCCCAAAAAAGCATGTTTTGGGGGAAGGAGCAATCCACCCAAAAGCATGAAGAGCCAAAAAAAAAAAAAAAAAAAGACCTCTTTCTAATCCAACTATTGTGTGTGGAATCTATGGAGAGTTGAATTGGTAATGGAAGTTTAAAACCTACATAGTTAAGTACACATTGTTAGGAACAAACTGGGATGGGGAGCCTCCCGGGACCTCTCATTTTGACATAGTTTTGAACTTTTTTGCTTGCAATTAGCTAAGCAAGGGTGGAGGAGTGTTTTCCAAGAACTACCCCATCTAAGACATTGTCCTAAAGCTCTCAAACCACCCTACGTACACATTGGAGATCTAGGAAGGGAGAGAACAAGGTGAGCCTAGCACTTGATCCCCCATGAAGACAAATTCAATTCCTTCTCATAGGTTTACTTTTTATGCTTGGTTTAAAAGGTTTGTTTAGCTTTGCCTTTTAAAGTTTTGGTTTTTTAATAGTTTCAGATTTTCTAGTTTGCTTTTAAAGTAATAGTATGATTTTAAAGTGTAATAGCGTGAATCATGAAAAGCATGTACGATTTTTTTGAAAGTAGGATCTCTAGATTTGAATTTCAAAATTTGAAACTTGAAGCTTGAAATTTGAATTTTTTATTTTAAATTTTGAACTTTAAATTTTAAATTCTAAAATCTGGATTTTCAATTTTTAAATTTAACATTTGAAGATTTATCCATGTGGCCAGATCTTCCTAGTGATTTGAAAGAAGATTTGGCCATGTGGCCAAATCTTCCTAGTGATTTCAAAGAAGCTAGCAACATTTGGCAGCACGGCAAAATCTTCCCAAACCCTAATGCTTTCAAAGATTTGGCCACATGGCCAAATCTCCCAGAACCTGGTGATTTGAAAGAAGCATGCAAGAGGAGGTTGCACGGCCAAAACTCTCCATACCCTAGTGCTTTGAAAGAAGCCTACAAGATTTGGCCACACGACCAAATCTCCCCAAGTTTCAAAGAACGCCACAAACAAATCTTCTCAGTGCTTTGAAGCCAAGGTCTCGAAGGATTTGGCCGTGCATCCAAATCTTGCTAGCTTCTTTGAAAGCACCAAGGTCTGAGCAGATTTGGCCGTGTGGCCAAATCTTATTGCTTCTTTCAAAGCACTACTGTCTTAGGAGATTTGGCCATGTGGCCAAATCTTGTTGGCTCCTTTCAAAGCACTAGGGTCTGGGGAGATTTGACCATGTGGCCAAATCTTGTGGGCTTCTTTCAAAGCACCAAGGTCTAAGTAGATTTGGATGTGTGGATAAATCTTGATGGCTTCTTGAAAGCACCAGCATCTCGGGAGATTTGTTTGTGTGGACAAATCTTGCTATCTCCCTTTCAAAGCACCATGGTTTGTGAAGATTTGGCCATGTGGCCAAATTTTGCTGCCTAAAATTCAAAGCACCAAGGATTAGGAAGATTTGGTCTTGCAATGAAATCTTGTAAAGCATTTTCATCCTAAGTCACACCATCAGATATCAATATTGAACTATAACAAATGCTATGTACTATGCAGGTGCCACATTGAAAGTGGGGGTTAAAGTCAACTTGCTTGTCAGTGGAAAGATTGTTGCCATTGGGACAATATTCTCTACATCACATGATGACATGTGCCAAGGTGTGCCCTTGGGAGAAAACAATGTATCGGTGGCGATCGATATTTGTATGGATGAAAGTGCACTTCTTCCATTTCCTACAATGGATGCATTCTTAGTCTATGAGGCTTTGGGTAGTGTTGTTCATTGAAAAGCATGATCAATGAGTTGTGTGGACAATGTCAATGGAGCTATTGTACCAATGAATGATATAACATCAGATACCATTGACGTTGAACCTCTATGTGAATATGATGAGTTTTCCATTCGAGAATCATGGAAGGACAAGAAAGTCTTAATATGGGATGAGCAGAAAACCAAGAGCATTGCAGAGGGTGTTGTTTTGTATGTCTACCCATTTGAACCTATAATTTTTGAGATGCTTGGCGAAGGTAATCTAGGTGTGGGAATTGAAAAGTATCATAGTGATGTATCAGGCATCGATACCATCCACTTAATAAAATGGCCCATTGCACAAATAACCTTTATAGATGGAACTTCATTAAGAATCGATGACACCATGAATTCTTCAAGTGGTTTTGGGAAAAAGCACATGGAAGATGAGGACCCAATGGAAAAATCCACAAAAAAGAGGCGTTACTGCATGATAAAGAGAAAAGCTAAAAAACATGGCATGCCATTAGCATCATCTAGACTCACAAGGGATGCAGTCATAAAAGTATCTATGATTGATTGTTGTAAACAAAATTGTTGTCAATTTGCCGATCATCAAATGATATCCAAATTATGCATAGAGTATTGGGGCCAAAGTTTGGAGGCTCGCACCAATTATGTATATGACACTCTTGGGTTGCTTGTCGAAAAGATGACAATGGGCAGTTCAAATATGTCTTTTCATTGAATGGCATTCAAGTTTGTTGTAGAGCATGGTATGAAATGCATGGTATTCCAAAAACAACATTTAATCGATACAGGGAGCAATTTGAAATTGGTATACGAAGGTGCATACATGGTAATAAAGGAATCGTGCGGAGAGGTTGGGACCACACAGAACTGGGTAGAGCCATAATCCAAGATTTTGTGGATAACAATTCTGAGCGTATGCCACACAAAAGTAGAACACTTCAGGATGGATCAAGGGAAACACAATTGGTGATACCGGATGTATACAAGCAGGTTGATATTCTCTATGAAGTTAACATGCAATTAAAGCATAGTTTGGGTTGTAAGGAGATGTCAAATTCCACATTCAACCGCATATGGAACTCTAAATTCAAGCATGTAACTTTGTCAAAAACAAGTGAATTCTCTAAGTGTGGTTTATGTAGTGCAATCAAGGCTCAGCTTGCAGCGACAAAATGCCAAAATGAATGTAATAAGTTGATGGAAGATAGAAGAAAACACATGTTACAACAAAAAAGTTGTAGAAATGTGTACTACACTTGGCACAGATTTTCTGAAATGTATCCTCAGACATACTTGTGCATTATCCATGATAAGATGGACCAAAAGAAGATAGCCATCCCTAGATTACGCAATCGTTCAAAGGACACAGACAAGTCCTTTCAGCTCCCAGTGGCTTTGACTAGCATGATAACACATGGACATGGTCAAGGACGTTATGGTCACTTTTCTTTATCCTTGTGCCCGTTGGATCCTAACTTCACAATTGGTTCATTGGCTTTGTGTTTGAGAAATCTTGAAAGATTTGATAACCATGCACTTGGAGATTTGGTACATGATGGGATGCCAAGGTCTGACAACGCTCTGCTAAACGCATTAACCTCAAGAGAAGCATTGGATTCTCACTATGTTTCTAATGGCAAGCAACAACTTCATCTTGGAGCAGTGGGTGGAACATTCAAAGACCTTGGACTTAGAAGTTCCCATCAAGAAAATCCTTATAAGAAACTACCCGAACACCTATTGTTGCAGTTGGATAATTGTGGTTCTGAAAACAAGAATAGGTACTTGTTTGCATACCTATCATTACTTATTGCTCGAGGGATTTTCAAGTCAATTCAATTGGGATTCTTGATGGTTGGGCATACACATGAGGATATTGATGCAATGTTTAGCAGGTTTTCAGAGAGGTTAAGAACTAGCCAAACATTGACATTTGCACATCTCATGGATACTTTTAGACAATGTGAGGAGTCTTCTCCAACGCCATTTTTGGTAACGGAAGTCCCTGATTTCAAGAGCTATGTTGATGGATGCCTATGCGATGGGAAAGATTCTTTAGTGGGACACTCAAAGCCTCTCCAATTTCGGTTCTTTATGCGAAATGAAGTTCCTATCATGCAATATAAAGTGCATCCACGATCATTAGATTGGCAACCAAGTGAAGGTGGCATTGAGTTATGGAAGAGACATCCGGATGGTCATCCAATGCTACCAAGTGGAATGCCGCCTTATGTAACCATGTTCAAGTATGTGAAGGATCACTTAGATGTGATAGTTGGTATCAAGGAGTATGTACGCTTTTGGGAAAAATGGGCACACCTGTAAGGTCCAGATGCATCTTTCACAAAGTTTTACAAGCCAGTAGTGAAGTACTGGAAGAACATGATTGATGAGCTTGATAAACCAAACAATAGTGTAGAGGGCATGTACGAGAGATTTTGGCCAAAGACGCAACATATTGATTGTGTGCAAGTATTTGATGATGAAAACGATGAGTTTCAAGGAATTGAAGAGTTGAATGATCATTACTGTGGACCTCAAAGGAAAAAGCCAAAACAATCATTTGATCCAATGGTTGATGTACAAAAGGACACTTTCTTTTGGTCCGACCAGCAGAAAAAATTTACCGAATTTGGCTAGGCATTGCTCAAACTGATGTACAAAAGGATAATAAATCTAAAAATTTCAAGAAGGTTTTCATACAATATTGGGCACCTACATGCAAAAGACACAATGCAGAAATTGAGGAGGTGTATGCAGATTGTTGGAACAAGATTTGGATGTGCAATAAAGGTGATCCTCCACGTTGGGAATCTATTGATGCTATTATATGGTCATCGTTCCAAAATGTAACCTCTCAAAGAAGGTTTCCTCGAAGAGCAGCAACCTCCCCATCAAGGTGAAGATACCAACCATTGCACGCAAGCGAGCTTTATCCAATTTGGCTCATAGAACAGATTTCGACTTTGATGCTGACTCCACAATGGAGTGAAGGTACTTGAAAAGCATGAATTTTTTTTCCTTGCACAACAATAATTTATTTGAATACTGACAAATATTTGGAAGGTATGACATTGATCTTTTTTCTTTATCTTTTTTTTTGCAGAACATTGCTTTGTGGTTGCAAGTTTTGCACACTCGACAAAATATCAAGGACTAGTGTTGCATTCTTACTTTTTCTCCAACTAAACTAAAATGGTGTTTTTGAACACCACCTTTTTTTGAGAAGAGGCAAAAAATGCTTCGTTAAACTCAAACATATGATGTTTTTTTCTCGGCTAATGCAGAACAGGCACACCCCAAATTGTGAATTTCATATACACGGCCAAATCCAGAGAGAAAGTCAATGGAGTGCACTCAATGCATTGTAATTGTAACCCCTCAAAAAATACCATGCATTGGTCAAAACCTCAACATTTGACATTTTATTTATGTTGATGCAAACCATGCACATTTGCAAGATTTGGATGGACTCCCAAATCTATGGGAAAAATCAATGAAAAACATTGAATGTTACATAATTACAACCCCTCAAATGTTCGCAAATTATCAAGATTTTCCCAAATTCTCTAATATGGTGTTTTGTACTGGTGAAGTTGAGAACCTGCGGAGGTTTGGAATGCAAGAAAAAGCAAAATCGTATAGATAGTGAGCACTCTGAGAAGTTTCAAGCTGAAGTCACCACAGTTACTAGGTTTAGTTTTCTGCCTCAAAAGTAATTACGGGCATGCATTGCCATCCAATTTTAGGATGAGGAGCGCTATTCAATCTCTTTGACCATTAGTTAACTGCAATGAGATTAATTGAATTTTAAAAATAATAGCTTCATCAAGCAATGTGTAGCATCCACTACGTTGCCAAAGGAGGGGACATCATCGACGTGATTGGGTGAGTCAACTAAAACCCGGCGCACATTTTTAGTAAAAACAGCCAAGTGGCACAAGTTACATGATTAAAAAACAAAGGCACAACTCATCCAATCACGTGCAATATGACAAAACGTTGTCACCTTACCCCGATTATTGGTTAGTGGTCTCCATGACAAGCTGGATTCTTGTCTTCACGGAGGAAACTTCTATCATAAATACGAATCTTAATCTACTCCCACCACAAGTTCCAATGTTGAAAGTTGTTATTAAACGTAGTCACACAGTAGAATCTTCCAATGCACACTTTTGGTACTATGTCATATCCCGAACTATCTACACACAATTATTTTAGGTTCTAGCCTCATGAAACAAGGTCGATTGCTCTTAGACTATGATCATTGCAAATCTCATGGTGTACCGTGTTGCCACTCTTTGATGAATCTATAGTCACACTTACAAAGGACACCGTCGATTAGCGTCTTGTCCCTGGAAAACTAACCTATCATCATTGCCAATCTAGCTGTGTTCTTAAATTGCCCGCACGTTGCCACAATCTCGTGAATCTACAGCTGCACACTATAATGGCACCCTCGATCACCACCTCTTGCTTGCCTACTTGCTACCTCTTGCTTGCTTCCATACCTAACAACTCTCTTCATAGGTACCTTACTGCACCCTTGCTTGTGTTGCAGTCTTTCGTTAGTTAATTAATGTTTCTTTTGTTTTGTTTTGTTTAGGACTGGCACTGAGTCTCTCTTAGGAGAGTTGTGTGTTGCAGTCTTTTTAATTTGTTTAATATTTATTTTGTATTGTATTTAAATGTGTAGATGAGCTGGCACTCATCTCTCTTGCGAGAGTTATGTGTTGCAGTCTGTTTTTGTCGTGTGTTGCAATTTTAATTATAATATAACTAATTGTTTTTTACCTGAGGGTGGCACTCATCTCTCTTAAGAGAGTTGTGTGTTGTAGTCCAAGCTTAGTGATGTTTTCATAGATGCTTATTCTGGCACTCATCTCTCCCTTGAGAGTTGTATGTTACAGTCTAAGTTTAGAGATGTTTTCAAGCACTTAGTCTAGCACTCAACTGTCCCTTAATAGTTGTGTGTGCAGTCTAAGTTAGATGTCATGTGATGTGCTCTTAGACACTTAGTTTGGCACTCAATTGTCCCTTGATAGTTGTGTGTTGTAGTCTAAGTTAGATATCATTCGATGTGCTCTTAGACACTTAGTTTGGCACTCAACTGTCCCTTGATAGTTGTGTGTTGCAGTCTAAGTTAGATATCATGCGATGTGCTCTTAGACACTTAGTTTGGCACTCAACTGTCCCTTGATAGTTGTGTGTTGCGGTTGAAGCCTAGTGTTAGATGGTGAAGTCCACGATTAGGTTATACCTAGGTCATTTTTTGTACAGGCTACATGCTTATTTTTTGTTTTTATTTTCTGTAGTCTGTTACATGATGTGAGCTTGAGTTGAGAGGTTAAATCTAGGTAATTTCGTAGATTACTTGCATTGTTGATTGTTATGGCTTAATGAGTTTCTTATTGCACCTGGCACTGAATTCTTTTTTGAATTTTGTGTTGCAGCTTACTGCATATGAGATGGCTCACATAGGTGAGAAGAGGAAGTGTCAGCAACCTGATCTCAATAAGATTCAGAGGAAGGTGCTGAAAAACGAGAATGTACACTCTTAATGAATGTCAATTAGGACATCATTGAGACAGATTTCCAAAATGGTGAAAGCGGTGTATAGAATTTGGTGAGGACAATGACAGACTGTGGAGGGAGGACCTTGCGTGACCGATTTCTAGATGTTTTCATAGTAGAGTTTATAGACTAGTATTTGCACCACTTAGCATGGAGGGTGGACGCTGCCTTGTCAAATAGATCGAGACCTAAACTCCTATGACCAGAAGTGGGAGGGTCCTATTGTAGATGCCAAGGTCACGTACATCAAGAATGTGTGGCGAGGTTACAAAGGCAAAGGAGCTGCCTCGACCTCCCTTCCATCAATGCACCCACGCCCCCAAGCACAGCCGCAACCACAAGCACCAATGCACCCACGCCCCCAGTCACATGCCACATTGCATCCACTGCAACCACAAGCACCAATGCACCCACGTCCCTAGTCACATGCCACATTCCACCCAACGCAGTCGCAAGCACCTCTATAGCCACGCCACACGTTTGCACCAGTGCATCGACCACCACATGTCTTTTCCCGTATCCCTGTTTTCCAAGATCTTCCATACCCAAAAGAAGTTCCTCCTCCTGGTCCACATCTCCCACCACATGCACAACCACATTTCATCACATCTTTTGCTTCTCCATTTGTGCCCCTACCGTACGCGTAGACCAGTTTCCATCTCCCACATACTTGACTGCACCACAAATGCACAAGCAGATACATTCTCATCTCCTTCATTCTCGCCTGCACAAGCACCATGCACATCACATGGCTTGCGTGATCGTGTAGCAGTGCCAAGACCCATGCGGCCCATATTGTTTCAGTGGGCGACGAGACATCCAATTCACACCTAGCGCAACTGTGGGCACATGCACGAAAGGAACAGTCAACATGTGCAATATTCTTGTCACTCCCTTTGATCCGCACAAGATTTATGCATGTAAGGTGTTGAGGGTTTCTGTGCTACCTGATGCATTGAAGGCCAAAGCATTGGAAGAAGCCATGTGCTTGGGCGATGTCATACGTTCGGGCATCATCCGAGCAATAGGTCTAGTCCATGACGATAACCCAATGTTACTATTTCCGTTCTGTAATGGAAATAATTTGGAAAGATGGCTAACCTACCTTGGACATGACGGAAAGCGACCATCGCCGGTGTTTCACAGAGATGATGCGAAAATGCATGCCAGAGCTCCACGGGTTCATCAACATGTATTTGATATTTTAAGTGCACTAGTTCGCACGATTTATTACCATGGCGTTAATCGTCGGTATGAAAAGCGGGTTTTGTAAAGCGTCGCTATATAGCGACGCTTGCCAAAAGTCGCTATTTAAGTGTCGCTATATAGCGACACTGATATACTATTTTATAGCGACGTCTTCCAAAGAGGTTTTTTTTTCCATATAGGCCTTAAAAGTTAGTTTTTTCCAATGACAAATTTTTTTAAATTTTCATACATGTTTGATCTCATAGAGAATAAAATATGAGAGCATGTATATCAAGCCTTTGAAGCTCATATATTCATGTCCAAGTTTGAGATGAAAAAAATCAATTAAGAGCATTTACAGCAACTATTTTATCTTGAGCCAAGTCTAAGGCGCCAAACAAGTCTATCTCCAACTCTATGCCGAGTTGATCTCCTATATCATCATCGTACTCTAGCATCATACGTTCACCTAAAAGTATTTGATCATCTTCTTCAATAAAGTGTGGTGATTCTTGATGATCATTGTCTTCTTCCTCAATATCATGATCTCCATCTTCCTCCCGTGCGATGTCATTATGCGCATCTTCCTCTTGGCTCATATGGTGATCTACATCTTCTTCGCTAAATTCATCAATTGGATCCGGCATTCGTAGTGGCATCTCCATATCCACATCTCTATCTTCAAAAATTTGCTTACTTCATGGTGCAACTTGGATCACGTACCACCATCTTGGATCAAAATGATCCGGATGAAAAACCACCTATATTGAAGATGGGTGCCAAATGTCATCAATTATATATATGAAATTATGCTCAAGTACATGTATCAATGGATCTTTAAAAACGAAAGCTTCGATTAATTAAATCATTAGTATGCATGTGCTCACAATGCTCGGGAAGAACAAAAGTATCACTTTCATCGGTCCAATGTTTGGTGGAGTCTATTGCAAAGAAATCGCTACCATCTTTTCTCACTATTGCATGGGGACCGTTGTAAATAGTTGTAAACCATTTTACATCAAGAATGAAAATACTAAATCATCTGAAATCAACTTCATAGATGTCGCGCATGGTTCCACAATAATCCAATTGTGAGGAGAGAAGATTGGTATCCGAAGCACTTGCTCGGCTATCTTGTGTGAAGTTAGCCATGACTCCACAATCATATGTGACTCTCTTTGAATCGATGCGTTCCACATGAAAATGTCGTCCATATGACCATAATGCACTGTACTTTTTGTACTGTAAAAGAGCATCATTAAAACAATGAAGATGCATCTATTTTATAGCGTATATTGCCACAAATAATTACTTAACTACATGAAGAGGTAAGAAACTTACATGCACCATATGATAACTCTTGCTCGCGCTCGTTTATTGTTTCTCCATCGCATTCGGCTTTACGTAGAGCCAGTTGTAGCCAATCAAGTGACATGTGAGTAGGGAGAAGAGCCAAATCCCGTGGATATGGTTGCGATCGCCTGTACATTACTCTGAATCTCGTCCTTGCATTTATTCTTTCTGCTTTGGCCACTTCATATCTCTCAATCCACTTCTGCATCTCAGGGCTATTGAGGATACAAAACTTATTGAATTTCTCCATTTGCTCTTCGCTCATCTTTCTTTCAATCCCTTTTCCTTGGGGAACCTTGCCAATGATGCGATCATCATCCTTGTTATACCAAGCTTGTGGCATATCGGGATCTGTGGATTCAAGAAACTCTGTGATATATACTAATGACTCTTGCACAAGCCATCCCTCTGCCATGCTTGCTTCTGGTCTTGCTCTTTGTCTTACAAATCCCTTTAAAGTTTTTATAAACTGCTTGAGCAAAAACATCCATCGACTATGAACGGTACCTACTATAGCCACCTCATCAACTATGAGTACAAGCAAGTGGACTTGAGTTGTCATAATGCTCGAGGGAAAGTGCTTCTCAAGCAAGCATACGGCTTCGATGGATTCCACCATAGCCTTCTCGATTCTCGATATGGAGATCTCTTTTTGAGATATCCACCTATTTCACATGCCCATGTAAGATACTTTCATAATCAGTCTATAGATTAATCAGCTTAAATTGAAGAAAATGCAATCAATGTGATTTGATAGTAAGCATACCTCACAATACCACAGATCTTGAATATAGCATTTCTAACATCTTCTTGTAAGCACCCTTTTATTGTAATTGAGAGGATGAACTATCAAAGCAACAAAGAAGTCATGTCAACAATATAACATAATCATAATTACACTAACACATCACGATTATCGGTACACTAATTCTACTTAGAAAACCTATAAAACCTTGTGCCAATCATGAGACTTGAGCCCACTAAGCTTATTGTCCTTTGAAAATGCTCCTTTCAAGCAATGCATGTACCTTGTCGGTGTTTGAAAAGAGGTAATGTCTGCCTTGACCACTGCCTCCTCCCTTGTAGAGAGGATCCACGTTGCTTTCGAGAGGACAACTTTTCCCAAAGCATGCACTTGGGGCCACAAACGAGACATCCTATTCATAGCACACAAGTCTTCTCGCACTCCTCTCGAGTCTTTGGAACCAACCAAGTGTGCCCAAATAGTAGCCCCCACATTCTTGAAGATATGCATGGGATCCAAGAGATGATTGATTTGTAACTGACCCCAATAATTTTGCTCGTGAAAGATCGATAGCCTCTTCATACTAGGAGGAGGTTCCTCTCCATTCGCCCTCCAAGCTTGAATCCAGTCACTTGCCTTCAAATATGATGGTGGTGGATCAAGCTGACCTCCACGTGCGAGATGGTCGAGCGAAAGGTATCGAGCATGACCTTCATAAACATTTTTCCTCATATGTTTGGAGTAGTGTGCAAGCGACAGAACCGGTCCACAATTAGGACAAGCATGGTACCCACTTGTAACAAGTCCTACACGCGTGCATGAATGTGTTAGTACAAGACATGCGTGCGAAAGAGAGTCATAAAAGCATAATCCCTCATTATATGTGTCTCGGGGGGGTCACTCATCATATGTAACCCTATCACGTGAGTTCAACAGAAGGATTTTTTTTATTTCTAAAATTTACAGAAATAAATATACATAAGGGACTATTTAAAATATTTTTGGAAAAAATTTACAGATTTGTATAGAAAAAGGGTACATTTTATTAATGAAATTTTTTACAGATAAGGGACTTTAAATATAGGCCTTGAACGCACGTGATATAGAGGGTTTATACATAGTGACCCCCCCGAGATATGTGTAAAGACACAACCACGTACCTACGCACTGTCCATATCCTAGGTAGTCATGCATGGTCCACATCAAGATACCCCTGACAAAAATATCATTGGAATGTGTAGGAGATCTGGAAATATCAAAGACCTACAAAGGTGCCATGTACATGTCCATATTTTTTGCCTTGTACTTTTCAGGCACAAGTAGTGCAAGCATGAGGTGTCCCTTTTTTATTGTTAGCCATGGTGGGATATTGTAATTCACCATGACTATGGGCCATGTCAACCAAGATGTCAAGCGTAACCCAAAAGGATTCACGCCGTCCATGGCGAGCCCAAGATGTAAGTTGCATGGCTCCCTCGCAAAGTCCAGCCACTGATTATCTATGTGCTTCCAAGCTACACAATCTGCGGGAATCCTCAATGTGTCATCAGTGGACCGATGAGATGCATGCCATGTCATCAACTATGCTATGGATTAGCATCGAAAGATGTGTTGTATTCTTGCAATGATGGAAAAGTTTCTCAAGACCTTTATCGGTATCCGCTCACCCTGCAAGTCATCTATATATCGTTGTTCCCCACACTTTGGACAACTAGCCAAATCTCCATGCTCACGACGAAAAAGAATACAATCATTACGGCAAGCATGGATGGTATCATAATCCATACCCACCGTTGTTAGCATCTTTCTCGCTTCATCTCTTGATGCGGGCATGGTATTTGATGCAGGCAACATCTTCTGGAGTAACCTATGACAATTCAAACATACATAGACTTCGAACAATGATGATTCGGTATACACTATCCAAATGATGATTCTCAAAACAAACAATATCCAAATAATGAGTCAAATTAATGCAAGAGCTAACCTCATTAAGGCCGAGACACTTGTATCTGACCACCCATACTTTACTTGCAGATTCAAGATTGAGAGACAAGCACGTAGTTTAGACATCTTAGCAGCCTCGTACAATTGTGTTGATTGCAACTCTCGCATTTTGACCTCAGACTCTGACATCATGTGTACATGCGATGTAGTGCCCCTAAAAATGAAATCCATCATGTCGACCATACCCTCGTCATTATCCGGGAGACTATAGTCTTGCTCAAAGTGTGAAGGTATATGCGTACCCTCGTTACCCTCCTCATCCTGTTTTAAGATTTCATGTAAATATAAGATCTTGTATTTCCTGGTATCCAATACGACTGCGAATTTAAATAGCTTTGATTTACTGATGGTCCATCAACACGTGCAACAACAACGGTGGGTACTGGTTCGGCCTCCTCCCCATACATCCGCAAGTGGCGCATGATAATACAATGTTGATGTCATACTTCTCGCTTGCAATGAGTGCAATGACAGTATAACCTCTCCGTAAGCCACTTTGTGCTGCTGGGCATTGGCACATCATTGGATGAGCTTCCACTCATCCCTTCCATCTACACTTATAAAATCACAACATAAGTTGCACCAGTTATAAAATAGCATCTATGAGCTTCTCTTCAAGTTAGAACAAAAAGTGACTTAAAGCATCGCTATATAGTGACTTTTTGCTCTATTTCGTCGCTATATAGCGACGGTTTTAATTGAAAACATTGCTATATAGCGATAAAAAAGTGTCGCTATATAGCGATGCTGTGGGTTAAAACCCGAAACTCGTGTCGTGCGGTGCTTTCTTTAGCAATCTCTCGAATCTTTCAAGTAACCAAGGCAATCTCTCCTCCCACCTATTTTTGACGACCTCCCACATATTTCCGACAACCTCCCACTCTATTCTCCACTCCTCACCCTTCTCCTAGCTCTTGTACTCCCTCTCTACCCTTTTCCCTCTTTGGTTTCTTGAAAGGAAGTTCTTCAAGAGGTGAGTTTGTTTCAACAATGTAGGTTATTTGTTTGTAAGCTTTAGTTTTGTGAGTGCTTCTCCTTGTATTGCTAAACCTGTAAACTAGTTTTCATGCTTGTTTTCAAAGGATTGAAACAAAAAACGAGATTTTAAGAAAGAAACAAGACTCATCTCTTTTCTGTATTTCTCTTCCTTCTCTTTCTCCTTGTCTCCTGAATCTTCTCCTTTCAAGAAGTTAGTTTTGTAATCTCCTCCTTCCTCTAACATCTTATTTGAAAAATGGTATGTTTCCTCTCTTATTTAGGGCCAGTCCACAACACTGAGCAGGACGTACTATTTCAGGTAAGTGCTTCCTCTTTTTTCCATTTCTTATTTTTGTTATTTGCGTAGGAACCCTCTCTTCCCCTGTCTTTCCTCTTCTTTCCCTCTTCTCTCCTCTTCTTTCCCTCCTTTCCTTCTTCTCTCCTTCAATCTCTTTCCTCCTCTTTTTCCCTCTTTCCTTTTCCTCTTCTTCTCTCTTTCTTTCCCTCTTTTTCCCTTCTCTTAAGAGACATAAGCATGAGCATAAGAGAAGGAGACATATGCTCATGCTTATGCTTATGCATGAGCATAAGAGAAGTAGACATATGCTCATGCATAAGCATGGGCATATGTCTCTTTTTTCCTCTTTTCTCTTTCCCTCTTCTTCTCTCTTTCTCTCCCTCTTTCCTCTTTTCCAATCTCTCCTTCCTTTCCCTCTTCGTCTCTCTTCTCCTCTTTTCCCCCTCTTTGCCCTCTTTCCCCCTTCTCTTATGCTCATGCTTAAGCATAAGCATGAGCATAAGAGAAGGAGACATATGCTCATGCTTATGCTTATGCATGAGCATAAGAGAAGTAGACATATGCTCATGCATAAGCATGAGCATATGTCTCTTTTTTCCTCTTTTCTCTTTCCCCTTCTTCTCTCTTTCTCTCCCTCTTTCCTCTTTTCCAATCTCTCCTTCCTTTCCCTCTTCTTTTCTCTTCTCCTCTTTTCCCCCTCTTTTCCCTCTTTCATGCTCATGTTCTTATGCTCATGCATAAGCATAAGGATGAGCATATGTCTCCGTCTCTTATGCTTATGCTTATGCTTATGCATAAGACTCCTCTTATGCATAAGCATAAGCATGAGCATAAGAGAAGGAGATATATGCTCATGCTTATGCTTATGCATGAGCATAAGAGAAGTAGACATATGCTCTCTTCTTTCTCTCTTCTTGAGTCTCTTCTTTCTCTCTTCTTCCTCTTCTCTCCCTCTTCTTCCTCTTCTTCCCTTCTTTCCTTTCCCTCTTCTTCCTCTTCTCATCCACTTCCTCTTTTCCCTCTTCTTCCTCTTCTTTCCCTCTTTCCTTTCCCTCTTCTTCCTCTTCTCGTCCACTTTCTCTTTTCCCTCTTCTCTCCCTCTTCTTTAGATTCCTCTTCCTCTTCTTCCTCTTCTTTCCCTTTTCCTTTCCCTTCTCTTTCCCCCTTCTCTTATTCTCTCTTTCCCCCTTCCCTTTATTCTCTCTTCTTTCTCTTTTCTTTCTCTTCTCTCCCTCTTCTTCCTCTTCTTTCCCTCTTTCCTTTCCCTCTTCTTCCTCTTCTCCTCCACTTTCTCTTTTCCCTCTTCTCTCCCTCTTCTTTAGATTCCTCTTCCTCTTCTTCCTCTTCCTCTTCCTCTTCTTCCTCTTCTCTCCCTCTTCGCCTATGCCTATGCCTATGCCTATGCTTATGTTTGTTTTTTTGTTTTTTGTTTTTGTGTTTGTGTCTATGTTAGACATGGGATCACGTCGCTCATCCGGCGAGTACGGACAGCCTCGCAAGAGGAGAGCTCACAATCTATATGCTCCAGAGGACTTTGATTCCTCTCAGGCGACTACCCCGAGACTACCCCTGGTCTGACTCCTCTCAGACCTAGCACTATGACTACCCCTTGTCTGACTCCTCTTCCATGTAGCACTATGACTACCCCTCGGGGAACTCCTTTGCTAGCCGCGCATGGCTTTGTCGGGAGTCCCGACGAGTTTGTAGTGCAGATGAGCGATGAGGAGGCAGCGAGATTCTTCTCTTTGCTATCTCAAAGGACCTCAGCAATTCCCTCCCCTACACTAACGGTTGGACATACTGCCCAGCCATCCCCTCGTGCCCCTTCGACTGAGGAGTCATCACCTACGCATGCCTCTCATAAGGGAAGGAAGAGTAGGAAGGGCAGCTTATGTTGTGCTGACTCGGGAGATGTAGACGAGTCAGCACACTCACATTCCTATAGGTCTTCACTTGGTTTAGAGACACAGTATCAGTCTCGGGGGGGTCACTATGCACAAACCCTCTATATCACGTGCGTTCAAGGCCTATATTTAAAATCCCTTATCTGTAAATAATTTCATTAATAAAATGTACCCCTTTTCTATACAAATCTGTAATTTTTTTCCAAAACTATTTAAAATAGTCCCTTATGTATATTTATTTATGTAAATTTTAGAAATAAAAAAATATCCTTTTGTTGAACTCACGTGATAGAGTTACATATGATGAGTGACCCCCCCGAGGTATCAGTCAGGTCCCTTGCCCTCTCCTACTCCCATTGCTACTCCTCGCTACGGAAGCGCTCGCATAGCTTCCACTCCTTCTGACTCTGCTACCATGAGTCCTCCTTAGTCATTAGGAGATCTCTCCTATCAAATCACAACTGCCAGAGAGATAATAGAAGATAGAAAGGGCAAAGTAGTGATGGGCATTGCTACTGGTTGGCGGTATCAAGATGACCAAAAGAAGCAGGCAGTCGTCAATGAATTAAAACAAAAATACCCTAACCCACCAAATTGGGAGTTTAATGAGGATTATATGCGAGAGCGCATGGGTTTGGTCTTGAAGCATCGTAGATCAACCTTGCGTACTTCCATCACAAAGGGGTTGGCTAAACCTAGCTGAGCAGACGAAGCTGATTGGAAGTTCTTCAAGAAGTAGAATAGGGACAATTCCGAATTGCTTGAGGGTCAGAGGAGGGTTGTGAAGAGACGGCTGGACATCATAGGTACTTCGCACTTTGGTGCAGGCGGATGGTTGGCATTCGAGGCAACCATGGTAAGTCTACTTCTTCTCATTTAATGTATTGTTCTATTTGTTTTACTACATATTACATGCACTTTAGCTAACTCTAACTCTCATAAATTGGATCCATAGCAAGCTGCGATGGGTCATCTTCCTACAAATGTAGAGACATGACACGCATTTCGCATAGGAACAAAGCCATGGTTTATTGAGCAAGAGGCAATGGGAGTGACGGTCAATTGGGCTGAGGTGGCTGCTCGCACAGTATAAGTCTACTCCTACTTATAATCTCACTTTTTAAATTGTTTTATTCTTTAAATTCCAATCTAATTTTCGATTTATATGGTTCACTCTTAGGGTCAAAGCTCAAGCGTCCCATCATCAAAGGCGAGCGATCACCAGGACCAGGGATCAGACACACGTGACGAGGATCAGGGAGAAGGCGTAGCTCATGAGGACCAAGGAACAGGCCAACAAGACGAGGATGATTGGGATTCGGATGAGGAGGAGTAGTAGTAGTGGTAGTAGCAGTTTGCATTTTCTTCAACTTGTATGTCACTTTGTATACCCGCTCGTTTGAGCAATTTTGTATCACCCTTTCGAAAGAGTAATTTTGTAACAAACAATGTTGTATATGTTCGGCATGTATATGCTTTTGTTGCTCGATCATTTCATTTGAGTGATTTTGTATCACCCTTTTCGCAAGGAAAATTTTGTTATCAAAAAAACTTTGTTTTGTAATTACCAAAAAAAAAGAGGATTAGTGGGGCTAAATAGGGCCATAGCAAGCCTTGTTTAGCCCCACTAATCCTTTTTTTTTAGTTCTGTTAATTGTCGCTATATAGCGACGTTTACTAGTGTCGCTATATAGCAACGATTAATAGTGTCGCTATATAGCAACGTTTAGCATTGTCGCTATATAGCGACGCTTTATAGCGATGGTTCTTTTCCGATGCTTTTAGCGACTTTTATAGCGATGTTTGTGCCTGTGAAATGAAAAATTTTTAATGTAACAATCATCGGTATTTTCGTCAGAAAAGGGCCTATGCCTTGTAGTGTTTGTGATTGGGGAATGATGACCCCATGCAGCACTAGGAAGCCATTGTGCGGAGTTCCATTGCTAGATTTTGTCACGTTGCTCCAAAGTGCCTCTACACCAATCCCCCACCGTTCGATGTTGCACAAGATATGTATGCCATGTCTCATCACATCCTAAAGATCTTGGACATTTGTGCACCATTGCCAAGTACGGGACCCGCAGAAGCGCATCTACAACAATTTGCGATTCAGGGAAAATTAGCCGAACCAAATAGATGTCCAAGTACTACAGATTTTTTTGGGGTTTTTGGCATTGCTCCAAGATGTGGTATATAGCTCAGTCCAAACCAAGGACTTAGACCAGCAAAGGACTGAGTCTTTCTTGGATGGGATGTAATATGAGTGACCGATCATGAATACTTGTAACATTGTTATTTTTATATTTCATCCAAGTCTGGATCCACTTCAAGGTTGTCTCTAACTATTATGTATAGCAAAATCATCCATAATCTCAATAATTACAACACAACATCGCTTGTAGCCCACAAGGTTCTAGCTTTCAAGTACAAAAGGAGATGAGATGGATATGAGCATATGTGCTCTTCCATCACTTGACATATTCTCCCATCCATCCCCTCGCATACAACATTATATCTGATATAATTAGAGCTTCCTCCACTGCTTCTATCACCTATCATATTCTTCTATCACTCTATATTGCATTCAACATAGGTACAATATCGTCTATCTCTTTGACTTCGCTATTGTCACTGAGTAGCTCAAACTCATTTTCCTCTTCGATGAATGCATCCTCAACAACTAATTCTATAGTCAATCGTTGTCCAACAATTCTCATTACAGTGGCTTTGCTTGCTGCCCCAGCCACAACATTGAATCCTTTCAACAATCATAGATTTCCAAAGCAAAATACCAAATCTGCAGCTCTTGATGGCTTTAAGAGATTGCGTCTCTTAGAATGAATAAAATCGTATGCACTCCAATTTTGCTCACATGCACCCGATGATGCAGCAATAGAGAGCACATGAGTTGCAACATGTTACAACTCCAATGTCTCTCCACCATATTCCTTCCACTAAGTAGGTACAATAGTCGTCTTAATAGCGTCAAGATTCCAAAGATCTCCAAAAGAGCCTTCATGATTCGTATACCTCACTTGTTGCTGGTAGGCTAGTTTTCCTTGATCTCCCAAAAGTAAGTTTTTACAAACTTCTTGAAAGTTACTTATGACTTCAAGATTCTATGATTGAGCATGCATTTGATATTGTGGATTATTGCCAATGCAGCTCCATGCAAAGGGGTGTGCATTTGCTTCCATCTCTTATCAGCCAAATATACCACTTGTTGCTTCTCCCTAGATGCAAAGTGCACAAATTCTTTAACTTGTTGTATTGCTTCTGACATCTTCCACTTTACCCATAACAAAGGCATCAGCGTCGACCATCTTTAATACCATTACAAATGGCTCTACACCTTTTATTCTTTCGACATTTTTCCAGAATAGAGATAATTGTACAAGATGCACACACTTAGAGGCTGGTATTGCGTACTATGTCTTTTTCTCAAGCCAATTCGCCCATTGTCTATTAGCAACCATCTCAACTAAAGCTTGAAGCACTTCCAAAAATTTAGCAAGAACTAGAAAAGAAGTGCCAAATCTAGTTTGCCTGAGTTGCTTCACAGAGTGCTCTCTGAATACTGCATGCAAGTATTGATAACTCTTTATAAAACTCACTACAGAGTTAGCATCTTGCAGTACTGGTTGCACAAATGGCAATTGTCCAATATCCTTCAACAATATGAGTGCCACATGGCACCCATGTCAGAGTAGGATACTTTGCCATGACCATCTCATCCGTGGTCTTGTAATTTGATGCATTATCTGTTACTAATGCAGTAACATTCTCATTGCCACCAACTTTACGAATTGCTCTTTCGTATATTTTTACAATATATGCTGAAGTTTTTTCTTTTAGAGACATATCAATTCTCTCCAAAAACATAGTTCCCTTAGGAGTAATGCACATTACATTTATCAAGTGTCTGGCCTGCTTGGTAGTCCATCCATCAAAAGCAAGAGTGCACCCATATGTAGGAATAAACCCAATATCTATTTTTTCAAGCAATCTGCCATAGTTTGTTTGACTCTATCAGGATGATCCGTACGCATTTTATTATAATTTGGCAAACTAAATCCTAGTCTAGCACATGATTTCAAGGCATTACAAAACGTGTCATCTCTCATGACATTGAATGGTATACCATTTTTAACAAATGCTTATGTCCATCTTAAGTGCTCTTCATGCACTTGTTGTTGAAGAAATCCATCCTCCATAGAAGATTGTTTTCCCTTTTTTCTCTTCTTTACCTAACAGGCATTAGTCACATCAAAACTCACCTGCAACTCACTTGCTAGCATATCTACATCACCATCATATCTGGATACACTCCTCACATTTATTGGTGCTTCTCCTTCAACCGTCTCATCAACCTCAGCACTCACATCTTGTTGATTTGAACAATTTCTTATTAGGGTCGGATTAACCACTTTCTTCACTTTCTCTAAATACGATTTGCATAACGGAAGAACATCAAACGGAGTGCATGTACAAGCTCCAACATCACTACCTATTCTGAGAAAATGTTGCTTGATGCGAGTAGAATGGCCTATGAACTTGTGTCCACAATATTTATAGTGCAAGAAAGAAACCAAGGCATGTACTTTTTGTATCTCTGTCATGTATGACCAAATCTTGCCATGCACCATGCTTTTGAAGTTGCAAAAAACAAAATGCAAAAAAAATAATTTGAGTATATAATAGAAACATATTGCAATACACATTTTATAAAAAACAACACATATCCTTTAAAAAACACATTCAAGCATGCAATATATTAATTGTCATTCAATCATGCTCTATTAAAAGAATATGAAATATTCAATTAAAAGAAACTATAAGAATAAGTAATAAAAATTAAGACATTGATTCATTTCTATTGAAAGAATATACTAAAATTGAAAATCATTCATTCACATTCTATTGAAAGAATATTATATATTCATTCCAAAGAAAGTGAAAGAATTCATGAGTAATAAAAAGAGATATGAATTCTTTTTTTTTTAAAGAATAATATTATATATTCATTCCAAAGAAAGTGAAAGAATTCATGAGTAATAAAAAGAGATATGGATTCATTTTTTTTAAAAGAATACACCCAAATTGAAAATCATTCATTCACATTCTATTGAAAGAATATTAAATATTCATTCAAAAGAAAGTGTAAGAATACAAAGAGTTTTAAAGTGTACGAATTAAAAGTTTTAAAATTTATTAGAAGATTTGTCTCTTGAAAGAATATTAAATATTCATTCAAAGAAAGTGTGAGATCGAAATTTATGATATTTCCTAAAAGCACCAAGGAGCCAAAATTATTGCTCTCATCCAAAAATGAGGGATCTTACGTCCCAAAATGAATTATGTCCTCAACAAAATATATTGCTCAAACTTGCAATAACAAAACAAATACAAAATTGGCCCATGGCCATATATAATGCGCTGTGCGACACCTCGATCGATACCCTCGCACTAATGCCAATCCTCGCTATGAGTTCCATCACGTGTACTCAAGCCGCCAATTACATTAGTTATTAACAATCGATTGAACGAATCACCGAATCAACTGATCCCAACATAACCACGCTCAAAGCACAATAATCAAGCACAACACCAATAACACTAGCGACATCAGTATTAACATGGAATCACCCACAATACCGACCATCTAGCATGGCAAAATACAAGCTAGTCAAGCGTCCCCAACTAACCACACAAAGTATCCACTAGGACCCCCGCCGCGTCCGGTGCACTCCTATAGAGTACTTTGCCATAGTCACACTTGACTAAAGTAATAATATCCAAAGCAAGATATATCAGAAAATATAATTTCCGTAACAAGAGGATATGACATCTCGAATTGGGAAAAATTTTGGAGGCTCTTGAAAGGAGGAATCGGAAGTGGCTATCTTAGAGAGAATGGTAGATTGGAGAGCATTCATAGAGACACATTTAAAAGGGGGAGATGATGCATTCATAGAGACACATTTAAAAGGGGGAGACGATGCATTAATAGGGCACACAAATCCACACTATTTCCAATTTAGCATGCATAACGATATTCCAGTAATGCAATGGAAGCACTATTGAGTGGATGGATATCATTTATGGAGTGAGCCATATGCTTTATTACAAAGAATAACTCCATTGGAGGAAACTTGATTTGTTCTTGCAAAGAACAAAGCATTGATGTAGATGAAATGAAAGGCAATGCCTTTATTAAACATATACTTTCCATATATTGCATATTGAGTGTAGATGCACAACATTTTAAGCTTTATTATAGCATATTTGTGTGGGGGTGATCCTTTTTTTTGCAAATTTACCTAAGATGTATCGAATAGAGGTCACCACTTACAACCTTGAAAATTTTTTAGGTGGAACGTACACATCTAGTGTTCCAAAAATACCCAATTTATGAGTCTACAAAGTCATATTGAGTCAAGGTGACAAGTTCAAAAAAAAAGTCCAAACAAATCAAGAAAGTCCAAATTTTTTTGAATAGTGTGATACTTGCATCTTTATTGTTGCCAGACTCCGTCTTAGTAGCCATCTCAATCATGCTCTTGACAAGAGGTGCATCACTTGCATCATTGTTGCCAAATTCCAATTATGGTTTTTCTAAATAATATTCTTCAAAGTACTTTTATGGACAAGTATCTTAAAAAGTACTACTAGTATTTCCTACATTTACCTAAATCTCTTCAAAATAAAATGATATTAGTATTGTTAAAAGGAGTGTCAAAGAGACTACTTTTGGTACTAGCTAACCATGCTTTGACCCTTGTGTATGTGGCCCCATGACTCTCTAACAGCACGAACTCAGGCCAAGTGGGAAATGCTAGGCATTCCTTTGTGGTCTGCTTACCCATAGAACATTGCTGAACGTACCCCATCAAACCCACTCGGTATGGAGAAATAGGTTCTAGGTGAAGCTATCATAACTCACACTGCAAACTTACTATAGCAAAGGCCAATGCCTCCTCGTAGACAAATTAAGAGAGGGTGTCCCCCTTCATTTGGGACACAAAGAGATGAGCTTACCGAGCAAGCTCCATTGAAGCCAAAGCAGCGCAAGCGGAGCATACGTAGAAAGAGATTTGGTGGACACTTTTATCTTGAAAAATGCTTGGAATGAGTCCAGTAGAGTTGTGGGGTCACAGATCAATTTAAGTCGAGGAAAATGTTAGTATGGAGAATGGGATGCGACCGTAAACATGGTAAGTGTTAAAGAGTTAGGGTTGATTCAGATACCTATGGGTGTTCATATGTTTGAGTTATGATCCTGTTTTAATTTGAGACAAGATCCAATGCCACACCCGCATATGTTGCCCTATGCTTGTCATGAGGAGGCAAAGTGTCGGGGATATGAGGTGGGATCTTCAGGAGGGACCGTTACAGATGCATGGAGTGATGGTAATAGTAGCCCTCCACCATTACCTCATGGAGCCATGGAGGAGGAGGTGTTTGATGATATGGTGCAGGATTCATATGTCCATGAATCCAAAGGGAGGGATGATAGCATGGAGCAGGACGATCTTTTTACTACAGCATTGACTCCACTGTTTGAGGGGTGCACATTCTCTATTCTACATGCCTCCCTTGAGTTACTAAACTTGCAAACCATTTATGGATGGAGCAATGCAAGTTTGAATGCATTACTCAAGTAAGCTTTAAAGTCTATTTTGCAAACATGATGAATTATGCTACTGGGTCAATTACTCGAATGCTTTTCCTCATTTATGGTCTTCACATGCAGGCTATTGTGTAAAATGCTTCCAAGGGAGAATAAATTACCAACCTCAAGAGATATGGCAAGGCAACATGTGACCTCTCTTGGAGGATTAGATTACAAGCACATCCATGCATGATACAACGATTGCGTTTTGTTTCGTGGACTACATAAAGATGCAAGAGAGTGTCTTACTTGTGGAGAGGCAAGATATAGAGCAAATCTCAAAACTTTGGATGTGCCTCGTAAGGTTCTGCGACATTTTTCATAATCCCTCGCATCCAACATATGTTTAAGTGCAAATCCATTGCAGAGCTCATGTCATGGCATTCCTCCCATCAATCAACCGATGGCAAGTGGAGAACTCCCGCAGACACTCCTGCCTGGAAGCATATTGAAGACACATGGCCAAGCTTTAAGGAAGAACCTAGGAGCTTGAGACTTGGATTGGGTATGGACATTGGGTATGGACGGTGTGAACCCATTTGGTCTCAAAAGCACCTCTTATAGTGTATGGCCAGTGATATTGGTGAATTATAATCTTCCACCCTCTATGGCGATTAAGAAAGGACATGTTATGTTATCCCTTCTAATTCCAGGGAAACATAAAGTCAAAAATCCGGATGTTTTTTTGGAGCCTTTGATTGACGAGCTAGAGATACTTTGGAGAGGTATCGAGGTGCATGATGTGAGCAGGCCTTCCTCGTCACGAGACTTCAGCTGCAAAGCAGTCTTGATGTGGATGATGCATGACTTCCCAGGCTATGGTGAGTGTTCAGGTAAGCATTGCACTGCTAATTACGAGTAGGCAAAGGATGTGGCACCCTAAACCCACCTTCAACTCTTAATTGTGCCTATTGTTCAGGTCTCACTACATCGCATTACCATGCATGTCCTGTTTGTGGTCCTTCGCTTGTTGCCTCACGGGCAGACACATTGAATAAGGTCATCTATGAGAATTACCATCGATTTTTCCCACCTGATCATCCTAGATATGTTGCCCCTTGGAATGAAGTCCTCCCACAATCACTCACTGTGGGAGATTGGATGAGAATTTGGGACAGTTTCACGACTCCTCCACCACTTAGAATGAGCCGGTGAGGGTTTGTAACTATTGTTGTGTGCTATATTGGTTGGAAATAAAGATTGCCCACTAACACCAGCTTTTGTTTAGATACTCCATCTTTTATCATTTACCATATTGGTCCCACCTCAAGATCAATCACATGCTTGATCCCATGCATATCTTCAAGAATGTGGCATCTACCATTTGGGAACATTTGAATGGGACACGAGATTGCAGGCATAAGGGAGGATCTATGTACCACGGGGAGGATGCATGAAGCTTGGCCACAAGAGAGACCAAATGAGCGTGTTTTTTTACCTTGTGCACTGTGGAGGTTATCAAAGCTAGAGATGGTGGTAGTGAAGCACGCTATTACTGCAATTTGTACTCCCACTGGATGCATGAGGTGTTTGAAGGGGGCCTTTATAAAGAGCAAGAAAAGAGGTGTAGAGCAATTATATGGCTTGAAATCTCATGATTGGCACAAGATGCTCCAAGTAAGTATTTTATGTGCATAATATCTTTTTCCTTGCAAATTTGTGAGTGAATTAGAAGCAACTAATCAACCATTCCTCACCTCACTTAATTTTTGTATATGTGGGTTTGCAAAAAAGCATTGATGTTTTTGTTAAAATTATGTGCTTTGGTAATCATGGGCAATGTTTGGAAAGCAATGATGTACATTTACCAGCCTACACCAAAATCTCACTTTCTATATTCTCTATTGTGCGTCTAAATATGCGTCTAATTCTTAGTGTAGACGCACTAATAGACATGCTAATACACGTGCAAATAGATGGGTTGTTAGATGCAGTGTTGGATGCACCCGTATTTTCTCAGTATAGATGAGCTAATAGATGCGTCAATACACGTGCAAATAGACGCACTGTTAGACACGCCTGTAATTTCTCTATTCAAGTAATGCCTATAGATGCGCCTGCTATTTTGCGCGTCTATCAAGCGCGTCTATAGGTGCTTTGTGTTGTTGTGGTTCCATGGCCATCTATTGTCACTATTTACCCTTCCTCTTGTCTTTGGATAGTTGATGGGATTCCTATTCTGTCTAGAACCCACTTAAATATCTCATGGCACTCTTTCAAAGTCTCAAATGTTGCAAGACACCATATATCTTTCTCTTATTGAACTGAGAAACCTTGCTCAACTTCCTTGTTGCCTCGAACAAAGGCAAGGGCTTTGTTCATCAAGTAGATGCTCTTTTGTGCTCTTTCACGAATTGAGCTTCATCCATTTAGATGACCATTGTATTCTATACAACAAAAGAGAGAAATAGAACTTAGGACAAACATGATATAGGAAATGAACTAAGTAAAGTGGAATGTTGTAATGGATTTCCTCTTACCATCTTCTCTCATGCCATACAATTTGACCATTGCTTGTTGTAGTTTCCGAACATCTAAGTAGGCATTGTTAAAATTATTCATCTCAAAGGTTTGTACACCAGATTTATTTTGACTCTTCCAAGTCATTGCCCCTAATGCAATGGCAGCCTTCAAGAATTTCTCTTGCACGTTGGTTTGTTTCTCCCCATGCACGCCTCATAGACCAAGGTGTAGTTAGTAGCACCATAGACTTCTTATACTTTCCTAGAATAGTAGACTTAAAATTTTTAAAAATATATGTGCTTCACGACTTACACCAGCAATATCACAAGCTGCAAGCATCTCCTTTCCATCTACAACCTTCATCACCTCTTCAACAACTTGCACATGTAGGCGTTTGTGTCTTAGGTCCCTTAGTATCACAATGACATCACTTGACTTTAATAAACTGGCTAGAACATATGAACAACTCGGGGGTTCACCTCCCAAAATTTTAGTGTACCACGTGCATTCAAAAGGAGGGCTATTTTAATCTCATTTTAATAAGACTTTAATTCAACTTTTGGAAAAATTTTATAGGTTTACAATAACAAGAGGGGATTTTTAATTAAACTTTTAAAAAAAATTCATTGGTTTATAAGTAAAGAGGGGTAGCTTTATTGGAAATTTTTTTTAGTTGAGGGGTTTTTTTAATACCCCTTGAATGCATGTGATACCTAGGATTTGCACCCCCTGAGATGAATAGCCTTTGGAGTTAGCCACGACTTTCTTCATCCCCTCCCCTCTTCTCTGCCTCTCTCTCTCATTCTCTTACCCCCTTCTTCTCAGTGGAAACCCCATTACAACGATTCAATACGCGTCCGAGTGACACTGATGACCGCTCTGCATGCAAGACTCCCACAAGGACTTGCATGGGTGAGTAGCTCTTTGTCAGCATCCCTAACATCCCCATGACACATATGTCTCCGTCGGACTACACAGTGGAGCACATAACGAGGCTTGAGTGTGTCCTACTTGTGGGGAGGCAAGATATAGAGAATACCTCAAAATTTTGGATGTGCCTCGTAAGGTTCTACAACATTTTCCTATAATTCCTCACATCCAACATATATTCAAGTTCAAATCCATTGCAAAGCTCATGTCATGGCATTCCTCCCATCAATCAACTGATGGGCAAGTGGAGAACTCCCATAGACACTCCTGCGTGGAAGCATATTGGAGACACATGGCTAAGATTCAAGGAAGAACCCAGGAACTTGAAACTTGGATTGGGTATGGATGGGGTGAATCCATTTGGTCTTAGAAGCACCTCCTATAGTGTATGGCCAGTGATATTGGTGAATTATAATCTTCCACCCTCTATGGCAATTAAGAAAGGACATGTTATGTAATCCCTTCTAATTCCAGGGACACATAAAATAAAAAACATGGAGCCTTTGATTGATGAGCTGGAGATACTTTGGAGAGGCATCAAGGTGCATGACATGAGCCTCCCTCATCATGAGAGTTTATGTTGAAGGCAGTGTTGATATTGTGGACGATGCGTGACTTCCCAGGCTATGAAGAGTGTTCAGGTAAGCATTGAACTTGTAATTAAGAGTATGCAATTGATGTGGTATTGAGAACCCACCTTGCTTATGCAATTGTGTCTATTGTTTAGGTCTCTCTACATTGGGTTACCGTGCATGTCCTGTTTGTGGCCTTCACTAGTTGCTTCACGGCGAGAGGACTTGAAGAAGGTCATCTACGAGAATCACCATCGATTTCTCCCACCTGATCATCCTAGATATGTCACCCCTTGGAATGAAGTCCCTCCACAGTCACTCACTACAGGAGATTGGAAACAAATTTGGGACTATACAAAATGTCCTCCTTCATGTGGCATGAGCTGATAAGGGTTCATAACTACTGTATTGCTATATTGAATGGAAATGAGGATTACATCCTAACTCTCTGTTTTGTTTAGATAATCCATCTTTTATCGTCTACCATATTGGTCCACCTCAAGATCAATCACCTGCTTGATCCCATGCACATCTTTAAGAGTGTGACATCTACCATGTGGGATCATTTGATTGCGACATGAGATTCCTTGAGCATAAGGGAAGATTTATGCAGCATAGGGAGGATGCGTGAAGCTTGGCCACAAGAGAGACCAAATGGGCGTGTCAATTGACCGCATGCACGATGGACATTAACAAAGAAAGAGATGTTAGAGGTGAAGTAGGCTATCAGTACATTTCGTACTCCCACTGGGGGATCACAATAACACAAAGCAACTATTGACGCTCTTGGTAGACGTGCAAAATAGCGGGCGCATCTATAGGCATTGCTTTAGTAGAGGAATTACGGGCGCATCTAAATGCGAGTCTATAAGCTCGTCTATTTGTGCGTATTACCGCCTCTACGTGCACGTCTAACCTGAGAAAATACGGGCCCATCTAACATCGCATTTATTAGCCCGTCTATTTAGACGTGTATTAGCGCATTTATTTGTGCGTTTACACTGAGAATCAGACGCACATTTAGACGCATAGATAGATGCAAACCAGAGAATACAAAAAGTGAGATTTTGGTGTACATCATTGCTTTCCAAACATTGCCCATGATTACCAAAGCACATAATTTTTTGCAAGCCCACATATACAAGAATTAAGTGAGATGAGGAGAATGAGACAATATGTAAAATAGTTTTGCCAATATCAATTATGGGGCTACGGTTCAATCTCATCCTCAATGAGATCAACCCTTGCCAAACTATCTACTTCAAAATCCAAACAAGTGTTTAGATCTACAAATACATTCAACCCACTACTACTTGTGCCACTCATGTGCTCATCGAAATCAGCATCTGGAATGGTAGGCTCATCCTCATGGGTAATGGCCTCAATATCTATATCTCCTATCTCATGATCATCCTCCTCTCTCGTATCACGGTCATCATCATGTCCATGGCCATGATCATCCTCCATACGCTCCATATTAGTAAATGTACTATACATCACTTTGGAACGTGGCATAATAGGTATGACATGCCACCATCTATTATTATCCACCATTGGTTGATAGACAACCTAATTCAAACACAAATACAATCATGTTACTTTTCTTGCATCGAATATTTAAAAGCGAGTATTTTTATATGTGTGCACAGTACCTGTTCACATTGTTGCGATAGTATTAGTGTGTCCCTCCTACTTTGCCAAAACTTTGTGAAGTCAATAGTTACAAAGCCACTTGCATGGCGTTTGATTGTTGCATTAGGGCCTCTTTCCACCACCTCCTTAAACCACTTTACATCCAAAACATACACAAAGAAGCGTCAAAAGTCAAGCATAATAATATCTTGGATTATGCCACAATAATCATCCATGGCTCCATTGGCTCCCTCAAAGCTAGCAATGATGCCACAATCTTGTGTGTTTCTCTTATCGTCAATCCATTGTGTTCGAAAATGCTTGCCCTCACACCATATAGCATTGAACATAGTGCACTACACCAAGAAAAGTTCAATTAAATAAGCAATCTAAATTATAAAAAGCTCCTAACTTATGCATAACATTCTATATACTGTTGTGCTCACCTAAATGAAAAGGAATATATAATTTTTATGCGAGCTAGCATGTTGTGCTCACCTAATTTAAAAGGAAGTTATAATTTAACCTTGGCATGTTTAATCCTGTTCACATATCTCTTATGCAAATTCTTGTGAATCTGCACAAATCCTCATAAATAATTATCATGAGGGGTTTAAAAAAGGACTAGCTTTGGTACTCTTGAAAGTACATGCATGAATGCAATCTTTGGCAATGTGGAGTAGAATATAAGCTGCACAATGATTGAAAACTAATAGTATTTCTTTTGTTTTTCAGGAATCACATTCAAAATTCCAGTATGCTTCAAGGAAAAATTTCTAGATCGCATAAAACATGCTAAGTCTAATAAGCCTAAATCCAAAGTAGATGCTCCTATACCTCAAAATGCACACTCGGAGCCAATCAATTACTCCATGGTTATAGCAACATGGAATGACCTAGAACACAAAGTTTTTCTCTATTTGCTAAGCGTTGCTACTAACATTGAATTCAGAAACCCTCGTGAGTGGAAGCGATTACTTAATTATCACCGCTTGGTTTGGAACATACTTTCCAAGAATAAATCAATCAAGGATTTGGCCAGATGGCGAGCACAACTCGTTGTTTGGATTTTTCTTTGTTGGTATTGGAGAACATTTATGGATACTATATTTCGGGTAAAGATGTCGTTTCCTCTCTTGATCATTTCATATTTCGTATTTGCAAGCTCTTAATTTTTTTCATATGTATGCAGCATGCTAAGCCAATTCTTTCTCTAGAGTTCTACACTTTATATGGTGAAATAGATACATATGTGGAAATCATTTTGCTTTTAATTTTGATTCCTTTCTTTTCATCAACATTCCAACTTTTGGATTTTGATATAGCGGTTTTTTACAGAATTGGGAGGAGTTATTGACTCGATTGAGCCTTAGTGATGGTTTTCCATCACTCAAAGAAATAATCCACCAATACAATCCCATCAATGATGAAGAGAAAAAAGCACAAACAAGAATATTGAATGTGCTAAAGAAGTATGACGTGCAAATGCAAGGACTTCAACAATTCCAAGCATTCCGATTTCATTGTAAACCCAAGTCTCTTCCAAGAAAGGTGGACCCTACGACTTAAAGCCTTGCTTAATAAACTGATTACAAACAACATTACATTTGAGACAACAACATTACTAGTGTTGTCTTTTTTGTTTGTTGCTAAAGGTTTGTGCAAATTTGAGGTAACTACCAAAATCAAGCATTTCTACAATGTCAATGACACTTTTACATGCTTGTTCAATTCTCATTATCAAATTCTGAAATTGTTGTGCAAGGGAATGAACACCTAAATTCTATCCCTTGTTATGATATTATAAAAGAAGAGGTTGCTCAAGAAGATTGAGTGATAAGATTAAGGCCAAATTTCCTTGTAACATTAATGTTCAAGCATTTCCAATCCCAAAATTCTTTTGAAATTTATTATTTACATGAAATGTTTTCTATACTTTCATGTAGTATAGATATGCTCTTTTTGTAGTTTTAAACATTTGTAATTATGCACACAAATATTGATACTAATATATACGACTTTGTATGGATAGTCATGCATACAATATATTCTACATTTTTATGTTTGTAATTATTTGTAAATGTGTATTCCAAGGGAAATTATTTGTAGATGCCACTTCCAAGAGAAATTGCAACTTTTTCAAACAAAGGATTCAAATATGGTGTTGATATTATCTTTTTAATGTACCTTTCATAAATTTCTTATATAAGCACTATCCATGTTAATTTTATAGTTGCAAATTCTTAATTATAAAGACATTCCATGCAGTGCACACATAGACAAATCTTACATCGGATTCTAGGCCTTATCAAAACAACAAACATCCATGTAACATAATTAAATAGGATCCATAAACACACTTGAGGGACTTGTTTTATAAATAGCAAGTTGGGTTGTAGGCAACATTCAAGGGATCCAATTTTAATGTAGATATAGTTGTACCTAGCCTACTAGCACACACTTCTTAATGGATTTCCCAATTTTCAAGATTCAGAACGTGTAGATTTGTTTTGGAACCTTTCTTTAAAGAGAATTCTCCAATTTCTAGACTTTGATTTTGACATTTTTAATGCCACTTATTACCAGCTATCCCAAAAAATGGGTGTTTATACTTATTTCTCAACTAAGTTTTCTTTTAGAAAATAGTAGAAAAACTGGTATATTCAATATTTTGATCCGTCCTTATTCTCAATCTCTCTCTCTCTCTCTCTCTCTCCCTATATGTATATATATATGTGATATATATATGTATATATATATATTATATACACAAAAACACACACACACACACACACACACACACACTTTTTTTGGGGTGAAATCTTCTATTTCTCTATGGGAAACCTCAAAAAGAGGAAAAAAACCACCATGAAGTACAAAGTTGAAAAGATTACAAGTATGCTTCTGAAAAGAACTTCAGAGGCTACTATGAAAAATATAAAAACTTATTACAAGGCATTTGAAAGCTCAGAAGGCTACTGATGAAAATAGAAGCTGATTACAACTCACTTGGAGGAGAATCAAGCAAGATATCCTCCAAAGTAAGATTGTTCGCTTGTACAAAACCATGCAACAGAGTAACATCACCATCAATAAAGAAAAGTTGTTTTTTGCCCTTGTGGTTCTTTTTAAGATAAGCTGGCAATTTGAACTTCTGAACCACAGGATCAAAAACATGTCGCAACCAAGGATGAACAACCAAGGATGAAAAGACTCTAGTGAAAAAGCGACAGTTGTATCCGAAACTGAGAGGTCCTATAAAGGTGCCGACATATTCTTCTCTGTCAACTAGATAGTCTGATCCTCAGTACTAGCATCAACTATATCGGAAAGAGAGAGATCCATGTGTAGCTCAAGAGATGGTGACATAATAGCCAGAGAAGCTGGCACCGAGTCAGAATCAACCAAAGTCACAACTTGAGATTGATGGGAGGGTAGGGGAAACTCCGAGCAAAGTGACCAATTTGCCTACACCTATAGCACTCATTCGAAAAGGATGCACCAAGACATAGTAAATATCTAAATATGAAGGTGTAGGATGCGGATGTCTTTAAAGACTCATGACCAATAAAATGTAGATTCGGATGTCCCGACTCATGACCAAGAAATATTGCTTGGGAAGATATAAGACTCTCCCTAAAAGGCCCACAAGAGAGGAAATATGTGGTAGAAGAGGTATCAGCAAAGCGCCCAAGGTGACCCATACAATACAGTAGCTCATGAGATTCTTGGCAGCATAAGCAAAATAACCAGCACCATGTACCCCTGCCATACTAACCAACTGATAGACTGTGTCCATAGTAGTGCAATGAGCATAATAATACCCTCTGTCTAGAAAAACAAAAGACTCAATTTTATCATTACCAACTGCTACAGTCACCCAAGCTCGCAACATAGATGCATTCATGATCCTTCCCAATGAAGTAGAGGCAAACTCCATACTGCTAAGCCTATGAAATACAAGAAGGAGGGGCTCAGGAGGAAGAAAGCAAGATGCATATGAAGCTCAAACTAGAGCTTCCAACACAGAGGCCTCATAGAGACGTCGAAGAAGGCCCAATTGCAGAGACGAAGAGGGACATCTCAAGAAATTTGATTTAAGCAATTTATCAGGTTGAGCAAAAGTTGAAGATAGAAGTTGCCGTTTTTTTAAAGCAGAACTTTGGAAGGGTACAGCCGACACCGATTGGAACTTAAAAGATGGTAGGAGGTCAGATGGAAGTGGAGAGGCCTGTGGCGAGGAAGGAGAAGCTATTCCAAGAGGGTTAAATACAACCGGCAACAAGGAGAAAATGCCTTGGAGTCCAACGGAACCGGTAGCGCCTATAGAGACGAGGAAGAAAAAGATCCATGAGCAAAAATAACGCGGATATCATGGGAGGCCGGTAGCAATGAAACTACGCCAAAAGAAGTAAAGGAAGCACCGATGGGATTTATATAGGAGATGGGTTGCTGTGAAAAAAAACCACTAATGGGATCTACAAAGGAGAATATGGGTGGTACTTCATGCTCCATTGCGAAGCTTCACGATTCACAACACACACACACACACACACACACACATACATATATATATAGGTGAAAGCATGCTACGGTGTCTAAAAAGTACTCCTTTTGGCAAAGGTTCTAGCATAGACATAGTACTAAATTGTGTACTGAAAGGCACTGATAGTTGGATTAGATTTCCACATATTGAGGAGTCCACGATTGGCAATCTGCAATCCACTCAATCGAGGATGATTTTCCCACACATTGAGGAATCTGCGATCTACAACCTACTCTCAATTGACTCTCTTCTCTCTCGTGGAATCACTCGCACATGTTTGAAACCATTGACTTTCGACTCTCTTCTCTCTCGTGCTTGGTTCTAGTCTTGCTCTTTGTCTTACAAATCCCTTCAAAGTTTTCATAAACCGCTCAAGAAAAAACATCCACCACGGTACCTGCAATTGCCACCTCAGATTCAACTATGTGCACAAGCAAGTGCACTTGAGTTGTCATAATGCTCGAGGGAAAGTGCTTCTCAAGCAACCATACGGCTTCGATGGATTCCACCCTAGCCTTCTCGATGCTTGATATGGACATATCTTTTTGAGATATCCACCTACTTCACATGGCCATGTAAGATATATTCATAATCATTCTATAGATTATTCAGCTTAAATTGAAGAAAATGCAATCAATGCGATTTGATAGTAAGCATACCTCACAATACCACTGATCTTGAATATAGCATTTCTAACATCTTCTTGCAAGCACACTCTTATTGTATTTGGGAGGATGAACTGTCAAAGCAACAAAGAAGTCATGTCAATAATATAACATAATCATAATTACATTAACACATCACAATTATCAGTACACTAATCCTACAGCTTAGAATACTTATAAGACCTTGTGCCAATCATGGGACTTGAGCTCACTAAGCTTATTGTGCTTTGAAAATGCTCCTTTCAAGCAACACATGTACCCTATGGGTGTTTGAAAAGAGGCAATGTCTGCCTTGAGCGTTGCCTCCTCTCTCGTGGAGAGGATCCATGTTGCTTTCGAGAGGACAACTTTTTCCAAAGCACACACTTGGGGCGACAAACGAGAAATCCTATTCATGGTGGGATATTATAATTCACCAAGACTATGGGCCATGTTAACCAAGATGTCGAGTGTAACCTGAAAGGATTCACACCGTCCATGGCGAGCCCAAGATGTAAGTTGCCTAGCTCCCTCGCAAAGTCTAGCCACTGATTATCTATGTGCTTCCAAGCCACACAATCTATGGGAATCCTCAGTGTGTCATCAGTGGACCGATGAGATGCATGCCAAGTCATATGTGCTTCCAAGCCACACAATCTATGGGAATCCTCAGTGTGTCATCAGTGGACCGATGAGATGCATGCCAAGTCATCAACTCCACTATGGATTTGCATCGGAACATGTGCTGTATTCTTGCAATGATGGGAAAGTGTCTCAAGACCTTTACCGATATTTGCTCGCCGTAGAGGTCATCTCTATATCGTTGTTCCCCACACTTCGGACAACTAGCCAAATCTCCATGCTCATGACAAAAGAGAATACAGTCATTACGGCAAGCATGGATGGTATCATAATCCATACCCACTGTTGTTAGCATCTTCTTCGCTTCATCTCTTGATGCGGGCATGGTATTTTTGGTGCAGGCAATATCTTCTGGAGCAACCTATCACAATTCAAACATACATAGGCTTCGAATAATGATGATTCTCAAACATACATGATGATTCTCAAAACAAACAATATCCAAATAATGAGTCAAATTAATGTGGGAGCTAACCTCATTAAGGCCGAGACACTTGTATCCGACGACCCATACTTTGCTTGCAAATTCAAGATTGAGAGACAAGCCCATAGTTTAGACATCCTTGCACCCTTCTACAATTGTGTTGATTGCAACTCTCGCATATTGACCTCAGACTCTGACATCACGTGTACATGTGATGTACTGCCCCTAAAAATAGAATCCATCATGTCCACCATACCCTCGTCATCATCTGGCACATCCGGGAGACTATAGTCTTGCTTAGCCTCGCCACCCTTCTCATCTTGTCTCAAGATTTCTTGTAAATATAAGATCTTGTCTCAAGGTTTTGTGTCATAATGGTATCTAATATTAATCATGAACTCAAATAGCATTGACTTACCGATGATCGATCACCACGTGCAACACCAATGGTGGGTACTGGTTCGGGCTCCTCCCCATACAATAGCGCATGACAATACGACATTGATGTCATACTTCTCGCTTGCATTGAGTGCAATGATAATATAGCCTCTCGGTAAGCCACTCAGTGCTCCCAGGCATTGGCGCATCATCTGACGATCCCTTCCATTTGCACACTTCCAAAATCACAACATGAGCTGAAAGGAAATCTATTAAGATCCAAAAAATAGCCACCCATGAGCTCCTTTTCTCTCTTCTAATAATAAGTGCCCTGAACCGTCGCTATATATCGATGCTTTGCCCTATTCTATCGCTATATAGCAATTCTTTTTAGATATAAATGTCACCATATAGCGACTAACCAGCGTCGCTATATAGCGATGTTGGGGTCTTAAACCCGAAACCCCGTGCGATGCCATCTTTCACATCTCTATTGTGGGAAAAGCAAAATTCTCTCCTACCTTATATTCGATGACCTCGCATTCCTCCTCTATATTTTCCACTTCGCACCCCTACCTAGCCCCTCTCCCAACACTTGTGCTCCCTCTCCACCCTTCTCCCTCTCTACTTGTGTGCAAGGAAGTTTTTCAAGAAGGTGGGTCTCTTTAAGTAATGTAGGGTCATTTTTTGTGAGATTTCGTTTTGTAAGCGTTGAAGCATGTTTCTCCTTGTATTGCTAAGGCTATGTGCTAATTTTCATGCTTGATTTTCAGAGGTTAAGGACAAAAAACGAGATTTGGTGAAAGAAAGAAGACTCACCTCTTCTTTTTTCGGTATTTCTCTTCCTCCTCTTTCTCCTTGTTTGTAGGCTTCTCCAAACTCATCCAATCCCTTTGAAAAGTTTCTTCTCCAAACTCCTCCGCCCTCTAACTAGTTATCAGAAAAAATGGTATGTTTCTCTTTTTTGTAGGGCTAGTCCACGAAACATGCTTCGAGACTTTTCCAGATAAAAAGTGCTTCCTCTTTTCCCTTTTGTTATTTCCATTATTTGCATTGGCCTACAACTAACGCCTTAAGCACTAGCTATAGTGCTGGGTGTAGTAACACTCTCTCTTATTCCCTCTTCTTCCCCTCTTTTCCTCTTTTCCTCTTTTCCTCCCTCTTTCCCCCCCTCTTTCCCTCATATGCTCATGCATAAGCATAAGCATAAGCATACGCTTTCTCTCTTTTTCTCTTATGCATATGCTTTTCCTTCTCTTATGCTTATTTTCTTTTCCCCTCTTTTAATCTCTTTTTCCCTCTTCCTTCTCTTATTTTCCACTCTCTTTTTTCCTCTCTTTTTCTCCTCTTTTCATAAGCATATGTATTTGCCTATGCTTATGCTTATGCACGAGCATATGCTCATATGCTCATGCATAAGCACAAGCTTATGCTTTCTCTCTTTTTCTCTTATGCTCATATGCTTATGCACAAGCATAAGCATAAGCATATGCTTTCTTTCTTTTTCTCTTACGCTTATGCTCTTTTTTCCTCTTCCTTCTCTTATGCTTATGCTCTTTTCCCCTCTTCTTTTTTCCCTCTTTCAATCTCTTTTCCCCTCTTCTTTCTCTTCTTTTCCCCTCTTCTTTTTCCCCTCTTTCAAACATATGCTTTCTCTTTTTTTCTCTTATGCATATGTTTTTCCTTCTCTTATGCTTATGCTCTTTTCCCCTCTTCTTTTTTCCCTCTTTCAATCTCTTATGCATATGTTTTTTCTTCTCTTATGCTTATGCTTATGCATGAGCATATGTCTCCTTCTCCTTCTCCTTCTTCTTTCCTTCTCTTCTTTTTCCCTCTCTTTTGCTCTTCTTTTCATAAACATATGCCTATGCCTATGCTTATGCTTATGCTTATGCATATGCATGAGCATATGCTCATATGCTTATGTGCAAGTACAAGCATATGCTTTCTCTCTTTTTCTCTTATGCTCATATGCTCATGCATAAGCATAAGCATATACTTTCTTTCTTTTTCTCTTATGCTTATGCCCTTTTTCCCTCTTCCTTCTCTTATGCTTATGCTCTTTTCCCTCTTCTTCACTACTATACATGGGAGCTATTCCGATGCTTAAGCACCGACATTTAGCGTGCGCAGGGCACTAATCGTGGATAACCAAAGCGGGATTCATTAAGTGTCAGTATATGGCGACTTTAGGTAAATGTCGCTATATAGCAATGTTTAAAGAGCGTCACTATATAGCGACACTTATTAGACTTGTAAATGGTCACTATATAGTGACACTTATTAGACTTGTGAATGGTCACTATATAGCGACACTGAGACAGTTTTCTATAGCGATGCTTTACAGAGAATGTTTTTTCCCATACTGACCTTAAAAGATAGTTTTTCCCAATGACAATTTTGTTTTCCTTTTCATACATGTTTGATCCTTTGAGATAATAAAAGTACAAGAGCATGTACATCAAGCCTTTGAAGCTCATATATTCATGTCCAAGTTTGAGATGAAAAAAATCAATGAAGAGCATTTACATCAACAGCTTCATCCTAAATCAAGTCTAATGCACCAAACAAGTCACTACAAGGCATAGGCTATATTTTTACGAAAATACTGACGCTTTTTACATTAATTTTTTTTTTTCACGGGTGCAAACGTCGCTATAAAAGTTGCTAAAAGCATCGAAAAAGAACCATCGCTATATAGCGACGATGATAAACATCGCTATATAGCGACACTGTTAATCGTTGCTATATAGCGACACTAGTAAATGTCGCTATATAGTCACGATTAATAGAACTTTAAAAAAAGGATTAGTGGGGCTAAACAGGGCTTGCTATGGCCCTGTTTAGCCCCACTAATCCTTTTTTTTTTAATAATTACAAAAAAAAGTTTTTTTATAACAAAATTTCCCTTGCGAAAAGGGTGATATAGAATCGCTCAAATGAAATGATCGAGCAACAAAAGCATATACATGTCGAGCATATACAACATTGTTTGTTACAAAATTACCCTTTGGAAAGGGCAATACAAAATTGCTCAAACGAGCGAATATACAAAATGACATACAGGGTGAAGAAAATGCTACTACCACTACTACTACTACTACTACTCATCCGAATCCGAATCATCCTCATCTTGTTGGCCTGTCCCTTGGTCCTCGTGAGGTGCACCTTCTCCCTGATCCTCGTCATGTGCATCTGATCCTTGGCCCTAGTGATTGCTCACCTCTGATGGCGGGATGCTTGAGCTTTGACCCTAAGAGTGAACCATATAAATCCAAAATTAGATTGGAACTTAAAGAATAAAACAATTGAAAAAGTGAGATTACAAGTAGGAGTAAACTTATACCGTGCGAGCAGCCACCTTAGCCCAATCGACCGTCGCTCCCATTGCCTCTTGCTTAATAAACCATGGCTTCGTTCCTATCCAAAATACGTGTCACGTCTTTGCATCTGTAGGAAGACGACCCATCACAGCTTGCTGTGGATCCAATTTACGAGAGTTAGAGTTAGCTAAAGTGCATGTAATATGCAGTAAAACAAATAGAACAATACATTAAATGACTTACCACGGTTTTCTCAAACACCAACCGTCCGCCTGCACCAAAGTGCGAAGTACCTATGACGTCCAGCCATCTCTTTGCAGTGCTCCTTTGACCCTCGAACAATTCGAGATGGTCCCTATTCTACTTCTTGATGAACTTCCAATCAGCTTTGTCTGCCCAGCTGGGTTTAGCCAACCCCTTTATGATGCAAGTACGCAAGGTTGATCTATGATGCTTCAAGACCAAACCCATGCGCTCTCGCATATAATCCTCATTTAAGTTTGCAGTCTTATTGTATACCAGGAAATACAAGAATCTCTTATATTTACACGAAATCTTAAAACAGGATGAGGAGGGTGATGAGGGTACACATATACCTTCTCACTTTTAGCAAGACTATAGTCTCCTGGATGATGACGAGGGTATGGTCGACATGATGGATTCCATTTTTAGGGGCACTACATCCCATGTACACGTGATGTTAGAGTCTAAGGTCAAAATGCGAGAGTTGCAATCAACACAATTGTATGAGGGTGCTAGGATGTCTAAACTACGTGCTTGTCTCTCAATCTTGAATCTACAAGTAAAGTATGGGTGGTCGGATACAAGTGTCTCGGCCTTAATGAGGTTAGCTCTTGCATTAATTTGACTCATTATTTGGATATTGTTTGTTTTGAGAATCATCATTTGGATAGTGTATACCAAATCATCATTGTTCGAAGCCTATGTATGTTTTGAATTGTCATAGGTTGCTCCAGAAGACGTTGCCTGCATCAAATATCATGCCTGCAGCAAGAGATGAAGCGAAAAAGATGCTAACAACGGTGGGTATGGATTATGATACCATCCATGCTTGCCATAATGATTGTATTCTCTTTCATCATGAGCATGGAGATTTGGCTAGTTGTCCAAAGTGTGGGAAACAATGATATAGAGATGACTTGCAGGGTGAGCGGATACCGGTAAAGGTCTTGAGACACTTTCCCATCATTACAAGAATACAACACATGTTCCGATACAAATCCATAGCGGAGTTGATGACATGGCATGCATCTCACCATCCAATGATGACACATTGAGGATTCCCGTAGATTGTGCAGCTTGGAAGCACATAGATAATCAGTGGCTGGACTTTGCGAGGGAGCCACGCAACTTACATCTTGGGCTAGCCATGGATGGCGTGAATCCTTTCGGATTACGCTCGACATCTTGGTCGACATGGCCCATAGTCGTGGTGAATTACAATATCCCACCATGGCTAACAATAAAAAAGGGACACCTCATGCTTGCACTACTTGTGCCAGGAAAGTACAAGGCAAAAAATATGGACGTGTACATGGCACCTTTGATAGAGGAGTTGCAGATATTATGGAGAGGAGTGCAGGTCTTTGATATTTCCAGAGCTCCTAGACATACCAATGATATTTTGGTCAGGGGTATCTTGATGTGGACCATGCATGACTACCCAAGATATGGAGAGTGCGCAGGTACGTGGTTGTGTCTTTACATGTACAATGAGGGATTATGCTTTTATGACTCTCTTTTGCACGCATGTCTTGTACTAACACATTCATGGACGCGTGCAAGACTTGTTACAAGTGGGTACCATGCTTGTCTTGTTTGTGGACCGGCTCTGAAATCGCTTACATGCTACTCCAAACATATGAGGAAAAATGTTTATGAAGGTCATGCTCGATACCTTTCGCTCAACCATCTCGCACGTGGAGGGCAGCTTGATCCACCACCATCATATTTGAAGGCAAGTGATTGGATTCAAGCTTGGAGGGCAAATGGAGAGGAACCTCCTCTTGGTATGAAGAGGCTATCGATCTCTCACGAGCTTCCTTATTGGGGTCAGTTACAAATCAATCATCTCTTAGATCCCATGCATATCTTCAAGAATGTGGGGGCTACTATCTGGGCACACTTGGTTGGTTCCAAAGACTCGAGAGGAGTGCGAGAAGACTTGCGTGCTATGAATAGGATGTCTCATTTGTGGCCCCAAGTGCATGCTTCAGGAAAAGTTGTCCTCCCGAAAGCAACGTGGATCCTCTCTATGAGGGAGGAGGCAGCGGTCAAGGCAGACATTGCCTCTTTTCAAACACTGACAGGGTACATGCATTGCTTGAAAGGAGCATTTTCAAAGGACAATAAGCTTGGTGGGCTCAAGTCCCATGATTGGCACAAGGTCTTACAGGTATTCTAAGTAGAATTAGTTTACCGATAATCATGATGCACTAGCGTAATTATTATTATGATATATTGTTGACATGACTTCATTGTCGCTTTGATAGTTCATCCTCCCAATTACAATAAAAGGGTGCTTATAAGAAGATGTTAGAAATGCTATATTCAAGATCTGTGGTATTGTGAGGTATGCTTACTATCAAATCACATTGAATGTATTTTCTTCAATTTAAGCTGATTAATCTGTAGACTGATTATGAAAATTTCTTACATGGACATGTGAAATAGGTGGATATCTCAAAAAGAGATATCCATATCAAGCATCGAGAAGGCTAGGGTGGAATCCATCGAAGCCGTATGCTTGCTTGAGAAGCACTTTCCCTCGAGCATTATGACAACTCAAGTCCACTTGCTTGTGCACATAGTTGATGAGGTGGCTATAGCAGGTACCGTTCATAGTCGATGGATGTTTTTTCTCGAGCGGTTTATGAAAACTTTAAAGGGATTTGTAAGACAAAGAGCAAGACTAGAAGCAAGCATGGTAGAGGGATGGCTTGTGCAAGAGTCATAATTAGTATATATCACAGAGTTTCTTGCATACACGAATCCCGATATGCCGCAAGCTTGGCATAACAAGGATGATGATCGCATCGTTGGCGAGGTTCCCCAAGGAAAAGGAATTGAAAGAAAGATGAGCAAAGAGCAAATGGAGAAATTCAATAAGTTTTGTATCCTCAATAGGCCTGAGATGCAGAAGTGGATTGAGAGATATGAAGTGGCCAAAGCAGAAAGAATAAATGCAAGGACGAGATTCAGGGTAATGTACAGGTCACAACCATATCCACAGGATCTGGCTCTTCTCCCTACTCACATGTCACTTGATTGGCTACAACTGGCTCTACGTAAAGCCGAACGTGATGGAGAGACAATAAACGAGCGCGAGCGAGAGTTATTATCTGGATGTATGGTGCATGTAAGTTTCTTACCTCTTGACGTAATTAAGTAATTATTTGTGGCAATATATGCTATAAAATAGATGCATCTTCATTGTTTTAATGATGCTCTTTTACAGTACAAAAAGTACAGTGCATTATGGTCATATGGACGACATTTTTGCGTGGAACGCATCGATTCAAAGAAAGTCACATATTATTGTGGAGTCATGGCTAACTTCACACAAGATAGTCGAGCAAGTGCTTCAAATACCAATCTTCTCTCCTCACAGTTGGATTATTGTGGAACCATATGCGACATCTATGAAATTGATTTCAGACGATTTACTATTTTCATTCTTGATGTAAAATGGTTTAGAACTACTTACAACGGTCCCCATGCGATAGTGAGAAAAGATAGTAGTGGTCTCTTTGTAATAGACTCCACCAAACATTGGACCGATGAAAGTGATACTTTTGTTCTTTGCGAGCACTGTGAGCAGGTGCATACTAATGATTTAATTAGTTGAAGCTTTCGTTTTTAAAGTCCATTGATACATGTACTTGAGCATAATTTCATATATATAATTGACAACATTTGGCACCCATCTTCAATATAGGTGGTTTTTCATCCGGATCGTTCTGATCCAAGATGGTGGTATGTGATCCAAGTTGCACCATGAAGTAAGCAAATTTTTGAAGATCGAGATGTGGATATGGAGATGCCACTACCAATGCCGGATCCAATTGATGAATCTAGCGAAGAAGATGTAGATCACCATATGATCCAAGAGGAAGATGCGCATAATGACATCGCACGGGAGGAGGATGGAGATCATGATATTGAGGAAGAAGACAACAATCATCAAGAATCACCACACTTAAGCTTTATTGAAGAAGATGATCAAATACTTTTACGTGAACGTACGATGCTAGAGTATGATGATGATATAGGAGATCAACTCGGTATAGAGTTGGAGATAGACTTGTTTGGCACCTTAGACTTGGCTCAACATGAAACAGTTGATGTAAATGCTCTTAATTGATTTTTCTCATCTCAAACTTGGACATGAATATATGAGCTTCAAAGGCTTGATGTACATGCTCTCATTTTTTTATTCTTTATGAGATCAAACACGTATGAAAATTTAAAAAAATTTGTCATTGGAAAAAACTAACTTTTAAAGCCTATATGGAAAAAAAAACCTCTCTGGAAAACATCGCTATAAAATAGTATATCAGTGTCACTATATAGCGACACTTAAAAGTCGCTATATAGCGATTTTATAAAGGTCGCTATATAGTGACTTTTGGCAAACATCGCTGTATAGCAACCCTTTACGGAACCCGCTTTTCATACCGACGATTAATGCTAAGCGGGTGCTAAACGTCGGCACATAAACATCGCAATAGGATCCATGTGTAGTAGTGAGTCTATCTCTAACTCTATACCGAGTTGATCTCCTATATGATCATCATCGTACTCTAGCATCGTACATTCACCTAAGAGTACTTGATCATCTTCTGCAATAAAGTGTGGTGATTCTTAATGATCGTCATCTTCTTCCTCAATATTGTGATCTCCATCTTCCTCTCGTATGATGTCATTATGCGCATCTTCCTCTTGGCTCATATTGTGATCTGAACTTCTTTGCTAGATCCATCTGGATCAATTGGATCCAGCATTAGTAGTGGCATCTCCATATCCACATCTCTATCTTCAAAAATTTTCTTACTTCGTGGTGCAACTTGGATCACGTACCACCATCTTGGATCAGAACAATTCGATGAAAAATCACCTATATTGAAGATGGGTGCCAAATGCCATCAATTATATATATGAAATTATGCTTAAGTACATGTATCAATGGATCTTTTAAAATGAAAGCTTCGATTAATTAAATCATTAGTATGCACCTGCTCACAATGCTTGGGAAGAACAAAAGTATCACTTTTATCGGTCTAAAGTTTGGTGGAGTCTATTGCAAAGAAATCGCTATTGTCTTTTCTCACTGTCGCATGGGGACCGTTGTAAATAGTTCTAAACCATTTTACATCAAAAATGAAAATACTAAATCATCTGAAATCGATTTCATAGATTTCACATATGGTTCCACAATAATCCAATTGTGAAGAGAGAAGATTCGTATTTGAAGCACTTGCTCGGCTATCTTGTGTGTGAAGTTAGCCATGACTCCATAATCATATGTGACTCTCTTTGAATCGATGCATTTCACGTGAAAATGTCGTCCATATGGCCATAATGCACTGTACTTTTTGTACTACAAAAGTACATCATTAAAACAATGAAGATGCATCTATTTTATAGCGTATATTGCCACAAATAATCACTTAATTACATCAAGAGATAAGAAACTTATATGCATCATACATCTAGATGATAACTCTCGCTCACACTCGTTAATTGTCTCTCCATCGCGTTCAGCCTTACGTAGAGCCACTTGTAGCCAATCAAGTGACATGTGACTGGAGAGAAGGGCGAGATTCCATGGATATGGTTTCGATCACCCGTACATTACTCTGAATCTCGTTCTTACATTTATTCTTTCTGCTTTGGCTGCTTCATATCTCTCAATCCACTTTTGCATCTCCTTGCTATTGAGGATACAAAACTTATTGAATTTCTCCATTTGCTCTTCGCTTATCTTTCTTTCAATCCCTTTTCCTCTCCTTTTCCTTGGGGAACTTCGTCAACGATGGGATCTTCATCCTTGTTATGCAAAGCTTGCAGCATATCGAGATCCGTAAATGTAAGAAACTCCATGATATATACTAATGACTCTTGCACAAGCCATCCCTCTACCATGCTTACTTCTGGTCTTGGTCTTTGTCTTACAAATCCCTTCAAAGTTTTCATACCTTTCGAGAAAAAACATCCACCAACTATGAATAGTACTTGCAATGGCCACCTCATCAACTATGTGCACAAACAAGTGCACTTGAGTTGTCATAATGCTCGAGGGAAAGTGCTTCTCAAGCAATCATATGTCTTCGATGGATTCCACCCTAGCCTTCTTGATGCTCGATATGGAGATCTCTTTTTGAGATATCCACCTATTTCACATGCCCATGTAAGATATATTCATAATCAGTCTATAGATTATTCAGCTTAAATTGAAGAAAATGCAATCAATGCGATTTGATAGTAAGCATATCTCACAATACCACTGATCTTGAATATAGCATTTCTAACGTCTTCTTGTAAGCATACTTTTATGGTAATTGGGAGGATGAACTATCAAAGCAACAAAGAAGTCATGTCAATAATATAACATAATCATAATTACACTGACGCATCACGATTATCGGTACACTAATCCTACAGCTTACAATACCTATAAGACCTTGTGCCAATCATGGGACTTGAGCCCACTAAGCTTATTGTCCTTTGAAAATGCTCCTTTCAAGCAATGCATGTACCATGTGGGTGTTTGAAAAGAAGCAATGTCCACCTTGACCACTGTGTCCTCTCTCGTGGAGAGAATCCATGGTGCTTTCGGGAGGATTCCTATTCATAGCACACAAGTCTTCTTGCACTCCTCTCCAATCTTTGGAACCAACCAAGTGTGCCAAAATAGTAGCCCCCACATTCTTGAAGATATGCATGGGATCTAAGAGATGATTGATTTGTAACTCACCCCAATAAGAAAGCTCGTAAAAGATCGATAACCTCTTCATACCACAAGGAGGTTCCTCTCCATTTGCCCGCCAAGCCTGAATCGAGTGGTGGTAGTGGATCAAGCTAACCTCCACACGCGAGATGGTCCAATGGTGGGTACTGGTTCGGGCTCTGCCCCATACATCCGCAAGTGGTGCATGACAATATGACATTGATGTCGTACTTCTCGCTTGTAATGAGTGCAATGATAATACAAACTCTTTGTAAGCCACTCTGCGCACCTGGACATTGGCGCATCATCTGACAACCTTCCACTCATTTCTTCCATCTACACACTTCCAAAATCACAACATAAGCTGCAAGGAAATCTATCAAGATCCAAAAAATAGCCACCCACGAGCTCCTTTTCTCTCTTCTGACAATAAGTGCCCTAAACCATTTCTATATAGTGATGCTTTGCCTTGAACCGTCGCTATATAGCGATGCTTTACCTTGTTCTATCGCTATATAGCGATGCTTTTTGGATATAAATGTCGCTATATAGCGACTGACCAGCATCGTTAGATAGCAACGCTAGGGGCTTAAACCTGAAACCTCACGCGACGTCATCTTTCACATCTCTATTGTGAGAAAAGCAAAAATCTCTCCTCCCACCTTATATTCAGCAACCTTACTTTCCTCCTCTATATTCCCCACTCCTCACCCCTACCCAACCCCTCTCCCAACACTTGTGCTCCCTCTCCACCCTTCTTCCTCTCTGCTTGTGTGAAAGGAAATTTTTCAAGAAGGTGAGACTCTTTAAGTAATGTAGATTCATTTTTTGTGAGATTTCGTTTTGTGAGTGTTGAAACATGCTTCTCCTTGTATTGCTAAGGCTATGTGCTAATTCTCATGCTTGATTTTCAGAGGTTAAGGACAAAAAATGAGATTTGGTGAAAGAAACAAGACTCACCTCTTCTCTTTTTGGTATTTCTCTTCCTCCTCTTTCTCCTTATTTGTAGGCTTATGCTTTCTCCTTGTTTGTAGGCTTATACTTGTCTCCTCAATCCAATCCCAGTACTACACATGGATCCTATTGCGACGTTTACGTACCGATGTTTAGCCCCGCTTAGCATTAATCATTGGTATGAAAAGTGGGTTTCCTAAATCGTTGCTTTGTAGCGACTTTTAAGTGTCGCTATATAGCGACACTGATATACAAATTTATAGCGACGTTTTTACAGAGAGGCTTTTTTTTTTTTATAGGCCTTAAAAGTTAGTTTTTTCCAATGAAAATTTTTTTAAAATTTTCATACATGTTTGAGCTCATAGAGAATAAAAAAATTAGAGCATGTACATCAGGCCTTTGAAGCTCATATATTCATGTGCAAGTTTGAGATGACAAAAATCAAATAAGATCATTTACATCAACTTTTCATCTTGAGCCAAGTCTAAGGCGCCAAACAAGTCTATATCCAACTCTATACCGAGTTGATCTCCTATATCATCATCGTACTCTAGCATCGTATGTTCACCTAAAAGTATTTGATAATCTTCTTCAATAAAGCTTAAGTGTGGTGATTCTTGATGATTGTTGTCTTCTTCGTCAATATCGTGATCTCCATCCTCCTCCCGTGCGATGTCATTATGCGCATCTTCCTCTTGGCTCATATGGTGATCTACATCTTCCTCTTGGCTCATATGGTGATCTACATCTTCTTTGCTAGATTCATCCATTGGATCCGGCATTGGTAGTGGCATCTCCATATCCACATCTCGATCTTCAAAAATTTGCTTACTTCGTGGTGCAACTTGGATCACATACCACCATCTTGGATCAGAACGATCCGGATGAAAAACCACCTATATTGAAGATGGGTGCCAAATGTCGTCAATTATATATATGAAATTATGCTCAAGTACATGTATCAATGGACTTTAAAAACGAAAGCTTCAACTAATTAAATCATTAGTATGCACCTGCTCACAGTGCTCTGGAAGAACAAAAGTATCACTTTCATCGGTCCAATGTTTGGTGGAGTCTATTACAAAGAGACCACTACTATCATTTCTCACTGTCGCATGGGGACCGTTGTAAGTAGTTCTAAACCATTTTACATCAAGAATGAAGATAGTAAATCGTCTGAAATCAATTTCATAGATGTCGCATATGGCTCCACAATAATCCAACTGTGAGGAGAGAAGATTGGTATTTGAAGCACTTGCTGGGCTATCTTGTGTGAAGTTAGCCATGACTCCACAATCATACGTGACTCTCTTTGAATCGATGCGTTCCACGCGAAAATGTCGTCCATATGACCATAATGCACTATACTTTTTGTATTGTAAAAGAGCATCATTAAAACAATGAAGATGCATCTATTTTATAGCATATATTGCCACAAATAATTACTTAATTATGTCAAGAGGTAAGAAACTTACATGCACCATACATCCAGATGATAACTCTCACTCGCACTCGTTTATTGTCTCTCCATCACATTCAGCTTTACGTAGAGCCAGCTGTAGTCAATCAAGTGACATGTGAGTAGGGAGAAGAGCTAGATCCTGTGGATATGGTTGTGATCGCCTGTACATTACTCAAAATCTTGTCCTTGCATTTATTCTTTCTGCTTTGGCCACTTCATATCTCTCAATCCACTTTTGCATCTTAGGGCTATTGAGGATACAAAACTTATTGAAGTTCTCCATTTGCTCTTCGCTCATCTTTCGTTCAATCCCTTTTCCTTGAGGAAGCTCGCCAACGATGCGATCATCATCCTTATTATGCCAAGCTTGCAGCATATCAGGATCCGTGGATGCAAGAAACTCTGTGATATATACTAATGACTCTTGCACAAGCCATCCCTCTGCCATGCTTGCTTCCAGTCTTGCTCTTTGTCTTACAAACCCCTTTAAAGTTTTCATAAACCGCTGAAGAAAAAACATCCATCGACTATGAACGGTACCTGCTATAGCCACCACATCAGCTATGTGCACAAGCAAGTGGACTTGAGTTGTCATAATGCTCGAGGGAAAGTGCTTCTCAAGCAAGCATACGGCTTCGATGGATTCCACCCTAGCCTTCTCGATGCTCGATATAGAGATCTCTTTTTGAGATATCCACCTTTTTCACATGTCCATGCATATGTAAGATATTTTAGATATCCACCTATTTCACATGTCCATGAAGAAAATACATAATGCGATTTGATAGTAAGCATACCTCACAATACCACAGATCTTGAATATAGCATTTCTAACATCTTCTTGTAAGCACCCTTTTATTGTAATTGGGAGGATGAACTATCAAAGCAACAATGAAGTCATGTCAACAATATAACATAATAATAATTACGTTAATGCATCACGATTATCGGTACACTAATTCTACTTAGAATACCTGTAAGACCTTGTGCCAATCATGGGACTTGAGGCCACTAAGCTTATTGTCCTTTGAAAATGCTCCTTTCAAGCAACGCATATACCCTGTCAGTGTTTGAAAAGAGGCAATGTCTGCCTTGACCGCTGCTTCCTCCCTTGTAGAGAGGATCCACGTTGCTTTCGAGAGGACAACTTTTCCTGAAGCATGCACTTGGGGCCACAAACAAGACATCCTATTCATAGCAGCCAAGTTTTCTCGCACTCCTCTCAAGTCCTTGGAACCAACCAAGTGTGCCCAATAGTAGCTCCCACATTCTTGAAGATATGCATGGGATCCAAGAGATGATTGATTTGTAATTGACCCCAATAATTTTGCTCGTGAAAGATCGATAGCCTCTTCATACGAGGAGGAGGTTCCTCGCCATTCGCCCTCCAAGCTTGAATCCAGTCACTTGCCTTCAAATATGATGGTGGTGGATCAAGCTGACCTCCACGTGCAAGATGGTCAAGCGGAAGGTGTTGAGCATGACCTTCATAAACATTTTTCCTCATATGTTTGGAGTAGCATGCAAGCGATTTTAGAGCCAGACAAATAGGACAAGCATGGTACCCACTTGTAACAAGTCCTGCACGTGTGCATGAATGTGTTAGTACAAGACATGCGTGCAAAAGAGAGTAAAAAAAGCATAATCCCTCATTGTACATGTAAACACACAACCACGAACCTCCGCACTCTCCATATCCTGGGTAGTCATGCATGGTCCACATCAAGATACCCCTGACCAAAATATCATTGGTATGTCTAGGAGCTCTGGAAATATCAAAGACCTGCACTCGTCTCCATAATATCTGTAACTCCTCTATCAAAGGTGCCATGTACACGTCCATGTTTTTTGCCTTGTACTTTCCTGGCACAAGTAGTGCAAGCATGAGGTGTCCCTTTTTTATTGTTAGCCATGGGAGGATATTGTAATTCACCATGACTATGGGCCATGTCGACCAAGATGTTGAGCGTAACCCGAAAGGATTCACGCCGTCCATGGCTAGCCCAAGATGTAAGTTGTGTGGCTCCCTCGCAAAGTCCAGCCACTGATTATCTATGTGCTTCCAAGCTACACAATCTGCGGGAATCCTCAATATGTGATCATTGGACCGATGAGATGCATGCCATGTCATCAACTCCGCTATGGATTTGCATCGGAACATGTGTTGTATTCTTGCAATGATGGGAAAGTGTCTCAAGACCTTTACCAGTATCCGCTCACCCTGCAAGTCATCTCTATATCGTTGTTCCCCACACTTTGGACAACTAGCCAAATCTCCATGCTCACAACGAAAGAGAATACAATCATTACGGCAAGCATGGATGGTATCATAATCCATACCCACCATTGTTAGCATCTTTTTCGCTTCATCTCTTGATGCGGGCATGGTCTTTGGTGCAGGCAACATCTTCTAGAGCAACCTATGACAAAGACACTATCCAAATGATGATTCTCAAAACAAACAATATCCAAATAATGAGTCAAATTAATACAAGGGCTAACCTCATTAAGGCCGAGACACTTGCATCCGACCACCCATACTGTACTTGTAGATTCAAGATTGAGAGACAAGCACGTAGTTTAGACATCCTAGCACCCTCGTACAATTGTGTTGATTGCAACTCTCACATTTTGACCTCAAACTCTGACATCACGTGTACGTGGGATGTAGTGCCCCTAAAAATGGAATCCATCATGTCAACCATACCCTCGTCGTTGTGGGGGTTAAAGGTCACTGTGCCTTAACCCCGGTTATGTACAATACTCAAACACATATATAAATGAATGAAAAAGAAGATTAGGGTGGTTCTGCACCCACCAAACTTGTGTGGCTCTCTATCTCTCTCTCTCCTTCTTCCATTCTTGCTTCCGTTGAGAGCACTCTCAACTGGTATCAGAGCCCGAGTGATCTAGCTGAGCGTGCGTGAATGCTGGAAGCTCAGCAGCTCTGTGGGAGGAAGGAGAAGCTCTGTGGGAAGCTTTGTGGGTGACTTTACTTGCATCCGAGTGTGCAGAGACCTTGGAGGAACCTTTGGAAAAGTCACTTTGGCTTTGCGAAGTGGTTTTGAGAGCCTGTTAAGAGCTTTCAAAGAAAAAGTCGTTTTTTTGAGCTTTTCCCTATTCCGTTCGATGACAGAGACTCCATATTGACTTGTAGAGGCAACTATTACTTGCTTTTGGTGTCCAATTCACTTCAGGAGCTTGGAAACACCTTCATTCTTGAATCTGGGATCATTTCATTGGATTTCTGACTCACTGTGTCAGTTCTTGCATTTTTTGCCCGGGTGTTGGAACTCAAGTTTGGAGCAACCATTTGCAGATCTGTCAGTTCCAGTGGACTCAGGAGGTCCTAAAACTTCTATGTTGCTCATCATTCACACTCCGGTGGAGTTTACAAACAGCTCTGTTTCCAAAAACGTTTTTCAGTCCGTGTGTTGGACCCAGTGATTGAGACCACGGTTTCTAAAACTGTCTATCCCATTGCGTTCCGGATGCCCAAAAACCCCTACCTATCAGTTCTTGCACGATTCGGTGGAGGATTTTCAGAGTTATAGATCTCTGTGTATTCGATTTCGTCTCTCTGTTATGCATTTTTCATTCTAAGGTTTTGAAACCTTAGATTTATGCCACATGGCAGTGGATAAGTGTTGACTCCCATTTCTCACTCATCGGTTGGGATTTTGGAGTTCTGGCATAAGAGAGATATTTGCAGATTTTCTTGTTGAGTCCGATTATGCAATGGCGCCCATGTTTTGAAGCATCTCAGGTTCTATTTTCAGTAGCGCTCATTACTGTGGGACTATGATTTCTTGAGCATACCTTATGCAGATCACTCTGGTTGCAGTTTGAGTAGTGTGCACTCATTCGTGGTATGCATTGGGTTGCAATGGATGATTTATAGGCCATTTGGATGCATTGCGGTCCTTATTGGATGCGCTGATAGGCCCAAATTGCCTTGTGGGATGCTATTTTTTATGGATGCTTTGCACATGGATGCTATTTTATGCTGAGGGACAGCTTTGAAACATTGCAGGTGATGCACTGATAGTGCTATGCTCTCTTGGATGAGACATTATTGATGCATATGCCAGTGGACAGTGTTTATGCTTGAGTCATTTGGCACTTATTGGCATTTTCTTTTGGGCCAGATTTGCTCATATGGATGCATAGTATATGCACATGAGTCAGATGCATCTTTTGATGCTTTGAGCTTTGATTTTTTGGTGATATTTCACTCTATTGTGGCATACACATTTGGGTGCACCTAGTATTTGGTGTGATTCTCTCTTGCAGGGACTAGCATTTGGGATTTTGTTTCATTTGCATCATGGCATCCTCTTCCATGCATGAAAAGGAGTTTTTCAGCATTAAAAAGTTTGATGGGACAAACTTTTCTTTGTGGAAAGAACAAATAAGGGATGTGCTTATTCAAAAGAAGCAGATTAAACCCTTGGCAGGGATTGAAGCTAAGCCTGCAAATATGTCTGAGGATGATTGGAATGAGTTGGATGCATTAGCAAAGTCTACTATTAGACTTCATCTTGCAGAGTCAGTTTATTTCACAGTAGTAAATGAGCAGACTACGGAAGATTTGTGGAAGAAACTGTGTGCCACTTATGAGAAGGAAACTGCCTCTAATAAAGTTTACCTCATGAAGAGGTTGTTTGAGCTGCAGATGAAGGAAGGGGTCTCCATTGCTTCTCACTTGAATGAATTCAATATTATTTTCAGCCAGCTTCAGGCTTAGAAAATGAATTTTGATGCGGAGACTAAGGCAATATTTCTCTTATGTTCATTGACATCCTCATGGGATACCTTCCGTACAGCTGTAAGTAACTCTGCACCTGGTGGAGTACTGAAATTTGATGATGTTGTGGGTAGCTTGTTGGCCGAGGAGATTAGACGGAAGTCTATGGATGGCAACAAGCAGGATGCAGCCTTAAATGTGCAAAGGGGTAGATCACAGTTCAGGGGGAAGTCCCAACAAAGAGGGAAGTCTCGTAGCAAATCCAGGGCACAGAACATTGAGTGTTACCATTGTGGCAAGAAGGGCCATATGAAAAAGGATTGCTACAAGCTGAAAAGAGAGCAAAAGGATAAGAAAAAGAATGCAAATTGGGGTGCAAATCAAAAGGAAGAGAGTCCAAGGGAGGACAAAGGAAAAGTGAAGATCGAGGAGATCAATGCAGTCACACATGATAGTGACAATGATGTTCTCTTCATGTCTAGTTTATCTGCAGAGTTGCTTACCACTTCAGATGATGCATATTCCCAGGATTGGATTTTGGATTCTGGTGCTTCATTCCATGTAACTCCCCATAGGGAATGGTTCTCCACTTATGATAGTGGAAAGACAGGTTGTGTGCATCTTGGAAATGACTATGCATGTGACATAGTGGCAGCAGGTGACATAAAGTTTGCTTTTGCAAATGGGTCTGCATTTGTTTTGAAACATGTAAGACATGTGCCTAAGTTGACCAAGAGTCTTATTTCAGTGGGTCAGCTAGATGATGCTGGTTTTCACACCACTTTTGGCTTTCAAAGTTGGAAAATTCAAAAGGGCTCTATGCTTTTGGCTAGGGGTGCCAAGTGTGGGACTTTGTATCCCTTACATGTATCAGGGGTATTTGATCATGTTGTTGCAATAATCGAGCAGCCAAGCACTTCTTTGTGGCATTGCAGGTTGGGGCACATGAGCCAGAATGGAATGAAACTCTTATGCCGTTTGGGTTATGTACCACATTTGAGTTTCTTTGATTTTGAATTTTGTGAGCACTGTCTCTATGGGAAGCAGACTAAATCAGCCCATAAAAGAAGGGGAAAGAAAGAGTTTGAAATGCTTGATTTGGTGCATTCAGACGTATGTGGTCCCACGCCTACATGGTCATTAGGCGGGGCTGAATACTATGTGACATTCATTGATGATGCAACTAGGAAAGTGTGGGCTTATGCTATAGCTCGGAAAAGTGATGTGTTCCAGGTATTTTAGAAATGGCTGGCCTTGGTTGAGAATCAGTCAGGTAGAATGCTTAAATGCCTATGGACTGACAATGGTGGAGAGTATCTCTCTCATGACTTTCAGCATTTCTGTGATACACGTGGGATTAAGAGGGAGCTCACATCCCCTCATACTCCAGAGAAAAATCCAGTAACTGCAGAAAAGATGAACCGTACCATTCAAGAAAGTTTGCAATGCATGCTTTCCAATGCAAGTCTTTCTGGTGGTTTTTGGGCTGAGGCAATGAAGACTGCAGTGCATGTGATCAATAGATCACCTAGTAAGAGTTTGGATGGTGGTATTCCTGAAGAGGCATGGAGTGGCAAGAAGCCCTCTTACTCTCATTTGCATATATTTGGGTGTGAGGCATATGCACATGTGCCAAAAGAGCTTCGAAAGAAGCTAGATCCTAAGTCTAGGAAATGCATCTTTCTGGGTTATGGTGAAAGTGGAGAGATGGGCTATCGTCTCTGGGATCCAGAAGCAAAGAAGATCATACGCAGCCATGATGTGGTCTTCAATGAGAAGAAGATGCATAAGGCACCCATGAGGGATGTGGAAATGAGGAGAATCACTTTCCAGGATGTGAATCCACCTGCATATGTTGATAGGCAGCAAGCTGTCAATGCACCAAATGTGCAAGAAATGGTACCACCAAGTACTCCCACAGGTATACAATCAAGGGTAGATGATGGATCATCTATTGGTGGAAATGATGAGCCAAATGTGGCTGATATGCAAGTGGGACAGCAAGCTGAAATGCCCTTGAGAAGATCATCTAGAGTGTCTAGACCACCTGATAGGTTTGTTCCAGGGGTAGACTATGTGATGCTTACTGATTGCGGGGAGCCTTCTTGCTACAAAGAGGCTATGATGCGTGAGGATCAACGCAAGTGGGAGTATGCTATGCAATCAGAGATGAGTCACTTATGAAGAATAAGACTTGGGACTTGGTTTCTTTGCCACATGGAAAGAAAGCATTGCCATGTAAATGGGTCTACAAAATGAAGGTCACAGGTGATGATGTGCCTAGGTACAAGGCCCGTTTGGTTGCGAAAGGGTTCAAGCAAGAGAAGGGTGTGGACTTTGATGAGATATTCTCTCCGGTTGTGAAGATGACCACACTTAGATGCATGCTTGGCCTAGTGGCAATAGAGGATATGGAGCTTATGCAGATGGATGTCAAGACAGCTTTCTTGCATGGGGATTTGCATGAGGAATTTTACATGGTTCAGCCAGAAGGCTTTGAAGAAAAGGGCAAAGAACATTTAGTTTGCAAGCTGAAGAAGAGTCTCTATGGTCTTAAGCAAGTGCCTAGAGAATGGTATCAGAAGTTTGATGCTTTCATTCGGTCCCAGGGTTTTAGAAGGAGTGAAATTGATCATTGCCTCTACACTAAAAGGGCTAAGGATAGTAGCCTGATAATCTTGGCACTATATGTGGATGATATGCTATTGGCTAGCAAGAATACTTATGAGCTAGATGCATTAAAGGCCAAGTTGCATGAGGCCTTTGATATGAAGGATTTGGGATTTGCAGGTCATATTCTTGGTATGCGCATCACGCGTGATCGGAGTAGGAAACTCCTTTGGCTTTCACAAAAAGAGTATGTTACAAAAGTATTGCAGCGTTTCAATATGGAGGGGGGGAAGGTAGTGAGTACTCCATTGCCTCCATATGTGAAACTGAGTCATACGGATAGTCCCAAATCAGATGAGGAATGTATTGTTCTATTTGTTTTACTACATATTACATGCACTTTAGCTAACTCTAACTCTCGTAAATTGGATCCACAGCAAGCTGCGATGGGTCATCTTCCTATAGATGCAGAGACGCGATGCGCATTTCGGATATGAACACAGCCGTGGTTCATTGAGCAAGAGGCAATGGGAGCGACGGTCGATTGGGCTGAGGTGGCTGCTCGCACGGTATAAGTTTACTCCTACTTGTAATCTCACTTTTTAATTTAAGCTCCAATCTAATTTTTGATTTATATGGTTCACTCTTAGGGTCAAAGCTCAAGTGTCCCATCATTGGAGGCGAGCGATCATCAGGGCCAAGGATTAGACGCAGGTGGCAAGGACGAGGGAGAAGACACAGGTGTCGAGGACCAAGGAACAAGCCAACAAGACGAGGATGATTCGGATTCGAATGAGTAGTAGTGGTAGTAGCATTTTGTATATCCGCTCGTTTGAGCAATTTTGCATCACCCTTTCGAAAGGGTAATTTTGTTACAAACAATGTTGTATATGTCCGACATGTATATGCTTTTGTTGCTCATCATTTCACAAGAGCGATTTTGTATCACCCTTTTCACAAGGGAAATTTTGTTATGAAAAAACTTTATTTTGTAATTACAAAAAAAAGTGGGGCTAAACAAGGCCAAAAGGAAGCCCTGTTTAGCCCCACTAACCCTTTTTTTTTACTTCTGTTAATCATCGCTATATAGCGACATTTACCAGTGTCGCTATATAGCGACGATTATTAGTGTCGCTATATAGCAATGTTCTTAGTGTCACTATATAGCGACGTTTACCAGTGTCACTATATAGCGACAATTTATAGCTACGGTCCTTTTCTGATGCTTTTAGCGACACTTATAGCGACGTTTGCGCCCATGAAAAAAAAAAATTTAATGTAAAAAGCATTGGTATTTTCGTCGAAAAATGGCCTATGCTTTGTAGTGTCCCTTTAAAGTGCTTCCTCTTTTTTCCTTTTGTTATTTTCATTATTTGCATTGGCTTACTGCAGTGATGGGCATAGGAACCCTCTCTTCCCCTCTCTTCTCTTATTCCCTCTTCTTCCCCTCTTTTCCTCTCTCTTGCCCCCCCTCTTTCCCTCATATGCTCATGCATAAGCATAAGCATAATATTTCTCTCTTTTTCTCTTATGCATATGTTTTTCCTTCTCTTATGCTTATGCTCTTTTCCCCTCTTCTTTTTCCCTTCTTTAAATCTCTTTTCTTCTCTTCCTTTGCTTATTTTTCACTCTCTTTTTCTCCTCTTTTCATTAGCATATGTATTTGCCGATGCTTATGCTTATGCATGAGCATATGCTCATATGCTCATGCATAAGTCTTTAGCTTATGCTTTTTCTCTTTTTCTCTTATGCTCATATGCTCATGCATAAGCATAAGCATATGCTTTCTTTCTTTTTCTTTTATGATTATGCTCTTTTTCCCTCTTCCTTCTCTTATGCTTATGCTCTTTTCCTCACTTCTTTTTCCCCTCTTCTTTCTCTTCTTTTTCCCTCTTCTTTTTCCCCTCTTTCAATCTCTTTTCCCCTCTTCTTTTTTTCTCTCTTTCAATCTCTTTTCCCCTCTTTCAATCTCTTTTTCCCCTCTTTGAATCTCTTTTCTCCTCTTCCTTCTCTTATGCTTATGCTCTTTTCCCCTCTTCTTTTTCCCCTCTTTCAATCTCTTTTCCCCTCTTCCTTCTCTTTTTTTCCCCTCTTCTTTTTCCCCTCTTTCAATCTTTTTCCCCCCTCTTTCAATCTCTTTTCTCCTCTTTCAAACATATGCTTTCTCTCTTTTTCTCTTATGAATATGTTTTTTCTTCTCTTATGCTTATGCATGAGCATATGCCTCCTCCTCTTTCTCCTTCTCCTTCTCCTTCTCCTGTCCTTCTCTTCTTTTTTCCTCTCTTTTTGTCTTCTTTTCATAAGCATATGCCTATGCCTATGCCTATGCCTATGCCTATGCCTATGCTTATGCCTATGCTTATGCTTATGCTTATCCATGAGCATATGCTCATATGCTTATGCATAAGCATAAGCATATGCTTTCTCTCTTTTTCTCTTATGCATATGCTTTCTCTCTTTTTTCTCTTATGCATATTTGGTTCTTTTCCCCCTCTTTCAATCTCTTTTTCCCTTTTCTTTCTCTTCTTTTCCCCTCTCCTCTTATGCTTCTCCTTCTCTTTTGCTTCTCTTATGCTTCTCCTTCTCTTATGCATATGCAATTCCTCATATGCTTTTCGCTTCTTACCTGCTCTTGTTTTTTGTTTTTTGTTTTCATGTTTGTGTCTATGTTTGTCCAATCCCCCCAAATTCGACATGGGATCACGTCGCACATCCGACAAGTATGAAAACCCTCGTAGGAGGAGACTCGTATCTTGTCACCCATCTCTTCATCACATCACTATTAAGCATGCAAAAGAGGTTGATACTATTATGCAATCCGTGTCTATTACTTTGTTGCATCCTTTTCCTTGAGGCACAATAGAGGTCATCCTTAGGTCTTCATCATCTCTCCATAGTCATGGGAGAGAGCTATCCACATCAACAAGAAACTCAGAAATATATACAAGTGACTCTTGTACCAACCAACCCTCGGCCATGCTACCTTTGGGTCTTGCATTTTGTCTCACAAAGCCCTTCAAGGTCTTCATGAAGCGCTCGAGGAAGAACAACCATCATGCATGTATAGTACCGCATATAGCAATCTCATCCACCAAATGTACTATGAGATGTAGTTGGCTTGTGTGATTAGAACGTGGAAATGTCTCCTCCACTAAACAAACCGCCTCCACTGACATAACTCGAGCATTCTCAAGCATGGTGGGATCTATCTCCTTTGAGCTCACATACCTCACAAGCTCGCCCATCTTGTAAATACAATCTTTCACGTCCTTTGATGCACTACGTGAAATGCTAGTAGGTAGTATGAACTGAACCCGCGAGGAGGTGGTTGATTAATTGCTTATAGCTATTCACTCACAAATTTGAAAGGAAAAAGATATTATGCATATAAAATACTTACTTGGAGCATCTTGTGCCAATCATGAGATTTCAAGCCATATAATTGCTCTACACCTCTTTTCTTGCTCTTTGTAAAGGCTCCCTTCAAACACCTCATGCATCCAGTGGGAGTATGAATTGTAGTAATAGCGCGCTTCACCGTCGCCATCTCTAGCTTTAATAACATCCACGGTGCACGAGGTAAAAAAACACGCCCATTTGGTCTCTCTTGAGGCCAAGCTTCATGCATCCTCCCTGTGGTACGTGGATCCTCCCTTATGCCTGCCGAATCTCGTGTCCCATTCAAATGCTCCCAAATGGTAGATGCCACATTCTTGAAGATATGCATGGGATCAAGCAGGTGATTGATCTTGAGGTGGGACCAATATGGTAAACGATAAAAGATGGAGTATCTAAACAAAATAAAGTGTTAGCGTGCAATCTTTACTTTCAACCAATATAGCCAATCTTTACTTCCAGCCAATATTTACAAACCCTTACCGGCTCATGCCAAGTGGTGGAGGAGTCATGGAACCGTACCAACAAATTCTCATCCAATCTCCCACGGTGAGTGATTGTGGGAGGACTTCATTCCAAGGGGCAACATATCTTGGATGATCAGGTGGGAGAAATCGATGGTGATTCTCATAGATGACCTTATTCAATGCGTCTGCCCATGAGGCAACTAGCGAAGGACCACAAACAGGACATGCATGGTAATCCGATGTAGTGAGACCTGAATAATAGATGCAATTAAGAGTGGAAGGTGGGTTTAGGGTGCCACATCCTTTGCCTATTCATAATTAAAAAATGCAATGCTTACCTGAACACTCGCCATAGCTTGGGAAGTCATGCATCATCCACATCAAGACTACTTTGCAGTTGAAGTCTCGTGATGAGGGAGGCCTGCTCACATCATGCACCTCGATACCTCTCCAAAGTATCTCTAGCTCATCAATCAAAGGCTCCAAATAAACATCAGGGTTTTTGACTTTATGTTTCCCTGGAATTAGAAGGGACAGCATGGCATGTCCTTTCTTAATAGCCATAGAGGGTGGAAGATTGTAATTCACCAACACCACTGGCCACACACTGTAAGACGTGCTTTTGAGACCAAATGGGTTCACACCGTCCATACCCAATCAAAGTCTCAAGCTCCTAGGTTCTTCCTTGAAGCTTGGCCATGTGTCTTCAATATGCTTCCACACAGGAGAGTCCACGGGAGTTCTCCACTTGCCATCGGTTGATCGATTGGAGGAATGCCATGACATGAGCTCTGCAATAGATTTGCACTTGAACATATGTTGGATGCGAGGGATTATGGGAAAATGTCGCAATACCTTATGAGGCACGTCCAAGGTTTTGAGATCTGCTCTATATCTTGCCTCTCCACAAGTAGGATACTCTCTTGCATCCTTATGTAGTCCACGAAACAAAATGCAATCGTTGACACATGCATGGATGCGCTTGTAATCTAATCCTCCAAGAGAGGTCACATGTTGCCTTGCCATACCTCTTGAGGTCGGTAATTTATTCTCCCTTGGAAGCATTTTACACAATAGCCTGCACGTGAATACCATAAATGAGGAAAAGCATTCGAGTAATTGACCCACTAGCATAATTCACCATGTTTGCAAAATCGACTTTAAAGCTTACTTGAGTAATGCATTCAAACTTGCATTGCTCCATCCATAGATGGTTTGCAAGTTTAGTAACTCAAGGGAGGCACGTAGAACAGAGAATGTGCACCTCTCAAACAGTGGAGTCGATGCTGCGGTAAAAAGATCATCCTGCTCCATGCTATTATCCCTCCCTTGATGGACATATAAATCCTGCACCATATCATCAAACACCTCCTCCTCCATGGCTTCATGAGGTAATGGCGGAGGGCTACTATCACCATCACTCCATGCATCCGTAACGGTCCAACCTGAAGATCCCACCTCATATCGCCGATGCTTCGCCTCCTCATGACGGGCATAGGGTAACATGTGCGGGTGTGGCACTGCATCCTGTATCAAATTAAAATGGGATCATAACTCAAACATATGAACACCCATAGGTATCTCAATCAACCTTAGCTTACAAACCCTTATCCTGTTTACAGTCACATCCCATTCTCCATACTTTGAGATATGATTGAGTGTAATCCTGCATGCACGATACATGTTTCCTCGACATCGATCACACAGACATTTGATTTTTTGCTCCAACCACATTTCGCGATGGTGGATACGGAGGGATTCATCCTCACTGGAGCTACTTTGTTGAAGATGGAGACATCCTACAAACAAACAACCCACCAAATTTTCTCTTCTTCAAATGTTTAATTTAAACTCTGTGTTGTGTCTATTGCCGCGTCTATAGTCGCGTCTAACATCGCATCTAATGGCACATCTAAATGCGCATCTACTCTGTGTATTTAGATGCGCCTATAGACGCACTAATAGACACGACTATAGATGCAGCTTTTAAATCTGCTTTTTGGCGTGCCGCTCGCTTTGCTTTTCTTTACATTACTTAAACTTCGCGCGCGGCTTCCTTCCTTCTTTATTAGCAGATCCATAGATTCGAAGCTTAAGAGAGAGCCTCCCATACTTACTTCCAAGCTTTCACTCAAGAGAAAGGGACCGTACCTACACTTACTTCCAAGCTTAAAGGAGAGGAGGACGAACAAGGAGAAGAAGCAAGTTTGGAAAAGAAAGAAGAACTTTCCATACCTTTATCCAAGTAAGTCTTTTTGAAGTTGTTCTTGTTTAGAAGTTTGCTCTCTCCAGCTTTGTACTTTCTCGTATCCAGGAAGGGCAGGATCTAGGTATGAGTGTCACGTTTTTGTGTCGGAAGCAACGTCCTTTTTGACTTTTTAAAAATCTCGTCTGTCAAAGCGCGTCCATAGGCACGTCTCAGGGCGCGTCTAAAAGCGCATCTACAGACACGTCTAACCACACGTCTGGCTTGTTGCAGACACACACAGACGCGTCTATAGACGCTCTGTTAGATGCTCTGTTAGATGCATTGTTAAATGCTCTGTTAGACGCTCTATTAAATGCTCTGTAAGACGCTCTGTTAGACGCTCTATTAGATGCGTCTATAGACACGCAAATCAAACGGGTCTATAGACGCGCTCTGACAGTAAGCCTCTCTTTTCTTCCCCTTTCTTCTCAGCTCATCAATAATAGATTTTTTTCCTTTTTTCCAGTTCAACATGTGGCTAGGAAGCGCTTCTAGCTCACCTGATCCCCGGGAATCTATTTGGAAGGACTTATATAACCTTTTAGGGCACCCTCCTAGTCCTGCGGAGTTATACGGGTATATGACGAGTACTCTTAACACTCCCCAGGAGTCGGCACTACAGACTCCAAGCCACCCCACACCGCCTGAGATCACCCCAGTGGAGTCAGCACAGCTGTCTTATGCCCCTTCTTATGCCCCTTCCCCCGTACCGTCTTATGCCCCTTCCCCCATGCCATCTTATGTCCCTTCTGCCATCCCGTCTTATGCCCCTTCCCCCATGCCGTCAGGAGGTCCTTCTATCTCGACGAGCCATCGACGTACTCCCCAGCCATCGAGACTCGGTTCTCTAGCTACAAGTGGTCAGCGTAGTCCCGTGCAGTCCCCAGCTATGAGTGGCCAGCGTACGAGCTCGACACGACAGGGTAGCAGGCGTAGTAGCAGGGAGAGCGGTGGGGGATGCATGGCACAGTGCTTTGGGCCATGTGGCGGTGAGGAGGATGATGATTCAGATGATTTAGACGTGCCTCAGGGTGATGGTACGATTTATTATGACATCACTCAGACAGGAGGCATCTTGATGGATGCGCGGGGGAAGGACATCATGGCCTTCATGCGCTCTGTAATTGCTAACAATTACAGAGATTGCTTTATCCACTATAAAGACCACCCAAAGAGGTTGGCTGATGAGACCCTCGCTACTGTTCGCTCTAGGTATCCTAACCCCCCCAATCGCCAGTTCACAGATAAATGGGGGAAGTCAAAGATTGTTACGATACTTAGCAATAAAAGATCTTCGCTTAAGAGGCAGGCACTAGCAGAGCTTGCCAGGCTTGAGGCAGTTCAACCACCAAGGGGCCCACCCCACACCGTTCACAAGCGTGAGTGGAAGAAGGCAATGAAGTCAGCGAGGGAGGACCCCAGTTTGCAGCACGTGGAGGCACGGAGGATCCAGATGGAGGAATATGGAAGCGCGCATTTTGGAGCACGGGGTGTTGAATCATGGGAGGCCCAATTTGTAAGTATCGATCTCAAATTATATTGCTTATGTAGTTTATTAGGAGATTGGTTGTTTCTTTGTACTAATCCCTCCACAAAGTGTGTCGCGATCATGCAGCTTGAGATCGTGGGCAGATACCCTACTCCAGTGGAGACAGCCTACCACTGCCACCATCGCAGAGGAGATACATGGAGGCACTTCTATGATGACGGGTTGATTACTGAGGAGCAGTATACCCGAGCTACTGGAGCGGCCCCTCAGGTATTTGAAAGTAATTAAATAATGCCAAAATTATAAGTAAACATTTGATTTTTCATACATTGATATATGTTGTCCCTTGTTTACAGGCCCATGCACAAGATGATGAGGAAGACGAGGAAGGAGGCACAGAAGGGAGCACAGAAGGGAGCGCAGAAGGGAGCATGGAAGGCAGCGAGGATTAGTGGTAGAAGTAGTGCTAGCTACTCTTTTTTGTACTTAAAGCCACTGGCTTGGCTTCGTGCCTCTTGTATATAGACTCCTCTTATTTTTTGTACTTGAAGCCACATGACGTGGCTTAGCTTCCTTATTTTTTGTACTTGAAGCCACATGACGTGGCTTAGCTTCGTGCTATATGTATATACAAGCACTTTTTGAGCTTTCAATTTTATTGCGTTTTGGAGTTGTAATATTTTATTTGGAATTGTAATTAAAATGCAGTTGGCTGTAAGAATTGAATTACAGAATGTGGATATGGGATTCTTGTAACTATATAGCATACACAGCATACACAGTATTCTGTAATTTTTTTTTTTTTTTTTTAAAGCGCGTCTATCCGTGCGTTTAAAAACGCGTTTATATTCGCGTCTGTCTGTTCGACTTGCATCTATATGTGCATCTGTAAACGCATTTATAAGCGCGTCTATTTATGCGTCTAACTACGTGTCTATACGTGCATGAGTCTGATATATAGACGCGCAATTAGACGTGGGTCTCCAGATGCGCAAATAGTAGACGCGCCTGTAAGTTTTTTATTTAGTTCATGAAACGCATCTGTGCGTGTGTCTATGGGTGCTTTGTCTTGTTGTGTGGCCTATTCCTTTGTATTGTTTGTATCACACTTTTCGAAAGGGTAATTTTGTAACAAACAATGTTGTATATCTTCGACATGTATATGCTTCTGTTGCTCAGTTCATTTGAGCAATTTCGTATCACCCTTTCCACAAGGAAATTTTTGTAACAAAAAACATTCTTTTGTAATTACTAAATAAAAAACATTAGTGGGGCAAATCCGGGCTTGTTGTGGCCCTGTTTAGCCCCACTAATGTTTTTTTTAGCTTCTATTAATCGTTGCTATATAGCGACGTTTACTAGTGTCGCTATATAGCGACGTTTATCAATGTCGCTATAGCGATGTTTACCAGTGTCACTATATAGCGATGCTTATATAGGACCGTTCTTTTTTGATGCTTATAGCGACATAAATACCGACCTTTGCGCCTGTCAAAAAAAAACTTTTTAGTGTAAAGGTCGGTATTTCCATCGAAAAAGGACCTATGCCTTGTAGTGTAGTACTATATACTATTGTTTAGATATTATTCTCTTCCTTGCCTTAACTCTACTATTACTACTATTAGTTCTATTTAGTATTATTTTACAGTATTTAAGCCCTATTTAGTACTAGTAACATTTAGCACTGAGTAAGTATATTTACTGAGTATTATTTAGGACTCAATAATTCTTAGCGCTTAGCACTTAGTAAGTACTCTTCAATACTATCTAGCACTTAGTAATATTAGCACTTACTATTCAATACTAATAGTACTATATAGCACCTAGTAATATCACACTTACCATCTAGCACTTGCTATTTAGTACTAATAGTACTACAGATCAAGCATTTACTATTTAGTAATATTAGCACTTGCTATCCAGCACTTACTAATATTTACACTTCCTATTTAGTACTATCGCACTTACTATTTAGTACTATCCAGCACTGGTAATATTAGCACTTACTAATATTACCACTTAATATTTAGTACTAATAGTACTATATAACACTTAGTAATATCAGCACTTACTAATAGTACTATCTAGCACTTACTAATAGTACTATCTAGCACTTAGTAATATTAGTGCTTACTAATAGTACTAATATTAGCACTTACTAATAGTACTAAACTAGCGGATAGTAATATTCGCACTTAGTACTCTCTAGCATTTAGTAAAATATCTAGCACTTAGTACTATGTAAACATATTTAGTACTATCTAGAATTTACAACATACAACAATGCTTAGCACCTAGTATTATTTAGCATTTAGTACTATCTAGCACTTACTGATATTTGGCACTACTAGTAGCAGTTCACCTCCTTAATTTCAAGGAGGAGCATCCTTCCATAGATATTGGTTTCCGTTCTTTTTAGAATCTGAAGCCCTATTTCATTAAAAAACTAAAGAAAAGAAATACTTGTTGTTGTATTTATCATACAAGAATAGACTTGTTCTGACTAGTAGTGAATTCCATGAGGCAGAATAGCACATTGTTGCATGGAGATATGTGTGATTGCTTATGCAAGGTTTGTAGGCCCCAAGGGCAGGACATGTGTGTTGCCCACACTAGCAGTTGTTCTTCTGCGTCTAAAATGTGGCGTTCGGTAGTATGTCCAAAGGAAGAGGATGCTAAATGGCACAAGCTTGAATGCTTATTGCGCAAATGTGACAATTGCCCACAACCGTTGTTTTGCCCATGTGAGTTGGATGATGCAAATGTTGCATTGATAAGATGGAATATGTGTGAGTTGATAAGTTAGATAAAGTGCATGCAATATGTAGTAAAATAAATAGAATAATACATTAAACGAGAAAAAGTAGACTTACCACGGTTGCCTTGAATGCCAACCATCTGCATGCACCAAAGTGCAAAGTACCTACGAAGTCCAGTTGTCTCCTTGCAGCCCTCCTCTAACCCTCAAACATTTCTAGATAGTCCCTGTTCTGCTTCTTAAGAAACTTCCAATCAGCTTTGTCTGCCCAACTGGGTTTAGCCTTCCCCTTTGCGATGGAAGTACGCAAGGTTGACCTATGATGCTTCAAGACCAAACCCATGCGCTCTCGCATGTAATTCTCATTGAACTCCCAATTTGGGGGATTATGGTATTTTCTTTTCAATTCATTGATGAATGCCTGCTTCTTTTGGTCATCTTGGTACCCCCAGTCAGTAGCTATGCCACTTCTGAAGTGGCGGCTCATGAACTGCCTCATGGTGGCCATCACTGCTCTGCCCTTTTTATATTCTATTATCTCTCCACTAATAGCCATGATTTGATAGGACAGGTCCTCGACCGGGTAAGGAGGACTCATGGTAGTGGCCAAGTCAGAGTGAGTGGTGTTTATGCGAGCACTTTCGGAGCAAGAAGTAGCAGTGGGAGTAGGAGAGTGCAAGGGACCTGACTGGTATAGGGTCTCGAGACCAAGTGGAGACCTGTAGGAATATGAGTGTGCTAACTCGTCTACATCTCCCAAGTCAACACAACATAAGCTTCCTTCCCTTACAATGGGCACGCCTAGGTGACGACCCCTCAGTCGAAGGGGCTAGAGGGGACGGCTGGCCAATAGGTCCAACCGTCGGTGTAGGAACGGGATTTGTTGAGGTCCTTTGGGTAGTAGAGAGAAGAATCTCGCTGCCTCTGCAGCGGTCATCTGTGCGACAAACTCATCGAGACTCTCAACAAAGCCATGGGCTACTAGCAAAGGAGTTCCCCGAGGGGTAGTCACAATGCTACGTTTAAGAGGAGTCGGGCTACGGGTAGTCCCCTAAGATGTCGCCTGAGTGGAATCAAAGTCCTTTGGAGAATAGAGATCATGATGTCTCCTCCTACAAGGGTTTTCGTACTGGTCGGACGTGTGACATGATCCCAGGTCTAATTTGGGGGGATTAGACAAATGTAGACACAAACACGAAAACAAAAAACAAAAAACAAGAGCCGGTAAGAAGTGAAAAACATATGAGGGAAAGCATATGCATAAGAGAAGGAGAAGCATAAGAGAAGCAAAAGAGAAGGAGAAGCGTAAGAGAAGGAGAGGGGAAAAGAAGAGAAAGAAAAGGGGAAAAGAGATTGAAAGAGGGGGAAAGAACCAAATATGCATAAGAGAAAAAAGAGAGAAAGCATATGCATAAGAGAAAAAGAGAGAAAGCATATGCTTATGCTTATGCATAAGCATATGAGCATATGCTCATGTATAAGCATAAGCATAGGCATAGGCATATGCTTATGAAAAGAAGAGAAAAAGAGAGGGAGAAAGAAGAGAAAGAAAGGAGAAGGAGAAGGAGAAGGAGACATATGCTCATGCATGAGCATAAGCATAAGAGAAGAAAAAACATATGCATAAGAGAAAAAGAGAGAAAGCATATGTTTGAGAGGGGAAAAGAGATTGAAAGAGGGAGAAAAGACATTGAAAGAGGGGAAAAGATATTGCAAGAGGGGAAAAAGAAGAGAATGAAGAGGGGGAAAAGAAGAGAGGAAAAGAGCATAAGCATAAGAGAAGGAAGAGGGAGAAAGAGCATAAGCATAAGAGAAGGAAGAGGGAAAAAGAGCATAAGCATGAGAAAAAGAAAGAAAGCATATGCTTATGCTTATGCATGACCATATGAGCATAGGAGAAAAAGAGAAAAAGCATAAGCTAAAGACTTATGCATGAGCATATGAGCATCATGCATAAGCATAAGCATAGGCAAATACAGATGCTTATGAAAAGAGGACAAAAAGAGAGGAAAAAAGAGAGTGAAAAATAAGAGAAGGAAGAGGGGAAAAGAGATTGAAAGAAACAAAAAGAAGTGGGGAAAAGAGCATAAGCATAAGAAAGGAAAAACATATACATAAGAGAAAAAGAGAGAAACATTATGCTTATGCTTATGCATGAGCTTATGAGGGAAAGAGGGGGGGAAAGAGAGAGGAAAAGAGGAAAAGAGGAGAAGAAGAGGAAAGAAGAGAAGAGAGGGGAAGAGAGGGTTCCTACGCCCATCATTGTAGCTAGCGCATAAGGCACTAGCTGCATGCCAATGCAAATAATGAAAATAACAAAAGGAAAAAAGAGGAAGCACTTTCTTACGTGGAAAAGTCCCACTCGGTGTTAAGTGGATTGGCCCTACAAAAGAGAGGAAACATACCATTTTTCAGGTAACTAGTTAGAGAAAGGAGAAGTTTAGAGAAGCAACTTCTCAAAGGGATTGGATTGAGGAGACAAGCATAAGTCTACAAACAAGGAGAAAGCATAACCCTACAAATAAGGAGAAAGAGAAGGAAGAGAAATACCAAAAAGAGAAGAGGTGAGTCTTCTTTCTTTCACCAAATCTCGTTTTTTGTCCTTAACCTCTAAAAATCAAGCATGAAAATTAGCACATAGCCTTAGCAATACAAGGAGAAACATGCTTCAATACTCACAAAACGAAATCTCACAAAAAATAACCCTACATTGCTTAAAGAGACTCACCTTCTTGAAAAACTTCCTTTCACACAAGCAAAGAGGGAGAAGGATGAAGAGGGAGCACAATTGTTGGGAGAGGGGCTGGGTAGAGATGGCTAGGGTGGAATCCATTGAAGCCCTATGCTTGCTTGAGAAGGACTTTCCCTCGAGCATTATGACAACTCAAGTGAACTTGCTTGTGCACATAGTTGACAAGGTGGCCATTATAGGTACTGTTCATCGTCGATGGATGTTTTTTCATGAGTGGTTTATGAAAACTTTGAAGGGATTTGTAAGACAAAGAGCAAGACTAGAAGCAAGCATGGCAGAGGGATGGCTTGTGCAAGAGTCATTAGTATATATGATGGAGTTTCTTGCATCCACAGATCCTGATATGCTACAAGCTTGGCATAACAAGGATGATGATCGCATCATTAGCAAGGTTCCCCAAGGAAAAGGGATTAAAAGAAAGATGAGTGAAGAGCAAATGGAGAAATTCAATAAGTTTTGTATCCTCAATAGCAAGGAGATGTAGAGGTGGATTGAGAGATATGAAGCAGCCAAAGTAGAAAGAATAAATGCAAGGATTGAGAGGTGGATTCAAAGTAATATACATGCGAACACAACCATATCCACGGGATCTCGCCCTTCTTCCCACTCACATGTCACTTGAACAACTAGCTCTATGTAACGCCAAACGCGATGGAGAGACAATAGACGAGCGCGAGCGAGAGTTATCATTTGGATGTATGATGCATGTAAGTTTCTTACCTCTTGACGTAATTAAGTGATTATTTGTGGCAATATACGCTATAAAATAGATGCATCTTTGATGCTCTTTTGTAGTACAAAAAGTATAGTGCATTATGGTCATATGGACGATATTTTTGCATGGAACACATCGATTCAAAGAGAGTCACATATGATTATGGAGTCATGGCTAACTTTACACAAGATAGCTGAGCAAGTGCTTTGGATACCAGTCTTCTCTCCTCACAATTGGATTATTATGGAACCATATGCGAAATCTATGAAATTGATTTCAGACGATTTAGTATTTTCATTTTTGATGTAAAATGGTTTAGAACTATTTACAACGGTCCCCATGCAATAGTGAGAAAAGACAATAGCAGTCTCTTTGCAATAGACTCCACCAAACTTTGAACCGATGAAAATGATACTTTTGTTCTTCCCGAGCATTGTGAGTAGGTGCATACTAATGATTTAATTAATTGAAGCTTTCGTTTTCAAAGATCCATTGATACATGTACTTAAGCATAATCTCATATATATAATTGATGGCACCCATCTTTAATATAGGTGGTTTTTCATCCGGATCATTCTGATCCAAGATGGTGCTACGTGATCCAAGTTGCACCACGAAGTAAGCAAATTTTTAAAGATAGAGATGTGGATATGGAGATGCCACCACCAATGCTGGATCCAATTGATCCAGATGGATCTAGCAAAGAAGATGAAGTTCACAATATGAGCCAAGAGGAAGATGCACATAATGACATCATACAGGAGGAAGATGGAGATCACGATATTGAGGAAGAAGCTGATGACGATCATCAAGAATCACCACACTTTATTGAAGAAGATGATCAAGTACACTTAGGTGAACGTACGATGCTAGAGTACGATGATGATATAGAAGATCAACTCGGTAGAGTTAGAGATAGACTTGTTTAGCGCGTTAGACTTGGCTTAGGATGAAGCCGTTGATGTAAATGCTCTTCATCGATTTTTTTTCATCTCAAGCTTAAACATGAATATATGAGCTTCAAAGGCTTGATGTACATGCTCTTGTACTTTTATTCTCTCAAAGGATCAAACATGTATGAGTATGAAAAAAAAAATGTTATTAGAAAAGACTATCTTTTAAGGTCGGTATGGGAAAAAAACACTCTCTATAAAACGTCGCTTTAGGAAACTGTCTCAGTGTCGCTATATAGCAACCATTCACAAGTCTAATAAGTGTCGCTATATAGCGACCATTTACAAGTCTAATAAGTGTCGCTATATAGCGACACTCTTTAAACATCGCTATATAGTGACGTTTGCCTAAAGTCGCTATATAGCGACACTTAACGAATCTTGCTTTGGTTATCGACGATTAGCGCCTCGCGCACACTAAACGTCAGTGCTTAAGCATCGAAATAGGACCCATGTGTAGTAGTGGAACTTATCTTAGCAAACATTTCTCTATAAAAACTATTGGTGAGGATGTATTTTTGCAATGGCTCTTACATATTTTTGTGTGCGTTTTGTATTTTTAGCTGCTCCTTTGGGGGCTACTTTTTGTAATACAAAGGCATCTTGTCTTCACAAAAAAAAATTGAAAAGTTAAGTGTGTTTTTTTTTAGTACATTCATTAAATGGGAGTGTTTCCATGCCAAGTGAATATGGGACAAATGTTTAAAATCAAGTGTTTAAATGGGACAAATAAATATGCATCTACTGGTAAAGAAAAGGAATCAAAAAATTGTGCAAGTGTAGTGATAGTGGAGCTAGCAAACAAATCTTTTCACAACATGACTTATTTGTTTCTCTCAAGGATGCTCTGCAGTGAGGAACTTTAATAGTTTTTAGTACTATTAGTTTCAATTGTGTACTATTATATTATTACTGTTTAGGTACTACTATCATATCATACTATTAGCCCTATTTTTTAGTGATTGTGTACTATTGTAGTAATTTTTGTAGTTCATATTAAGTTTGTTCTAGTGTCATATCATACTACTTATTGCTATTTGGTTAGTACTATTTAGTATTATGTACTACTATCTTAAGTAACTCATCTGCTATTAATTGAGAGAGAGAGAGAGAGAGATAGAGAGAGAGGAGAGAGAGAGAGAGAGAAACATTGTACTCACAACAAGACATGCTTGAATAGCAAGCGCGTCTATAGGCACTACTAGAATAGCAAAAATACGAGTGTGTCTAATAGCGCATCGATTTGTGCATCTATTAGTGCATCTACACTGTGAATTAGACATAGATTTAGACGCAAAATAGATAATAAAGAAAGTGAGATTTTAGTGTAGGCTGATAAATGTACATCACTGCTTTCCAAACATTGCCCATGATTACCAAAGCATGTAGTTTTAACAAAAATATCAATGCTTTCTGGCAAACCCACATATACAAAAATTAAGTGAGGTAAGGAGAATGAGAATATGTAAAATAGTTTTGCCAATATCAATGATGGGCTACGGTTCAATCTCATCCTCAATGAGATCAACCCTTGCCAAACTATCTACTTCAAAATCCAAACCAGTGTTGACATCTACAAATACATTCAACCCACTACTACTTGTGCTACTCCTGTGCTCATCGAAATCAGCATCACCAATGGTAGGCTTGTCCTCACGGGTAATGGCCTCAATATCTGTATCTCCTATCTCATGATCATCCTCCTCTCTCGTATCACGGTCATCATCACCTCCATGGCCATGATCATCCTCCATATGCTCCATATATTATACATCACTTTGGAACATGGCGTAATAGGTATGACATGCCACCACCTATTATTATCCACCATTGGTTGATAGACAACCTAATTCAAACACAAATACAATCATGTTATTTTCCTTGCATCGAAGGTATCAAATATTTAAAAGTGAGTATTTTTATATGTGTGTACAATACCTCTTCACATTGTTGCAGTAGTACTAGTGTGTCCTTACTTTGCCAAAACCTTGTGGAGTCAATAGTTACAAAGCTAGTTGCATGGCATTTGATTGTTGCATTAGGGCCTCTTTCCACCACGTCCTTAAACCACTTTACATCCAAAACATACACAAAGAAGCGTCAAAAGTCAAGCTTAATAATATCTTGGATGATGCCACAATATTAATCATCCATGGCTCCATTGGCTCCCTCAAAGCTAGCAATGACGCCACAATCTTGTGTGTTTCTCTAATCATCAATCTGTTGTGTTCAAAAATGCTTGCCCGCACACCATATAGCATTGAACATAGTACACTACACCAAGACAAAATCAATTAAATAAGCAATCTAAATTGTTGAAAGCTCCTAACTTATGCACTCAGGGGGGTCACTATGTATAAACCCTCTATATCATGTGCGTTCAAGGCCTATATTTAAAATCCCTTATCTGTAAAATTTTTCATTAATAAAATGTACCCCTTTTCTATACAAATCTGTAAATTTTTTCAAAAACTATTTTAAATAGTCCCTTATGTATATTTATTTCTGTAAATTTTAGAAATAAAAAATATCCTTCTGTTGAACTCACGTGATAGGGTTACATATGATGAGTGACCCCCCCGAGCTTATGCATAACATTATATATGTCGACCTTGCTCATGCATCCCCTAGCATACTCCCATTCTTCCATTGTGATATGCATCCCCTCGTCTCTCTTTGCTCTCTCCATTTCATCAAGTAGCCAATCCACATGAATATCCTTTTGAAGTGCTCTTAGATGCTGAGGGTATGGCTAACGAGATCCGTGGTGTGTACAAAAGAGGGCCCTTTCTCCTTGTCTTCTTGCCTTTGCATCCTCATATCTTGTCACCCATCTTTTCATCACATCACTATTAAGCATGCAATAGACGTTGATATTATTAAGCAACTCCGTGTCTATTACTTTGCTACGTCCTTTCCCTTGAGGCACAATAGAGGTCATCCTTAGGTCTTCATCATCTCTCCATAGTCGTGGGAGAGAGCTATCCACATCAACAAGAAACTCAAAAATATATAGGTCATGAAGTGCTCGAGGAAGAACAACCATCATGCATGTATAGTACCGTATATAGCAATCTCCTCCACCAAATGCACTATGAGATGTAGTTTGCTTGTGAGAATAGAATGTGGAAATGTCTCCTTCACTAAACAAACCACCTCATTGACATAACTCAAGCATTCTCAAGCATGGTGGGATCTATTTCCTTTGAGTTCACATACCTAGAAAGGAAAAAGTATGCAATATTAGCAATATGACCACCTTGCATTCTGTAAAGTACCTGACAATCTCACCCATCTTGTAAATACAATATTCACATTTTGTATCCTGTAAAGTACCTCACAAGCTCACCCATCTTGTAAATACAATCCTTCACATCCTATGATGCACTGCGAGAAATGCTTGTAGGTAGTATGAACTGAACACATGAGGAATGGTTGATTAATTGCTTCTAATTCACTCACAAATTTGGAAGGAAAAAGATATTATGCACATAAAATACTTACTTGGAGCATCTTGTGCCAATCATGAGATTTCAAGCCATATAATTGCTCTACACCTCTTTTCTTGCTCTTTGTGAAGGCCCCCTTCAAACACCTCATGCATCTAGTGGGAGTACGAACTATAGTGATAGCTCGCTTCACTGCCACCATCTCTAGCTTTGATAACCTCCACGATGCATGAGGTAAAAAGACACGCCCATTTGGCCTCTCTTGTGGCCAAGCTTCACGCATCCTCCTTGTGGTGCATAGATCCTCCCTTATGCATACCGAATCTCATGTCCCACTCAAATGTTCCCAAATGGTAGACGCCAGATTCTTGAAGATATGCATCGGATCAAGCAAGTGATTGGTGGGAATAATATGGTAAACGATAAAAGATGGAGTATCTAAACAAAAGTTGGTGTTAGTGGGAAATCTTTATTTCCAGCCAATATAGCACACAATAGTTACAAACCCTTACCGGCTCATGCCAAGTGGTGGAGTCGTCGTGGATCCGTCCCAAATTCTCATCCAATCTCCCACAGTGAGTGACTGTGGGGGGACTTCATTCCAAGGGGCGACATATATAGGATGATCAGGTGGGAGGACTTCATTCCACAGTGAGAAATCAGGGAGGCAACTAGTAGCGAAGGAACACAAACAGGACATGCATGGTAACCCAATGCAGTGATACCTGAACAATAGACACAATTAAGAGTTGAAAGTGGCTTTAGGGTGCCACATTGATTGCCTACTCTTAATCAAAAGTGCAATGCTTACCTGAACACTCGCCATAGCCTGGGAAGTCATGCATCGTCCACATCAAGACTGCTTTGTAGTTGAAGTCTTGTGACAAGGGAGGCTTGCTCACATCATGCACCTTAATACCTCTCCAAAGTATTTCTAGCTCGTCAATCAAAGGCTCAAAATAAACATCAGGATTTTTGACTTTATGTTTCCTTGGAATTAGAAGGGATAACATAACATGTCCTTTCTTAATCACCATAGAGGGTGGAAGATTATAATTCACCAATATCACTAGCCATACACTGTAAGAGGTGCTTTTGAGACCAAATGGGTTCACACCATCCATACCCAATCCAAGTCTCAAGCTCCTAGGTTCTTTCTTGAAGCTTGGCCATGTGTCTTCAATATGCTTCCACGCAGGAGTGTCTATGGGAGTTCTCCACTTGCCATCAGTTGATCAATGGGAGGAATGCCATGACATGAGCTTTGCAATGGATTTGCACTTGAACATGTGTTGGATGCGAGGGATTATGGGAAAATGTTGCAGAACCTTACAAGGCACATCCAAATTTTTGAGATCTGCTCTATATCTTGCCTCTCCACAAGTAGGACACTCTCTTGCATCCTTATGTGGTCCACAAAACATAACGCAATCGTTGATGCATGCATGGATGAGCTTGTAATCTAATCCTCCAAGAGAGGTCACATGTTGCCTTGCCATATCTCTTGAGGTCGGTAATTTATTATCCCTTGGGAGCATTTTACACAATAGCCTGCATGTGAAGACCATAAATGAGAAAAAGCATTCAAGTAATTGATCCACTAGCATAATTCACCATGTTTGCAAAATAGACTTTAAAGCTTACTTGAGTAATGCATTCAAACTTGCATTGATCCATCCATAGATGGTCTGTAAGTTTAGTAACTCAAGGGAGACATGTAGAACAGAGAATGTGCATCCCTCAAATAGTGGAGTTGATGCTGTGGTAAAAAGATCGTCATGCTCCATGCTATCATCCCTACCTGAGGATTGATGGACATATAAATCCTGCACCATATCATCAAACACCTCCTCCTCCATGACCTCATGAGGTAATGGTGGAGGGCTACTATCATCATCACTCCATGCATCCATAACGGTCCCTCCTGAAGATCCCTCCTCATATCGTCGATGCTTTGCCTCCTCATGACAAGCATAGGGCAACATATGCGGGTGTGGCACTTCATCCTGTATCAAATTAAAAGGGATCATAACTCAAACACATGAACACCCATAGGTATCTCAATCAACCTTAACTCTTTAACACTTACCATGTTTACGGTCGCGCATCCCAGTCTCCATACTTTGAGACTGAGATTACCTCAGTGGAGTCGAGTCAGTAGTCCAACCGCCTATAGACCTGAGCCCCTTCTTCCCCCTATGGTCAGGAGGTCTTTCTGCCTCACAGAGCCACCGATGTACTCCCATGCCATCGAGAGTCTCTTCTCCAGCTACGAGTGGCCAATGTACTTTCATGCACTCGAGAGTCACTTTTCGGGCTACGAGTGGCCAACGTACTAGCTTGACACGATAGGGTGATAGGTGTAGTAGCAGGGAGAGTAGTGGGGGATGCATAGCACAATGCTTTGGGGGGGGTAGTGGTGGGGACAGGGATGATTCACATGATGCAGATGTGTCAGAGGGTGATGGTACGATCTTCTATGACATCAGTCAGATAGGCGGCATCTTGATGGATGCACGGGGGAAGGACATCATGGCCTTCATCCAGTTTGTAATTGCTAACAATTACAGAAATTGCTTTATTCACTACAAAGACCAGCCAGAAAGGTTGGCTGATGAGACACTCGCTGTTGTTCGCTGTAGGTATCCCAATCCCCCCAATGTTCAGTTCACAGATAAATGGGCCAAGTCAAAGATTGTTACGATCTACTTGCCAATAAAAGATCTTCGCGTAAAAGACAGGCACTAGCCGAGATTGCCAGGAGAGAGGGAGATCAACCACCAAGGGGCCAGTCCCACACCGCTCACAAGCACGAGTGGAAGAAAGCAATGAAGGTAGGGAAGGTAGACCCCAGTCTGTAGCACGTGGAGGCACGAAGGATCCAAATGGAGCAATATGGAAGTGTGCATTTTGGAGCAGGGGGTGTTGAATCATGGGAGGCCCAATTTATAAGTATCGATCTCAAATTATATTGTTTATGTAGTTTATTAGGAGGTTGTTTCTTTGTACTAATCCCTTCGCAAATTGTGTCATCTTGCAGCTTGATATCATGGGCAGCCACCCTACTTCTATCGAGACAGCCTACCCCTGCCACCATTGCAAAGGAGATACATGGAGGCACTTCTATGATGACGGGTTGATTACTGAGAAGCAGTATATCCGGGCTACTTGTGTGCCCCCCCAAGTATTTAAAAGTAGTTAAATAATGTCAATATTTTAAGTAAAGATTTGATTTTTCATACAGTGATACATGTTGTCCCTCGTTTACAGAGCCTTGCAGTTTATTAGGAGGAACAAGATAAGGAAGAAGGGAGCAAAGAAGGGGGCGCAGAAGGGAGCGAAGAAGGGAGCAAAGAAGGGAGCGAGGATGCGGAGAACTTAGATTAGTCATAGAAGTAGTGCTAGCTACTCTTTTTTGTACTTGAAGCCACTGGCTTGGCTTCATGCCTCTCTTATATATACACTCCTCTTATTTTTTGTACTTAAAATAAATATTCATCATTTTTTGACTTTTTTAAAGTCAAGTTTTGAAATTGGACTTTACTAAAGTCCAAAAATTATGAATACAGTGTTTAGAATCTATTAAGGAGCTGTTTAAGATTCTCCTTAATGATGCCAGTCTAGTTTTTTAAGGCAAATAGAGTGACTTGGCTAGGGGGTTCCTTAAGTTTTTACTTGAATTCTAGGCCAATTTGTCTTAAGCTTGGAGATTTTCTGCATCAGTAAGCTTTTTAGGGAGAGTCTCCTTTTTTATTTACAAAAGAGGTCTCCTTTTTTTGGTGATACAACTCACCATATTACGTAGGCAACATAGTGGAATAAGATGAAAAGCTATGCTCTCAACTAGCCACGTGTCATGCACTTTTTAGGCAAGTAACTCTAAAAAATTATTTGCAAGCCGAGCAGTGGGCTCATGCTCTATTCATAGTGCCATTGCTGTCAAGTTGACATCTGACATCATAGTAGCCATTGCTTAGATTTCCTTTGCCATCCATACGTTCTCAAAGACTTTGTCCATGTTCATGCTCATGAGACTCTTGGAATATGGCACATGGATGGCATCCTAGAGCCCTTTGAGGGTGAGGGTGTAAATGGAGGGCTAACAAATATGGGAAGGCATGGAGGGGAGGGGTATAGTATGACGAGTGCTGCCAATGCAGGAAAGCAAGGTGCAAGAGACCATGAGAAAGCACTTAAGGTGATTGAGTTCTAATAGTTTTAAGCACTCTAAGGTGTATGTAAAAATCACTCTTTTTGACAAAAAATAGTGGTGTTGTAAGAAGATATATAATAGTAACTAGTATAGCATTATTGCATAAAATTCAAAATACTTCCCCACACATTCATTAGGAGAAAAGAGAACTCATTTCCAGGCCCTTTAAGAAATTCATAAGCTCCTCATTTTTCTTTGCTCCAAAATCCACAAAAATGAATTGGCATTAAAGGCTCCTATCATATTCTCTCTTAAAAGTGGGTTTTGACACCCAAGCGATCGGTAGAAATCGGTTGAGATTCTATGCAAGCAAGGTGGGGGAAGAGTTTTGACAAGCAAGAAGGAGAGTTCAGAGATGCAAGAACCTATATAGAGTTCAAAGATGCAAGAAACTATGGATATGTCTATGTCTATGGTGATGGCAATGGCAATGGAAGCTTCCTTCAATGATTGTGAGAATTCTTGCAAGTTCTAGGCTATTGTCTTCTCGGACTTTGGAAGAACACGTACGTTAATCATCATCATTAAAATTAGCATCTGGTCCATTCGAATGGAGAAATTGTTGTTCATTGTTGCAATTGTGCTTTGCTCCTATCAATCATCCATGCACAAATCCTAATTCAATTTGCAATATTGAAATCTTTTGCTGAATTGCAATCACCCCATTCACCTCTCAATCCTTCCCATTTCTCCCTTTCGATGAAATGTTCCCCTTTCGAAAACCTTTTCGATTCGCTCAGAATCTTTCCAATTACATTTATGTAACACTTTTTTTGGCCTTTCTCCTCCTCTTCCCTCCCTTCTTGATTCAATGCTACATGTCCCTCCCTTTTCTCATTGACACAATTGTTGACGCTAGCTCGTAGGTACCTTGTGCTCCTTCTCGTCTCTTCTCTTCTCTTTCTTCTTCACCCCAAGTCTCTCTCTCTCTCTCTCTCTCTCTCTCTCTCTCTCTCTCTCTCTCTCTCTCCAGTGATCTTGTCCTACTTTATCAACAAGCTTAGTGCTCTAGAGCTTAGGTCTAAATATTAGCTCATAGTGAAGCAACATGAAGATGGCTTGACCATCTATCCCAATCTTTTAAACCCACCTTAGTCTTCTAAACCTCTCTTAGAATGTACTATGAATGCAAATTACTATGTGTTAAGTGCAATGTCACAAACTCAAGGAAAGGCACATTCTTTGGCCTTATAATACTTGAAAAGGAAATGTGTGGTTATGTGCTAAATGCTTAGTACTCTGCGGAGAGTGCAAAATGCTTGTATGTCAATACAACCTTCATAGCTGCTTGTCTAGGTCAAAGTTATTTATTTATTAAAACAAGGTGGGGATCCTACTAAGGCCCTGCCTTTTGGAATGTCTTTATAAGTGTAAAGTCGCTTGGGGGTGTTGAGAAATGTGGTGCCATAGAATACTAAGAGAAATTATGTGATTGTAGAGTAGATTGTGTCAATGGATCGATGACATGTGTACTGAAAAAGATGATGTTAATCTTGTACTCTAGGTAGACAAGTGAAAGAGACTATTAAAAAGGTAAAAGAGGTGTGTGTGTTGGTAGATGGACCATTAAATAAAAGTGGGACAGAGCATTAAATAAAATTCGGGACGTGGCTATTTTGGCAAGAGTGGTGTCATACAAGAGATAAAGAGAGTCTCCATCTCTAGAGAGAGATACCCAATAAAAGACAAAAACATTTAAAACCTCCAGAAGAGGATAAAAACTTGATACTAACAACACATTAGGAGCAGATTAGAAAGCCTTAAATAGCCACTAAACCAAAACTTAAAGTGGTCAAGTTGACCAAATGAACTGAAAGAATTGGGATTAGCCTGATTAGCAAAAAACTAATGTGTCCATCCCTTAGGACCCTTGGAGAGCCAAAAACTAATCTGTCCATCACTTAGGACCCTTGCAGTGCCAAAATTAAAATCCCTAGAGGGAGAGAAGCATGTGTTTCTTGGGCTCTCAAATAGTGCCGTTTGGAAGAGATCCTGCTCTCAAATAGAAGAATGCCTAGAGGCTAGCACATGAGGCTCTTTGGAAGAGATCTTCAACAAGAGCTTGAAGGCGATCCTCTGAGCTACCATTACAAGCCTTCACAGCTTTTCCCGCCATTTTTTTTACTACCGCCACCTTTGTCCTCATTTCCTCCGCAGCTTCCCCTTCCATAAGTTCTCGCGCTGCTCTCTCTACATCTCTCCTGTTTGTCTTGTTTTCCTGGTCCGTCTTCAGCTCCAATCCTATCTTCCATTTAGTACTTATCATCCAGCAGTTCGTTATCTGGTCACATAGCTGCGGCCACCCCAACAAAGGCACCCCCATGCTTATGCTCTCGATCGTGGAGTTCCAGCCACAATGCGAGAAGAATCCTGACACTGCTCGATGCGCTAGCACCGATGCTTGCGGTGCCCAGTTGATTATCTTGCCTTTATCTTTTATTCCATTCACAAAACCTTCAGGTAAGGCTTCCGAGATATTCGGTGCATCTCCGAGGCCGAGGACTGATCCTTCTCTGATCACCCAGAGGAAACGTTGCTCGCTCGCTTTGAGGCCCAAAGCGACCTCTTGGATTTGCTCAATGGTAAACGAGGTCACACTCCCAAAGGAAACATACAACACTGATGACACGGGTTGCATGTCTAACCACTTTGTGCAATCATCTTCTTTCCAGAAACTCGTCCCAGCATAAGTGTCCTCAGAATGTTCTCTTTCCTCGAAGAAAGCGGATGGCAACAAAGGACCTATTGGCCGAAGGTATGGGAGCGCTTTGCAGATGTCAGGCTCCAGCTCCTCAATAGAGTTTGAAATCACACAGAGGGCCTCGTTGCTACTCCCAGACTGCTCGGCGATCCATTTTTCCGTCCATTGCAGTCCAGGAAGGCCAAAGGGACTTTCAAAGGGAAGGTAAGCCGGATGCATCGGCGAGAGTCCCGGAATACAGGTGATAAGATCCATCGGCAATTTGGGTCCGAAAGTCTTAACTGCACAAAAATTCTCTCTTTGTGAAGGATGCACAAAATTCACAACGTCGCAACTTATCACTCACAACTCATTCTTAAGGAGGAGGACAAGTCATCAACCGTGAAGAGTCGAGAAATACCAGTCCCCTCGAAAGGATTAAAGCCGTGTAAGGCGATCAGATGGGCATGCTCATAAATCGTGAAACTTGCAGCAGATTGCGGCCAAAAGAGCACTCTAGGGATGCCAAGTCTGTTGGCTACGTCTCGCAGCCTTGCAACAAAGTAATCACCGATGATGCAAGTAACGGGGGAAATTTCACCGAGGAGGCACTGGAGAGCTATCTCAAAAACGCCTCCTTTCTGTTCGATAGAGACAGCAAGGTTACCGTCAAGGGGAGGACGGCTGCAGTCCGGCGGCAAGCCATCGGGGATGCTCATGAAGCGGATGCCGGAAGGAAAACCGTTGATCTGATGTTGTGAGATACGGGAGAGGTCGTAGTGGATGAGGACTACGGTGACATGAACTCCACGAGGAACCAATTTGGTGGCAAGCTGCATCATGGGGTTGATGTGGCCTTGAGCGGGGTAGGGGACGAGAACTGCATGAGGTTTGGGTGGGGAAGCCATGGAAGGAGGGAGTGAAATGGGTTGATGGCTAAGCCTCAATGGTTTTTTCTTAATATTGAAACCCCCTCGTCCCCCAACCTTCCTCGGTATCTCCTTAGCCCAAGCCGGCTCACACCTCCATAATATTATTGTATGCACCTAGGCCATTTCTTCTTTGAGGGCTAGGCCATTTCTTGGTGGCTCACTTGGGTGACCAATATTCCCACTTTGAAAAAGATTCCCTACTTCACTGAGCATTCCCACTTTGAAAAAGATTCCCTTCAATACCTCTCGAGGCCATTTCTACAAGAATTGTTGGCTTTCTAAAGCCTATTCCGGTGAGCATTCCCATATAAAAAAATATTGCCTTCAATACCCAATTGTTGATCATCCTCCCTCTCCAAGACATTTCTACAAGAATTGATGGCTTTCTAGAGCCTATTCTCGTAATTAGAATTCCCACATGAAAAAGATTCCCTTCAATACCCACTATGAATCATTCTCTCTGTCCACGCTATTTCTACGAGAATTGTTGACATTCTAGAGCCTACTCTATTTTTTCTCACATGATGAGGGTTCTTACATGTTAGAGCTAAGTTGAATACTCTCAATGTCTCCCATGGCTCATCAACTATAGGCACTACTTGTACAACATTAAATAGGGGTTGAGATTTAGACTTCGCTTCTACTGAAGGACCTTTTGGGCCTATGCATCTATTGCAAATAAAAGGGCCGTGGCATATCACTTTTCAAAATCCTAACAAGCTACACATTACATTCCTTCACAAACATGCATGCCATTGATCTTACGAAAAACATTATTCATCCTCCGATCCTACACCTTCGTAGCCACTAGAGCCAAAGCTTTGTGGGGTAAAACTTGTAGAGCCTTGACTCCCTCCTCCAAGCTGTCCACTAGAACATTCTTTGAGTCAACCTAGGAAAGTTGAGCCACCACTCTCGTTTTTTCATGGCTTGTCTTGGCTTCAACTTGTGCACTGCATCCAATCAATTTCTTTGGAATCTTTTAGGATATCATATATTGTGTCCCCTCTATCCATTGTCCTGCTTTGTTAATTGAAATGTATATATCAAAATATCTCCCTCGTCCAATTGTAGAGTATCAAGTCTTGGACAATTCTTTGTCTCCCTCTTTCCTTTTTGGCTACGCTCTCTTGTTACTACCATCTGCAGGTAATATTGACTTGTGAAAGCATCCGTGGACTTCATGAAAAACAATGCATCTCTATAATTGATTGTCTTTGATTCTTCATTTTTGACTTGTGACAACTTTAGCAAACCGAAAAGGAAATACACTAGGATCATCAATTGCTAACATAGCAACCATCATACCCACTGATGCTACCAGCTCCAAGGCACATTTCTCTCTCCCCCCCTATGACCCTTCTTCTTTGGCGGGGGTGAAAGCATGCTACAGTGTATGTACTATTAGCAAGAATGTGGTAGTACTAAGTAGTGTGCTATATGGAGAGATTTCTCAAATCGATATGCACTAATATATTTATTGATTACAGATTCTCATGCAAAAGATATTCTCACGTATGCATTCTCATGCTCATATACACATTTTCATGCATTGCGTCTCCTCTAAGGTGTTTCACTTTTGAACCTGCACTCTATCACTTCCACTTTCAAACTTTTGAACTTCTGATTTCCACGTCGAATTTTCTCGCAGAACGTTGACACGGGTCGCTCTCTCGTGAGTACACTCTCTCTCTCTCTCTATTTGTTCTTCTCTTTTCCCCCATTCTCTATTCGTTCTTTGCTTTTCCTCCATTCTCTAAATGTTTTCCCCCCATGATTCAATATTCGGACCTGCATGCGATTGCTTGTGATTGTCTTTTGCCATTCCTTCTGTCAACATGCAAACTTTCTGCTTTTGTTCTTGCTCTCTCTCTCTTTGTTATTTTACTCTATTTCATCTTAGTGTGAGTCCTAGTACTAAAATGTTACTCTCTTTGCAGTAGTTGAAGACCACCATGTCTCCAAGGTAGCCCAAAGGCATCACATCTCCCGCCTCCAAGAAGCCTGATGTCCTTTCTCCAAGAAGAAACACTCCATCCAGGAAGTCTGCAACCAAAGAGAATGCAAAGGCTACAGACAGCAAAGTGGCTTCTATTCCGACTCCAACCAAAGAGAAGCCAAAGACTAAGAACAACAAACCAATAGTGATTCCGACTGGAGTTAGTCTTGGATGGAGATTTTTCCTAAGAGCAAAGCCAGACTCATATCTGGAGTTGGATACCTGGATCCGAGAAATATGGGGAAACAACGACAAAGAAAGCCGACAAGGCTTTCATATAGGTCAGTTGAAGAATGCTTTTCGAAAGGGTAATTTTGTAAAAACAATGTTGTATATCTTCGACATGTATATGCTTCTGTCACTCGGTTCATTTGAGCAATTTTGTATCACCCTATCCACAAGGAAATTTTTGTAACAAAAAACATTCTTTTGTAATTACTAAATAAAAAACATTAGTGGGGCAAAACAGGGCTTGTTGTGGCCCTGTTTAGCCCTACTAATGTTTTTTTTAGCTTCTACTAATCGTCGCTATATAGCGACGTTTACTAGTGTCACTATATAGTGACATTTATGAATGTCGCTATAGCAATGTTTGCCAGTGTCGCTATATAGCGACACTTATATAGGACCGTTCTTTTTTTATGCTTATAGCGACATAAATAATGACCTTTGCGCCTATCAAAAAAAAACTTTTTAGTGTAAAGAAGGTCGATATTTCCATCGAAAAAGGACCTATATAGGCCTTGTAGTGTAGTACTATATACTATTGTTTAGATATTATTCTCTTCCTTGCCTTAACTCTACTATTACTACTATTAGTTCTATTTAGTATTATTTTGCAGTATTTTAGCCCTATTTAGTACTAGTAATATTTAGCACTAAGTAAGTACTATTTACTGAGTATTATTTAGGACTCAATAATTCTTAGTGCTTAGCACTTATTAAGTACTCTTCAATACTATCTAGCACTTAGTAATATTAGCACTTACTATTCAATACTAATAGTACTATATAGCACCTAGTAATATCACACTTACCATCTAGCACTTTCTATTTAGTACTAATAGTACTACAAATCATGCATTTACTATTTAGTGATATTAGCACTTGCTATCTAGCACTTACTAATATTAACACTTCCTATTTAGTACTATCGCACTTACTATTTAGTACTATCTAGCGCTGGTAATATTAGCACTTACTAATATTACCACTTAATATTTAGTACTAATAGTACTATATAACACTTAGTAATATTACCACTTACTAATAGTACTATCTAGCACAGTTTAGTAATATTAGTGCTTACTAATAGTACTAATATTAGCACTTACTAATAGTACTAAACTAGCACTTACTAATAGTACTAAACTAGCAGTTAGTAATATTCACACTTAGTACTATCTAGCACTTAGTACTATGTAAACATATTTAGTACTATCTAGAATTTACAACAATACTTAGCACCTAGTACTATTTAGCATTTAGTACTATCTAGCACTTACTGATATTTGGCACTACTAGTAGCAGTTCAGACTTAGTAATTGAGTGATAAATAACTTATAGTTTTTTTGTTTGCTGTCTAGGTTTAAATAATACTGATTGTTGATGATTGATTTTGCAGGTAGAATTCCTCCTTAATTTCAAGGAGGAGCATCCTTCCATAGATATTGGTTTCCATTCTTTTTAGAATCTGAAGCCCTATTTCATTAAAAAACTAAAGGAAAGAAATACTTGTTGTTGTATTTATCATACAAGAATAGACTTGTTCCGACTAGCAGTGAATTCCATGAGGCAGAATAGCACATTGTTGCATGGAGATATGTGTGATTGCTTATGCAAGGTTTGTAGGCTCCAAGGGGAGGACACGTGTGTTGCCCACACTAGCAGTTGTTCTTCTGTGTCTAAAATGTGGCATTCGGCAGTATGTCCAAAGGAAGAGGATACTGAATGGCACAAGCTTGAATGCTTATTGCACAAATGTGACAAGTGCCCACAACCGTTGTTTTGCCCATGTGAGTTGGGTGATGCAAATGGTGCATTGATAAGATGGAATACGTGTGAGTTGATAAGTTAGATAAAGTGCATGCAATATGTAGTAAAATAATATAAAATAATACATTAAACAAGAAGAAGTAGACTTACCACGGTTGCCTCGAACACCAACCATCCGCATGCACCAAAGTGCGAAGTACCTACGAAGTCTAGCTGTCTCCTCGCAGCCCTACTCTAACCCTCAAACATTTCTGGATGGTCCCTGTTCTGCTTCTTGAGAAACTTCCAATCAACTTTGTGTGCCCAACTAGGTTTAGCCTTCCCCTTTGCGATGGAAGTACGCAAGGTTGACCTACGATGCTTCAAGACCAAACCCATGCGCTCTCACATGTAATTCTCATTGAACTCCCAATTTGGGGGATTAGGGTATTTTCTTTTCAATTCATTGATGAATGCCTGCTTCTTTTGGTCATCTTGGTACCTCCAGTCAGTAGCTATGCTTCTCCTAAAGTGGCGGCTCATGAACCGCCTCGTATCCATCACTGCTCCGCCCTTTTTATATTCTATTATCTCTCCACCAATAGCCATGATTTGATAGGACAGGTCCTCGACCAGGTAAGGAGGACTCATGGTAGTGGTAGAGTCAGAGCGAGTGGTGTTTATGCGAGCACTTTCGGAGCAAGAAGTAGCTGTGGGAGTAGGAGAGGGCAAGGGACATGACTAGTACAGGGTCTCAGGACCAAGTGGAGACCTGTAGGAATATGTGTGCGCTGACTCGTCTACATCTCCCAAGTCAGCACAACATAAGCGACCCCTCCTACTCTTCCTTCCCTTACAATGGGCATGCCCAGGTGATGACCCCTCAGTCGAAGGGGCTAGAGAGGATGGCTGGCCAATAGGTCCAACCGTCAGTGTAGGAGAGGGATTTGCTGAGGTCCTCTAGGGTAGTAGAGAGAAGAATCTCGCTGCTTCTGCAGGGGTCATCTGTGCGACAAACTCATCGAGACTCTCGACAAAGCCATGGGCTACTAGCAAAGGAGTTCCCTGAGCGGTAGTCACAGTGCTACGTCTGAGAGGAGTTGGGCTAGGGGTAGTCCCCTAAAGTGTCGTCCGAGTGGAATCAAAGTCCTTTGGAGAATAGAGATCATGATGTCTCCTCCTACAAGGGTTTTCATACTCGTCAAACGTGTGACATGATCCCAGGTCTAATTTGGGGGGATTAGACAAACGTAGACACAAACGTGAAAACAAAAAACAAAAAACAAGAGTAGGTAAGAAGCAGAAAGCATATGAGGGAAAGCATATGCGTAAGAGAAGGAGAAGCATGATTTTTTTCATCTCAAACTTAGACATGAATATATGAGCTTCAAAGGCTTGATGTACATGCTCTTGTACTTTTATTCTCTCAAAGGATCAAACATGTATGAAAATGAAAAAAAGTTTGTCATTAGAGAAAACTATCTTTTAAGGTCGGTATGGGAAAAAAACACTCTCTATAAAACGTTGCTTTAGGAAACTATCTCAGTGTCACTATATAGCGACCATTCACAAGTCTAATAAGTGTTGCTATATAGCGACCATTTACAAGTCTAATAAATGTCTCTATATAGTGACACTCTTTAAACGTCGCTATATAGCGACGTTTGCCTAAAGTTGCTATATAGCAACACTTAACGAATCTCGCTTTGGTTACCGACGATTAGCGCCCCGCGCACACTAAACATCGGTGCTTAAGCATCGGAATAGGACCCATGTGTAGTAGTGGAACTAATCTTAGCAAACATTTCTCTATAAGAACTATTGGTGAGCATGTATTTTTTCAATGGCTCTTACATATTTTTGTGCGCATTTCGTATTTTTAGCTACTCCTTTGGGGGCTGCTTTTTGTAATACAAAGGCATCTTGTCTTCACAAAAAAAAATTTAAAAGTTGTGTATTTTTTTTTAGTACATTGATTAAATGGGAGTGTTTCCATGCCAAGTGAATATGGGACAAATGTTTAAAATCAAGTGTTTAAATGGGACAAATAAATATGCATTTACTGGTAAAGAAAAGGAATCAAAAAATTGTACAAGTGTAGTGATAGTGGAGCTAGCAAACAAATCTTTTCACAACATGACTTATTTGTTTCTCTCGAGGATGCTCCACAATGAGGAACTTTAACAATTTTTAGTACTATTAGTTTCAATTGTGTACTATTATATTATTACTATTTAGGTACTACTGTCATATCTTAGGAGGTTGTTTCTTGATCTCTAACCCCTCCGCAAATGGTGTCATCTTGCAGCTTGATATCGTGGGCAACTACCCTACTTCTGTCGAGACAGCCTACTATGAAGATTGTGGGAGAGAGGGAAGGAGTCTCACTTGCGGCTTTCTCACATGCACAATGGGGGAATACACACAAAGGTGGAGGCTGAAAACACTTTTCCTCTTCTTAGTTGTGAAAGCCAAAAGAACTCTTGTACAAAGAAAATAGAAGAACCCTATATGTGGGTCTCAAACCAAACTCAACTAACTAAGGTGGCATACTAACTGAGCCACGAACTAGTGTAGATAAGGATAGCTGTCATCCAGCTATTATTCGTGAGCGGTGTACCAACCGCATCTCCAACTAACAAGTCGGTGACATAAATGCACAACAGTCACCCTGGCATATCGCGAGTATCGCGAGTGGAGCTCGATATCTCAACACTCCCCCTCGAGCTCAATCCCAATTCCTGCACACCAAGCAGGTCTCTGAACTTGCGCAGCTTCTCTGCGCCCAATGCTTTTGTGAATATGTCAGCTACCTGATCCTCTGTGCTGACATAAACTAGATCAATAAGACCTAGTAAAACCTTCTCCCGCACATAGTGATAATGCACCTCAATGTGCTTTGTTCTAGCATGAAAGACTGGGTTCTTTGCCAAGTGTATACTGCTCATGTTGTCATAATAAATGACAACTGGCCCATCCATAGACTGATGCATATCATAGAGTAGCTTATGCAACCAAGCTACCTCACATGCAGCCATTGCTGCACCTCTGTACTCAGCCTCTGTGCTCGACAAGGCAACTGTAGGCTATTTCTTGCTGCTCCAAGTGACTACAGCACTCCCAAAAGAGAACACATATCCACTGGTAGATCATCTATTAGAAATACTACCAGCCCAATCAGCATCAGTGTATCCATGCAACTGTATCTGGACCCCAGCCTCATAAAATAGTCCATACTGCAATGTGGACTTCACATACCTGAGTATGCGTCTAGCCGCATCCAAATGTGGTTTCCTTGGAGCCTGCATAAACTGACTTACCAACCCAACAGCATAGCTCAAATCTGGCCTGGTAATAGTCATGTAAATCAAACTTCCTACTATGCATCTGTACATAGTAGGGTCTTCCAGAAGCTCACCTGCATCTGCGCTCAGCTTCACATTCTGCTCCAAAGGAACTGAAATAGGCTTACAGCCTGTCATCCCATATTTGGACAGCATGTCCAATCCATACTGCCTCTGCAAGAGCTGTATCCCACTTGGTGATCTAATCACCTCAATGCCCAAGAAATAACGCAGCTCTCCCAAATCTTTCATCTCAAACTTCTGCCTCAATAGCATTTTCACATGAAGGATATCTTCATCACTATCACCTATGATGATCAAATCATCAACATAAATGACCAGCAGCATAATCCCTTTCTCTGTTTTTCTCACATAGAGTGAGAAATCTGCCTTGGAAATCTGAAAGCTAATATTGACAAGATATTGTCCTATCTTGTCAGACCATGCTCTAGGTGCTTGCTTCAAGCCATACAAGGCTTTCTTCAACCTGCAAACAAACTCAGGATGAGTAGCATGAACATAACCTGCTAGCTGCTCCATAAAGACCTCTTCTTGCAAATCACCATGCAAGAAGGCATTCTTTACATCCATCTGATGTAAAGACCATCCCTTTGATGCAGCCATAGCAATGGCTGCTCTTACGTTTGCCATCCTTGCAACTGGGCTGAAAGTTTCTTCATAATCAATGCCATATGTCTGTGCATACCCCTTGACAACTAATCTTGCCTTGTATCTATTCACAGAACCATCTGCATTGTGCTTGATCTTATAAACCCACTTACAGCCAATTGCATTCTTGCCTTTAGGTAAAGGCACCAATTCCCATGTAGCATTAGCATCCAAGGCATCCATTTCTTCATCCATGGCTTTCTCCCATTTTTCATTTCCCATGGCTTGCTCAAAAGAAGTGAATTTAGGCAATCCTGCAACAATATTTTGGGCTTCCATTGATTTAAGTCGCTGTATATTAACATGACCAATGCGTTTGTGCCAGATATTAATATCTGCAACTACATCGGTCCCATGTGCAAACATTGCTGCACTCAATTCAGGCACGTCTGTATCCAACGTAAACATTCTGCCCTTCTTCTTTCCTTTTGCTATCAAGCGACCATTATTTTTCATATCCTCAACAAAGCATCCATGAGGATTAAATCTGACTTGCAAGCCCTGCTCAACCATCTGACCAACAGAAACCAGGTTCTTGGTGATGTTCGGGACATGAAATACATCAGACAAGTATTTATTTTTCCCATCCTGCATAGACAAAGGAATTTTGCCAATCTGCACAATAGGATGTGCAGTATCATCACCAGTCTCCACAAATCCTGGCTTTTCCATCTTCCTTGCATCTTGCATCCATTCTGCATGACCTGTCATGTGGTTTGATGCACCTGAGTCAACATACCACACATCATTTTGTTCTTCTGCACTTGTCACAGAATTGGTCATATGCTGCACCATAAAAAGATGCTCATTTCTGTCATCACCCTGCCTGCTAGTAGATGCATAATTGCCTTGCTGCAATTTTCCATTCATAATGTCATTCTGCTTTTTGTAGCAGTCCTTAGCCATATGACCCATTTTGCCACAATAGTAGCATTCAACATTGCTGTTTGCATTTTGGCTTCTCTGCCATCCACAACGGCCTCTTTGGCTCCCCCTTCCTCTAGAGTTACCATGTCCTCCTGCATAGGACTGGTTTTCTTGCGTTTGCTACATATTCTGATTTCTACCATGGCCTGCAGATCGGCCTCCTCTACCTCTGCCTCTACCTCTGCCAGCATTTGAGTAGAAGACAGTTTCTTTTGAAGTACCTGCTGAAGAAGATGCACCCCCATTTCTCTGCTCTTCAGAAATTAGAAGAGCAATCAACTCCTCAAAATCAGGAAATTTTTCACGGATGGCAATGGATGTCCGAAACTGTGCATAATCCTTTCCTAGACCATTCAAGGTCACAGAAACCAAATCATCATCATCCACTGGCGACCCAATGGAAGCAAGTGCATCTGCAATTTTCTTCACTTTCATGTGGTAGTCATTTATGCTCAAATTTTCTCTTTGCACATTGTGCAACTCCTGTTTGAGTTGCATTTTCCTGGCTTGCGTATTTATGCTATACATTTTTGCCAAAGTATCCCATGCCTCCTTTGGCGTATTTGCATCCTGAATATGCACAATCATGGAGTCCAAAATACTGATAGACATCCAGTACATAACTTTCCTGGCTCTCTCATGCCATCCTTTAAATGCCTGCATTTCCTGTTGACTGGGAACATTAGGAAGAACAGGTTCTTCTTCATTTCCTGTAATGAATTCCCAATAGCCTTTTCCCATCAAGAAATTCGTCATTCTAAACTTCCATGCCTGGAAGTTGTTCTTGTCAAGCTTTTCAGTGACAATCTGTGAAAGAGAATGAGATGCCATTACAGAACACTGCAAAATATTCTGTCACTGCAAAAAAACACAGCTTTTGCCTCACACGGGCAGATCTGCAAAACTGACGAAAGTGGTATTTCACCACACAATCACTTCCTAGTGACGATTTTGCATCAACAGGCAACAGGCATGAATCTGCAACTCCCAATATCTCTGCACACAGGCATACGATGCAATTTCTGCGGCACCTTTCCACCGACTAGCCGCGCAGTGGTCGCACAGCAAAAAATTGGGCCTTTTTCTGAGTGCCTGCGAAGAACTTCCGCCTTCAAAACGGGCCCCGAAACGGCCTCAAATCAGAAAAATAAAGTCACTAAGGCTTCGCCCTTCCCGCAGCATATACTGCTCTCTCGCCACACCGCGAAGGGCATCTCAATCTGAAACAGTGCACTCCTGCACTTCTGGCTGTGCTACCTGCAGAGATTTGCTCCCAAACTCGAAATAGGAAAGCAACACTGGTCCTCTTACCAGGACACCATGAACTTGGCTTGCTTTCTTGAGCTCCTTACCATGAACAAGGCTCTGATACCATGTGAAGATTGTGGGAGAGAGGGAAGGAGTCTCACTTGCGGCTTTCTCACATGCACAATGGGGGAATACACACAAAGGTGGAGGCTGAAAACAGTTTTCCTCTTCTTAGTTGTGAAAGCCAAAAGAACTCTTGTACAAAGAAAATAGAAGAACCCTATATGTGGGTCTCAAACCAAACTCAACTAACTAAGGTGGCATACTAACTGAGCCACGAACTAGTGTAGATAAGGATAGCTGTCATCTAGCTATTATTCGTGAGCGGTGTATCAACCGCATCTCCAGCTAACAAGTCGGTGACATAAATGCACAACAGTCACCCTGGCATATTGCGAGTGGAGCTCGATATCTCAACACCTACCACTACCACCATGGCAGAGGAGATACATGGAGGCACTTCTATGATGACGGGTTGATTACCGAGGAGCAGTATATCCGGGCTACTGGAGTGCCCCCCCAAGTATTTAAAAGTAGTTAAATAATGTCAATATTGTAAGTAAAGATTTGATTTTTCATATAGTGATACATGTTGTCCCTCGTTTACAGAGCCTTGCAGCTGATTAGGAGGAAGAAGATGAGGAAGAAGGGAGCAAAGAAGGGGGCGAAGAAGGGAGCGAAGAAGGGAGCAAAGAAGGGAGCGAGGACGCGGAGAACTTAGATTAGTCGTAGAAGTAGTGCTAGCTACTCTTTTTTGTACTTGAAGCCACTGGCTTGGCTTCGTGCCTCTCTTGTATATACACTCCTCTTATTTTTTGTACTTAAAATAAATATTCATCATTTTTTGACTTTTTTTAAGTCAAGTTTTGAAATTGGACTTTACTAAAGTCCAAAAATTATGAATACGATGTTTAGAATCTATTAAGGAGTTGTTTAAGATTCTCCTTAATGATGCCAGTCTAGTTTTTTAAGGCAAATAGAGTGACTTGGCTAGGGGGCTCCTTAAGATTTTACTTGAATTCTAGGCCAATTTTTTGTCTTAAGCCTGGAGATTTTTTGCATCAGTAAGCTTTTTAGGGAGAGTCTCCTTTTTTATTTACAAAAGAGGTCTCTTTTTTTTTGTGATACAACTCACCATATTAGGTAGGCAACATAGTGGAATAAGATGAAAAGCTATGCTCTCAACTAGCCATGTGTAATGCACTTTTTAGGCAAGTAACTCTATAAAATCAGTTGCAAGCCGAGCAGTGGGCTCATGCTCTATTCTGAACAATTTTATGAAGATTAACTATAGGATTTACAATTTGAAAATAGTCACGAACAATGAAGTTGGTGTTGAGAGTTCACGCTCAACATCATGTGATCACGTGTGCATAGCACCATCATGTGATCATATGTGCATAGCACTAACCTTATAGAGTGCTCTAAAGGAAAGGGTTAGATCCCCTAACCCTAACCCTAAATGGGTTTGTATATATACTATTTTTTAAACTAAATCTAGTGTACAGTTAGTCATTTGTGGTGTGCTCTCCAGTTGTGCCCTCTCTCCTCATCTCCACTCTTCTCCTCTCTCCTCCTCATATTTTGTCATGGTACTAGAGCTCCCTTGCCTTCCGCTAAGGCATTGCGATCCTTGAGAGTGCGAGAGTGATTGAGAGATTGAGATTTCTCTTAAGTGTTCTCCATGAGAGTCCACTTCTGGTAAGAGACCACCTTCCATTTCTTTGATAAAAATTTCCATCATACGATTTCCGTTCATCTCTTCTTCTTAGGAAGAGAAAGAGAGATAGTTTTTTCAGTTCGATTCCTATAGAGAGAGATCTTGTTGCTGTGAGAGTGAGAGAGATAGGTGAGAGTCTTTCAAAGAGAGATTTGTGAGAGACCTCCTTTGGATCTGCTGAGAAGGAGAGAAAGATTTCAATTGTGAGAAAGAGAGAGTTTCTTTTTATCCATCCCTATGTTCTAATAGAGATTGAGAGTGTCTCTTGTGAGAAAGAGGAAGGTCTTGACTCTCCATTGAGAGAGAGAGGTTGAGAGAAGGGCAAGAGCTTAGAGCTCCCATGACAAGAAACTACTACTTCAAGAAGCAAAAGCAAGTCCTCTATATCTACAATCCACTTCTCCAACTGAACAGCAACAGTGGCCACCTCCTACTATAGCCAGCTCCCATAGCGCCTTTTGCAACAGCAGCTCGCATAGTTTCTAAGTTAGCACAATGTTGGCATGGGCATTCGCTACATCTTCTCATGGAGTAGATGTGTATTGGGATGACTTTGCCCAACATAGAGACGTGAATGTACGCTTGGCTAGCTTGGACAGCATATGTATCAAGCACGAACGTGATGTAGGCACGTCTACAGAGCAAAACGGGAGCTTGTAAGTTTACAGGATCAATGGAAGTTCAGCATGGAGCAAGAAGGTGTACCATATGAGTGGAAGGGTATAATGTCAAAGGAGAATGCAAAATTGCATGCAGATTTTGAGGCTACTACTGCAACTGAGGGCGAAGCCCTCACAAAAGTTGAATCAATTGTACATACACTTAGCTGGGTGTGTAGTAAAGTAGATAATTTATTACATGGTAGTGTACTATAGGACGAGTTCTTGAAGGATGTAGCAAAACTTGAGGTAGAACTAGATGCAGCAAAAGTAATATTTGAATCAGCAAAAAGGTAGTGAATCAGCGTTGGAGAGCACTACCAAGCAAGCTCAAGTTTTTTGAGCAACATGGAGCATTTGATTGAGAAGCTTCCAAGTCAAGGTCCCAAAGTTCTGAATCTAGCACCAACTCACCATCCCATAGGCTCTACAGCAATGACTATGAACATGAATATTGAATGGTGAGATTCTTAACTTCCATGTACAAATCGATGTTTAGTTTTTAGAGTTGGGTCCTCTTACAAGTAGTGTGTACTTACCCTTTCAATAAATGTGCAGGTGTATTTTCTGTGGGCCTGGATTTTCTCAAGAATCTATTGTGTGCTTTTTGCACCATGCTTGCACACATAGCACATCATGTGTGCACCATTCCATTTTTTTGAGAACTTGCAATGTATTGGTGTCACATGCATGGTTGGCTGTGAAGAGAGTGGGAGAGAAGTAAGGAGTCTCACTTGTAGCTTTCTCACATACACAATGCGGGAATACACACAAAGGTGGAGGTTGAAAACAATTTTCCTCTTCTTAGTCGTGAAACCCAAAAGAACTCTCTCTTAGTACAAAAAGAATAGGTGAACCCTATATGTGGGTCTCAAACCAAACTCAGCTAACCTAGGTGGCATACTATCTAAGCCACTAACTAGAGTACATAAAGATAGCTGTCATCCAGCTATTATTCATGGGCGGTGTACCAACCGCATCTGCAACTAACAAGTCAGTGACATAAATGCACAACGGTCACCCTGGCATATCACAAGTGGAGCTCGATATCTCAACACTCCCCCTCGAGCTCAATTCCAATTCCTGCACACCAAGCAGGTCTCTGAACTTGCGCAACTTCTCTACACCCAATGCCTTGTGAATATGTGAGCTACCTGATCCTCTGTGCTGACATAAACTAGATCAATAAAACCTACTAGAACCTTCTCCCGCACATAGTGATAATGCACCTCAATGTGCTTTGTTCTAGCATGATAGACTGGGTTATTTGCCAAGTGTATACTGCTCATGTTGTCACAATAAATGACAGCTAGCCCTGATGCATATCATAAAGTAGCTTACGCAACCAAGCTACCTCACATGCAGCCATTGCTGCACCCCTGTACTCAGCCTCTGTGCTCGACAAGGCAACTGTAGGCTGTTTCTTGCTGCTCCAAGTGACTACAACACTCCCAAAAGAGAACACATATCCACTGGTAGATCGTCTATCAAAAATACTACTAGCCCAATCAGCATCAGTGTATCCATGCAACTATATCTGAACCCCAATCTCATAAAATAGTCCATACTACAATGTGGACTTCACATACCTCAGTATGCGTCTAGCCACATCCAAATGCAGTTTCCTTGGAGCCTGCATACTCTGACTTACCAACCCAACAACATAGCTCAAATCTGGCCTAGTAATAGTCATATAATTCAAACTTCCTACTATGCGTCTGTACATAGTAGGGTCTTCCAGAACATAATGTTTAATTAACATTACATATATATAATCATTACATATTAACATTATGTTTTAAATTATATATAATTTATATCACATTTAATTAACATTATGCATATATAATCATTACATATTAATATTTTTATTTAATACATATCTAAATCCCTCCATGTGGGTTTATGGAGATTGGCACCAATGCCATTCTCCACAAACCCACATGGAGATTGGCACTAGTGCCATTATCCCATTCCTCAATTCTGGAGAATGGCACCAGCGCTATTATCCATGTGCCATTCTCCAAAGACACACTCGGTTAATTCTTTTGCACTTTGTCAAGTCAACATTATGAAATTCTTTGGTTGTAATTTATTCTAAAACTTATTTCCCATAATTGTAATGGTAGGACTGAAAGGGGGTAAAAACTGCCATAGAAATAAACAGTCATACATAGAGACATAACTTCTGGTCCTGGACCCAATGTAAGAAATTAATTACATGGAAGGGATACTTAAAGATAGCTTCGCGGTGATATAAGTTTCATTGAAAACAGATAACCGGTTGAAGAGATATGGATAGTTTACTGAAAGGGGGTAAAAACTGCCATAGAAATAAATAGTCATACACAGAGACTCATAACTTCTTGTCCTAGACCCAATGCAAGAAACTAATTACATGGGAGGGAGACCCTTAAAGAGAGCTTTGTGCTGATATAAGTTTCATTGAAATTGAACCAATGAGAGAAAGTTATAGGCAAAATACTGACAGGGGGTCTAACTGCTATATTAACTGCCATCTGTCCATGCAGATTTTGCCTAAGCAAACTACTCCCTTAAGGCTCCACAATTATCAACGATCCAATACCCCTGGAATTCACCTAAAAGAGAGGAAGAAGCTTGCATGGTGGCTTGGGAAACGGATGGAGCATGTGTGCACAGTGAGCAACCGAACAAGAACTACTTTGAGACTTGAATAGAGAGAAAAGAACATAGGAATGGAGACTCAAGGAAAATGATAAGAAGTGACTTTCATTGCCATGAGAGTAAGACTCCACTCAAATACACTCAAAATACTACAAACACAAGGGAGAAGAAGAGGTTTCATACATACAAGAGGGAGCGGAAGCTCCAAGACTACTCATAGAGAGAGATGGACTCAAGAGTCTACATAAGAGAATATCACAAGAAGGAGAGAAGGCTCATGGAAGAGGCTTGAGGAGACTAGAGCTACAGCAACATGAGGCCTAATGGTGGAAGAGATGAAGAACAAGGGAGAGGAGGGCTCCTTTTATAGAGATTTTATCACCCTCCTTCACCCATTTACAATTGCTGCCTGTAGATTCCTTTCCCCATCAATCACATAAGCCCGTATGTCACCATCCATGCCCTTTTTGGCTACTCTTGCCATGTGTCCCATCAAAAGATGCTCAAGACTCTTTAAATATTGAGAAAGTCAAGAGTCTCCCCACATTGAGCCCATAGGGACCCTTTCTTTTCCATATGTCCACATCCTCCTTATTCCACATGATAATTCTAGAGGGATTCCTCTTGACTCCACACTCCTCTACATGCCTTCCACACGCTTGGCATGTGGCCTCTCTTATATTATTGGAACACATGGATATGAGCCCACCTCTTTATATGACTCTCTTCCTATTTTCTAAAAACCCCATAATATCCCAAACACAAATAACTCTCACCCCATACCAAGGTATTTATAATTCATACCTATGGTATTTACAATGATCCATTCCACTTATCCTCTCAATCCCATACAATATCGTAGAAAATAGAAATAAGTGAGAGCCACTAGGCTATCATTTGATACTCAAACTCTTATCAAACATAGAAGAAACAATACCAATGCCAAATAAAAATTATCAATTTTTGGCATCACAATACCAATACCAATAGCTATCAATGTTTTAAAACTACCATGCACTAGTCCCAATAGTTTGGATTCCAAATTTTTAATCCATTTTGGTCTTCAATAAATCAAAAAAAAGTTATGGAGCATGCCCTCAAATGGTATGCATCACTTTAGCACAACAATGGAGGCCCATTAACCCATGCATAATGATCTCATTTAGGTGAGTCCTTGGGTTGAGGAGAAGCTCATGTAGTGTACTTTAGAATGATTACTTGGTTGCATGAGTATACAGAATAAAATTTTGATGTTTTTGAATAAATTGCTATATCCTATAGTCTTCAGGATGCATGGTTCACATGCATTATAACACTTGTAATGCTTTAATGGTCTCGTTCCAAATACTTATTCCATATTTTTTTTCTCTCATGTTCAAGTTGGAATGTGTATTATGGCTTGAAGGCAAAGTATGCCGAATTCCATTGAGCAATGCATAACTTATGGGTCATGCAAGATACCTATACACAGAAAAGTCCCTGAACCTCACCAAAAATGGCTACACCCAAGAAAACAATGACTCGCATGTTGGCACAACAATGCAAGTATAATCTGGATTACCCAATATACTTTTTGGGTTGCCAACTGAATGATGCAAAATTGAACTATATAACAATGAAAACGAAGGACTCGCCATGGTTTATGTTGTAAAGGAGTTTAGACACTACTTCTTAGTGAACAAGTTTGTGTTCTTTGTAGATCACCAGGATCTACTCTATTTGGTTAATAAACCTTGCATGATAGGACCCATCACACGGTAGATGATTATTCTTCTAGAGTTGGATTTCACCATCGTTGTATGCACTTCATGGTTGACCATATGTCTCGAATTCCCAATGGAGAACCAAGGCAACAAGAGTGGATGATGGTCTTTCAAATAACTCGCTATTCCTTACTGATCTAATTTTAGAATGAGATTAGGAAATTAGACACTTTCTAGCCAATGGATTACCCTAGGACAAGGCTTTCAATAAGGATAGGGACAGAAAACTCATCAAGGACACGGCCCCATACCAACTGATTGTTGTTGGCCAACTCTATTGATTAGGGAAGGGTGAATAATGCACCACTGCATTCATGAAAATGAATTTGTAAAGGTTTTGGATGAAGCCCATTCAGGTATCATAGGTGGACATTTTGCAAGAGAGTTGATGACGTACAATGTACTAAAGGTAGGATTATGGTGGCCAACTCTCTTCACAACTAATGTTCAATTCATTAAACACTATGACCCTTGTGAGTGAGCATCCATAACCCATAGCAAAGATTATATGCCTCTAACAAGAGTTCTTACAAATCAACCATTTCAAAAATGGGGCATCAACTTTGTAGGACCAATCAATCCAACAACAACTAAAGGAATGTAGGCTCGATATATAATTATGGGCATAGATTATTTTATGAAGTGGACCGAGGACAAGGCCACCAGGATGGATGATGCAAGAACAACCACTAAGTTCTTGTACCAAAATGTTATATCGCACTTTGGACTCCCACTCAAAATTGTGAGTGATCATGGGACACACTTTGTCAAGGCTACAATCCAAATTTTGATGAGCTAGATTCTGATCATCCACAGGAATTCCACACCTTACTACCCTAGAGTGAACGATCAAATCGAAAGTGCGAACAACACTTTGTGCCACACAATGATGTGCATGATGGAGGCCAGCCATAATGACTGGGAACATAAACTCACTACAACACTTTGGGCATATCAAATAATGTACAAGGTTGCCACTAACTGCACACCCTTTAGCCTTGCATTTGGGGTTAAAGCAATTATGACTATGGATTCATAGACCCAAGCCTCAGAGTGGATGCTAGAGATAGATTAATGGATTTGGCAATTCCAAAAAGGCTAGTAGAGCTTGAAATGCTTGATGAGACAAGACTGCGAGTGTCATATGGCATTAAGGTTGAGAAACTCTACCGCAAAAAGTGGTTTAACTACAACCTCCAAAATAAGGACCTCAAAGAAGGCAATATTTCACTATTATAAAACGTAAGGAATATAAAACATGAGTTGAAATATCATGAAATGGGTCCATACCAGGTTGTGGAAATCACCCCGCAAGGATCATGCCAAATTGCAACCCGTTGAGATGGTTGGTTACATCAATGGTAGTGGGTCAATGTTTGCTTGGGTGTAGCCAATCGTGGAACTATTTTCAGGGCCATTTGGGGACCACGACATGATGCACTCCCGGGTGGTATTTTGAATTTGGGTTGGACTTGTGCTCTCGTTGAAAATTTGTCTGGTGTCATGATGCCGCACTAGCATAGTATTTAGATGCAACACTGCATATCTTGACAGACAAAAGCTTTGCCCTGCTTCGTGCAGTGTAGTCTCTAGCCTGGCCACATGTCGTCGTGTAGCCTTTTGCTATATCTTTGCCACCTGTCATCAGGTAGTGTGCAAATGTAGATCATGAAAATTCAAGGTTGGCTTGGAGGGACCACCACACTGGTTCTATGGAGTTACCTATTTTTACTTATTATAGAAGGGGATCTATAAAGACCACCATGTTGGCAAATAGAAGGAGATCTATGACAAGCACCATGCTATTTCTTAGAGTTATATATTAGTGCACCAAGGAAAATGTAATTGTCAACATGGCCCTTGAGGGGTCCCCTTTAGGGGCAAGGGCCATATCGACATGCCATATTTGTCTAATGGCATCCTAGATATTGTATAATGCATGTCAATATGGCCCTTGCCCCTAGAGGGCACCCCTCAAGGGCCATATCATCAATTGCATTTTCTAAAAGTTTAATTGTGTTTTTCTAGATGTATCTCCATGTAGCCACCGCGGTGGATGTTGGAGCTATTTTAGCTCTATTTTGGTACTAAACCAAGGAGATTGTAGTCCTATTTTACTAGTATTTTAGTCCTTGTTGCAATAAATCGTAAATGAGGGCAAAAGTATTCTGAGCCATTGGGGTGATTGGATGCCTGATGGTGCCATCTAGATAATATTCAAGCCAAAATTCAATCCACTGTGGTGACTAGAGACCCAATGGTACCATCCATATTTTCCACTACAATTTATCGAGTAAAAATTGAGCAAAGAGATTACATCTACCTCCAATAACAAGATATATAAAAATTAAAATCAATTTAAACTAAGAGACTCATGGAGCAAAATTTGAACAAAAGATCTTACATTTATAAAAACTCAGCAAAATTTACAAAAGATCTTACATTGCTAAGTGGTTTATATAAAAATTAAAAACAGTTTATATTGAGAGCCTCATGGAGAAAAAATTTAACAGAAGAGATTACATTTGTAAAAACTTAGCAATTGCTGAGAGCCTTAGAGGCCAACAAATTACATCCAGTGAGTCAAAATATTGTTGAGAGCCTTAGACTCAGAGGCCAAAAGATTGCATCCAACCATGAATGATTATGAGCCTCGTCGAGCAAGAGAATATTGTACAACTCAGTATTTCTAATTATTGATAGCAAAAGGATATTTGTACAACTCAGTATTGCCGATTATTGATACTCACGGAGGCCAACCGAGCTTGCTGCATTCAACTTTTTTGGGGAGCCGACGGAGAGCTGAAGACCATGCACATTGCAAAAATGCAAGACTCTGATTATGTCCCCCCCTAACCATGAGCCACCATCACCAACAGAAGGTGGTAGTAATTACCACAAATATAAATCATCAAGCCTAATGACCTCTAATCACTCATTACCATGTACTCTACTCAGCATGCAAGCCTAATGACTGGTAAAATAAATTGCACTCTACTGATCATGCAAGCCTGGTGGTGGGAGGTGAGTAATTGTAGGCCACTGTGGTGGCTAGACATTAACTACCATCCCAATGGAATCTTAGCCGCCACCATAGATGTGGCTAGCAATCTTAGACACCACTTGGGTGGAATCTTAGCTGCCACCACCAGGGCGGAAGGTGGCAGTAATTACCATAGGCATAAATCATGAAACCTAATCACCTCTATCACTCATTACCATGCAAGGAGCATGCAAGGTAGTACTACCACCTTGAATTAATCAAAATTTGGGCCAACCAGCATGGTGGCTCTCACCTTGAAAATTCCATTCTCTTCACTATTTCATCTAATATCCATCTCGACTTTTTCTTTCTCCCTTGTAGTCGGGCTACAACCTGAAGCCTCCACTATTCCATAGCTTTCATTGTTTTGTCTTCTATACCCCTCAGCCATTTCTCTCCCTTTCACTCAGACTACAAACTTAAGCCTCCACTATTCGATTTCCTTCATAGTTTTGTCTTCTATCCCTCTCAACCGTTTCTTTCTCCCTTGCACTCTTCTTGCAACTTCTATCCTCCCTCATAAAATGGATCCCCCTGGATACACTAAGCTCCAAAAAGTTTCTGCCCAATTTAAAATATCCTCACATAATCTTTCCTCCCCCTTTGCATAGTTCGAGAGCTCCTCATACAATCTTTTCTCCCCCTCTACAACACAGTGTTGAGATATCGAGCTCCACTCGTGATATGCCAGGGTGACCGTTGTGCATTTATGTCACCAACTTGTTAGCTGCAGATGCGGTTGGTACACCACCCATGAATAATAGATGGATGACAACTATCTTTATGTACTCTAGTTAGTGGCTCAGTTAGTATGCCACTAGGTTAGTTGAATTTGGTTTGAGACCCACATTAAGGGTTCATCTATTCCTTTTTGTATGAGAGAGAGTTTTTTGGCTTTCACAACTAAGAAGAGGAAAACTGTTTTCAGCCTCCACCTTTGTGTGTATTCCCCCATTGTGTATGTGAGAGAGCTGCAAGTGAGACTCCTTACCTCTCTCCCACTCTCTTCACATGGTATCAGAGCTCGGTTCGTGGTAAGGAGCTCAAGGAAGCAAACCAAGTTCGCAGTGTCTTGGTAAGAGGATCAGTGTTGCTTTCCTTTTTCGAGTTTGGGAGCAAATCTCTGTATGTAGCACAGCCAAAAAGTGCAAGAGTGCACTGTCTCAGATTGAGACACCCTTTGCGGTGCGGCGAGAGGGGTGCGGCGAGAGGGTAGTATATGCTATGGATAAGGGCAAAGCCTTCAGTGACATTATTTTTCTGATTTGAGGTCGTTTCGGGGCCCGTTTTGGTGGCAGAAGTTTTTCCACAGGCACTCAGAAAAGTGGCCTGTTTTGGCTGTGCAACCATTGTTCTATAGGTCCATGAAAAGTTGCCATAGAAATTGCATCGTATGCCTATGCGCAGAGATATTGGGAGTGACAGTATCATTCTTATTGCTTGTTGATGCAAAATCGTCACTAGGAAGTGAATGTGTGGTCAAATACCACTTTCGTCAGTTTTGCAAATTTGCCTTGTGAGGCAGAAGTTGTGCTTTTTGCAGTGACAGAATATTTTGCAGTGTTCTGTAATGGCATCTAACTCTCTTTCACATATTGTCACTGAAAAGCTTGACAAAAACAACTTCCAAGCATGGAAGTTTAGAATGACAAGTTTCCTTATGGGAAAAGGCTATTGTGAGTTCATTACAGGAAATGAAGAAGAACCAGTTCTTCCTAATGTTCCCAATCAACACGAAATGCAGGCATTTAAAGCCTGGCATGAGAGAGCCAGAAAAGTTATGTACTAGCTATCTATCAGTATTTCAGATTCTATGATTGTGCATATTCAAGATGCAAGCATGCCAAAGGAGGCATGGGATAGTGATATTGATATCTGGCATAAACGCATTGGTCATGTTAATGTACAGTGACTTAAATTAATGCAGGCACAAAATATTATTGCAGGATTGCCCAAGTTCAAGGTTGCAGAAATGCATAAGATATGTGAAGCCTGTCAATTTGGAAAAAAAGCAAGGAAACCATTTCCTAGACATGTTCAAGAGAGTAAGAGGCCATTGGAATTAATCCACTCTGATGTGTGGACTACTAAAGCTACATCTATTGAAGGCTGTCATTATTTTGTAACTTTTATTGATGACTACAGTAGAAAAGTTTGGGTGTATTTTATGAAAAAGAAAAGTGAAGTGCTTGGGCATTTCAAAGCTTTTAAAGCTATGGTTGAAAAAGAAACAGGCTTGCAAATAAAATGCCTAAGGTCAGATGGAGGGGGAGAGTACATTAGGGAAAAAGGGAACTCATTTTGGGGCCCTGTACGAAATTCACTATTTTTTGATTTATTTCTCTCCTAAAAGACCTCAAAAATAGTAAAATACGGAAACGTGGCTCAGAATTGTCAGTAAGGACTACAGAACTATCAATTCAAAAAGGAATAAGATAATCTTTTGTCTGACTAACACGATTTTGTATTAAATATCCTCTTAGATTTTTTTTTGTTTACCAAAGATTCCGCATCTCTTTGGCCGACGTGTGCAGGTTTTTCATAAAGAGTCCATCACTGAACTTAGTGATTGCAAGTTTTCAAAATATTCACATGGATACCGCCACACTTCCACGATTCATGTTACAAAACGACTATGAGATTGAAAAACAAACTTCGCAACCTGAGAAGCACAAAAAATGGCCGATACTAGTGAGTCACTATCTGAGAAGAAGCGATTACACCATCTTCACATCAACTTAGAAGAACAATATGCTCCAGCACAAAAAAGACGAAAGGATACGGTGCTGAATGCTCAACAGCAGGAAAATATGAGAAGAGAAGGGCTTCAACATATTGACTTATGGTGCGATGGAAGCATATATCCAAAATGTCAAGTAAAAAACTCTACACCTCCATTTGTCAATCCCACCACATTACTGAGGTTTGCCGGCAATGGACAAAATGGACTTCTTGGTTATATTTCAGCGCAGTCTGCATTTGCGAAAACGTATAAAATGATGTACCTACAAGAAAAGGGGGCCAAGATGGAGGAGATAGCCATTCGTGCAAAATTGGAGCAGCAGTTGCAGAATGAAATTGAGGAGCATTCAAAGAGTAAAAAAGAGTTGACAAGAGCAAGAAAGAAGAGAACCATGCTTGGAGACAGACTACGTAGTAGGAAGATTAAAAACATTGCAAATTTGAAGGCTGGGACTGGTGGATGCAAGCGACGAATTCAGGAAGCAAGGTTAGATTGAAATTTATCATTTTGTATACTCAAAAAGGCTCTCTTCCAGACTATATCTATTTCGTTGATTGTCGCAAAATAAGAATGGAGGTGCTGAATAATATAGTCATATTGTGTTGTTACTACAGGAAATTATTGGAGCCTGCAAAAGAAAAGATGGACCCGAACCTTCTTCCTGTTAAACAAATAAAAGGATTGCTTTCTTGCGGTGTAGCAAAAGGTTTGATTGAGGAAAAAAAATACAAAACAGTCAAACGCAATGTTGTAGAGGACTTTGTATCCAATAATCAAGTTGATGGCACTATAATCCAAGAGGCTCTTGATGTTAGTGGAGTTAGCAGGAAGGGATATAGTTCGATTTTCCATGCGATATCCTCAACTTTGAAAGATCAAAGGATTAAACGAGTTTTACTGCCAAATCCAGCAACCGTGTGGAGGATAAGAGGTCATTTGAATGAAAGTATAGATGAATTTATTGGGCAATATATCCATATTGAAGAAATATTTCATGGTGTTAAAGGAACCACTGTGTATGATCCTTGGAACAATATATTTTTAGATCTGCAACAACTTCAAAAAAGAATGGTCGAGTTTTATGGAATAACATTTGAGGAGTGCAAAGGCATTTTGAAATTTGTTATCAAACTGGATGAGTGTGAGGTTGTAAAGGAAAAGAAAATGGAAAGAGTTACTATTACATTGATGAATGGAGCGATTGATACATCATTGACTGAAGCGAGTTCGAAGTATTTTAGTGTGCAGTCAGAGAAACACATATGGTGGTTAGGCTCGTTCCAGGTATGATCATGGGTTGTTTTATACTTGATTTTGGTCATTGTTTTCAAATCTGATATAGTAATACTTTTGTTTTCTATAATCTCGCAGGTGAAGACCGAAGACCATGAAACACTAGATTGGGTGTTTCACCACACGGAAATACCAAGAATAATCAAAAGACAAGTGCAAGGCAAGAATCTCCATGTTGCAGGAAAAGGTGATTTTCAAGTAGAGTGGCACATGGCCGGGGATCTTAAAACACTTAAGTGCATGTATAACATTAGTAAAGGAGGCAACTCAAAGTCTCCTTGTCTTTACTGCAAAGAATCAGCTCAAGTAATGGATTCAAAATGGTGGAAGAGAGCACCTAATAGAGATAAAGTTGACCCTGACTTCAAGGCCATTCTGGACATTCCACTATGTAATGTTCACATCTGCACATTGCATGGTCTATGTCGAATTATTGAGAAATTGGTATTTTTATATATTGGATTTGCTTGGAAACTCCGTCCCGAAAAAAATAGAAAGGATGCTCTTCAAGCATTGGAAAAAGTGTTATCCGATATAGGTCTGCATGGAGGAGATGTTCAAATCACAAAGGATTTTAAAAAGTCTACCAATGGCAAGGAGGTACCAATCAAGCCCTCTATTGGTGGTGTTAAGGCAAGAAGATTCTTGTCTCGACCCAAACACAGTAAGCAAGTAAGGCAAGGTAGAGCAGTTTCAAAGATTAATTATGGATTGTGGAAGCAAGTCCATAATGCTGTGAAAGATCATGAGGCAGATGGGGAAGCACGAAATAGGAAGGCAGAGGTGTGGAGGTCTCTTGATCAACTCTTCATGTTCTGTGACAAAGTAACATGGACAAAGAGTGATTACAAGAACTTTGAGGAGGCAATTAAACATTTTGGAAAGTCAATGAAAGACGCGTGGACAGCCTGCAATATAACTCACTACATGGTAAGGTTATGTCTTTTTCTTTTACTTAAGTGTGATCTTCTTTTTTTTTATTACTTACTATGCATTCCTATGTGTTACAGCATATCATATACAACCACCTTCCTTATTTTGTCAAAAAGTATGGATGCCTAGCTATTTGGTCTACCCAAGGCATGGAGAAGTCTCACTACATGGCACGTAATGCATTTTTTAGACACACACAACACTATGGAGGGAGTCAGAAGGCGAATAGTCTGAAGGAAGTCTTCCAATGGTTTTACCGAGGCATACTACAGAGGCTGCATGCTAAAAGAAAAGTTGCTAGCTCCAAAATCAAGCTTGCTTTTCTTCTAGCCCAAAAGCAAAGACGAAGACAAGCTCTAGACAATTCAATTGCAGCAGAGAGACATAGACAATGGAGGGAATCGAAGATATTTAGAAACCATAAATGGACAAGTAAACATGAATAGGACTCATTTGTAACTTATTGGTGTTATGTCCACATGTTTTCAAACTCATTCAATAGAAATTTTTTTAGTGGAACAAGTGACTCTTGGTGTTATGCATGAAAAGTATTTCAATGTGAAACATATGATCTGAACTTAATACAATTTGTTTACAATTTCAATATATTGTTCATTTAATATTTAACGACACCACTCTATGTAAATGTACAAATCATTTCATCATCAACTTATTAATCATTTATACAAGATCATACCAGATATCAAAGACTTTATACAAATCAGTTCAAATTTAATATAATGTTTGTGCTATATTCAATGACTAAATCCTATTTCTCCCAGGGCCTGCCGATCGGAACTCTCTTTTTGATCTTGATTGGAGTCTTTTTCTTCTTTATTGGCTTGATGTCGACTGTCTCTTTATCCTTTTCTTCAGCTCTCTCCACCTGTTCCTCTTCTTGGACTGTGTGGCCTGATGCAATCATGGGTGGCTCTCGAAACCTTACGAGCTGGTGTTTTCCATAGCCCTCCAGATATTTGGGGTCCTTAACACCACATGCTAATGCATAAGAAGTGTAAGACAAAAAGTAAGCGGCCCTAGAGGCCTGCTTATTCACATAATCTCCAAATATATCTATGGCAGACAACCTCTCTATCAAAATGATCTTTTCCTTTTGCCATGAAAGAGCATGTCCACCTAAAGCCCTGGACAAACATTTTAGGAAGTAAACAATGGCTTCTCCATTGTTGCTCAACTGCCTATGGTAAATCAAGATCTTGGCACTGCCTAGATCATGAATATAATGAGCTAGGCCTGACATTTTGCGAAACCCAACCTGCCTGCTTCCACTTGATCTCTGGAGGAATGTGTCATCCTCAATTTGTAGCTGCAACATATCAAAGGATTGGAGTGAGACAATACACAACCTACAAAACCAAAGTTAAGCAGAAGTCAAAGTATATGATTTGAAGTACCTTCTCATTTTCATCAGCAACAAGCAGTTCATCTTTCCAAAGATTTATCCCTCTCCCTTCTTGTCCAGCCTCTTCTCTAGGCTTTTCTGTGTATAGTGCTGAGAGATTCATAGCTTCCTGTGTGAGCTGGAAGGCAGCTTCATCTGGCTCTTGGAACTTTTCAGCCTCTTTGAAACAAAATGAAAGGGCCTCTACAGGATCAAACATTGTTTCCAAAGCCAGTAGTGAATGGTCATCCTCTATGCCAACCTCCTTGTCAAGCCTTGAAGCCTGGGCAATAAGGGAAATGGCATAGTCCTCCCTCAAATTAAACATACACTCTATATCATGGAGGAAAACATAATCCTTTCCACCAATCAACACACCTGGAAGCATGGGCACTGCATAGTTGCTACTCTGAACATCAAAATCTTCAACTGGCTCTGCTCCCCTCAGAGTTTTTGTCCTTAGTTGAACAAGGTCAAGAGCAGCCACTTGCAGCCCCTCATCTTGAAGGTTGATATCTTCTTCTTGCTCTGCCATTTCTGTGACCAAAGAAACATCCTCCTTTTCAGAAGCTTCAGATGTGTCTTCTTCTTCTATTTCCTGCCCTTGTTCATCCAAAGACTCCTGACTGAAGACAATGTACATAAGAAATGCCATGCTCTCCTCCAGCACTCTGCACTTTCTGGTGTGCAAAGTACAGTTGAATTTATAGTGATCAGGCAGGCTGTCAAATCTTCTGTTCACATGGTACCTCAGCCTGTCATTGGAGACAATATGATTTAGGTGCACAAAAACCTTTTCTCCTCCCACAATTCTTCCTGCCTCTGTCAGTTCTTTGAAGGCATCCCAATAGTCTGAAAGAAAATCTTTGTGCTGCTCTAGTACAGAGCTCATTGTGAACTCCATGTTGAAAATACTGTGGTATATATGGAAGTTACTCTGAGCCTTGCATTTGTGAAGAAACTCAAATAGGAGCAAATCTGGAGAACTGTCCTCTTCTGGTTCCATTTGTTTTTTGATGGAAGAATCAGCACTCTGCTCCAGCCTCTTCTTTTTGCCTGTTCAAAAACTTATATACTATGAATTCTATATGCTGACATATGCAATCAGTGAATGCATTGTATATCACCAGATAATTCCTTCATGACATCTCATGACTCACCTGGTGATTGCTGTGGTCTAATAATAGCAGCAGAAAAGTCCAGCTTCCTCTTGAAAGGTGGGGCCTGGGAGCCAGCTGTTCCAAAACAAAAACATTTCTCATCATCAAGGAAGATTTCCACAGGGCTAAAGATAGCAAATTAATGAGGTAGAAGTGAGAAACAAATAATACACAGGAATTTGCAGCAAAATGCGATATGGGCTGTTTAGAGAATTGTAAACCACTCTCCTCGCATTTTGTTGCAAATTCTCAAATTCTGTTCATGTGCATGTCAAATCAAGCACTTGGTTCATCTCATTGATTCCTGGACACTATGATCTCATATGCAAGAGAAATAATGGAATGAGTGAAACTATTCATGAGGAATATGTCAACAACAGGAATTTGCAGCAAAATGCGATATGGGCTGTTTAGAGAACTATAAACCACTCTCCTCGCATTTTGTTGCAAATTCTCAAGTTCTGTTCATGTGCATGTCAAATCAAGCACTTGGTTCATCTCAGTGATTCCTGGACACTATGATCTCATATGCAAGAGAAATAATGGAATGAGTGAAACTTTTCATGAGGAAGGAGTCAACAACAGGAATTTGCAGCAAAATGCGATATGGGCTGTTTAGAGAATTATAAACCACTCTCCTCGCATTTTGTTGCAAATTTCTTGTTTCTATTCATATCAACCTACAATCTAATTTCTGGGTGATTTACCACATTCTTGAACAGTATTAATTGAAAATGTAAGAAGAAGGATGGAGCTGAGTGAAGACATTGGGACATCAAAAATCCAATGGATGGAAGAAATAAATGTTGAAAAACATTGAAACCAAACTAGAATTCTGACCTTTTTTTTCCTTTTCCATGCTGATTGAGTTGCACTGGTAAATCTCCTGCTCTTTCTCTAGCTTGAACTTTGCACTCTAGGTAACCTGGAGATCTGGCAGTACTGTCTTCAGGCAGGTTGCAGTCTGGATGGAGTGTGCTGGGTAGGAAAGGATCAGAGAGAAGGAAATGGAAGATGCGAGGGTCGTGGCAGGGATGAAAGATTGGAATCCAGGGGAGGGAAAAGTGGTTGTGGTATTGATGATGAAATCATGAATGGCACAAGTTCCAAGGAATAAAGTGTACTTTCACACGTGCCAAATTTCAAACTCCAAGAGATCTGGGTCCCATCCACACGTGTGAAAAACGACTAGATTCCACACGTGTGGGATTTAGTGATTCTTTAATTCTATTTGCACTTATTTGTGGTATCCTGTTTTAGACCTCTTGCCCTCCAGTCTCTGCTCTCTTGCCTCCCTACCTCCATACTCTGCAGCATCAGCATCTTGTCCAGCAGCACAGGTTCATCCTCAGCACAGATTACTCCTCAGCAGCACAGCATATCCACAGATAGATTCCAGGTCAGTAACAATGGGTTCTCCCCTTAGTCTCTGCAATCTTCTTGCCTAAAATAGAAAAAATACATCCTGTATGGAAATGCATAGACTCAAACCAAGACAGAGAAATCACTGTAGGAATGCAGATCTTCAAGTGTGATATTTGCATGTGATCTTCTTGCATAACCTCCATTCATACTGTATTTGGTTGGAGAAACATAGAAATCACTGTAGGAGTGCACCAGCATGTCATTTAAAAAATTTGCAGCAAAATGCGATGTGGACCTGTTTGAAATTCCAAACTACTCATATCGCATTTTATTGCAAATTTCTCTATTTGGCTTCTTCCACCCCTGTGATTGCCTTTTCTTTGTTAGAACATGTTCTGGTTTTGTGACTTCCATAGCTGTAATCTTCTTGCATAAACTCCATTCATACTGTATTTGGCTGGAGAGACAAAGAAATCACTGTAGGAGTGCACCAGCATGTCATTTCAAAAATTTGCAGCAAAATGCGATGTGGACCTGTTTGAAATTCCAAACTGCTCATATCGCATTTTATTGGCTTCTTCCACCCCTGTGATTGCCTTTTCTTTGTTAGAACATGTTCTGGTTTTGTGACTCCCCTTAGTCTCTGCAATCTTCTTGCCTAAAATAGAAAAAATACATCCTGTATGGAAATGCATAGGCTCAAACCAAGACAGAGAAATCACTGTAGGAATGCAGATCTTCAAGTGTGATATTTGCATGTGATCTTCTTGCATAACCTCCATTCATACTGTATTTGGTTGGAGAAACATAGAAATCACTGTAGGAGTGCACCAGCATGTCATTTAAAAAATTTGCAGCAAAATGCGATGTGGACCTGTTTGAAATTCCAAACTGCTCATATCGCATTTTATTGCAAATTTCTCTATTTGGCTTCTTCCACCCCTATGATTGCCTTTTCTTTGTTAGAACATGTTCTTCATGTCTGTGATCTCTTTCCAATCCTTTGTATGCAGTTTTTCAGAGTGATGGCAAGAACCAAGTCAACTGCAAGGCAAGTTGGCAAAGGACCAGGTCTTGCAGCAACAGCAGCTGGGGCAGGTACCAAGAAGTTTAGTGTGCCTCCAAAGGGAAGAGCTTCACATGGCAGGAAGGATAAGCCAATGAGCTTGCTCAAGCAAAAGGCCAAAAGATTGAATAAGGGTGCAGGTGTGCTAAGGGAGATAAGGAGGCAACAGAAAGCCATAGGCTTTGCAATACCCAAAGCACCCTTTCAAAGACTGGTGAGAGAAATTTGTGACAGTTGGAATCTTGGGTTCAGGTGGAATAGAACTGCCATTCTTTCCTTGCAGGAAATGGTAGAGGATTACCTGGAGAAATATTTTGAGGATGCAATGCTTGTAGCAGCCCATGCTCACAGGGTGACTTTGATGGCCAAAGACTTCAACACTTTGTCCAGAGTGAGATGGAGGTATGACAAGCTGGTTCATCCTGTGGAATGGCCTCGGAATGGCAGGACATCAAAATGAGAGATATATTGCTAATTCCACCTACAAGGAAGGTGAAGGTTGATGAGGTAAAGGTTGTTGAGGTAACACACTCAAAGAACACCAGAGGGAAGGCTGCTTATGAGGACTCACTTAAGCAGCAAATAAAAGAAACAAAATCTGTTATAGATGTGGAGACTGGAAAGAACGAGCTACACATACATAGAAGGTTGAAGGAGCTAGGCCCTGATGTAGTTGTACATATTGAGGATGAAGTTTCAGTCAATGATTTTGATTTGACAAAACAATGCTTAGCAGCATTGGCTAACAAGAATGAGTATTGCTCAGATGCTATCATTCTTGCAATGCTCTAGTAAGTGTCTATAAATTTTACATTTTTTGCAAATCAATCCTCCTTGTAACTCCTTTATAACCTACCCTAATTATGTTCTGATCCTATGCAGCATGATGAGAAGCTGGCTTCACCCCTCTATACAACATACAGTCCATATTGTTGATCCAGCCATTTCTTCTAGATTAAGAGATGCAAAGGAGACTCCCATGAGTATTTCCAGCTGGTTCAAACACTGCAATTTTGAAGTAATTGATATTTTGCTACTTCCATACCATAGCAGGTATGTGGGTGACTACTTCTTTTAAGATTCTTCTTTAATATTGGGAACTCTTGTAGCCTTTCATTTTCTTATGCTTTTTTCCTTATGCAGTGACCACTGGAGTTTTGTGTCTATTGACATCCAGCAGAAGCAATGCTTTCTATTCAACTCTCTAAAAAACACACACAGAGAGCTGAAATTGTAAGTGCTGTGTGTGCTTTTTGAACTTAAAACTTCATTATTTTGATACCATACTAACTAAATTATACATATTGCAGTTGTATTAGAAGGCTATTAGATGCATTGGATCATTGTCCTCCAAATGTCTCTCTGTTGGATTCAATAGAGCCAATAAGTCTAGAGGTAAAAAGTCTATTAAATGCTATGTCTTTGAACTTATTGAATAATTTTGTTTTGTGCTGATGCTCAAAGTTTCTAACATTTTTTTCTAACTGTACAGACACCACAACAAAATGATTCAAGTAGCTGTGGATGGAGGGTGCTCATCAATGCAAAATATATACTTTCAAGCTACTTTGAAAAGGAACAGCCAGATCTGGTAAGGAAAAATACTTTTCATTTAGCTTGAAGATAATTCATAATGATACAAAGTGTTCTAAATTATCCTCTGCCATTGCAGATGAAAGAGGATAGCTTCAGCCCCAACTATGTACATAATTTTAGAGCTCATACAATTTGGAGGTTTTTGAGCTATGCCTCCCCCAAACCTATTGTACCAGCTACTGTGGAGCTGGGTGAAAGCTCTAAAGTACAAGAAGGTGTCATACACCTTGATCCCACAGATGAAGCACCTAATGATGAGGACCAGAAGCCACAGGAGCAATCACAGAGTGCTGAGGAGGAGTAGACACAGGAGCAAAGACCTGCTGCTGATGTTGAGGAGAAGGTGGAGAAGCAGCAAAGAGAGGCTACATAAATAGAAAATGGATGTTAGAAATATGTTCTACAGATTCAGCTAAACAATTCTGTACAAAATCTTACTTGATTGAATACAAAACCTTTCTTTATGGAGTCTGTGTTATCTCAATTTTAAAATTTTCTATGTCTTTGCATTTAACTGAGCTCTCTCTTCTTCTGAGTAACTGCAAAAAAGCAATATGAATTAGAGTGGTAAATTAAACTAATAGCAATGCTTAATGAGACTAGGATAAATCAGATGGTGTACCTTTCTGTTCTTGTAGATAAATAAAAAGTCGTTTGAGATAGAACCTTCAGTCTCAAACAGAATGTCACTGCACAATTGAGCTAGGGAGCAACATTCTCTTAACGAGATATTGGCTACTACATCACCATTCTCAACAACATCAATATCAATAAGTTTATTTTCTGCACCAAAAGACTCTTCATCTTGATCCATTGGGACAAGCTTTGTGCCTAGCATTCGACTGCGCTTGTAATAAAAAGAGAAAATAAAATTTTGTGATGCAACCATGTACTTCAGTTGCATAGAAGGTTGGACCACCTCACAAAACACTGAACTACATGTCTTCTTATCCCAACCTTTATCCAAAAATTGTGGCATGCATGCCGAATTTGTTGCTTTAACTGTGAACATTGTTTTTGAAACCTTTACTGGAAAGGTATTAAACAAGTCTACAAAAACTGTGAGAGGCATGCACAAAGAAATTTTTACTATCCTAGTGGCAATATTGGGCCTCAGAGCTTTCTGTACTTCTGTAAAAAGCTTCGCCCTATATGCCTCTGTAACACTAGAATGTGGGTGAGGCCAATCCACCGAATTCCATGCCGGAAGGTCTTGTTTTATTAATACACCATGTGTGTTAGCTTTGTCCAGCAACTGATAAAAATGATCAGTAAAAAATATACCCGATTGAGCTAGCTCTGTTGCACATCGACCTTGGTATTGTTGTTCTCCTATCGATCCATGCAGAACATCTATAAATCCCAGAATACAATCGATGTTTTGCCATGTCTCATACGATGAAGGATATAAATCTGAAATAAAACAACACAAGAATGTCAATAAGCTAAGAGAGAAAGCTTCATCTTAAAAATCCATACACCTCATGAAGAAAAAAACCACAATAGAAAAATATACAATTAGGCCTGTGTTGCGGAAGATTTTTTGGATAGTCTCGCAAGACAAGTTCTTTATGCATGTACACGTGCTGAATCAAAACTTCTTTCACGGATATCTTCCCTTTGGTGATTTTAAAATCTCGTACTCTTCCCTTCCACGATGCCAAGAAAATGTTTTTTGTCTGGGGTCTTTTTCTTTTGCTAGGTTGCATGAGCACCCATGCTCCTTTCGAAACACTAAACCTTTCCCAAGTTCCTTCTGTTTTGACTGTACTTGAATTCTCTACCGACGAAATAGAAGAAGCAGGTCGACGGGGTAAGGATGTTTGGTATAATTCTGCCTTCGTAGCATTATCATCCACAGAGCGTCTTCCACAAGAACGGCCGTGGTTTTGGTTCACCATGGAGATTTTCTGAATCTATAACAATAGCAAAGTAATGTAACTAAGATAACAATTTGAAGTTTCAAGAAAGAGAAAGTGGGCAAACAGACAGTTGACGAGAAACATCTTACTCTACGCCAAACAGGATCAAGGGAGCAGTTTTGGAAAAGAAAGGTTGTTGCACAATGAGGCAATGGTGTAGAATGGTAGACCTTTCGCACGAAAGGCGGCACAACATTTGAAAATTCAAAGGAAGGTGGAAGCGGGAAGGATCTTGTCAGATAAAATGTCAGTTTAGATTCTATCTTCTTGTCCAAAGATCTTCTAAGAATAAAAAACCAATCTCCTCATTAATGTAGCACGCTTGTACTTACATAAAGTATTGATTCTTTTTTCTATTTTCTCTTATTTTCATGAATTTTCAACGTTACGTTGGCCTTCTATTGATTGGTTGAGAGCTTATTTTTCCAAACCGTAAAAGGCCCCAAAATGAGCTCCCTTTTTTCCTAATGACCTCTCAAATGAGTTTGCAAGGTTCCTGCAGGAGCATGGCATAAAGCAGCAATATTCATGCAGTCATACCCCATAGCAAAATGGACTTGCGGAAAGGAAAAATAGGCATATTGGAGAGGTATCTCGTGCCATGCTCAACGAAAAAGATCTTCCATATTTTTATTAGGTTGAAGCAGTTGCTACAGTAGTCTACATAATGAACAGGACTCCCACTGCAGCAATACATGGCATGATGCCAGAGGAGAGGTATATTGGTAGGAAACCAAATATTTCTCATTTGAAAGTTTTTGGTTGCATTGCCTATGTTCATGTGCCAAATGAGTTGAGATCCAAGTTGGATCCAAAAGCTGAGAAGTGCATCTTTATTGGTTATTCTCTACAACAGAAAGGGTATAGATGCTATAATCCTTCTACTCATAAGTTTATAGTGAGCAGAGATGTTGTTTTTGATGAGATGAATAGCTGGTATAAACCAATAAATGTGTTTGATGATGTAGATGCACAAAATGGTAATGCTGCACAGAATTCACATCAGCAATCACAAAATATTAGTGGACCTATAGTGTCCTCTAGCAGTGGTTCACATACTTCATAATGCATAGGTAGATTGAGATTAGGAGAATCTCCTCAAAGAAATGCAGATACTGGTATGCAGGTATCACGAAAAGGAAAAGAGAAAGTAGATCAGCTCATGGTTGATGTGAATGTAGGTCACTCCTATGTGGATGGTGAATCTAGTGAACATAGCATTGATGATGAGCTGGGTATTCCTTCTATTGTTACACCTAGAGTAAGGAAGACCAGGGATGTTTTGAGAGCACCTGGTAGTGAGCCTATTTTGCACAGGTCTACCAGAGTCAAGTATCTTGTGGATCGGCTGAAATATGATGGATTTACAGCCATTCACTATGCCTATATGGTCAAAGTGATACAAGAACCAGAACCCACTTCTTTTGAGCAAGCCATGGGAAAAGAAAAATGGGAGAAAGCCATGGATGAAGAAACGGATGCCTTGGAAGCAAATGGTACATGGGAATTGGTGCCTTTGCCTAAAGACAAGAATGCAATTGGCTACAAGTGGGTCTATAAGGTGAAGCATAATGCAGATGGTTCTGTGAGCAAATACAAGGCAAGATTAGTTGTCAAGGGGTATGCACAGACATATGGCATTGATTATGAAGAAATAATCAGTCCAGTTGCAAGGATGGCAATTGTGAGAGCAGTCATTGCTATGGCTGCATCGAAGGGATGGTCTTTACATTAGATGGATGTAAAGAATGCCTTCTTGCATGGTGATTTGCAAGAAGAGGTCTATATGAAGCAGCCACCAGGTTATGTGCATGCTATTCATCCTGAGTTTGTTTGCAGGTTGAAGAAAGCCTTGTATGGCTTGAAGCAAGCACCCAGAGCATGGTCTGACAAGATAGGACAGTATCTTGTCACTATTGGCTTTCAAATTTCCACGACAGATTTCTCACTTTATGTCAGAAAAATAGAGAAAGGTATTATGTTGCTATAGTGGAACTTGTTATGTAGAATCGATTTTGCAATTTTGGAAAGTTAAACACAAGACCCTCCAAAAAGATTATGCTAAGGTTGTGCACGAGCTTGCAGTGCCTTTCAAAATTTTTGAAAAGTAGTCCGTCATCATTAGAGATTTCAAAACTCGAGTGGAAGTCTTAGAAATAGCCCGTCTTTATGCTATGGATCAATTTAAGCTATTTCAAGAGATGTCAAGGGAATTAGATGAAGTTGTTGCACAGAGTGAGTAAAGAGTGGAGGAGCTGAAGGAGAACATCCGCAGCCTTAGGATGAGGGAGGAAGGAATCAAGAAGCAATTTCTCCATGTATAGAGTCAAACTATGGTATAGATAGCCGCAATAGTTAAATCAAATGACTACTATCAAGAGTCCAAAATGCTTTATTTGCAAGACCCACATCATAGATGATTTCATGGTCCGATGGACCTCGTGCTAACAACTTGTACATGGTTTTTGCTTTGGGGTGCTTGTGGATGCAAGCTTGACATGTAGAGTATGTAAGGTGCCACTGCCCAAGTCATGGAGAGATAAATGTACCAGCCTGCTACAGCTATGGGAAGTGAGAAAGTAGTTGTGGCTCAATTTTCCAGTTGGGAAAATTTGCAAAAGACAAGGAGCTTGAATTGAGGAAGCCCACTGATTGTTGTGAAGAAAAGGAGCCTAAAGGGAGGAGCCATACCCCTTTAGGAAAGGAGCAAGAAATCCCGAGCCTGCAACAACTAGGGAGCTCAAAGCAAGGAAAGAGGAAGCGACATGAAGGGAGGGGTCGTGTCCCTGAAGGGAAGAGCTAGCCCCATTGAAGAAAGGATCAAGGAGGGCCAAGCCTATAGTCAAGGAGCTTAAAAAGGTGACTTGATCAAAGGAATGTGGAACTAGCCCGCTGAAGGAAAGGAGTCTTTGAGATGTAATCTATGTAATCTGTATGTAATCTATTGACTTATTAATATTCTCCAAAGTTTACTTGGGCAATGTATCTGCTTTAGGATAGCACTTTGTAGCAATGTGATTCATTTTCGTATAGCACAGGTTGATTGTAGCTTGGAGGTTAGTTACACACAAGGATTACAAGATGAATGGCATACAATTCATTTGTTTAGGATTTCTCTAGGATTTGTGGTCATCAGCCCGATGGATGAAATCTGACAATAGATAAAGAGAACCAGCCTAAAGGGGACTATTTCAGTATAGCACTTTGCAACAAGACAATCCATTTTAGGATAGCATGGCAGTAGTGCATGATAAGTGGTTGTCAGTGTAGTGGCTGGTTCCATATACTGGCATATTAATTGCCACTAGCATGGTGGTTTGCTTGTATTATTAGAAGATGAATGGCATACAATTCATTCGTTTAGGATTTGTAGATTTGTGGATTAGTTATGGGATTTACTAAAATAAGGCGATGGTTGTTTGGGATATACTAAAAACAATCGTGGGATTTATCGTTTGGGATTTACAAAAATAATTACAAAAACAAGCGCGGTGGTTGTTTGGGATTTACTAAAAGTAGTATAGTCTCAAATACATTTTCCATTTTCCAAGATAAGTGGAATACTATCTCCTTGCAATGAGACTACATTTTCTTAGTACTATCTTAGTCATCCTCATTCACTACTCCAAGACACCCCATGATGTTCTCATACATGTCTAAATCCAATTTGAAGACACTCTTGCCCTTCTTTCCTTGTGGTACAGGTTGCATCTAGAACTTAATATCTCTTAATAGATGAGAGTACACAAAAGTTTAAAGACTCTTATGTAACAGAATGTAATCTCGGGGGGGTCACTCGTCATATGTAACCCTATCACATGAGTTCAACAGAAGGATATTTTTTATTTCTAAAATTTACAGAAATCAATATACATAAGGGACTATTTAAAATAGTTTTGGAAAAAATTTACAGATTTGTATAGAAAAGGGGTACATTTTATTAATGAAAAAATTTACAGATAAGGGATTTTAAATATAGGCCTTGAACGCACGTGATATAGAGGGTTTATACATAGTGACCCCCCTGAGAATGTAATTATGGCCTCTCTGGGATGTTTTATTGTACCAAAAAGCTCCAACTACTACATACCACTTCTCAAAGGTTGTTCCCCAATGATCCTTAAATTCTTCCTCAACCTTGTGATTAGGTTTCGTGCACTGCAACTAAAAGTATGGGTCATCTTCCTTGTTCTCCCTAAAGGCAATGACAACTACAATGTTATCCCCCTCTTCCAGACAGTGAGTAAAGTTATCAAAACTCTCCCCAAACTATGGTGAGTCATTGTTTATATCTCCATTGTTTGTCAGTCCCCTTGAACATAGAGGGAAACTTGAACTCGCTCCCATGTCTTCACAGTTGCAATGTTCTCACAATTGTCATGATCCCCTATTAGGCACACATCTTAGAAATAAGAAAGTTTTCTTGTTTTGATCAAGTGGTTTTTTGAAAAGCCCCATATGTTGTGCAAACTACGAACTCCCTTAATTTTCTTGTAATCCTATTAAATTCTCCTTTGCACTTCATCCACTTTCACTTCATGGAAGACTCTGCACACAACTATTCTTAAGGCTTTGTTTAGGCAAGCTAAGGCACTAGCTTTCCTGGCTTTGGAGTAGAGCTAGGTAACGAAGTTGCCTAAAAGCTTTACTTGCTTTGGAGGTCCCGTTGCTTGTAGTCGCTATCGTAGGATCCTTAATTGTGTGTGTTGTAGAAGTCTATGGTTAGCTTTGCTCATTACTGTGCAGTCTATCAAGGTAGAGCTACAATTTGTGACAAACTACTTGCAAGAGTCATGTCTTTGTTGCCTCTTGTGTCTATGGAAATATAGGCAAGGACTAGAAAACACACATTTGAAGGAGGAGAGCCGAGAACTTCTCTGTCTCATAAGAGACCTACAAATAAACAGAGAAAAAATCACCCAAAGAACTCTCTCTCAAAAAGAGACCTTAGAAAATCTCAGAGAAAGGAACATGAATTTCTCAAGAATGGACAACATCACTAAATAGAGTATATCTTGAGGTGCAAGAAGTGGAATCCTAAGTTTTCCATCTCAAATCAAAGAGGTGAAGAAGAGAATGAGCTCTACACAAAGAGGTGAAGAAGTAAAGAGATGAAGAAGAGAAGAAGTGAAGAAGATGAGAATGATCTCTACACGAAGAGGTGAAGAAGTGAAGAAGATGCCTCAAAAAGAGGGCTTATGCCTCGACTGAGAAAGGGCTTGTGTGCCTCAATGGAATAAGGGCTTACGCTCTCTCTTATGGAAATCTCTCTCAATGGAAGATGCCTCGCACAAGGAGGGCTTGACACTCATGAAAGGAGTGGGAGCACCATCGGCTTTGATACCATGATAGTGGGAGTGAGAGAGGCAGAGAGAGAGGAGTGCAGACAATATAGCTACCTATACACTAAGTGTATTGAAAATGAACATGAAGATATACATGTGAACCCCGTAGGGTTAGGGTTAGAGTTAGGGTTTGCCCCTACTACCCTAGAGGTATGGTATAATTTACACCATCCTCAATAATCTCTGCCTCCCCCCTAGAGGTATGGTGCAATTTATACCATCCTCAACAATCTCTGCCTCCCCTGTCCCCCCCACCCGCAAGCCTATTGTGTATGCAATAGGTTGGGGAGGGAGGGGAGGGCAGCAATCCACCCCGCCCCGCCCCCCAACCTATTGCGTATACAATAGGTTGGGGGGGAGATAGTAATTCCGCCTCGCCACCCCTCCAAACCTATTCCATATGTAATGGGTTGGGGAGAGGGGGGTGTCAATACCCTCTCCTCCCCCCCTCCCCTTCCCTCCTCCAGCCCTCCTCCTCGGCCTCCCCCCCACCTCTCTCCCTCCATGGCCTCCCCCTCCACCTCCTAACCTCTACCTCCTCACAATCGGCGGCAACACCATACACACACACACACACACACACACAGACTTCATTGGAAATCAAAAAATAAAAAATAAAAAACTTAATAGTTGGATGTTGTTGTATACGCACTAGGTTGGAAAGTAATTCGCCTATTGTAACATTTTGAAAAACATTTCAAATTGTACAATAGGTTGAGATGAGGAGAGAACCAAGACTATTGCAGAATAAAGGAGGGATCCAAGGTTACGCTTCTTATACTATCATCATCCCAACAAAAATGCTACCCTAAACCTTATTTTTCCCCGCCTCTCATAAAATCCCTACTCCCTCCTGATTCTCAAATCTTCCTCCTTCTCCATCACTCTCGACCTCCTCCTCCTCCTCCTCCTCCTCTTCCTCTCCTTTCACTCATATCCCTCCACCTTCTCCATCTCCCTTTAGCCTGTCCTCTCTCTCTCACATTCGTCTCCTCTCTCTCTCTCTCTCTCTCTCTCTCTCTCTCTCTCTCTCACACATGCATATGTCATTCCTCTCCCTCTTTCATCTCCTCTTCCCTCCTCTCTCTCCCTCTCGTGTCTCTCTCTATCTCTCTCTCTCTTCTCTGACTCTTTCTCTCAACCTCTCTCTCCTCTCCCATCCTCTCTCCCTCCCTCCCTCGTCTCCTCTCATCTCTCCCTCCCTCCCTTCCCTCCCCTCCCCCTCTCTCTCTCTCTCTCCCTCTCTCTATCTCTCTCTCTCAACCTATTATGTATGCAATACGTTGGGGGGTGGGGGTGGGGAGGGAGGGGGGATTGTCCCCCCACCTACCCACACCCCCAACCTATTGCATACATAATAAGTTTGGGAGGGGGGGGGGGGCAGAGGAGGTGAGTGGGTGGGTGGACAATCCCCCCTCCCCCCCCCCCAAACCTATTGCATACGCAATAGGTTGAGAGAGAGAGAGAGAGAGAGAGAGTACCTCCCCCTCCCTTGTGCCTTGACGTCTATCACCCGAACGTCTATCTCTTCTGTCCCCTCCTAGAAAATAAATAAAAAAATAAATGTTAATTATTGAAAAAATAATTATTTTTAAATTTTAATAAGTCTATTTATATTTAATTTTATTTTTTAAAATTTAATTTAAAAATGTATTAATTTTAATTATATTTAATAAATAAGTAATTTTTTTAACTTGATTTTTTGTTTTAAAATAGTATAGTTTAGTTTTATTTTTATTGAAAATTTTAATTTTATTTTAATTAAATTCACAACAACGTCAAGAAGCTTGATTTGATTTGCAATTTTTGAAACTTTTTGAGATATTTAATGTTCGAAAAAATATCAATTACAATAAATTATAACTTAAGTTAATTTAAAATTATTAATATAATATTTATTTTTAAAAAATATTTTTAAAAATTTTAAAAAATTTGAGAAAAAAAATCTTCAAATTTTTGAAGAGTATTAGTGAATCATAGACTAAGGAGTACGTACAACTCCAAAACTAATTTAAAATTTAGTGAATGAATTTTTAAGCTTGGTGTTAGAAAATATGCATCAGTGTGTATCTTTGATGGGTATGATACTTTGAAAAGGCCTTAAAGTATCTTAGTTTGAGGCCTCTACAAAGTATCATACCCATCAGATATCATTTGCGTAGTATTTCCTTGTTTCATGCATGCATCATGCATGAGTGCAGAAACATTTGCATCGGTGTGCTTCTAGCCTATGTGCTTGTCTCCAATGGTTATGATACCTTGTTTAGGCCCTAAAATAAATAGATTTAAATCCTTTATAAAGTAACATACCATTGAATATCATTTTCATGGTTTGAAATGGATATTATTGAATCGTTATTTCTATAAGAAAATAATACAACGTATGTGCTCAATAGATAACAAGATCTCGTACGCAAGAGAGAAAATAGATAGTATGGAGAATCAAAAATTTGATTACTATAGAACTGATACAATAGATGGCGCTGCCTCCCAGCCATGCGCTCCTATGAAAGAAGCTTCGATGGAGAGCTGGAAACAGTATAAGACAGAGGCTGGATGCTAAGGAATCAGGGTTGTTATAGCCAGTGAATGATGAAATGGGCTTCACAGGCTTGCTCTTATATAGCCACCAGTCGTAGTCAGTTAGACCCAATTGGGTGACTGACCCAGTCTGCCCAGAATGGCCAACTGGGGGTCAATCTCGAAATAGGCCACCAACCATACGATAGAACCGGTGCGCAAAAAAGAGCAACTCACCTATGGTCACCGTTCGGCCCACAGCCATCCGGGATCATCTGGGGCTCCAAACGGGCCCCGCAACTCGAGAATGGGTTGCCTTGGGAAAAGCTCCATCTACCCTCAGTGCGGTCAATCATGGGATGCCTTCTCGCACTTGCATGTAGCCTAGTTGGCGGTGTGCCAACTCTATCTGAAGCCGTCCAGCCATCAGGCCACACATGGCCCCCATCTGGTGTCCAAACCAGGACCTACCGGATATAACCAAGCTACTCAAATGCCTTCTCCTCATATGGGGGGCTTACAAGTAGAGTTAGCTGGTTCCCGCATAGTTACACGAGAGTGGAGCATTGATATCTAACAATTTCTTACCATGCATCATACTTGGGTCTGGAAAGATATGCTTCATTGTGCTTCTAGGGTATATGCTTGGATCCGATGGGTATGATACTTTGCAGAATATTTAAACTCACTTAGTTTAAGGCCTCTATAAAGTATCATACCATAACATATCATTTTCATAGTTTGAAATGCATATTTCCTTGTTTCTTATCATGCATCATGCATGAGCGTTGAAACACATGCATTGGTGTCCTTTTGGCCTATGTGCTTGTCCCCGATGGGTATGTGACTTTGAACTTCACCTTACTTATTTTAAGGCTTATGCAAAGAATCGTACCCATCGGATATCAATTTCATAGTGTGGAATGCATGTTACATATTTTTTACTAAACCCTAAACCCTAAATCCTAGTCCCTAAACCCTAAACCCTAAATCCTAGACCCTAGACCCTAGACTCTAAACTCTAAATTTTATACACTAACCTATAAGCCGAAATCCCTAAGCCCTAAACCCCTGACCCTAGGTCCTAAACCCTAGACCCTAGGCCCTAAACCCTAAACCCTAGACCTTAGACCCTAAAGCCTAGATTTTACACTCTAAACTCTTAACCTTGTACTTAGTAACCAAAAAGCCCTAAGCCCTAAACTCTAAAGTCTAAATTCCAAACCCTAAACCCTAAACCCTAAACACCAAACCATAAACCGTAGACCTTAGACCCTAGACCCTAGACCCCAGATCCTACATTCTAGACTCTAAAATCTTGACCTTATACACTAACCCATAAACCCTATATCCCAAACCCTAGACTCATGAGCTTGGACACTTCCCCTTACATCCTAAACCCTAAAATGTAGATCTTAGACCCTAGAACCCTAGGTCTTAGGCTCTAAACCTTAAATCCTAGACCATAGATCCTAAACCCTAGCTAAACCCTAAATTACAATCAATAATTTATAAAATATATTGATTTGTGAAATAGGTTGCATGCACCCCCAACCTGTTACATGTGCAATAGGCTGAGTGTACCCTCAATCTATTGCATGTGCAATAGGTTGGGGTTGCATATAACCTATTGCACAAATCAAGAAAATTTGATGATTCATGCAACAGGTTGTGTGCACCCCCAACTGCACAGGTTGGGGGTGCACACAACTTGTTGCACAAATCAAGCAAATTTCATGATTTGTGGAATAGCTTGTGCACCCCCAGCCTATTGCATGTGTGACAAGTTGATGTACCCCCAACCTATATCATGTGCAACAGGTTGGGGGTATCGATGACATATCGCACAAATCAAGAAAATTTGATGATTTGTGCAACAGATTGTGTACACCCGCAACCTGTTGCATGTGCAATAGGTTGACTATACCCCCAACATTTGATGATTTGTGCAATAGGTTGTGTGCACAAATTAGGAACATTTGATGATTTGTGCAATAGGTCGTGTGCACCCCCAACCAGTTGCATGTGCAATAGGTTGGGGGTGCATATGAAATGTAGCACAAATTAGGAACATTTGATGATTTGCACAGTAGGTTGTGTGCACCCCCAACCAGTTGCATGTGCAATAGATTGAGTGTACCCCCACCAACCTATTGCATGTGCAACAAATTGGGGATATATAACATGATACATAAATCAAGAAAATTTGATGATTTGTGCAACAAGATGTATTCACCTCCAACCTGTTGCATGTGCAAGAGGTTGGAGGTGCACCCAACTTGTTGCACAAATCATCAAATTTTCTTGATTTGTGCATGAGATGAATTCCCTCTCATTCCCCCCCATCCCCCTCTCCCACCTACTCCTTCTTCCCCCCTCCTCCCCCCCTCCTCCCCCCTTCCACTGCCTCTCCTTCCACCTCCTAACTTTAGGATCCCCCCAATAGACAACACATCTTAGGATAACATATTGTATGCCTTGTTCGAAACAAATGGTGTCTATTGTGTGGCAACCACTTAAGGAACATTGTGTATGTTATGTGGCATCCATGTAGAACACATGTGCATCCACAATATATTATGCAATCATAGGTGTATCTATACACCACCTATATGTCGAATTCAACAAACTCTTTCCAATCAAATGGTATATCTATACACCACATATTAGGCCATATTTGTGTGGAGGTGACCATTTTGTTGCAAATTTACCCATCATGATGTATTGAGTGGAGGTCACCACTTACACCTTTGGGAAATGTTGAGCTTTGTTAGGCCATATTTGTGTTGAAGTGACCCATTTAGTGCTACAAAAACCCGACTTTGGATTTCACCAAGTGATATTGAGTGGAGGTGACCAGTTCCAAAAAAAGTTCCAACAAAGCAAGAAAGTCCATTTCTTTTTTAATAGTGCGTTATCAGTAATGCGTTATCAGTGCTATTTGATTTGAACCAACACCAAGTTGGTTAAGGACAATCACATTAAGTCCAAGCCATCCTGGTCTAGAAATTAAGCGGTATATGACCCAAACAGTAGGAAATTCTACAGAGCTAGTTTAGCTTGATGGTCACAACTTCATGTATTAGACAATAACAAAGTATATTTCTTTTCATATCTAAATTTCACAATTGGAAAAGAACAATATATTGCTTTTGATTTCTAAATATCACAATTAGACAATACCAATTTATTGTTTTTCATTTCTTTATTTCTAGTCAACCACAATTTCTATCTGTAAATAGCTGTTGTTTAGGACAATCACATTAAGTCCAAGCCACAGTTTGGTTTAGAAATGAAACAAGTAGACTGTCCCAAAACTCAATCACAAACAACCACTGGGTTGGTTTAGGCAACCAATGACCTCCGTTGTATCAAGCATGTGTATGATGTGCTTGTCAAACACCTAGTGTCCCATCCACTTTTTACAGATGTCCTTACTATTTCGAGAAACTTTCATATTTTCATGCCAAGACGTCATCACTCGAGCAATGACTTTCGCACTTAGGGTTGTCCCTCCTTTTCCTCCTTTTTGTTGAAGCCCACAGACATCTTGGATTGGGATGATTATGCATTGCTTCTGCTACGCGTTCACCAATCAAGCCATGTTGGTCCTTTTGATTAACACCATCTTTGACCTTGTGCGCCAAAGTTGTTTCTCCTTTGTTTTAGGGGACACCCACATAGCTAATGTCGCCCTCTTTGTAGCTATTTGATCTAAGCTATGCAGCCCTTTTACTTTTTGTAGGCCATTTCTCAAGTTAGAGAGCATTGCCTCTTAGGCATGAATCTCTCGTGGTGTTGATAGGGTTGTCACTCTATAAACTTTAGGGTGCAAGATAAATCTTGTGAAGACTAGAGGTCGGTATTCACCTAAATGGCTTGATGTTGCTACCTCAAATTCTCCCACCAATGGTGACACCATAGCTCGTGTTCTTCACTTTGATAACATTGATTGAATGCATGCATCTGCAACTACTTCCTGCTACTGCTTTGCAACAAGGAGTATTCTTTCTTCTCATTGTTTCTCCCTTCACAAACATTGCAAAAGTGTCTTTTGTTTTCATTTCAATACCGTGCCATTGCTTTCCTCAACCCACAATCTATTCCTTGTGCCTTGACCAAGCTTTTGAGCTTTCCTCTCTCACAACCTTTGTTTGTTTCACTTGCAAGCCATGGCGAGCTACATGTTTCCATTGATGCTATGGGGACGATCAATGAACCACTAGAATAAAACCTCAAGAATAGAGAGAAGCTAGCTTGTGAGAGGAGCAAAGAATAGAAGATGACTTACCCGAAAGATGACAATGCCAAACCAAAGAAGGCACAAGGTCACGTCATAATGTGTGCAGATTGTCGGGGGGGCAGGTTGTAGGTCGCATATTACAAGATCCGATGGGCAAGAGGTGTGAAATTTGTGAGAGTAGCAAAATTTTCAACTACTAGGTTTCCCTCCTTTGGCAATACACAGAGAATACACATCAGTAGAATTAGATATCCCAAACAAGTGTAATGTGGCGTGAAATGCTTCAAAATAGAAATAGGCCAAAGGGCATGCTATCAGGTTTGATGTGGTGTATTATGAAATGCAATGATCTTTGGCATAATTATGAGCCATATAGCAAGCAAGTGCATGGAAAAAAAACAATTCAAAATTATAAATAGTGTTGGATTCATTAAAAGATATTTGCACATGCACAAATTGCACATTTTCAACTTCTTCCATCCTAGGGTGAATCTAGATACCAATATCAACAACTATCAATTTTTTAAGACTACCATGCATTAATCCCACTAGTTTGGATTCCAAATTTTCAATCCGTTTTGGTTTTCAACAAATTCAAAAAAAGTTATGGAGCATGCCCTCACATGGGTGTGCATAACTTTAGCACAACACTGGAAGCCTGTTAAACTATACCTAATGTTCTCATTTGAGTGTGGCCTTGGGTTGAGGAGAAGCTCACGTAGGGTACTTTTGAATGATTATTTGGTTGCATATATCTATGTATAGAACAAAATTATGATATTTTTCAATAAATTACTATATTCTATACTCTTGAGGATGCATACTTCACATGCAACATAGCACTTGTAATACTTTAATGGTATTGTTCCAAATCATTATTCCATAATGTTTTGGTCTCATGTTCAAGTTTGGAATGTGTACTACAACTTGAAGACAATGTTTGCCAAATTCCTTTGAGCAATGCATACGTTATGGGTCATGCTAGATAGCTATATACAAAAAATTCCCTAAACCTCACCAAAAATGGCTACACCCAAGCAAACAATGACCCTAGTAAGCTCAAATGCTATTATGGTCCCCTAACGATTCAAATGCTACAAGCCATGCATCGGGAAAAATAGTTGGAAGAAGAAGTCACTTACATGAAACGACAGGCAATAGAGGAAGCTACAGCAAGCCAAGGTAAAACACTTAGGGCTCATAACAATTTGCAAAGAATCCATGGAAGAGTTAAATCCCATGGATGATCTAGCCATTGCGGAATGCACTGTAGTATTAGCACCTTGATGATTTCAATTGGCTTAGGGACCTTGCACCCAGTGCCTCCCGTGACTTGTAAAGCCATCAATGCACTCTTGCTACAATCTACAATAATTCCAAAAGTACCTTATAAACCATGGAAGCTTCTTCATCTACCTCTGCTGTTGCTGCTGACAGCAACATGGTGCCCGCATCCTTCAATGACAATAACATCAAGGCATCATAGGGGAAGGAAAAAGGGACAATAGTGGTTGTATCTACCACATCAATGACTCCAATCCCTCCATCCTCCTCACAAGAGAACGAATTTTGGTAAATTCCAAATGGTATGCTTCTACTGGCTAGTACTCTTCAATCTCTGAAGGATCAAATTCAACAACTAGCCTTGCTTCCACCCTTATTTCCCACCATAGCAGCGGTGAAGAGGCCAGCTTCCAACTTGAAGAAATCTTAAAGAAGACAACGTGTAGCAACAAGCAAAAAGCAAAAGAGCCACCCTAGGTGGATTCCTAAAAGGCTGCTTCATGCTCAAGGATACTACAATGGCAACGAGTATATCTGGGTGCCTAAGTCTTGGTACATAGCCACTCCACCTTCTTGTAAACTCCCCATTGATAAAAAACATCCCTCGGTGTCATTTACAAGTAAACAAAATAGTAGCACCACACAAACCTACCTCTAAAATAGAGGTAGTGCTAGAAGAACCTAGGTATTTCTAATTCTTCAAGGAAATTTTTTGTCAAGGCAAAATCATAGGCAAACCCCTTTTACTTGCAAATTCTTATGTTGCAAGGGAAGACATCATCAGCTACTACAGTAGTGCCACAAGAACTTGTTCCCAAAAGGGGGCATCAATTAGAAGAACTTGCTGCATCAAAGGAGAAATGTGAGGCCCGTCAGGTCATTAAAAGCAAGATATTGAATACAGCTTCCACTTCCACCTTGACATCAACAACATGCATTGTGGTCACGCCTGCTCCTAAAAATGGAGCAACTACACAAGAACCTAATATTGCTACTACACAGCAGGTACCAACTTCAACCATGGACATCCCTTCAAGTGCCACAGAGACTAGGGAAATACCTCAAGTTAATGCTGACTTTAAGTCTATATTGGTACCAATAGATGTTGGTACTCGACATAACTAGTTCAACACCAATACCCTAGTAATGCCATTCCTTCATAATTCCAAGGCGTAGCTCTCCACCCTCTTCATAGGGACACTCATCAAATATGTGGCTTGGAAAGAGGTCAAGTACATGAAGTTCCAGCAAATGTGATTTCATTTATCATATCTTGATTCATTTAGCCAAGTTCACTTGTCCTAGCAGTTCACAATCTTCAAGTGGCCATGTTGATCAAGCCCTAGGTTGGGGTGGTCTCACATTCCCTCTCCGTTCTTCTACGTCTCATAGCTTGGATGTTGTTGATTTCACCTTCATTGGCTTTTAAGGGCTATATTTCCAATATCTCTTGTTTGAGACCAACTTATTCACCTCCTTCCATTGTTGCAGACTTGGAAAAGTCATGCATATGGTGTTGATTACTAGCTCGTAGGTGATAATTACTTAGAAAAAACTGGAAAAATAATAAATATACTATTGAATACATTGAAAAAATATCAACATCCAAACCTTTAGGGTTGTCATATCTTGATGTGCATGTGATTGTCTATGGCATGTGTTTGGACACCGCACTTGCTACTCTATGTAGTTGCTCGAAGTGCACATGTTGTCACTCCTCTTCAGCCTCTTCTTACATCAAGGGATGCTTACCTACTCTCCTAGAACCTTTTGGCTTCCTAGTCAGGGGAGGATATCCATGTCAGGGGAGGAGATCCCTATCCTTGTGACATTTTTGCGATAGATTAATTTTATGCTTCATGACCTAGTGGTATGCAAGCTCTACATGCATTAAATTTAGTGTTCTCATGAGATCGCCATGTGTGATACTGGATGCTTGATGCAAATTTTTCATGCAATATGGTCGAATGCAAGATGAGATATGTTACATATACTAATTAAGATGCAAGTTGTTATATCATACGTGTGCTATGCACAATGTTATAGTAGTATTTAATACAGATAACAAAATAATTAATGAAAACTCATACATTTCAAATGCACAAACATCGAATGGAAAATAATTTATTTTATTCCAAAAGAATTTGACTACAAGAAGCTTAACAGATGCATCTATGTAAATACAAGACCAATCAAAAGGCCTATGATGCTAGCCTAAGTGCAAGGCTCATCTCCTCCAAGGGATGCATGGCCAATTGCCCATCACATCCTATTGTCCTTAGTATAGTGCTAGTGTCTGCAGGTGGCCTTTGTAATTCAGGGTGGGATTCATCATATGTTCCCTTGCATGCCTTTTAACTTGCTTAACAAGCTCAGAGACCGTGACATCACTTGATCTTTCTTGAGATATATTCCCGCGGCTTCATAAAGATGGATCATTTCAATGATGGACCATCCCAGTGTGTATGTGTCTACATGAGGGGTGTATCTACCTTTTAATGCTACATACTATACCTGAGGTGCAAGCCACATTTTCTGCAAATGGTCTTGCTCTTTCTTGTGAACTCTCTCAATAAACTTGGCATCTTTCTCCCCAAATTGCTTCTTCAATTTCTTGAATGCCTTTTGAGCCTCTGTCAAATCCATCGCCATCCCCTAGTCTATGATGCCTAAATGATAGACTTACAGGACGAAGAAACTTCCGCCAGGCATGCCACTCAAGAAGAGCCAGCTACAGCAGACACGCCTCCCACAAGGACACAAAAGCGCACACGAACGCCAATCACAGGTGAGTACAAGATTGTGTGTTCACAAGCACACTCGCCACTTGGAGAAGCATGGCTCCTAGACTTAGGATCTAAGCTCTTTTGGCACATCTGCATATGCCTCACACCCAAATATATGCAAATGAGAGTAAGAGGAATTCTTGTCACTCCATGCCTGTTCAGGAATACCACCATCCAAACTCTTACTAGGTGATCCATCGATCACATGCACTGTAGTCTTCATTGCCTCAGCCCAAAAATCACAAGAAAGACTTGCATTGGAAAGCATACATTGCAACCTTTCTTGAATGGTGTGGTTCATCTATTAAACTTAATATGCATGCACATACAAAACTTATCTGCATATCGTGTATGTCTACATGGTGTATATGCATGAAGCTATTTTTAGTCTACTTTTGATTAAGAAAGTTGTGTTCCCAATACCTTAGTTGGTTTAAATGTAAAGCATGCATTATAATTCTATCATATGGTATCAAAGCAAGTTATCTAAGGGACCAAGTTGCACAGTTGTTGTAAGGAGTCACTAAAAATGATATTGTCTAGCCCTAACAGTTTGTGAGTCTTTGAACATTATCATCAAGGGCCTAGTGAGCTTTACTTCTTAAATTGCCAGCACATTATATAAACCATCCATAGGATTTCTAGAAAATGATTTTGCTTCAATGAATATAAGTGTTGTTCTATTGTTGATGATGTTTTAAATTCAAAATTGTTATTGACTTTTTCAAAACTCAAATTCCCGAAACCAACAGACTTCTAAGAATCGAGAATGTGTTGAACAGCAACAAAACACAAACAGAAAGTGCCCCACTTCACCCACTAGACAAATCACGCTTTATTTATGGCCCATGTGGTAGTTTAAATAAATTATAAAGAAAAGTCAACTCAAGGAATTAAAACGGGAAGCACCTACCTCACTGAGAAAGAGATAGAAGTTGGAGAGAAGGTGGGCTCAAGGGCATATGAAAGCGTATTAAAAGTGTAGTTAGCAGGATCCCCAAGATTTTCATATCATGTGGAATATGCTGGCAAGAATTACAAGGGGAATTTTGGGTCTCACACATAAGAGCCAAGGAGGGAAGAATAGATGCAAATCCAACATCTAGTGCTTTAGATATCAATGCTCCACTCTTGTGTAACTACACGGGAACCAGCTAACTCTACTTAGCCCCCCATATGAGGAGAAGGCATTTGAGTAGCTAGGTTATCCGATAGGTCCTAGTTTGGACACTAGATGGGGGCCATGTGTGGCCTGATGGCTGGACGGCTTCAGATAGAGTTAGCACACTACCAACTAGGCTATGTGCAAGTGCAAGAAGACATCCCATGACTGACCGCACTGAGGGTAGACAGAGCATTTCTCGGGGCAACCCACTCTCAGGTTGTGGGGCCCGTTTGGGGCCCCAGATGATCTTGGATGGTTGTGGGGCCCATTTGGGGCCCCAGATGATCCCGTTTAGGTTGCTCTATTTTGCGCCATGGTTCTAACATGTGGTCGGTGGCCTATTTCAGGACCGACCTCCAATCGGTCGTTTTGGGCCAACTGGGTCGGTCTCCCAATTAGGTCTAACCGACTACGACTGGTGGCTATATAAGAGCAAGCTCGTGAAGCCCATATTCATCACTAGCTATAGCAACCCTGATTCCTTAGCATCGAGCCACCGTCCTCTACTGTTTCCAGCATGCCATCAAAGCTTCGCACAGGAGTGCACGACTGGGAGGCAGCACCATCTATTGTATCAGTTTTATCGTAATCAAATTTTTTATTCTCCATACTATCTACTTTTCTCTCTTGCATACAAGATCCTATTATCTATTGAGCACAGACATTGTATTGTTTTCTTACAATAGTTTCCTGTAGTTTCTTCAAATCTTGCCAATGCATCAAGGTAGGTTCACATGCTGTGTCCACTTTTAACGGCCTCAACACCCAATGGGACTCCAAGGTACATTAGTCATGGAAGGGACAGCTAGATTCAATGTATTTTGTAAGAATCTTCTGCATATCATCCATGCTCTGGTAGATGGTTAAGCTCGGCTGCATGCTAGAAATTGGATGCACACAGACTTGCATCCAGGAAACATTCTCTTAGATTTTGTTGGAAATTCTACTCAAATGATAATAATTCTTCTAGTTCTAGAAGAGATGGGACATGGCCCTTAAAAAAGAGGTTTAAGCTCCCTTTGGCCAAGCGAGTGAGTTCATGTTTATTGTTGCTAAAGCAGATAGACGGACGAAAAATGATGAATATTGTCATAATGTAGTTTTTCCAGCAAACTTTGAAAACCAAAATTTAGTGAAATAACCAAATACTAGATAAGCTACAAAAATACCTTCTATCATTAACCAAATAATTGCACTTTGGTCCACACCACACAGTTTTGAACCAAAGTCCTAAGAATATTAGCATGACTTGTTCTCTTGGAGAGATGGTGTACATATACACCTTCTTGGTGTAAAAATGCACCGTTCAAGTGTAGGCCTTTTTCAATTGCAATTGGATGCCTGCTTATTTCAGCCAACTTTATGATGGATCCAAGGGGAAGCAAAAAATGCATGTAAAGGAGAGAAGTTTTCATTATATATTTAGATTTATATTTATATAATAGAATTTGATATATATATTATATAAAATTTTCCAAAAATAAGCCTTAAATTTTTCAAATCTTCAAAAGCTTTCTTTTTAATTTCAAAAAAAAAGATTTTAAATAAAATTTTCTCAAAAAAATTTCCCTTAAAGATCTTTTTTTTTTTTTAATGGTTTTTTAAACATCAGCATAAGTTTTGCAAATTTAAAATTTACCCAAAAAAGAGCAAAATTTTGATATATATTATGAAATTTTTCAAAAAACAATCCAAAAGATTCAAAAGTTTCCAAGGCTTTTAATTTTTTTAAAATAATTCTAAGAAAATTTTAAACTTTTTTTAACTTTAAAAAAAAAACTCAAAAAAGAATTTCCCCCAAAAAAATCTATATATTTTCAAAAAATGTTCGTTTTAAAAATCAACAAAAGTTTTGCAAATTTATTCCCAAAAAAACACCACATGAAGAGTCCTTTTGGATTGCATGGATGTGCATGTCAATGTGCTTGTGGTATTTATAATTCAAAAAAGGATGCAAGTCTACAAATAATTCAAAAAAGGGTGTCACATCAGTTTGAGAGTCTGTTTTGTGTGCAAAAATAGCAACTTCTGCATTCCATGCTCTGAAGTGCATCATGGGAGAATGTAGTGACTTTGGACCTTGGAAGTTACCAGTATATTGAGTTGAGAAACCATTCAACGAACACCCTATAGTTGTGAAGATTTTTTAAGATAGAAGCAAGATTTACTATTGATGGGAAGGAGAAGAAAAGAAAGCATTCTAACACACAAGGACATGTCTACTAGGGTACTTATTGATTGGTTCAATGCTAACTTGGTGGATTTTATCAAACACAATTTTGTGTAGAGATGGCAAGCAGAGCAATATAAAAAATGTTTAATAAGGTTCCTCAAAGATGTGGTTGTATCATGCATAGATTTTGCTTAAAACTATAGCTTCAAGGAGCAGAATAAGATATAGTCCATGCATTGGTATTGCAACCAAGTAATAACCTTTGTTCACATTTCATGCATTTGTATTGCATGTGACATCCACAAAGCCCATCACTTCTACATATTTGATGATAAGCAACATGACACTCTTTTTGTGCAGCATTGTTTCATGCTTCATCATGAATGGTTGAAGGGTTTCAATCTACCGCTTAAATGACATTGGGTATGGTCTGACGGAGTAGCCTCCCAATTCAAAACTAAAAGGCCTTTCTACTTTGTATGGCGGTACACCTACGAGACCATATTGCAAATGATGTGGAACTTCTTTGGCTCTACTCATGAGAAGGGTGAGTGTGATGGTGCAGGAGCTATTGTTAAAAGATCACTGACTCATGAGCAACTAAAAGAGGATAGTGCAAAGCTACAAAGTGCTGCTGATGTAGTGGGATTTTTTAAGGAAGCCCTATCTTGTGCAACTGAATGCTCATATAATTCTTAGGCTCATGAGGTGACCATAGTGTTTTGGGAAATAAAATATGGTGATTGAACAGAGAGAAAAAATGGGATTGCAAAGTTGTAGCATAGTCATGATCATTGGATAGAGTTTTGGGTTTTCAGATCATGATGACACAGCTCTAAGGACTAGGAAATTATCATGCTTTTGGAGTGCCTATACTATGCAACAACTTTGGAGGAGATGCACCAATCAATTACATGTCCCCACTTGGAATTACATTAATCTTGAACCATTGACAGATGATAGTCTTGAGAATGGTTTTGACATGAATGTCATTGACGATGTGACATTTGAGGGGCATCATGACACACTTAGTGATGCCTTACTAGTTAGAGATAATTTTGCAATTAGTGTAGAAAAGGAGTGACATAGAGAATGTTGATTTTTACATTATCAAGTGCACAAAGGAGAAAGAAATTAGCACAAGAGTTGTTAAAGATGGATGGGAAAACATCATTGCCCCAAGCTCCTTCATAGTGAAAGGGGACTTCTATGCAAGGAAGGATGAGCAAACATATGAATTGTTGCATACCAAGCCTAAGGTGTTTATAGACTCACATCTAGTTTGGGAAATCAAGCTCCCAATGGTCTAGTACATAAGCAACAAGATCTTATTTAACTTCTCACATGAGATACATGAATGCATGTATAACAGCATGCCTTACAAAAGTTTAGAGCAAGCCCTACACTTATCTCCATCCTTTCTTGACTCATGGATCGAGGGCCACATCGATAAGAGCTAAAGGACTGTGAGCCATATCGACATAACTAAAGGACTCTAAGCTACTGTACACTACAAGCTATAGGGATGCATAATATACGACTATGTGACTAAGCATAGCTTTCTAAAAGCTGGACCTACTATGTTAAAGCTTGGCGAGACCATAGTTCTGCCTCAACTCATGCTAGTGCGCACGAGAAGACCCCTCCACACCCTTGGCAGATTTCGTCACCTAGGTACGGCTTGCAACAGACTTCCGTATGACACAATCAACAGCGGGGCCAATAGCGGGGGTCTTCGGGTTCACTCGAGCTCATCGTCAGCTTTGTACCCCTCTTATCGGCCAACCTCTCTTCTCTTTCGTCACCTCCTATCAGGATAGTTTTTTCTTCTGCTCCACTCTCCTTCCAGCTCTGATCCCACCTGTCACTTCTCTAAGTTCACTCCCTTCATCAGATCAGGTTTCAGATATGGCTGATTCTGTAGACCCCATGCTTGCGATGGAAGATCAGGATATGAACTACCATGCGGAGGATGACCAAGGTCTCTACAATGATTTGATTATGAAAAAGGCCTTCAGTGAATTCACCACTGCTCTCGATGGAAAGTTTGAGCAAGTTAACACGAATCAAACGGGGTTGACACAACAACTCCAAGGGATTCAGACTACACTCACACTTTTGACTAGCATTGTTCAAGCGCTCACGCATGTGGATGCCATGGCTTCAGTGTTAGGTCCGAACATCACTCTGGATCCTTTTCCCGGAGATCAAAAGTCTCATACCAAGGAGGTTTTTGACACTTGGTTGCACAAGTGGCAAGTACACTTCCAATTTCACCCTTATCTAGATGACAAGAAAATACAGCTTGCAGTCGGGTTTATGTCAAGAAAGGCTTTATTGTGGTGGAAGGAACTCCAACCCAAGCCTGCAACATGGATAGAATTTGAAGGGGTCTTCAGGAAAGAGTTTCTGAAGAAGGAAGAAGATTACGATATCGTAGGCAAGCGTAAGGCCCTCGATATGTCCAAGCTGAATTCGACTTGAGGTTTATCTTCAAAGGTTTCGAAATTTGCAAACCAGAGCTACAAAGATGGATCTAGTGACCTTGTTAGGTTTCTTTGTGGATGGTTTGCCTGACTCGTACAAGTTATAGATCAAGAACAACAAGTGTACCATGTTGTAAGAGGCCATGAATTACGTGCGTATTTATGATGATACCATGGCCAATGCAAAGGGAACCACAATTACTGACACGGGTGGGAAGAACAAGCGGAAGTTCTTCCAGTCTACCACTGGTACCGGGGAGATGAAGTCTTTAGACAACGCCTCCAAGAAACATTTGACTCATGCGAAGAATGATCATGCACGTTTTCTTCGTACCTTGAAGCTAAAGAAGGAAGGACGTTGCTTCTTCTGTGAGAAGCGGAGCCACACTAAGAATGATTATCGTAAGCGCAAGAACCAGAAGCAAGCACCAGCATCGAAGCTCCAGGCGGGTCCAAGTACCAAAGCCAAGGGAGCTAATCAAGTTTCGATGACAGGTATTTCTACAAATGTCATTACCGGCCCACTTTCTTGTAATTGCACTTTTAATACTTCGTTATTTGGTTCCCATGATCTTTTTCGAGTTTATGGAGAAGTTAGGGACCAAATAGTTCACATTCTCTTTGGCCCGGGCAACTCTCACAACTTTATTAATTACAAACTTGTGCAGACGATGGGGCTATCCACGATACCTAGCGATCACACCTATGAGGTGTAGCTTCCAACTAGGAAGCAATTTTGGGATCGCAAAATTGAAGCCCTTTCTATCCGAATTCAAGAATACACAACGGCTCTTACGTGCTATGTCATGCACTTGGAGCATATGGACTTGTTAATCGAAATAGAGTGGTTTAAAACCCACGATATTCGGATTGGATGGAAGGACCATACTCTTCAGTCTATTGCAACCTCACCCCAAGGAATCCAAGAGCCTAAGTACTGGTTTGGTTCCGAAGTTATCCCCCAGATACTGTGGTCCGTCCAAGGTCATTAAAAGAATTGGACCAGTTACATATCGACTAGAATTGCCTCCTAATGTTAAAGTACATTCAATCTTTCATGTCAGTAGACTGAAAGAAGTATTGGGTACGGATGATCAACTTGTTTCTCCTCAAGAAGTAATAGAAGTTACAAATTTAACTTTTATTCCACACGAACCTGAGCGTATTCTTGAATTTCGTGAAAGACAGATTCATAATAGAACTATCACGGAATACAAGATCAAGTGGAAGGATCGTGTTGATGATGATGCAACATGGAAGACATTACAGAACCTCCAAAGGACATTCCAAGGTTTTTTATCGAACTCAGGAGTGAGTTCTTAGAGAAAAAGTATGTCATGTGCACAGATTAGTATCCGACGTGTACTGGGTACACAAGACTAGCTCAGGAAGCCTGGGGAGGCTTAGAGCTAGGCAGGCTTGATTCTCGAGTTAAGTGGCAAGGGTACAAACCAATTAGAGGTCTTCGCTATTTTTGATGCTTGGGGCCCGAGTATATATAAGGAGCCCAAGGGTTCAGTTCTCAAAGAGCCAATGGAAGCAAGTTTCGTTCCCAGGTGCTAGGTCTAATCCTGGATTGAGTCGCAGACGCGCACCTGCATCATAGCATAGCCCAAGACCCAACAGCAGATCCCAAGCTTCACAGCACCACCAGGTGGTATGGGACACCAAGCTGGTTAGGATCTAGTTGGGAGCTCGTGCCAGTAGCTCAACTCGTGGCTCAGAGGAAACATCTCTTGATTCGAGGTCACATCCCATAGATATCATGATTGGGTGGTGAGCAACCTACTCAGTTTTCTCACGTTGTGTGTTCTTGTGTTTGCTTGCAGATCAAAGGTTTCAAGAGTGCTGGGATGTGTCAGAGAGAGAGAGAGAGAGAGAGAGGAGGGATAGACGAAAGGGAAGGAAAGAGGGAAGGAAAAAGAGAGAGAGAGAGAGAGAGAGAGAAAGAGGGGAGGAAAAAGAGAGAGAGAGAGAGAGAGAGAGAGAGAGAGCAAGAGAGAGCAAAAGGAGTTACTATGGGCGTAGAAGATGACAAAGTAACAAGTAATTGGTGAGAAGAGTGTATGATGAGTTCTGCTATAGTGCAACAGAATAGCCTAAAGAGCTGTCAAATGCTTGCTACAGAGAGATTGACGAGATAGTCGAGAGTTTGGAATTTCCCTGATCCCACAAAATGTTGTAGTTTAGTTTTAATAAAAATCTTTCAAGCATTTTGTGGACTTGTGGACTTCTTGGTGTTACGCTCTAGCCGAGGTAGCATGACCTCGGAAGAATCAGTCGACATTTCCCTTATAGGATCTATCTCCGTAATATATGTGTTTGCGCCTCATGTAAATGATCGGGAGGGATTTAATGTCAAGGTCCTAGGTGAGGGCTGATAGCACCAGACTAGATAGATCTGAGACCAAGGGCCTAGTGCTAAGATTGTGCCTAGGGGCAAGGAATTAAATGCATCCCAAGAGAGGGGTGAAATGTTGCATTAGGAAGGCCCTATATGGATGACATGTGGCATCTAGATCTATCTAGGGATTTGGGGTTTGCTAAGGCTAGAGAGAGAAGAGAAGGATTTGATTCACGTGGATTTTGGTAACGTAGCTCTCTGCCTCGCTTGTGAGCCTTAGCAAGAAATACCTGGGAGGAGAATCATGGTGCTGCTCCCGTGATCTGCAGTAGAGGCTAGATTAGGAAAGATTGGTGACAATTGGTATCAGAGCGGGGTTTACGAAAGGGGAAAGGTGGAGCATAGGTGACGACGAACAGGCTAGGCAAGCGAAAAGGCCGCACGATTATTGACCAGCGTCGAGGGAGATCTGACGCGGTTGACGATGTGCGTAATGATTGGCGCTCACGTGGAGCTGTACTGACGACGAACGATTGGCGTGGAGAAGATAGGGGATTCGTGGTCTACGATCAAACGGAAGACCTGAAAATCAGATGACGAATTCGAGCATGGCGTGATACGTGGGCTGTTCGTTTGACGACGGTCTACGCCATAAATACGGTTGTCGACTGCTTCCCTGACGCATATGCAATCGGAGATTACGATTGACTATGAGGTCCTTCGACGTGGGCAGTCCGGGAACTATTCGCAAGAGAACGGAAAGTCCAAGGAGCAGCAGCAGCTCGTGAGCGGTGTGCAGGAGAAAATTGCTCAGGTGAGCACGTAGTCAGGATTTGGCGCAGCGAGCACGAAGGCATAGGACCCACAGGCTTCGGGATATCTGGCTGCCTCGACCCGTGCCAGTTTTCGATTCCTTCAGACAGATTTCGATCGGAGTTCGTAGACCAGGGGGCTCTCTGTCACTTCTGTCAATGCTGTGTTTTCTTCTCTTGTTCTAATTTGGTGATGCTCCGCTTGCATATGAGTTTCCAGTCTACGATGCTATAGGGACAGATTATGCCTGTGCAGATGCCTGTATACTTGAGTCTGAGTTAATTTGCAGAAATTTCCCTAGTATAGGGAAAAGCGGGATTTGAATATATGCCTGTGTCAAGTGCGTAGTTAGTGTGCATGTCAGATTGCAAGAATTCCCTAGTATAGGGAATTGTGTTCAGAGTGTCAGTACACTGAATTGTGTCAGCTTGTGATTACAGTGTTCGAGGGGTGTTTTTTTTTTTTTTTTTTTTTTAAACCCCAAAACAAAACACCTACTTAACTAAATGGAAGCATAAGAAGGGGCTTCCAAGAGGGACCCTGGTGAATCAGGAGTCCGGCCGACCCAGCAGGGATCGCGCCCAGTAGCTCACACTTTATCTGGCAGGATTGCATTGCTGGAGGATGCCTTGCAATAGTTGTTAGCGCAGCAATTACAAGCCAACGCAGGGCAATCTGAACTTAGGAGAGCGTTACAGAGTATGTCTGCCAGACCTTCTCGAGAAGAGAAGGGAAAGGCTCCAATGGAACTGGAGTCTAGTATCCATACGGTCGAGCCTAGGAAGGCTAAAGTGCCAAATATTGCCAATTACAGACCGGAAAAGTATTCTGGTCGGATGAACGACCGTAGCTCCGATGTCATTGAGACCTGGTTACACAAATGGGACGAGGCGCTCGCCATTTGTGAGATCAGAAATGACATCAAAAAGATCCGCGAGGCCACCCATATGTTTAGTGAGGCAGCGGATCGGTGGTGGATTAAACAACAAAAAGATGGCATAGCATCCACTACCTGGGAGGGGTTTAAAAGAGAGTTCAGGAAACACTTCTTACCTCCTGACGAGGCATCCCGAGCTTGGGATCAATATAGGAACCTTCGTCAGAGAAATTTATCAGTGGCAGAATACACTGATAAGTTTCGAGAGAGTGTAATGAAGGTTGACGAACCCCTACCTCAATCAATCCAAGTGAAAGATTTCATATTTGGATTGAATGATCGAATAAAAATGGAAGTACGCGAACACGCTAGATGATGCAATAGCTATAGCCCTGAACTACGAGGATGCCAAGGGCAACAAGCCAAGTGGGTTTGCACAGGTCGGAACCCAGTATGGGTATCCAAAAAAATCTGGGTTTAAGAAGAAGTGGGCTAGTAGAGGGAGTGGTTCGCAGCCGAGTGGTCAAGCCAAGCAGGTGAGACCGGCTGAAACTCCTAAACCAAGTACCACCATTGGAGTGAAGAGGAAAGTAACTCCAATGGCAGCCCGGGCTTGGGGTCTAAATCTCCCTTGAACCCAGAACAACGGGAAAAAGCGAGGAGAGAAGGCTTATGCTTTGGCTGCCTTCAACCTCATCAGTGGAGAGATTGTCCACGTAATAAAGATCGTCGGATGGCTGAGATGGTGATCTCAGAGTGCGACGTGGAGATGCAGGGAAGTCCCAGAGCAGAAGAGATGCAGATTCAGCTAGCGGGATCTTCTCAGAGGTTAGTACCTTGTTTGTTCTGTGTGTCTGTTACTAAGTTAGTGATGAGTGCACCTGATAACATCCTATCTGAGCCCGCAGCAATGGGGTATACAGCCTTCAATGATACGGAGTTAATCAAAATGAAAGGGCAAGTGGCCAGTCATGATGTCATTGTGTTGTTTGACTCAGCCTCAACTCACAATGTGATTAACTCCAAGCTCGTGAAGAGGCTGAAATTAAAGACAAGTCCATCTGACTATGCGTATACAGTCAGGATGGCCGATGGAAGTTCAACTGAAGTATGGGACCAGAGGGTTACCCAGTTAGAGCTTCGGATTCAGGACTATGCTGAGAAGCTTAATTTTGAAATAACCAAGCTTGCTCATGTGGATATAGCCCTGGGAATGGCGTGGCATTCTAGGAAGAATCCAGCCATTGATTGGAAAAAGCACGTATATCAATTCAAGATGAATGATGTGCTTTATGTCTTGCGAGGTGAAAGAGATATACCTCAGGGACCGTTGGTTTCCGTGATGGAAATCAGAAAGGCTCAAGTAGAGTTTTTGTACCTTTGCACAGCATCGGTAGAGTCGATGGATGATTCTTCGACTAGCACTGATGTTACGCAAAGTGGTGAGATGGCCAAGCTGGCTAATCTTATAACAGAGGAGTTCTCTGAATGTTTTAGGGATGAACTACCTTATGGGTTATCTCCAGAGCGGAAAGTTCAGCATAAGATTGAGCTGATCCCGGGGGCAGAACCTGTAAATAGACCTCCCTATAGAATGAGTTTTACTGAAGAAGCGGAGGTGCGTAGGCAACTGGAAAAATACCTCAAGTTGGGGCAGATTCAACCAAGTTTCTCACCTTTTGCTTCACCAGTGATATTAAAGAGGAAAAAGGATGATACGTTTCGCCTCTGTATAGATTACAGAGCATTGAATAATATCACTGTTAAGCACAGGTATCCGATGGCTCGGATTGATGATTTGCTAGATGCACTACATGGAGCCGTGATTTTCAACAAGATAGATCTTAAGTGCGGCTACCATCAGATCCGGATTAGAGCCGAGGATGTGCATAAAACCGCTTTCAGGAGCAGGGTTGGTCATTATGAGTTTTTGGTAATGCCCTTCGGACTTACCAATGCTCCAGCGACCTTCGTCATGCTTATGAACGATTTACTACGTCCGTATATCGGGAAGTTCGTAGTACATTTTATTGACGATATCTTGATATTCAGTAAAAGTGTTACTGAGCATCGTGAACACTTAAGAATAGTGTTCAGTACTTTGAGGAAAGCCAGTCTTTATGTGAATAAAAAGAAAACTATACTGTCTATGGTTAGGCTTGAGTATTTAGGGTTCATAATTACTCCACAGGGGGTAGAAATGGATCCGAAGAAAGTGGCTGCGATACTGACTTGGCCAATCCCTCAGAGTCTGACCGCGTAGTCTGACCGCGTTGCGATCATTCTTGGGATTTGTCCAGTTTTATAGACGGCATATCAAAGGATATTCTGAAATAGTATCGCCATTGACTGATCTGACCTCAGATAAAGTACCTTTTGTTTGGGGACAGAATCAACAAGAAAGTTTTAACACCATAAAACAAGCTGTGGTCTCAGGACCGGTGTTAAAAATAGTTGATCCCCAGAAACCGTTGTTCCTAGAAACCGATGCAAGTGGCATTGCGGTAGAAGCAGTCCTTCTTCAAGAGGGAAGGCCAGTAGCCTTTGAAAGCAAGAAGCTTTCTCCCTCTCAAAGGAATTGGCCAACTCATGAATTGGAGTTGTATTCTGTTATCCATGCTTTGAAAACATGGAGGCATTATTTATATAGTTCAGAGTTTTATGTGGATGTAGATCATGATACTCTGAAACATTTTTGTAAACAGCCTGACTTGAGAGGCCACCAAGCTAGGTGGGCAGAGCTCATGCAAGAGTTTAATTTAACGATTCGGTACCGAAGAGGAAAAGACAATAAGGTTGCTGATGCGTTGTCTCGCATTATGCACAACCTGAGTTTCACGGTATTAGAGAGTGCTCTAATGACCGAGATCAGAGAAACTCAGAAGGTGGACGAGTTTGTCCAGAGCTTATGGCCTAAGGCTCATGTGTTAAAACCCGGGGAAAATGAAAAGGATGACCTGGCATCCAGAAAAGGCCAAACTTATGCAAGATATACCATAAGGGATGGTATGCTAGTTAGAAATGGCAAGGTGGTAGTACCTGGTCAAAATGATCTCAGGCAGAGAGTCATTCGACAATGCCATGATAGCCCGTGTGCGGGACATCCAGGTGTCGAGAAGACATATGATCTCGTGAAGCGAGATTTCTTTTGGCCAAAGATGAAAAAGCATATTCATGAATATGTGACACGGTGTTTCTTGTGTCAGGTAAGTAAGGCCGAGCGGGTGAAGCCACCCGGACTTTTACAGCCCTTGGAAATACCACTAAGTAAGTGGGAGAGCATTTCCATGGACTTTATTATAGGGCTACCTGCAACACAAGGAGGATATAATTCTATCCTTGTGGTGGTTGATCGTCTAACCAAGATGGCTCACTTCATTCCGACTAGAGAGTCTGTTAGTGCCCCGCAAGTGGCGGATTTGTTCATAAGACATATATTCCGTCTGCATGGATTACCTAGATCCATAGTGTCAGACCGAGATGTCAGATTTACCGGTCATTTCTGGACAGCGGTATTTGAGACACTGAGGACTGAGTTAGGAATAAGTAGTGGGGATCATCCGGAGACGGATGGTCAGACAGAGAGAGTCAACCAAACTTTAGAAGATATGCTGAGGGCATATGTGTCATTGAGGCAACATACATGGGACAAGTGGTTGCCATTGTTGGAGTTTGCCTACAATGATAGGAAACATTCCTCTACCGGGTTCAGTCCGTTTGAGCTGAACTATGGTTATAGGCCAGCCAATCCAACTATAGTTGGAGTACCTCAGAATTCCTTCGCACTCGAAGTCGTTGACTTCAGGAGAGTGTGCTAAGTTATCACCTCGATACTATGGGCCGTGGTTAATTCTAAAGAGAATAGGCAGTGTAGCCTATAAATTAGAATTGCCACAGGAGTGTAAGGTGCACCCGGTTTTTCATGTTTCACGTTTAAAGAAATTTTTACATACAGGTGACTCACTAATCGAAGGTGTGGTTTTGTTTCAGGAGATAGAGGATATTGCAAGGCGCAAACCAACAAGAATCCTGGACCGAGGAACAATGCAAATACGAAATCGAAAGATACCCACGGTGTTGGTTGCATGGCATGGTCAGCCTCTATCCGAAGCTACCTGGGAATCCGTATATCAGTTGCGGAGAGTGTTCCCAGACTTTATCATCGAGGACGCTGATGTCTGAAGAGGGAAGGAATGTTACGCTCTAGCCGAGGTAGCATGACCTCGGAAGAATCAGTCGACATTTCCCTTATAGGATCTATCTCCGTAATATATGTGTTTGTGCTTCATGTAAATGATCGGGAGGGATTTAATGTCAAGGTCCTAGGTGAGGGTTGATAGCACCAGACTAGATAGATCTGAGACCAAGGGCCTAGTGCTAAGATTGTGCCTAGGGGCAAGGAATTAAATGCATCCCAAGAGAGGGGTGAAATGTTGCATTAGGAAGGCCCTATATGGATGACATGTGGCATCTAGATCTATCTAGGGATTTGGGGTTTGCTAAGGCTAGAGAGAGAAGAGAAGGATTTGGTTCACGTGGATTTTGGTAACGTAGCTCTCTGCCTCGCTTGTGAGCCTTAGCAAGAAATACCTGGGAGGAGAATCATGGTGCTGCTCCCGTGATCTGCAGTAGAGGCTAGATTAGGAAAGATTGGTGACACTTGGACTGTCATCATCCATGATGTATTCTATCTGATTTTGTGTCGATTTACTGCCTCATATTAATACTTAAATCTCTCTGGAAAGTCAACTGGTTTTTTAGTGACAATCATATGTGAGCATAATATTTTGTAAGCATACATGAATTATCTAGTATCTATCAAAGTAAACTATTACCCAATCTTATTTTATTCGACCAAAGTACACTAGAATCTTTAATACTTAAATGTCTTTGGAAAGTCAGTCAGCTTTTAGTGACAATAAAGTTCAATATCACATCCTTCTCTCTATAACAAGCCAATAATATCGTACAATGAGTTAGTAATCAACATCTTACACAACAAAACCGTGACCTCCAAATTGCTGTCTTCTGCTGCCTCCTTGCACCTCCTAAATCTGTCAACCTGCTGCATATCACGTTCTCTTGGATCTATTGGATGCCAAAATGGGATCTCAAGGCCTCTCCTGTAAGCTCCTGAGTTGATGAAATCATAGTTCAATCTGTTGCATGATAAAATTGTTGGCCAGAAAATCACCTAGTTTATCTAGCACAAATTTGAGCCTTGAGTTCCCTAAACTAGTCAGAATCCTGGTTGGCCTTTGTAGACACTTAGCAGCTTTTAGTGCCGAACATTACATAGATGTGTCATTTCTAAACTGCCTTTTTAAATCTGTAGATATTTAGCAGCTTTTAGTTCAGAACATTAGATAGACGTGTCATTTCTAATATCAATGTAGATTGCCGGTTTACTTTACCTCTAGTCTTTCTGTAGTATGAAGTTGACGCGCTTCTAGTTCTTCATCTCCCTCCTCCGAGTTTTTAGTGTTTTGGACTGAGCAAGAATTTCCTTCTTTAGCTGGGCATCAAGCTGTTTAGGCACCTCAAGATGGTAAGTGATACTCTTCATAAACACAAATTCTTGCAACTACTATCATGGGCCTTAGGCCAGCGTTAAATGAAAGCAGAAAGGGAAAGATAGACCATTTGAAAAAGCCACAACAAACCTTGTTTCATTTTGACTCCAGCTGTGCAAGGGCACTTCTAGGAGAGGTATGTCGTGAGTGACAGAAAACTAAACATATTTGAGGGCTCAATGGCGACGTTGAAAGGTCCACTCACGACATGTTAGTGAAAGAACAGCCTCAAGCAGCCAGCAAAAGACAAAAGTCATTTAACCAAGGAAGACCCATCCAAAAGGTTAAGGGGTTTGAGAGAGCATCGATCAAAGCAATCAAAGGCTTGAGATTGACCCAATTCAATTTAAAGTTCACAACAAGGACTCAAATGCTAGTAGTAGCCATTGTTTCCAAAGCTCATAGTCCACTCAATCAACAAAACTTCACAGGATTTACAATAAAGTCCAATATTATGTCATTCTGTACAACAAGGCAGTAATCAACGTCTTACAGTGAGGCAGTAATCAACGTCGTACACACAGCATGACCTCCAGAGTGCTGTTTTCTGCTGCCTCCTTGCACCTCCTAGAACTGTCAGCCTGCATGTCTCTGGACCATATATCACGTTCTCTTGGATCTATTGGATGCCAAACTGGGGTCTCAGGGCCTCTCCTGTAAGCTCCTAAGTTGATGAAATCATAGTTGAATCTGTTGTATGATGAAATTGTTGGCAAGTGAATCACCTAGTTTATCTAGCTCAAAGTTGAGCCTTGCGTTCCCTAGCTGAACGCGCTCTACAAGACTCGCAACTTTCTTATTTACAGCTACGAGTTCAGATGCTGCTTGTTGGATTTCACTTTCACACGTGCTGGCCATCTGTTCAGAATCCTGGTTGGCCCTCTGTAGACATTTAGCAGCTTTTAGTGCAGAACATAACATGGATGTGCCATTTCTAAACTGCCTTTTTTAATCTGTAGATATGTAGCAGCTTTTAGTTCAGAACGTTACATGGATGTGTCATTTCTAATATCAATGTAGATTGCCCTTTTAAATGGTTTTATTTACCTCTAGTCTTTCTGTAGTATGAAGTTGACGTGCCTCTAGTTCTTCAGCCCCCTCCTCCATCTGTGCTCTAAGTGTTTCCGACTGAGCAAGAATTTCCTCTAGCTTTGCATCTCGCTTCTTTAGATGGGCATCAAGCTGTTTAGGCACCTCAAAGATGGTAAGTGATACTCTTCATAAACCAGTATTAACGCAAATTGTTGCAATTCCTATCATGAGCCTTACGCCAGCATTAAATGGAAGCGGGAAGGGCAGGATAGACCATTCGAAAAAGCCAGTCAACAAACCTTGTTTCGTTTTGACTCCAGCTGTGCAAGGGCACTTCTATTTCCGTGTGACTCTCTTTCTTTCTCATGTATCAGTCTCAACATTTCAGTTGATTCTGTCTGCACTTCCGTTGTGGTTTTCTCCTCAGCCTCGAGTAACACAGCTACTTGTGGTCTCAGGGATGTTTTGATGTCAACTCCTAATAAATCTTGCGCAGTTTCCCCTTTGGGATTCAAGCTAAGCTCGAAACGATTGCCAAGCTTCAATCTAACAGGAATGTGTAGGGATATTGTTAGTGCAAGCCAGAGAACAGTAAATTTTGCAAATTAGTACAGCGTAAGGTACCCAAGAAGATACCTCGGGACTAAATCGTTTGATTGAACCGCACTCATCTGAAGCTTCTTCAAAGATGTCGATGACACCTCTTCCATGTCCCATATTTCCTGATCCCTCTCTTTCCTTGACGTGGAAAGCGACTGCAATCGATCATCAACCCTTTGCAGTTCCCTAGTCATTCTTTCAAAACCCTCGACATTGACCGACTGAGCCGTAATGCTTTGGGCCAATGCCTTGTTTTCTTCAGTAATTGTAGCCACATCTGCATTCTTCGCTTCCGACAGCCGCTTCTGGTGCTCCACCTTTTTCTCTATGCTCGCCTTGAGTGACATCTGATTTTGAATCAGCGCCTCGAATTTACCGACATCACAGATCAGATTCGATTTCTTGTTTTCAATGACAAGTACGGGGTCTGGCTCGGATTTGAGTGATTGAAGTTTTCTATCGGTCTCTTCAAGTCGTTGCGTAAGTTCCTCACCATAACGATCAATCTCTTCGTTCTCTTTTGCGTTTTGCTCGCGAATTTGCTCATCAAGTCCCTCGGCGGCCGCATCTTCCCCCTGCAGGAAGTAATCGTAGCTCTGGGAAAGGTACTCAACAACATTCTCAGAGGATTCATCATCGATGACTCCGTCTCGTTGCAGCTGAACTTCTTCCTCCTCGTAATTCAGATAATCAACAAGCCATACAAGAGCGACGAGAAGATTTGGCCACGAATGAGGCGACCCCGCTGCATAGAGTGCACTCTTACTGATCTGGCAAGGGTAGCCCATGACTCTGAAGAAGAAAGGAACGTCGTCCTCGAGCTTGACCAATCGATAGGAGGGCTCAACCTGGCGAAAGAGGAATTCGATCATGTTGTGAATTTCTTTGCCAGAGGGGAGCGATTTGGAGGAGGTAGGGAAGCCAAATGAGTGGGAGGAGAGATATTCGACGATACGGCGCATGCAGGAGGTCTGGAAGGGCTTTTCATTGATGGGGCGAGGGTCAGAGCGGGGCTGAGTGCCCTTGCCATAGATGATGGAGGAACGACGGGAGATGGTGGGGCGAGGGGGGGGAGGGGGTTTAGCAGAAGAGGCGGAGCTGATGCGAGGAGGCTTGGTGATACGAGCTGCGTGGGAGGCTATGGCGATGGCGCTTCTGTTGAGGCGCGAAGGGGACGAAGGGGCGAGAGGCTGAGGCTTCATTGAAGAAGAAGAAAAATGAAGAAGATGATGAAGATGAAGATGAAGATGAAGATGATGAAGATGAAAATGAAGAAGAAGAAAAATGAATGAAGAAAATAAAGTTGGTCATGCGTACTAACAAATTTCAAAATTGATGACCCGGGAACATTTTTGAAAAGAAGGAAGGGGGCCCGGGGGCACTCCGCGGGTTGCGGACCTCGGTTCGGTCTTGTCTCCATACACACGGCAAGGTTGTGACGTCGAATTGGGCACCCACAGGCACCATCGAGGTGGCAAAATGCGCAACCAGGTTCAGTCCACATGCCCAGGTGTGCTCCCGCCTCGCTTTCCCTTCAAAAAAACAAAAATCGGTGCTCAGACTTACAGCGCGGCATTTTCTGGCTGGCTAGGTGCACTGCCCCAAGCTCCGGCATGTGCGTCACATCTTCGTGCTCAAACAAATCTCACCAAAAATTTGTGGATCCAAACCGCCATCAGAGGCCAAACCACCAATCGCATTGCACTTTACTTCACCTCGGACAGGTGGCAAAACGAGCATCGAGGTGCGCACACTTGGCCCCTGTGGAAACAACCCTTTAGAGGACCTCCCCACGCTGCAATGCAATGCTCAGAGGAACCTAGCATTCAAGTGTCCCGAGGAAATTGTAGACTATTTCAACGAATGGCATGAAGGATGGAAGGACTTGAGCCAATGAGAGTGTTCGAGCACTAGAATGCTAAACCAGAATAGCTCCAAACGCCCTACTGGGCTAGCAACTGAATGCTATGTTTCAACATTGAGATCAAGGTGGGGACACACTTTTAGGCTGCTAGTGGGGCTGGGCTAGCCCTACTAGCCCACGCAGGGAATCCCTTTTAGACAGCTCCTCGTATCAGCCCAGTGGGATTATCCCAGCCCCACTCATAGCTTGCTTTCGCAGCCCCATGACATTGCACTACATTTACTGCCTTCTCGACTCATTTTGCCTGCTACTACTAGCCTTGCCAAAATCATCATCTCCATCCGCATTGGGCTATTGGATTGGAAGAAGAGCAAGTCACCCTACCCTGTTTCAAAGTGCACACAGCAGGTTGACATGTTTGGGGATGGGCTGCAATGGGCTGCAACCTGATGTGGCCAATGCATTCAGTTCTGCACCCAACTACTAGCTCCAGACATGACACATAGGAACATGTTGGTGTTGGGCAACCTCTGCCTTCAACGCTCCAGCCACAGCACTCACACACGGAGCTACTCTCAGTAGGGAGACCCCAAGGGGCCACAAGAGAGAGACTTATCCAAGATGGGCTTAGGGTGGTTACACACTGCCACTACCTAACCTCCAATTTGGATATTAGTGTTGATACGGCAATAGGAGGCCGTGGTGATGGGGTGCCTGTTAAGGTGGGAATGGGCAAGAGGTTGAGACTTCATTACATAAGAAGAAGAATGAAGACGAGGATGAAGATTATCATGAGTAAGAAAGCTTGGCCAACAATCACAAGACGTTAGAGCTAATTTCAAAATTGAAACAGGATCCTTTTTTATTTGGAGGCCAGGGAGGTCTACTAGGGGACCCCCATGGTGATGGGCCACCTGATGAGATGGGAATGGGAAGATGGGGCAAGAGGCTGAGACTTCATTGCAAAAGCAGAAGAATGAAGAGGAGCTAATTTCCAAAATTGGAGTAGGAAATTTTTTTTAATGGGTGTTTGAGGGGGGTGGGGACGTTCTACCAAAGGGCCCAAAGTGATAGAGAGACTTCTCCAAGATGGGCTTAAAGGTCATTCCCATAGTCTTGCGAGCAAAGCTGCACAACTTCTTTGCAGATGGAGGGGAGGTGGTAGTCCAATGGAGGGAAGGGCTCCCCATAGAGCCATCCTCAATCTACCAAAACTCGTTCATAGCAGATTGTAATGGAGCTAGCGCCTCTGCCCCCCCCCCCGGCGAATGCAAGAAGCAAACCTTCTGTGCCCCTTTCAAAACTGGCACCTGCCAGTTTGCACCTAATGTAGGAGATGTGGGGGTGGGAGGAGGAAGAGATTGAGAGGAGTAAGAGGTTTTTTGCAATAGCTTGAGAGGAGGAAGAGTTTGCTTCCTGTCATACCAAATAAAGCTGAGCTTCCTAGGAAAAGAATTTTCGATGGGTTGCTAGACTCTCTACCTTCCTATCCATGTGGTCGGGAACCTTCTATATTGGAGCTTGATAAAACTCTCTAACAAGTAGGGCCCTTGTGGTCAACCAGGTTCTTTTGTCTATTAAAGCTTGGTATATTTCCTATTGTTGGTGTTTTCACAGAGGTGCAATTTTGTAAATTTAATGACATATGTGTAAGAGTACATTAGTAGGACATCGTTTTCAAAACTTTCGATAGGGTGTGGAGGCGACACATGAGATGAATCTCTTCTCCTTCTTGGGTGATCAGAATCTTAAATAAACTGTTACAAAATAAGGTGGGATGCCTACCTATCTTTCAATACACAGCACACTACTTTACAATTTCTTGGGTCTTTTTGCGAGCTGTGTGTCCTACTGGACTTACATCTTGGCTACCTGTTGGCTTGAACACCTATCTTGGGGGCATATTAAAGACCACAGCTAACAATCTATGCAAGCTGCCATTTATTTTGCAAGATAGTGTGGAGTAGCAAGAGAGGATGAGAGAAAGGCAATCGGGAATCTGCCCTAGAGCCGTATGGGCCAAGTGCTTTGTGAAATTGAGAGAGCGAGAGAGAGAGAGAGGTAAGAAAGAATAGGGTTGGCCCTCCCTTAAAAAGATGGAATGTACAAACAGCCAAAGGTTTGACTTTGGTCTTCATTGTTGTATGCACAAGTTTGGAATAGAAACTCTCTTTTCTCTTCAAGAATGTTTGAATGTTCTCTTGTTTCCTTTGTAGGGTGTTTGTTTTTGCCACTCCATCCCCCTTCATTCCCCTCTTCTCTTCCCCCCTCCCTTCTCTTCTTCCATCTCCCCTTCCCCTTTCCCCTCCATGGAAACACATTGCAACAATCCAAGAGTCTTAAGAGTAACACTTGAGGATGGTTTGTGCTTGTATTGCTCCCACAAGGAGTAGTTAGTAGGAGTCACTCCCTCGAAATTCCTTCAAGATCCCCATGATACACAAGTCACCATTGGACTATACATCAAACATTTGGTACCAACAACCCTTTCACAAGAGGGCAGTATGCCCTTCAAAATCCTACTTACCACACCATGTGATGATGCCAACACTGGGAGACATTTAGACCATTGACTACAAAAATGCCTAAGGTGGTAGTCCTAAATTGATTATGTGGTATGGACATAAAGGACCTAATAGATGCTAGCCATAAAGGCCTAATGGATTTGACTTTGACTAGTAGTCGAACAACTTCAGCTAAGGGTCAAAGACGGAAGTGTTATCAAAGATGGACCAACTAGACAGTTGAGTAGGATGGACTAATAACAATTAACTTTTGAGATTTAACCTACTAGAAAATGCTTTGAACTTGGGTTCTTGAGAATTAATTGAAATAGTTAATCAAAAGAGGGATGGACATGAGATAAAATGACAAATTAGACCTGCATTATAGTAGCATCTCAGTAGGCTTATGCTTGATTCCATCGAGTCCTTGAGGAGCATCTTGGTAGCTGGTTGCAAGTATTGTATTACTTAACACACTATTCGAAAAATTTGGCCTTTTTTTCTTAATTTGGACTTTTTCTAGTGCATGTACCTACATTATAGCAGCATCTCAATAGGCTTATGCTTGATTCCACAGAGTCCTTGAGGAGCATCTTGGTAGCTGGTTGCAAGTATTGTATTACCCCGGGGGATTCACAGGGGGAAACTTATGATATCACGTGAGTGTACAATAGGGGGTTTTTTTGAAATGAGGCATAAGCTTATACATTAGGGGTGGGGGCCCTTTTTTTTTCCCCAATATTGAATTTAAGCTAGGGGGACCATGTCATATTTAAGAAGGGGGGACATATAGGTTACCTTGGGTAACTAGTCCAAACAAGTTTGATTTTGTGTATGGTTTTAAATAGTCATAAGGAAAGTAACCTAAATTTGCTTATTGTGTAATCTAAATGCTTGAGAGAGAATGTAGATTTAAGGAAAGGTGGGGACATAATGGAATTTTGGTGGTATCTTATAAGCTTAAATAGGGGTGTTTTGTCATCCTACGTGGATCTTAAATAGGGGGTTTTCTTGAAGTTCATGCACGCAGGTGATGTCCCCCTTTAATGAAGAGTGAATCCCCCGGGTGTATTACTTAACACACTATTCTAAAAAATTGGCCTTTTTTTCTTGATTTGGACTTTTTCTAATGCATGGGAGACTCATCTGTCCTCTAGATACTAGGGTCTAATAATCACTCCATCCTCTGATACTCTCAAAAGTGATCGTAGTAGAACTGGATCTTGGTGGGGAAATCCTGATCCCCTCCCTAAAGTCGTTGACGTATAGAGCTGGAGTAGAAACCATATGATATGATTGATCACATCTCGTGGGAGTAAGGGGGACGGAGCATCCAAGCTACACTAGAAGGAGGGGAGTCAGTCCATCTGAATATCCTGACTAGCAAACCATATGGATATACATGCTTACCAGGCCATGCTAGCCCCTCTCTCAAGAAGTCATCTGGATGAATCTAGTGCCAACCTTGCAAGTCTCCAGTGAGGAACAGACCAAACCTTAAGAAAAATATGTTGCTGTCTGAAAGACGGCATCAATTTATAGTGGTGTCATGGTGAACTCTACTTATGTGATCTGATGAGGGATTGAGAAAGTTTATTAAAGTCTTCAAAAGACTGAGGGTTTTGTGAGAATGAATACAATGAGATGAATGGGTGGAGCATCTAAGCGGGCATCTGCCCCCAAGATAAGGAAAGCATATTAAACATAAAACCCTGGTACAAAGTGTTTGAGCCCATGGAGAGGATGGGAGCTATAGCGTGGCATCATTGTAATGATTCTTAGTACACTATCTAACTTAAAGGAACTAAGTATAAGAGAGGCCTCGGTGATGTACGGGGCTGCAAGGGCAGAAAATCCATGATGCAATGCTAACATCAACAGTCAATATGTGTGGTCCCCTATGGCCTCCTAGCCATGGCCTTGGGTCGTACAAGGCCGCCACACCCGTTGGCCGTGTCTCTCATCTAGTGATGGATCTTTGTGTCTTGACACTTAGGGTTTCAATAGTTACCTTCTGGTGTTATTGCTCATGCAAAAAGTTGTGGACTATTTTGCTTTAAGGATCTGGCGATCTCCAATGTATAAATCTCTTGTGAATACATAATACAAAAACAAAATATATTTTCTGCCAAAAAGAAACAAAAAAAGAAGCAAGGCTACACCCCCAATGGTGGCTTCCATTTTTGTGGCATGAGGAATTTTTTGTACTTACTACTAAGCAGGCATGGACCGATGACTTAACCCCACATGTATTCCTCTTTGCAAATGTTGCTCGTGGAATGATTTTGAATCTATGAAGGCCTCTGACCCAAATATTGTGTATAACCTTCCACAACTAGATTTTCCAATGGTGGGTACCTCCTATGCACTTGTGGCATAGATGGAGGAGGTCAACAATACTTTCACAACAATCCCAGATCTAGAAGTAGTGGCCGTGATGCATTTTTTATGCCTGCTCATCATTTTGCTATAGGACATTCCTACACAAGAGCCCACCATGGAGGAAAATTGTCGACGACTTTGCTTGGAAATTGCCTTCGACATCAACACCGGCCTCAATTTCCACAAATTATGCGCCTCTATTTATGTGTCTGTTATCTTCATGGTCATCACATTCATACCTTCAAAGATATGTTTGAAACACATTTTTGGAAGCCTCTCTATCCATTTTTCCATATTTCCCAAAGGTTGTTCAATCACCACCACATCATGAATAACCCCTTCAAGTTCCACATCATGCATAGAGTACAATCCACGGATGGATTGTGAGCAAGAAGGGGTATGTTCACCACCATGGGTAAGAGTCTACACAAGTAGCCATATAATTTGCAAAAGATCTAGGCTCATGAATTTCACCAACCTACTATGGAGAGAGGTGTGGGATGAAGCGTTGGTCAAAGAAATCTTGGATTCTTATGACAAAGAAAACCATAGTGTCATTATCAACAAACACCCATGTCCACCTCAGTACACGGTTGCTGAAGAAAGCCTTCAAGCTCAAGTCATGCTACAATCTTGGGAAGCTTGTTGATGCCAAATGGTGTGACGTAGATTTCGATGGTGGTAGCTATTCATCCTCACAAGGCTACCTCATCAATAAAGCGTTTGAGAAAGCCTAAGGATGACATGTAGGTTCTTGTTTGAGTTCATCGGGCTGAAGAAGAGCATGGGCTATGTCCCATGGCAATATGTGGCGTGGATGCTTATAGTGATGGAGGAGAACTTACCTGTGGATTGGCTCACCATCTTCAAGATAGCGTTTGAATCCCAACTAAGGGTGGTATAGGGGCTAGATGCACTACAAGCTCGGCCCGCACCTCTGCATGCTGTAACACTGTCTCATGATAGGGTGGGTGCATGGCCAAACACACTCCTAGCACCAGGTGGAGTAGGCCCATCAGGGGCCCAAAATGATGAACACCCAAAAGGGGGCAAACAAGGAGACGAGTGCATGGAGGAGCAGGGGCAAGACGAGGAACAAGGACAAGGATAGTAGGGCAACATCCAACAGGATCTGAGCAATAAGGATGGCTCGAAGCAACAAACTAACAAGAGTATCAAGGAGAAGGAACATGAGCGGGAGCAGAAAGATAAGGGTGCAGGAGAGGCACAAGAAAAGACGCCGAAGCGGAACAAAAATGAAGACACCTTCGAGCAATAGAACCAGGACAACTCGGAGGGGATTAGCGAGAAGGGCACCTTTGAGGAACCAAAGGAAGGAAACCCGAAGGGGAGCAACAGAAAGGGCACCTCTATGAGCTTAGCACAACAATTTGCTAAGGGGGTAGAAGGCAATAGAACGCCCGAGCACCAGCAAGAAGAAGAGGTTGCACCCAAAGAGCAAAGGGAGACTGAAATAGCGGGCAAGGGCAATACCTTACAAAAGCCAGCCAAGCAACAAATTGAGTAGCACAGGGGTGGTACCATTCGGACCATCACCATTACCTTGCACGTGCCTCCCTCGCCTCTACGAAGCCTGCCCTTGTGTCGAACCATTTCCCCTGGATCCAATGCTAACCCAAGATTATCATCAGGATCGGGTGGGCTACCACTAAGTCCTAATGGCAATCGATCCCAAACAACACTAGGCAGCTTGGGCCTAGATAGAAGTGCTCGAAAAAGAGAATGCCTGGCTACAAGAGGCTACTCCTGAGAATGAAGGTCTCAAGGAGGAGAATGCACACCTAAAAGGCAAGCTAGAGTGGTAGGCCCAACTTCAATGACTCATTTGTCTCCTCTAGGTTCCACACCCAAACAAGCTACCTCGCTTTGATAGCCACCAAACCATGATGGCTCAAATGATTAGGCTAGTGTGCATGAGTTTTAACTACCAAGCAACCAGGTGAGCACAGTGGGGTAGCAGACTGAAGGCTGACTAAAGGCTGAGGTATCTTACAGATGAAGGCAATAGAGGGAATCATAGCCTACGCTCTCCTAATGCTCAATCTAGTAGTCCAAGTAGAGTGCAGGAGCACAACCACACAAACATACTGCAGTACAAGTTAAAATTTTGGTAGACACAAGTGATGTGGGAGTGTAGATTGAGCATATTTTGGGGGCGGAGCCCATTTTGCCGACACAGGATCTCCCTATAGCCATCCCAACTTCGGAACGAGTTTCGGGTCGAGAGGAGATGCCTATACAATATCAGGTCTATTGGTAGATGGAGGAAATGGAGTTCACTGCTCCCCTACAAACTATACATCAAGGTATCATGAGGCCAATGTGGCCTATTATATCGGTATATGACCAAGCAATAAAAGCCTTCCACCTTTTTGTTGAAGAGTGCATCAACGTCAGCATAACAGAGTGTGTGCGAGGAGCAAGTTTTTCGAGCGAGTTTTGGAGCAAGTTTTTTTTGGCAACCCACTATTTCTTATTCCACCTATTCTAGTTAGTCCTCTCCCTCCCTCTCTCTCTCTCTCTCTCTCTCTCTCTCTCTCTCTCTCTCTCTCTCTCTCTCTCTCTCTCTTGTGACATCTCTCTCAAGTATTCAAGGTTGAGTCCAACTATGTCCAACACTTGGATTGTGGGATATGCCTTTGAGGCATCTTGGGATTGTTCCTACCATATTAAAACTGCTCTCTCTCTCTCTCTCTCTCTCTCCCTCCCTCCCAACCCTATGTGTGTGTGTGTGTGTGTGTGTGTGTGTGTGTGACATCTCTCTCAACTATTCAAGGCTGAGTCCACCTAGGTTCAACACTTGGATCATGGGATATGCCTTTCAGGCATCTTGGGATTGTTCCTACCACATTAAAACTTCTCTCTCTCTCTCTCTCTCTCTCTCTCTCTCTCTCTCTCTCTCTCTCTCTCTCTCTCTCTCTCTCTCCCTCCCTCCCTCCCTCCCTCTGTGTGTGTGTGTGTGTGTGTGTGTGTGTGTGTGTGCGCGTGCGCATGTGCACGCGCGTGAGTGCATATATTTCTCTCACCCCCCCTCTCTCTCTCTGTGGTCTTTAGCAATTGTACATGGCATGTGCTTTGTAAACTCAAAGCCTTGCATTCTATTTTTGCATGATGGGTTTTGCAATCATTGGCCAATTAACAATGATGGTTTGGGTTTGTGCTCTAGTTTTGTGTAAGAAGAAGAAACCATTAAGAACAACAATACTTCTATGAAAGAAGAACAAGCAATGCATTCAAATCCATGCTAATCACACATTTTTTTGGTGAATTGAACCCAACATAACAAAGGACACAATACTCCGAATTTCTCCATGATATTGGTGTATGATACATAATTGCCCCTGGAATTATGTTCCAAGGAAAAAAGCAAATAAATAGTTTTACTACATATTTGGGGTTCTGGAATTTTCTCATGTTGCCGAAAATTACTTGCAAATTGTCATCTAAAAGCATGGGTTAGTGTATGAACATGTTCGCATTGGCATCCCCCAAACACGCGGAGGTACACAAAATACAAATGCTTGCATGCAAGGAATGCCTTCCCCTCCATCACTCGATCCATGAAATCTTGACAACTACATGATGGGTTCTTGGCAACGTTGACATTATAACTTTCCCCCGTCACTCTAGAGTTTTCAATATTTATCTTGAAAACTTCATGTTTCAAGGCTTTCAATACTGTGTGGTCCGTTACTGTTGCTTCTAGAGCAAGGGTGGAATTGAGACTCCCGGTTGATATCTTGGCGCAGATGCATTCAAATGACACTCTATCGATGCCTTGTGTAGAACAAATCCTCCTGTCTCTAGGGAGTTTATCTCATTCTTAGTGAGATTTGTTCCACAAGCTACTGGCCATACTTGCAGAACTTTGGCCGGGGAATTTTCGATCGACGAGCATATATTCCAGGTATGGTCCACATGGTCATTGCAGAACCACATGTATTGCCTTCACGAGCCCGCTTGATTGCTTGGTTTCCCTTGCGAGGTGGACCACTCAATCATCCCCCAAAAGGATGGAGCTGGCACTCCTACTGCTGTGTTCTTGATATTTTTCTTACACTTCCCCTATCGTGCCCCTAGCCATCCTTGACATTGCACTCTGTTGCGTGGTGGAATCCTTCTAATTGCCCATACGGTATTGTGAACTTCAATCTCCACCACCTTCTCCAGAGATGTGTTGACCGTCATGGGCTCCCTTTCCACTTGTTCCGCTGCGCTTTCAAAGTTGAGTTGTCTTGCTCCTTTCTTGCGAGGCTAGTTTGTTGCCACAAATTCTGTCCTGTGAGTGGCATTTTCCTCCTTTGTTGTCACCTTATTGATGCTTTTATGCTTACGAGCCACTATTATGTTATAGCCCCTAAATTCAGGCTCTTGATGCATAGGAGTGCCACTTATGACACCCTTCACCATCCTCGACGTTGCTACAGGGATTTTCCCTTGCTGAGTTTGCCTCGCAAGGTTCTTTGCACTAGGGCCAGTACCATGGTACTTCCCTCCAATGAATGCATGTCTCTTGGTGCTTTGCAACAATGCATTGGCCAAGTCACTGACACATGCATTGTATAGATTCAATGTCCCCTTGAATCCTTGGCAGCCAGCCAACTTGCATGTACATGCTTAGCAACATTTGTCGTGGGCACATGCGATATGTCCTCCGCGTCCTATAAAGAGTGAAGTACAGTGAGTGGTTCATTTGCAAAATTTGGTGGGAAAATAAAATTTTGTATTTGTGAATGGATACACCAACAAAGTGCTTCTGCCAACGTGGATATCAAACATGCCACCAGCTCAGCCAACAATCCATCACAGGGATGTTCAAATCCGAAACCTTCCTTGTGGCCCACCAAGCCCAAATGTACCTTTGTTGTGTGGTTGCATCCTCTTCTGTTGATGCACACCTCCACAATCCGCACAGGCATTTGTGCTCATCTTGGAAGCTCCTTTGCACGTACTAGGAGGTGTGTATCTATAGGCTTTGCTCCCAATGGAAAAGGCAAGTCCTTTCATGGCCATGCATCATGTTCTCTCGTCCATTATTGAAGACTGTTCGTACTGCCCTCTAGTTCGCGCTAGCCTCATCTGCCATGAAGCCTTTAAAGTCTGTAGTGGGGTGCCCACACTTCTCCATGACATCATTTAGCTTCAACCAGAAAATGATCCGAGCCTCAATGTCCTCTTTCATCTCGCACACGGCAATAGTCATCGACTCTTAGACGTTGCATCATACAACTAAAGTTAGGCATAAGCATTATCCTTTCAGTGCTTGGAGGGAATGTAGGAATACTAGCATTTGCCTTACCTCGGATCATATACGTGAGCAGCCATCGTTGTCCACCCACATATGTGATGTACATGGTCTTGAAACATATCCAGTTATTTCGTAGATCTCCACCACCAGTGCAGCACATGCGGTTCACTAGATCTAACCTCGAAGCAAGCCCTGTTGTCAACATCTTGAAGATAAAGCATCTGCTTTCATAATTGACTGCTTGACTAGGGAAGAGGCTCCCATGGAAAAATTTGTAAGCACATCTTTTGCTTCAGCTTTAGGAGTCTGGACTCCATGCCTTCATCACTTTAGGCGCGAGCACAACGTACCATATGCTTGAACCTGAGCCAGGTTGTCCATTCGACTATGCATTGTGTTGCTTCTAAGAATGCAAAGAAAACACATTTGCGTGTAGTTGCCATTGGGTTGGCCCTGTATGGTTTACCTGTGCCTTTGGACAAGAGGCTCCAACTCCTCAAGCATTGCCATCAACTTTGCCATGGCCCATCATCGACAAGCTCTTGAAGCATACGTGTCGACTCCTGAAGTTGGCTGACCCTGCACTAGGGGCAAGATGACCTACAAGTAAGTGAATTGTGGGGATTACATGTGGAATGACAACGATTAGATGACAAGCTTGTGTACGAAGTGATTGTTTATTGAAACCACTTTCGGTTTGCAGGATTGTCACCACTCTGGATTGGGGGATGAAGCCCCCGAGGGCAATCAATGAGGAGAGGTTGTATAGCCTCGCAATGTTAGGGTTGACCGAAGATGATAAAGTAAGGTCTATGGAAGCTTTGGCAAGCGACGACAAGGGGATGCGTGTCATGATGGGCATTCTTGAGCGTATGCTTTAGCACACCCTAAACCCATTGTGAATAGGCTGCTTTGCTTTTGAATCATGTTGTCATTGATTAATTGATGAACACTTGTTTTGGGTGCTTTTTTGTAGATGGAAGTGTGGTTTTCAGGACAAGGCTGAGATGGGAGACACTGTGGTCCAAAATGCATGAAGCTGGACTCCACATTTTATGGCACTGGAGAAATTTCTACTCAATTGAGTGTGACAAGAATAAGTTCTTTAGACACACGCAAGAAACTAAGTGCAAACACAAGGAGCACCTCTTCATGCATGTCCATAAAAATTTCATGCCCGGTACTGCCTTGACAGCCCAGGAAGGCGCAAAGCTAGCAAGCTGGAGGCATGTGTATTGTATGCTTTCATGACACACATTTATTTTTGAAATGTATATGTGTTTCATAGTGGAGAGACTAACCTAGCGGGCTCAGCCTTTTGGAAGTGCCAGTTTCATGTCCACAAAAGTGGCGAACCGGGCCGTGAGCCATTTGCTAGGCGAGTGCGAAGATTGGGCCACAATAAATGATCCGGATGCATCAATGTATGAGGAGTTCTAGTTGGATCAAAAGTGGCTAGAGGAAGTGTACAAGAAGTGCCCACTATTCTTGGATTACCTTGAAGGGGAGCACCCATGAGAGGAGAAAGAAATGTACATGATGTACAACAAACTAAGGGGGCACAAAGAACTACAGAAGCCTGCAATGACAGTATGTACAAACTCAAGTGTCCCCCAAAAGATTTCTCTTCCTGGGTTATTTTATGTACTTACAAAGGACTCTACACTACAAGAAAGTGAAGCAAGCAAGGTCGGGGCGCTTGCATCTACTATAGTGGGCAAGAAAGTGGTTGAAAGAACGAGGGGGCAAAAAAAAAGATTGACAGGCCAGATAAACCCAATAGACTTGGACAGTCCCACACCTAAAGGTACGAGACAATGTATTAGCGAGGTATTAGCTTCTGTAGAAATGGAGCTACTGGTTGCACAAGTTGGAAGCACCGGAATAGGAGCTGCAAGGGGAAAAGCTCAATGTGGAGATCAAGGTGAGGAGGAGCTTCGTGTGGTAGAATTCCTAGACACTGCACAAGGTAGGCTCTTGATGAATTACTGACACAAAGTAGTCAAGTGGGACCGCTGCCAGTTGGCCCTCAATCCACCAGTGCAAGTGGAGGTACAACTACGTCCACACATCCAAGCCAAACACGTAAGTAGCATGCTCCTTTGTTTTTTTATTATTGTCCTAAACAACATTCTAAAACATAATTTTCATTAGCTGCTGTGGCCACAACTGCAAACATACAAGCATCAGGTGGGTGCAAAGAGAACGAGGACCTGCCAAGAGAGTGCGAACAATCCACTTGTAAGTACCGTCTAGAAGCAACAAGATCCATGCAAATCAATAATCCATTGTTGAGGCACTTGTAATTGTGAGTTTCTTGATTTGCCAATTGCCCAAGCCTACACTATTATGCTAAAATTTTGCAGGAGCTTGAGAAGCTTATTAGTAATCTTGTTATCGAGGCAATAACAATGCAAAATCATGTACAAGAACTATGTAAGGATACATGCACTAAACCTGCTAGGAGTGGGTGATCAAGTCCAATGCTAAACTACAAATTTTGCAATGGCACTAGACATCACCGAGTCTCATGAAGATCCAATGGCCAATGCAGGGATGGTGAATTGGCTTACCAACCCTGAGTGGCCTCCAATCAACATCAGCTCACTATAGCTGTGGCCACCTCAAGGGCGATAAAATTTTAAAGACCAGTAGCCAACCTCCCCTCCCCAGACCTCTATGACAGATGACACTGGCCCTTCTCATCCAATTCACCCACGTCCCTCACTCCGAAGAAGGTACCATCATCATTGACGATTGCAATGGCTTCAACCCACAAGCATCAATGTTTGAGCACCTATTGGTCGTTGCAAATCCGTGAGGACATGGCTAAGGGTAGCCAAGGCAAAATGTTAGCCCTCGGGTTAGGCTAATGTGGAGCCATGGTTGAAGTGCAATCATCGAGTGCTGACCTTGAAAGGGATGAAGTCCTGACAAGTACCATTTTGCAGCAAAGGTGCAGACCAATTAGTAGTTTGTGGCATGATGCGTCGACTGTGTCTGGACTTAGAAGTCAGTTTTGTTAGGTAAATGATACGATTGTAACAAGCAGAGAAGAGAACAAGAGAGCAATGTGCCAAGTTCTTTTCCTCTAACCTGAGCTTGCTAGGATAGAGAGTGATGAGTGTTCATTGCAAGTTGAAGCGGCTTGGTTGCACTTAGATCCACATAAGTTGATTCAATACCAATTGATTCCGTTATTGTTGTCCATACACTTGTTTGTATTAATGAATTGGTTAGTATTCTTTAAGTGTGTGTATAACTTGCTATTCTCCCATCACCATACAATTCTCCTGTGACAACTAACCCTGAACTCCGAGTGCTGGATTGGGTTAACACCGCACACCTTTTCCAAGCTAGTCACGTGTGAGGGAACCAAACCGTCCCACACAAACCCAAGGTCTTTGAATTTCAAGCATAGGAGTGGCCATGGATATATCGCTTATAAAATTCAGGTTGGGTTAAAGATATGCTAGAAAAAGGAACCTAGAAATGAGAGCTTACACAAGGCCAAAGCATCCATATCTCAAGAATTAGAGCTTGCTATACCATTACAAAGCTAAGAAGGGTAGGAAGGAATTTGAAACAAATCTATTGGAAGAAACATTAGTCTAAAATTGGGTATTAAGAAAATGTACCTTGATTTCAAACAATAGAGAAAAGCTAGAGGACTTCGTACGGAAAAGTTTTGCATTGTGGTTTCCCCCTCATCAAGATGGAAAAAATTATGTCAACCAAGCCATATCCAGCCAGTCACCGTAGCAACGCACGAGTTCGCACTATACTTGTGAGGTGCTTGTTAAATGGCTACAAACTATTAATTAAATGCATTGCAAGAGGTTAATATGATAAGTGTGTATTTATCGAGGCGTGTGTGCTCGCACACACACATATGTATGTATGTATGTATGTATAGGAAGTGATGAGGGAGGGCTCGTGTGAGGAAAGGGCTGAAGAGAGAGGAAAGGAGAATGAAGGACAGAGCAAGGTCTCTGCACAATGAGGGAAAGGAGGGATTATTTCAAGGGATAAGCTGCAGACTTGGCATAATTTTTGACCTTACTTTTAGGTTAATCACATTCGGCTAGGTTTACTTATTGTAATAATTGAGAGGCACAGGGGTAAAAGACTAATTAATAAGGACTTTCCAATTTTTTAAACATGAGGGGTTACATACTAATGGGATCCTTTGCATTGACCCATTGAATATGTGCTACCAAACAATGATAAAACTTTACTCACATCTTACCTCCACAAATACACATAAGTTTGTGCTTAGAACCCCTTACAAACCCAAAGTTTATGCTTTTTAAAGAGTAAGGGGAGACTTTTTCTTTCATATCAAGACTCTCTCTCTCTCTCTCTCTCTCTCTCACACACACACACACACACACAACAAAGGAAGAGATATACATTTTCTAAAAATATAAGGAATAAGTGAAGTCTCTTTCAGCTTTGACTAGGCATGGTGGAGCATTAGAATGTGCAAAACAACGCTCAAATGTACGCAACGACTCATTGTCATGAAACCCATAAGCTCGTGTAAATGACATGAGGGACAGCTTATATATTTTAAAATGCTTAGTGTTTTTATTTGCGTTCTTACCAACGTAGTTTACCACCATAAAAGGGTGAGAACAAGCCAAATAGAAATGTGACCATGAGTCAAACAAGATCCTCACGAGCTGGCTGTGGAGCCCTTAGGAAGAGATCATCCACAAGAGTTTGAAGGCGATCCTCTGAGCTCCCTCCAGCAGCTTTTCTCGATGCATCTCTCAGTTTGGCCACCTTTGCCTTCATTTCCTCTGCAGTTTGCCCTTCCATCAGCTCTCGGACTGACCTCTCTACCTCCCTTCTGTTCGTCTTGTTTTCCTCGTCCCTCCTTATCTTCCACTCATTGGCTATCATCCAGCAGTTTGTTATCTGGTCGAGTGATTGCGGCCATCCCAACAATGGTACCCCCCTGCTTATGCTTTCCAACGTAGAGTTCCGCGAGAAGAACCCTGGCACCGCTGGATGTGCCAGGACTGAAGCTTGCGGCGTCCAGCTGATAACCTTCCCTTGATTCTTTGTTAGCTGCGCAAATCCTTCCGGTAACGCTTCTGACGCATCCGTCACATCTGATTCGAGGCCGAGAACTGAACCTGGTCTAATCGCCCAAAGAAAACGTCGCTCGCTAGCTCTAAGGCCGAAAGCGATCTCTTGGACTTGTTCGATCGAGAGGTTGGTCACACTCCCGAAGGAAATGTATAGAACTGATGAGTTGGGTTGCATGTCTAACCACTGTGCACACTCATCTTCTTTCCACAGACTCGTCCCAACGTCAGCGTCCGGAGAAATTTCGTCCTGAAGAAAAGCCGACGGTAACAAAGGACCCATCACCTTGAATTTTTGTAGAGCTTTGTCTAGCTCCTCCAAAGAGTTTCCAATCACACAGAATGCTTCATCGATATTCCCAAACTGCTCTTCGATCCAGTTTTTAAGCCATAGCAGGCCAGAAGTTCCAAAACAACTTTCAAACGGGAGATACGCAGGATGCACCGGTGAGACGCCTGGAATACAAGTGACAAGATCCATCGGCATTTTGGGTCCAAAAGCCTTAACTGCACCGGCAATGGATCAGGCAGCAGGGGTCAAACCTTAGACACAAATGTACTCTTTGCTTTACTTTAGATTGCAAATGGGAACTGATTGTATACCGGTGCCTTCGAAAGGGTTGAAGCCATTCGAGGTCAGTTCGCCGGCATGATGATAAATCGTGAAAACTGCAGCAGACTGTGGCCAAAACAGGACTCGAGGATCTTAAGTTTGTTGGTCACCTCTCGCACCCTCGACAAGAAGCAATCGCCGATGAAGCAAGTGATTGGGGGGGAGTCAGGGAGAAGTCGCTGGAGCACGTCCTCAAGCGCTCCTCCAATCTCTTCGATAGCGGGTCCGAGGTAACCGGCGGCAATATCTCTGTTGCAGTGAGGAGGCAAGCTATCCGGAATTCCCACTAAACGAATATCGGGTTAAAGATCATGAAGTTGAGAGATAAGGGCGAGGTGGTGATCAATGAGGATGAGGGTAACATGAATTCCACGAGAGGCCAATTTCTTGGCGAGGATCATGAAGGGGTTGACGTGGCCTTGAGCTGGGTATGGGAAGAGGACTGCATGCGGTTTGGCCAGGGAAGCCATGGAAAGGAAGAAGGTGGAGTTGCTGATCAAGCTTCTTTAAAATGTCATAATTTGTACACTTTATTGTAAGATCCGCAACTTCCAATCTAGAAGAAGGTGGAAGAGGACAAAAGTAAAGCCAACGTTTTTGGCCTGCCTTAGGGGAAGGCTTTAGTGGGTTTCACACCCCTCCACGAACACGTGAACCCCAAAACCCGCATCCCCAAGCTGAATAATAAGATACCCCAGCCATCCACGATCCTATTCACAAGATGTAGACATCTTTGGTTTAGATAATAAATGGAGTACCTTTGTTACATCAATGAGGGTAAGCCAATTCGTAAGGTCATGAGAGTGGCTTTTGTGGGCTATGTATTCGAATCCCAGTTGTGCATGCAAATTGGTTTGGTGGTCACCCGAAATTCTTGTTTGCCTATCCATGAATCAGATTTCACGTAATTTTTTTAGACAGGGTAGGCGGACTAGTATAAAGAGGAGAATGCGTGGGCATGCATTATTGGAGGACACACCATCTATCGATTTGCGAGCAAATGGGTGTGAAACCCCCCATAGTAAAGGGTTGCTTTGTTTTTTAAAGGGAAAATTATGTTTTAAATTAAGTTATTATTCACCTCTCTTTGGATTGGTTGTCCCAGGTTTGGCAGCATGTAATGGTGATTCTCCGTCCTGTTCTTCACACATTTTTAGCATGTTCTTGATAATGGTGATTTTCTACGGTGATTTTGCTCCTCGAACATGTGGAATCCATACTGTGATATGTTGCAATAATTGTGAAGAGAAAATTTAGCATATCAGGTGCGGTGATTCCATCGGGTGTGGTTTTGTTATTGGAGAGAAAATTGTGGATAGTATTCCCAATGATTGCAGTGATGGAACATCTGTGTTGGAGTTGAAGGTATTGTTGGCCTATAAATTGCACGGTTCATGGACCCTGCGAATCGCGTACTCTCTCTAGAGTCTTTTTTATCTGCATGTTTTTGTAGTTTATAACAGTCATGGTAGACGATCAAGCTTCCCATGACTCGATGGATACCCAAAGTTCAAACTTCAAAACAGGTGAGATCCTTGAGATTCCCCCAATATTCTCCCTTTGTGACTTCTTGTTTTCATATTCATGCTTCCTTCTTTTCTAATGAGCATGTTCTTTTCCTCAAAGCTCGCCAATAAATGTGCCAAAGACTTCGACAAATACATCGATTAGGCTAGTTCCACCATCAGAAGGTATCAGTTTTCCTTTGGTTGTATTTTTATTGAGATGCCGTGTCAAATGATGGGCCATGCAGACCTTGGCGAGTTAATCATAAACATGTAACATAGACAATTAGTGCACATAGGGGTGTTTTTTCAATAGGACTACTTACATGTTGTTTACATGCATGAGGGGACTTATTAAATAGCAACTTAATGTAGTTTATATATGTAGGTTTAAGGAGGGGTATCTAGATTTTAAGTTTGAAAATTTTATACATGTGAGAGGGGTTTCATCAATTACATGAGAATATATAAAAATAAAAGAATATGGTGATTGCAAAAAAGATAGAGCACTATGCTGCCTTTATAAATACTGCAACCTCTTCCATAAACTCACCCCTTCCCCAAACACCAGACACCATAGACCCCCTCAAACCTGTAAGTCTTCATCCCATACAAGTTCAAGCAAAACACATCACCCAAAAGTGATCTTGCTGATGGTAATGGCAGATTGATCCTCTCAGACTATAAAATTTCTACATGTACTTCATTACCAAACTCAACTGCACAGATAGACCCAGTTCCAAGATCAAGTACATGAATATATAATTTCCTATTTTCAGTATTTATATCCACTCATCAAACTCAACATCTGTACAAAGACTCACATCCAGAGAATTTTTCTTCTGGGAGGTCTTCCATTGCTGGTAACACAACACCCTGCCACTCTTCATCATTTACATACAACAATAGGTGCCACACACCTTGTGCTTCAAAGTTGAGGATTTCTTCAAACTGAAAGTTCTAGCTGAACCACACTATATCATACTGTGATTCTACCTCTAAACAAAAATACATTGTTTTGTTTTTTTCATCTCCTCTACTTACTCCTCTACTAGTGTCCTACTATCTCCTTCCACAATAAATATCTACAGAATCAAACCCCACATTCAAATCACTCCGATATGATATCTACACTCTAATCTTAAAAAAATATATATTCTGGTATCATATCTATCTCATAAAATAGATCTCTCGGCCACTGGCTCCTGGGAAACTCCAATCCTGCAGCTACCTCATCTGTTATTTGTAGAATAAGAGTCCACCGCTCCTCTATGACTTCATTGTATATTATTTCATATTACACATGTCGTGATATAAAAATTGCCTCCACCTGGTGGTTTATTTCAAGCACCAGAAACATCTTTCTAGTTACACCAAGATTATTAATCTTTCCCTGACTTGGAAGACTCTTAGGTTGGATATGACTACAACCTCCAGATCTTGCTACCCACAACTTCTATAAGTGCAAATTTAGCTCTTTTGGCTTCTTTTTCACTCTTCAAGCTTTCCAGATAGTGCTACTACCTGTCTCCTCATCGTCTACAGTTCCTCTCAGGGCACACAGTCAGGTTTTCAAGAAGCACCCAACCATAGATGCACTACATCTTTACAAGCCATGCATGGAGTTATACACCACTATAGTCTCTCTGTCGAGAATTCACCATCCACAAGCTCCCATTTATTTCCTTAGACCTGAGTTGAGCCAAGCTCGGGTGATGCAGCTCACCATCCTCTGTTCATCTCTACTTATCAGCCTTACCATTAGCCCATAAGTAGCTGCACTCCTGCTGCACCACCACCCACCATCCACAGGTCTCCCCTCCAAGGCAATAACCATGTCCTCTATTATCCTCTAATCACACTCATTTCTCTTCGCGACTTATCTTATGCTCATGGAACTCGATGTGTCTCTTTTAAGAACCTCTAGCCCTTGTAGTAGCCATTCTCTTCCTTCACATAGTGACTAGAGCAGTAGGCTTTGCAACTTCTCCTTTGCATAGCTTCCACCTTTGTCGCCCATGATCTTCCACACCAAATAGTAGCGGTATCCCCTCCAAAAACCAGAAGCTTCCCTGCTAGCAACTTGCAATAGCACATCAACCTAAGTCCTCCAGACCTGCAATTGCGATCCCTGTCTGCTCCATTGCGCACACAAGCCCCTTCGTGTGAAGATAACCAGCAGTGTTTGCAGTGGCCTTTCTCTCCTTTTCGATCTGAATTCACCACCTTGCTACAATCTCGAAGCACCCAGAGCCTATTCTTTCTTAACCTAGAGTCCCTTTTTGCCAAGCATGTCGTCGAAAATCTCCATCTTGTCACGTACGTATAGTCATCATTGGCAGCTTCCTTGCTCACACTATTAACACCCAACTCAGTACTAAGAAATCAAGACCTCTGCAAGCGCCACCTGCTCCTCTGTATCTTCATCCCCGAGCATCGAAGATACCTTTTGCACCAAAGCATACTGTCAAAGACCACCCCTCCGATCACAATTCTCCTCCTCATAGCGCTCCCTTACCAAAAGTCTGCAAGCCCACCCACGATCAGCTTCCCTTCCTCTGGCCTTGCCTATTCCTTCCACCATCACAATGACCTCCTTTTTCTCGCTTCTTGCAGTCGCGATCCCCCCTTAGATCACATAGCTGCCCTGCATGCAATCCAGAATCACGAATCCCCTCAGCGCGTAACACCTTGCCATCCAGAAGCTTCAGAAAAGTTTCACGTACTCACGTTCACATGCACACCCTTCTTTCCAAATCAATTTATCCACCTTAGCAATGACATTTTACCACTCTCAAAGATTTTCTCCCAAGTTCATATACCAAGTATTAAATACTCCTCTTCCAAACCTTAGACATTGATGCACACATGGCTCTAGTTAGGCATTCAACCACTTGCATGCCTCTTCTAATCTCCTTAAATCAAGCCAACTCGACTCATGGAAAGTTCACATGACTCAAGACCAAAGGAAAAACACTCATGATATTATAAACATGTGACATAGGACAACCGCTAAGACCATGCTACATTTTTTGCGCCGTTGTTGGGGAGAAGAGGTATGCTTTTGCATTTGCACTTTTCTTCCTTCGTTATATTCCCATTGCACAAGTTTTCAAGGTTAACTTGGAGCTTGTTAGTGGAGTTGTAGGAGAGGTGGAGAGAGAGAGAGAGAGAGAGGACGAAAATCTGTTTTTCATGTAGGAATGGCATTTTTGAGCTTGGGAAGCTTCTTTTGGTTGCTTTTTGGTGTTTCAAGTTGATAGGAACGTAGTAAACTTGATTGCTAAGGTGGGTGTGTAGCCTAATCAGCTCAAAAAACAACAAAACTAGGGATTTTTGTCAAGTTTTGAAGTAGTTTCATGTTCTAGAACTTCCCTTTTGTGAGTTTTGCATTTTGACTTCCAAAAAGTGTTTATTTTCAAGTTTTCTTTCATTGAGAAGGTAGATTAGGTAGTGTAGCACCCCCCATCACAAAAAAACAGGAACAAAAATTGCAAAATCCTTAGAAATCACCCAATCTCAGTCGGCGCAACTCTGTCTGACTGCTCCGTCGAGTCGGCGCTGTAGTGTACCACAGCGACTAGATTCCCCGCTGATCGACGCGTTAGCCAAATCTCTCTGATCAAATGTCATTGACCCAGTGTTGTAACACTTCCCCACCAACTTAACCCTTGACCACGATTCATCCCACCACCAGAGTTAATGCTTATCAGAGTTACTTTTGCACCCATCTGACAGGTCATTGACCAGTGCTGTAGTGGTTCCCCGTCGACCATTGCTATTTTACTATCCCGCCATCGGTGTGGTAAAACTACCCCTCTGGCCATAGTCATAATCGTTTTCCCCCACCATCGCATTACTACACTGCACCGCTCGTCGCTATGAAATCCCGTCGTCCGGTGTTGTCCACATACTATGCCATCGTCGCTATATTATCCCACCATCATTTTCCCATTGACCGGTGTCATACCGTATCCCTACTCATGGGGATATTCCGTCCTTCCGATCGTGCCGACCATGTGGCAACTATTTTCCCACCGATTGTCGCCATACATCCATCACACCGACCGGTGCTATTTGCTTATTCCGTCGATCATCATTGAAAGGTTACGATGCTGCCCGCCACCAAAACTGTACTACACCACTCGTTGCTATACCCGTAGCCCACTGACCGGTGCTGTAGTGTTACCCCACTGACCGGTGCTGTAGAGTTATCCCACCGATTGGTGCTATACCTCTGGGGTAGTTAAGGAATTAACAAAAAATTATAGAACCTTAGTTCAAATTAGGTGTCCCCAGCCAGAGGCACCCCACATGCACCTGAGGTCCGAAAGGATTTTGCCAAAGGGTCTAGTGCTAGAGGAAAGCACTTTGAGCTATGCTCAACATGCCCTTCGTCCTAGTTGGGGGTTCGATAGCTCGATTCCTAGCCCCCACTCGTTTGTAGGACCTCGCCCAGAAACTCAATCTAGTTTAGATGACACAGAGAGCCTTGAAGGAGTGATGCAAGACCCCACGGGTCCAAGGGCATTGGAAACCCCCTTCATGAGTGTAGCCTCGTCCAACTCTCTTGCACCTTTTGGTGCATCTAGGCTTAGAGGTACGTTCTCTAATACGTTTGGCCGCTTGGGGAACAGAGTTGGCAGACATGGAGAACCCCTTTGCCGGCATGTCCGCAGGAAGGGAAGGCTAGCAACATGCAATTCTCGAGCCATAAACTGGGACAAAAACTACTTTTGCCAATCTAGGTTCCTCCTCTTACATTAGACCCCCCCAGTGGGAGAACATGGAGGATGAGGATCCTTGGATGAGGGAACTCCGTAGACAAGACCCAAGTCGAGGGGATGCTAGGAACTTCCAAGGTGGAATGCCTTACAACCCTCTAGCCGCCCCGGTCCCACCAGCCTATGTCAACTTTGGGGTGCCATAGTTTCTACCCTTCCACCCGCAGCATGGGACCAATGCTACCATGCCCTAGGACCCCCCACCTCTAGGAGTCCATTCCTTCCCATCTATACTAGTTGTGCCAACGAACACAGGCATGGGTGCTTCGGTCCCGATGCCGACACCACCAACTACATGGACACCACCACCTAGGCAAGGCCTAAGGCCAACCCTGCAACGCGTCAAGCCCACAGCAACACCATCTCCGCTAGTTGCTCAAACGGTGTTGACTGATGAGGGTATGCATATTTTGGTGAATGCCCTAGGAAGGGGGGCAACACCACCGCCACTCGCCCCAGTGTTCCCTATAGGGATGGCAAATCCCTCGAGGAGCGGGAGGGCCAACCCTTTTCCTTTTTAGCACTCTCCCTCACTTTACAACCATGGGCTCTTGAGCTCGTAGAGTGCCAAGGAATATTGCTATTCTTACCAACTCTCCCTACTAGTAGAAATAGCGCTTGTGTTAACCATATTAAAGCGATGCTTTGAACTAGACTTTAAGTCGATGAGATTGAGGCCCATACAAAGTATCATCCCCATTGGAAACTCGCACATTCAAATGAGGTACCCCGATATGTGTTTTTTGAGCCTTGTGCGTGATGGTGAGTGGTGAAAAAAAAGAAAAAATTCCAATACTATGCACGGGACTTAAAGTGAGTGAGATACATGGCCTCTCAAAGTATTGTGGCCATCTGAGACTCGCACGTTCGAATGAGACACCCCGATGCAAACACGTGTGCCGAGGAAAAATGCTTTGCAGACCATGCAAATGATATTTGATGACATGATACTTTGCATGAGCCTTAATGGTGGTTATATTGAGGTCCTTGAAAATAATTATGCCCATCACAGTGACTCACATGTTCAAATGAGGAACCTTGATGCGTGTGTATGCCCATCCTATATCATTTTCATGGTCATGGACACATGTTTTCTTGTTTTTCACAACTCTCGTGCACAAGGGTCAATTAGTTGTAAAGCATCATGCCCATCGTATATCATTTTCATGGTCAAGGACACATGTTTTCTTTTTTTTCACAACTCTTGTGCACAAGGGTCAAAACCATTGGAGACTTGTATCTTGCCCAATTTAAGGCGCATGCAAAGTATCATGTCCATCAGATATTATTTGCATGGTCAAGAACACATTTCTTCTTATTTGATAGTACTCATCATGCACAAGGGTTAAAAACACGCTTCAGGTGCGTCATTCAAATATAGGAGTCTCTGATGGAAATGATAATTTGAATGGGACTCAATCTCACCCAGTCAAAGTTTATTTCAAACTATCATGCCCATCCTATATCATTTGCAAGGTCATGGACACAATTTTTACGTTTTTCACCACTCATTCACAAGGTTCAAAAAATTTATGTTGAGGTGTCTCATTCAAATCTTTGGGTCTTATATGAGCATGACACTTTTCCAAAGACTCAAATCTCAGCCATTTTAAGGATTGTGAGAAGTATTATGCCCATTAGATATCATTTGCATGGCCTGGGATGCATTTTCCTTGTTTTTTTAGTGCATGGGCACCATGCACAAAGGATACAAAAACACGCATTGGGCTGCCTCATTCAAAAGAGAAAATATCTAAGGGACATGATACTTTGACAAGCCTCAAGATCACCCATTTTAAGACCCATGCAAAGTATCATGTCCATAAAATATCATATGCTTTGTCTTTGATGTAATGTTGTTGAACCAATTGGGTGTCTTTGGTGTAACAAGTTGCTATACTGTGACCCAAAACTGGGGGTTTGGTTTTGGTCATGTTTTAGAGAAGAGACTTGGGCATTAGATGAAGCATAAAGAGACACTCACTCTCTATCTTCTTAGATCAAAACAAAGATATAGACGTCAAAGGTGAGGTTGTACTCTAGCAATGGAAATAAGAAAGGCTAAGGGGAAGCATTGATTTGAGTTAATCAGTCAGCCCCAAAAGTAAGGGTGAGCCGTTGTTGGAAGAACATCTTTTGACTCAACGCAATGTGAACTGATGTGAAAGGCGTGAATTGATAGGGCTGATTTGGCTAAAGGGGATGGTTGGGACAAAAAATAGATCTAGAAAAGACGAAGATTCTGATATCAGTTTCATTCAAAACGGAGCTTGGAACATAAAGTTATGATGGTTTTACGAAAGGTTCTCAAAATTGTTCCAAACAATAGACCCGACCACTCAGACAACAATAACTTTTATTCTACTAAATGGAACAAACATCTGAATACATCAGTAGATAGATCTTGAAAAGACAAAGATTCTGATATAAGTTTCATTCAAAACGGAGCTCGGAGTAGAAAGCTATGACCATTTTACGAAAGACTATCAAAACTGTCCATACCTGACTGCAGTTATGGAAAGGGCAATGATCTCCTTCAGCAGAGAAGTAGCTTCCCAGATACATAAAAGATAGAGGTCGCCCAAGGGAGTAGAGAATACCTTTAACACAGATCTAGAAATGACTCACTCATGTGGGTACACTAAGCTTTAGAGCAAGGAGAGAGGAGATGGAAGAAGGATGAGGACAAGGAAGCATGAACTTTATTCAAAACATCAAAAGCAAGAAGAGAGGTACAAAGTGAGAGCCTAATGCTCTAGGGAGAAGGGAAAAGATAGGCAAAGCTAGATACAAGTGATGGCATAACTACGAAGGGAAGAACCAGATGCTAGAGAGGGAGGAGAGAGGTCTCTTTTATAGAGCAATTCTCACCCTCCTTCACATTGTTACATTTTCAGCCAGTAGATTCCTGCACCCCCTGGTGACATAAGGACATGGGTCACCATCAAATGTCCTTTTGGGTGTCCCATCACAAGATCCTCATGACTCTTTAAAAATTGAGAAAGTCAAGAGTCTTTCGCCTTGGAGCCCATAGGGACCCTCTCTTTTCCATATGTCAACATCCTCCATATACCACCTTGGAATTCTAGAAGGATTTCTCTTGACTTTACACTCTTCCACACTCCTCTACATGCCCTCCATGTGCTTGGCATGTGCTCTCCATATTATTTTAGTACATTATGGAGGCCATGCCGTCATCTGGCCCACTCAAAATACATGACTCATTTCTATTTTCCCAATTACAAAGCAAATAATATATCTCTCAAACCATTCTATCCCTATACCAAGGTATTTATAATTCATACCCGTGGTATTTACAATGATGCACTCCAACCCACATTAATGATTACATGAAATAAAGTAGTCGACATCAAAAGATTGACAAGCCGCAACGAGAGTAGCCGCAAAGAGCCGTTTCCCGCCACCAACTTCTCTGTCACGCTTCTTGGTTCTTTGTCTCCATGGCTAGCTTTTGTCACCTTGCGGGCCCCACAAATCCTCCCACATGTTTCAAAACAAAATATCATTTTTTGTTGTCACAATATTAACACCATTTGTTTTTTGCAAGCATGTGAATCCTGGTAATGATATTTGCGTTGATGGGTTTATATGCAATTCTTGGAGACATAAAATTGTGGTTGCTAGGAAGCTTTTATCGTTAAGTATGTTTGTGGAATGAGAGTAGAATGCACACGTGTTTGTGGAATGAGAGTAGAATGCACACGTGTTTAGGGATTGCAACAAGACGTGGTTGTTCTGGATTGTGGAGAAGTTTTGTTATTGGAGGTTCCATTGTCTATCTGATTTAAGGCATTTCATTTCTTTTAGACATTGGTATCTACTTTGATGTGCTTTGGTTCCAATGGTTTGACAAGGTAAAGTTAAGGTTTCCAGGGTTTCTTATACGAGATAGCACTGTGTATGTCAGACGATGTGTTTTAATGAGGGATGGATCAAAGGCAAAGTAATCCATTGATAGCCCTTGCGATTTATGGATTGTTCGAGCAGCAGCTGGTTGTATGAGAAATTGCTTGTGAGAGATATAGAGATTACGATGTTTTTACCTATTTGGAACTCTTTTGTGATTTGTTGAATTGGTGTCCACGTATTTGGAATGTCAATGTTATAAAGGGATGAGTTTTGTATGCGTGCTTGTTTACCTATTTTGGAGTTGTTGAATAATACCCAAACATGTTGTTGTTCATTTCTTGTAGTGGAGTGTTTGAATATTCCATTTGCTCCATTTACCAAACCATCTGGTATATCAAGATTTCCTGAACATATTTCTACTATCATTCCTGGTTTTAAATGTAGTGTTTTGTGTAATCCAGCATTTTGGCTTGGGTTTGAAGGGATTGTTATGGTCTTGCTGCATGTCTTGTGTCTTTTGTCAATAGCTTCTAGAATATGAGAATTATCCTCTAACAAATGAAACACTTCCTTGTTATGAATATCTATATGTTGAGTATTCAAGATTGTGTTACCCACTCTTCTTATTCTTTCGTTAGGCGGTGCATTGGAATCGATGCATTGTGATAGTGCTTGTTGAAATGCTAGAGTGGTCTCTTTGTCCACTTTTGTCATGTAAAATGTACAGTAGGTTGTTGCGCCATGAGGATTAAGAATGAATTGGATATCGATGTTTGCGCCCCATAAGTGGGAGAGAGTAGGATTGAAGTTGTTGGTGTAAATGTCTTTTGGTTCCCTTTTTAAGAATATTGTAGGTTGTGAAATAGATGATTGCAATACCAAAATGTATTCTTCTGTCATATTAAAGTTTCTAAGTATGCATAGTAGTCTAACTTTTGTGTGTCTTCTTGTAGTAAAATTGAATTAATTAAATGAAGTTGTTTCTTAAGGTTATTTGTTTGTAGGTCATGTTGTAATGGAACTAAGACTTTTGTCGTATACATGGGTGGTCTAGGATAACCAAATCGACATTTATTTTTCTCTTGAAGCATGTTTTACGATGTTTTTGTACTTGAATTTCTTTTTTATCACATGGAGAAAGCAAAATGTTTGTCGAAATGTATTAGTCAACAAAAATTTCACTTTCATCATTAGAAGATATTCCAAAAGTGGGTGCATTTTGAATCCACAAAAGTCCATGATTGTGTTGGCTACCTCTATTTTGGAATTCTGTAATGAAGAAGAAATCGCTAACTTTCTCGAGAATTGTTTCATCTTTTCTTATAACATTTATGAGTGCTTGGAATTTGTGGACATAATATTGAGCTATGGTGATGGGATCTACTCGAAGCAAGTTGCGAATATTCGTTTGTGAATCTGCATTTTCCTCTAGTGGGTCCAATCTTATTTTTTGGATGGCTTCAATTAATGGTTCCCATAGTTTTTCTGCTACTGATAGTGTTACAAAGAAGGTTGGGGGGCCTAATTGTCTAAGCATTGTGAAAAGGTTTTTTTTCAGGTATAGTGCTTATAGTCTGCTGATGTTCTAAGGTGGGAGAAGTCTCGGTATCCTATGTTTGAATGAAGTATTTCTCAATATTATAGAACTTGGGTTGGTTCCTAACATTATAATACTCACACACGGAGAAAAACACATATTCCATAGAATTAAAATTGTACTTGGGTTGATTTGTTTTAGTGCTAGAGATACGAAAATTCTACAATATCAAATCGAGCTTGGGTCCATTTGATATGGTTTCTAGACACACACATTCACACTAAAACACATATTCTTGGAGACACACACACACACACACACACACACACACATAAACAAAAGATTGCAAATGGACCTTCGGTTGGTTTGGAAGCTATAGGGAACACCAGACATTCTAGCAGTATGATCTCATTCTCTCTCTCTCTCTCTCTCTCTCTCTCTCTCTCTCTCTCTCCCTCTCTCCCTCTCAGACACACACACACACACACAAAAGAAATTCTATAGTATCAATTTGATGTGATGGTTTCTAGAGACACACATTCACACAAAAACACATTTTTGGAGAGACACACAGACACACACAAAAGATTGGGTCGATTTGTAGCATCCTTTGCTTGTAGTGCTATTCCTTTTGTTTGTGCTTTTCACATGCGAACCCAAGATGATGATAGAACTTGTCTCACTAAAATTTTCATTGTTTTGAAGAAGAGGTTTTCTATAGAAAAAGCAAATCGACAGTCTACATTTGTGAGCTCCCACCTTGTGATGTCTTGGTAGGAGATATGTTTAGGAATGTTATACTGTCATGGGTTTCCAAAGACTAGCATAGGAAATGAAAGCTTTTCAAAATATTTGTCTTTGAAGATGCTTAAAGGTGAAAACCCTTCTGTAGGTGCAATTTCAATAGTTTGTCCTTCAAAGTCAACAACTTATTGGCTTGTATAAATGTCATGGACTAAAGTATCTGTGAGAAGTTGTTCTTCCATTGTTTCATCAAGGTTTTGTTGTTCCATTGTTTCTTGAAGGTGTTCATCTTGATTTTCCCTTATGTGCTCAGTTGCTAGAATGAGTTGTGCATGTTTTTCCCAAAGATCATTAATACGAACATTGTTTTGTTTGTATAACGGACTTGATAGTAATTCTTTCAATGCTAGCATAGTAAATGTTGGTCTCACTACACCGCTCATGTAATTATGCTTGAATGAAAGTTTGTGCTTCAGTGCTACAGCAATGGTATCATAAGTAGTAAGAAATCTTGGCAGCACTCTTTGAGCCCTATCAATGTCAGCAAAAACATTTACTACACTTCCATGTAATCCATATTGACCTTCATATGATAGTTGTCGAATTTGAGCAAATGGTATTCTAATTGAAACTAATTGTGCTTCAATATCATTTAGATTGTTTGTGAAATTTGTTTTTGGAACCATTTGCATGTTCTTTAAAGAGAAAGGCGGATTTTTTTGAATTTTAAGGTCTTTGTAGCATAGTGTACATGACCACTTAATATAGGATTGACTGCTCACCACATCTATTTCATTTGATTGAAGAAATATTAGTAGTTGTGGCTTTACTTTGATCATTTTATTTTGGAACTTTAAGCATCCACAACATATGCATGGGAATGTTGGAGTATCCAATATCTTCTTGAAGTATTATTACTGGTATAAAACATATTTTCTTTTTCTCTTTTGTCCAATGACTTCTTGTTGAATTGTAGATGTTTCTATTCTTTGAGTTGATTTCAAAGGAAGAGTTTGTGGTTGCAAGACAATTGGCCGGAACTTATAAATTTTGTCAATAATTGTATTATTTTTGTGTTTGCATTCTAAAGAGCTAGTTGAAAACAAAGTAGCTATCTTTTTAGTTGAGAGCATAGGATTTTGTGCAATAAGGTTTTTTATTAGGAAGTCCTCTTCTAAAGACCATTTGTTGTAAGTACATTTGGCTTCTAAATGTATCAAAGGTTGGATTGTGCAACCATCTGATTCTTCATTTATTAGCAAAGTGCAAGGTTTTTCTTGTTTTTTGTTGCCTATGCTATTCTTCTTCGAAAGCTTAATTCCATCATATGTTAGTAGAGCAAAAGATGATCCAAATATAAAGTGAAATTGTTGGAGAATGTCCACAACTAATGCACGAGATGAAGCTAAGTTATGAGACCACTTTTCAAAATTTTCAATTGTGAAGGTATAGTTTCCATGAATCGAAGTGAACATGTGCCATGGTGTATTTATTGTTTCCCATTCTTTTAAAATGTTGCTAAAGAGTGTGTTAAGTACTTGTTCATATGAAAAAATTGGAAAGAAGTGTAAGAGGCATATGAGAACATTTGTATTCATTGGATGAGAAACCAAGAATCTTTTGTTATGGACTAGATGTTTTTGAAGAAGAAGTTTGGAAATGTCCATGCTGTTTATGAAAGTTTAGTTACAAATTCCAATAAAATTTCAAATAGAAGTTTGAAGGACTTGCATGCAAAAATGTAGATCTAATTCAATTTCATAAAGAAAGGTGTACATCATGCATTTGCATCAAATGCAATAACAAAGCCAGAGCTATTAATAGTGAAGCTTCCACTAGGTTTAGTAGTCTTGAGTTTACTCCTAGCCATCATCAAGTCTTCTTCGTGCAATTGTAGGAAGGGATAAGTCAACCCAAGAACAATGTCAACATATGTGCCTTGAATATGAACAGGCACTTGTTCACCTCCACGTTGAACAATATTGCCTATAAGAGAAGGAACTAGCTCAATCGTTTGAGAGCTTTGGCATGAATAGCAATAGGGACGAAGCGTATCCCTGCTCACTCGAACACCTCCACAAGCCTTGCAAACGTGGTCGATCAAGTCTACGTTAACATATGTAAATTGTAGAATACCAAACACTTGTGCCAACAAAAAACATTTGTTAGCAATGGCAATAAAATAATTAAATTAATTGGAAAATTGGAAATATGTACCTTTGTTCCGTAACCCAAGCGAGAAACTTGGCTCTTAAATGCACTCTTCAAAGCATCCTTTGTGGGTTCATAAGGAACATCTGCTAGTATTGTAAAGTCAAAGACACAAATGGTTGCTTTTGCATTCAAGAAGGATACATTCTTGAGAATGTACATAACCACTCCTTCTTCATTGAATTCTTGTATGAGTTGAGTGAGAGTGGCTTTCCTCTCATTCACAAATGATAGCTGCAATGTTGATAAAATTTTGTTTTAATAATAGCAACACATTCAATTCTATTTGATGGAAAAAAGTAAATAAGAAGTGCTATGAAGGGAACTTACTACTGCTCTATCTTCATCACGAGGTCCATCTCCTACAATGATTTGGTCACCCATTCCCTCTTCAGTTGCAACTTTGATTATCACAATTGCAATAGTCCCCATAACATTTGCAACTGTGTACTTGTGAAAATTGACCATTTTAGATGCCCAAGGTACATATGTGCTCAATGTGAGTGGTCAGGTAGCAAACGAAGGTTTCCATCAAATGGTTCTTCTCTAATAATGCAAGTGGTGGCATCAAGAAGCAAGGAGAACTTAGATTTACCACCTTCCGTATTACCCCTTGGTACAACACTAGCCCCCTCAAACCTATAAAATTCTCCAATTTGCAAGAAGTTCACAAATTGGTGAATGTATGCATTTGGTATGAGTAATGTGACTGTGTGTGAACAATACCTATCCGTGAAATCTCCTTTCAAGTAAATGGGGTATTTTGGATTTAACACTTTGTAAGTGCCATACTTACAAAGTAATTTACCTTTGAAAAGACAAATCTATGTGGTGCACAATTAGATAATTGAGTAAAACCCAATGAGATCAATGAATTCCCCCCCCCTACAAAGTTTTCTTTAGATGGAATTGTAGCTTTTGCTATGGTTGCATTGTGTGGTGAGGGTACAAACTTTGAGAGTCCTCTAGATAAATTGTATGAATTCACCTCATCTTTCTCCTAATTGGAAATTAGCTGTTTGCTTACTGCAAGTACAATTAATGAAAAATATAAGTCTTCATTTTAATAGAAAGAATCCATCAATATGACTTTCCTCTTCTTATACATGATATGCTAGTCATAGTAAAAAATGAGATTATACTACTATATTTGCATCCATTATTTTAAGCAAGAGTACTATGAACATATAATTTTATGTATATGAAGTACAACCTAACAACAAAGTACTTCACTTAGAGACACGTATTGCATTGTACGGAAAAATACAATTAACTTATGAAATTAGGTATAGAAATTCTAAAACAAATTAATAAGATAATAAAATACAAATGATAAGATCCATGAAAGCATTACAAAAGCATCCAAAAGCAAATGATACAATTCAATTCAAATATCAAAGGATAATTTTGACTCAATCAGAGTCAATGTTTATAACATCCTTAACATTTACTTTAGGAGAATATTTCGACTTCCTCATATGTTTTTCACGTTTTACTTTTGTTTCTCGTTGAACATATGATGTGATAGTAGATTTAAAATTAACATATTTTGGGTTGTCGCATACGAGCTTCTTCATTGAGGACCCAAAAAAAAAACAAAGCTATAAAATATTCACAAAAAAATAAAATTCAAGAACATAAAACCAATATTTAAAAACGAACCTTCCGCATATGCCTCTTGTGCCACCTGTTGAAATGAAGCTTTCAAAGAACGGCGTGGGCTTTTTTTGATAGGGGAATTTTTCAAAAGATTTTCTTTAGGGGGCATGCTTGGAGAAGCAAAAATAGAAGGAGTTGACTTCGCAGCGGGTAGAGATGGACTTTTGTTCATAAAAGAACATGCTGAAGTTGCAGGAATCCCTACAACCAATTTCCACAGTCAAAATATGTCTATTCCATTTCATTTTAAGAAAATGAAGCAGAAAACATCTGAAACACAGTTTTCCATTGTTGCAATTTTGAGAATATCGACTAGCACATAGATTTAATTATAGAACATGCAACGTTTCCAAATTCCAACATTGCCTCTATTTTCAACTTCAATGGCAAGTGCTTTGGCTAGCGCGCTCCGTCTCTCTTATTAAAGGCTCCACCAGTCCCACTTGCTCCTCTTTCAATCTTTCGCCCGCTTGCACCAAAATTTTGACTAATAATTAGTGTAGAGCTGCATCAGATAAGGCCGTTCTCCCCTCTTGCTCCTTCTCTTTCAGTCTCTCGTCCATTCGCAGGAGAATATAGATTGCGTTGCAAAATTCATTTCGCATCTTTTTGGGGAAGACCTGCAGCGGAACGATGCTGCATCAATTATTGAACTTTCATGCACCAACTTGAAGAACATTTGGGGAAGGCCTGCAGCGGAACGGTGCTGCATCAATTACTGAACTTTCATGCACCAACTTGAAGAACATGCACCAACTGGTATGCAAGTGAATGTTCACAGCTCAAACCGGGCAGGCCAAAAATACGTATTTAAAAGAAAACAAACTAAAACTTTCCCAGGACCACGGGAAAGGGGATCGAGACAATGCCAAACGAAATTTTGGAGTCTCTAGCCGGGCAAGTCGGTGCTTGAACACTAGACGATGATGAAAACTCCTTCAGGCATCATTCGTTAAAGGCTATATCCAGCCACAATAGTTTCGTCTCCATGCCATTGTTCGTAGGTCTCTTTGAGGCCGTCCAATTCCCTTGGCTCCAGGTGATTGTCCGTGAAACTCTAGCCTGTCCTTCATTTTGGTCTGCATGTTTCTCTGTGCTTGTGGAGTTTTGTGTCATCAGCCGTCTCTTGACGCAGTCCGTTACAGCATATAGATCATGCATGAAACGAATCACACGGCCAATGAAGAGATTGAGGCTGCTAGTTTATTGAGGTTGCTCGCTGATCGCAATACAAATGAAGAGATTTGGAGTGCCGACTTTGATTTGAGACGCCATGTTTGTTTTACAGTACGTTCTTTGTGCGCTACATACGTTGTGGGCTATGTGTAGCTCTGCATGTGCTCTGTGCTACCGACTACCTTGGTTACAAAGAGTCTGCGGAGTTGTGCATGGCGTGCTTGGGAACACCGACGTGGGATGCCTGCGATGAAGGTCTGAGAGGCCGTCTGCACCATGCATGGCCTCATTTTGTCTGGAGATGTCGTCGCAATGTATTCTCAAACAATCATTCCTTGCATTCACAAAAAAGACAAGCTCTTTGTGTGCTTATGCTTTTCACTCCGTAGGTGTATATTTCGAGCGAGCAAGATCTCCTCCCTACCTGAGCGCGATGTACTAGAGCCAAGATGGCTTAATGCAATCAGGATCCTTCTCTTCCTCTTGCCGTGATGCACGCTATCTGTGAGGCAATAATGTTATTATATGATGCATCTATAAACTTGCGGAATTACACACTTCCGACTGTGATTTGCTTGGTCTTATGACGATGCCTCTTCGTCCCTTCTCTTGGTTCTTCTCCCTCATCCTCTTCTTCAGCCTGGTACAACTTCGAGAACCATGTAAGGCATATTCCAAGGTTCCAACACTCCAAAATGCAGAGCAAATGGAGCTTCGAGACCTCGCAATATGTCTTTCATGTTCCTTTGCTGCTGTGAAGTGCCTATCGATTTCCTTGGAAGTTGCAATGCAACAAGAATTCAATTTCTTCATCATAAAATGTCTTGCAAACATTTGAAGTTTTCTTTAAACTTGTACCACATGTCTTATTTTACTCAATTTTTAGTGAATGCAATGTAATGTTAAGTGTTTTTGGGTCGATATAATTTCTCATGCACACAAATGAAATGTAATTTCTAATGTTTTGTAAGCATTCTTAAATTATTAGAGTAGACCTTCCCTCACAAAAGACATCATGTATTATCACAAAATTACAAACATCTATCGCATGTGAGAATGGTTTGCTTTACAATGCATGTAATTATGTGCACCACACTACCTTACTATGCGTTTCTATGCACCACACTAAATGGGTTGTTCTATCCTCTCATGTATGGCTTACTCTTTTCCTTTCTCCTACCATGGATTTCAACTCAATGGTCCTTCCCGCACACCAAACCAACCATTTCCCTCACAAGCTACAATGGCCTCACAAGATCCCTTCGTTCTAGAGGTGGACATTGTGCCTTCTTCCCAACTTGAAGAGGTGCAACCACCTCCCCAATATCGCCCCAGTGTACATGCCACCCCTACGCCTGCTGCCGCGCTACTCAAGATGTTCTACAAGCAAGCCAAGTCAGTGTGAGGTCTAAAACAAGAGCACCTAGAGTAGATTCAAAGGATTCTGATGGAGATGGAAAGATGTTTTGGTCAATGGAGGCAATAGAGGTATTGTGTCTTTGTAAGGTTGCTTTCGACCAACGTAGAAAGGAGGGTGGCCTCATGCAAAAGTAAAAAAATCCATGAGGAGCAATGGCAACACATTGCTCGAGATTGCTGAGGAAGGATTGCAAGTGACCTAGGAGCAAGACTGCGATAAGTTCTGTAAGATATGGCCCGAATATCAGTGTGTCCGAGACTACATCAGGGCGAACATCCCTTCCGAGAAATCCTCCTACTAGTCCTTGACTCCAAAACAGCGTGCTGCTAAGTGGATGAAAGTGACTACCTTCTCGAAGTAGTTGTGGGACACCATGCAACCTATATTCAAGAAGGATAGGTGTATGGGTCCTTTAACGGTTGTGTTTGACACTTTAGAGGATGGTATGCATTTCAACTTAGTCCTACAATGCTTTATTGCATTTATTTTAATCCAATTCTAATACTATTTTTCTATGTTTGTTTTATAAAGTCCAAAATCACCAGTCTCCCCCTAGGGGAGCCATGAGTGATAATGTGTCCGAGGTCGATGATAAAGATATGCTAGAAGGTGAAGCAAAGGTCACCTGCTCTATGGGGATGCACCGCCGCAAGATTAAGAGGAGAACGATAGAGCAACACCTCAAAGAGGGGAATGTGAACTTAATGGTACTCATTCAAAGATGCTGAGAGTGGCCACAACAAGCAGCATAAGGAGTCATTGGAAGTAAGCTAACAAAGTGTAAATGTGAATCGAAACAATGTTTGCAGGAGCTTTAGAGCAATTTGTTGCATGTATTTCTTTCCTTTCTTTGTCATGGATGATGTTTATTTCATGTACATATCATGTCATTACTAATGTATTGAATGGTATGTCCATTGTGTTATTTTTTATGTTTATTAATAGCAAAGATTGACGTTACTACAAGGGTAGTTTTTAAATAATGCCATTCAACATGGTGCTGGCAAGTAATGGATGAATAAACCATGGATGATGTAGAAATTGGGTTTATCCTAAATGCCATTGCTTTTGTCATGTGTCTTTTTTGGCACATGTGGGGGCTTCTGATGACAAGCACCCATAATGTTATTGAAGATGATTCAGATGTTGATGGCAATATAGCAATGGTTTAGCATCTACACACATAATTTTCTTGGATTGCTTTCTTTGATTTGACGATTGCATGATCCAACATCAGGGACCTGGTACATCAAGCCATGCTCCATTCATTGGTGGAATCACTATAACTTCTTCATTGCTGTAGACTATGTTTGGTTTCATGATGTGTTGAGCCTCCCATGGGAGCTTTACATGCGCCTATGTGACATGTTGCGAGAGGATCTACAACAAGGTCCTCTTCCACCGCACTTGCGCGATGTGTCAGGGCAGCTCTTTTCAGTGGAGAAGAATTTTTCCATTTGCTTGCTTCGCCTTTCATTTGGCCACAAGTACATGTACATATCTAACCAATTTGGTTGCGAAAAGGTCACAGCTTGCCATTTTGTTAGGCAGCTCACTACGACATTGAGGAGACGGGCATCTCGCACCATACGTTGGCCTGAGACACAATCAAAGATGGACGAAGTTAAGGGCGGTTTTTGAGCTCTTCGTGGATTTTTGAATTGTTGTGGCTCTATTGATTGCACACATATTCTCTTGGATCTTCCTCCAAATGAGAATAGTACACACTAGTACAACAAAGATAAGAACTATAGTATGATAATGCAAGCAATTGTCGACTCCAACATGCGATTCATGGACATCTTTGCCGGGTAGCCAGGACGCAACAACGACAAGAGAGTCCTCCGCAATAGTGCCTTCTTCTAAAAGTGCCAAGCTGGAGAGCGTTTGGGTAGTGCTCCCATCATCATCAAAAGGCACCGCTTTACGTACATCATTGATGATGGGAGGTACCCTTTGCTACCATGGTTGATGATACCATTTAGGCGTGACCGTTTACAAGGGGATGCCATACAAGGGTATCATGAGCATTGAGTATCCATTAATGTTAGGTCATGATAGGAGAAAAGAGACAACAAAAATTCCTTAATCTAGGGTTTTATGGAGGACTTTTCCAAGAACCTCATATAAGATATTATAATCATGATATGCGTGCCGTAAGATTAGGCATTTTAGGTCATGGGAGTACCTAACTCCATTCTCGTGAGCATTCTGCAAGGGAAATTGCAGATCGTGCCAAGAGGTCGGAGTGATCCTGAGGCTAGATTGCGTCGAGAGCGTCAAGACTATACATTACAGAACTTTAATCTCATTAGCATTCTGCCAGGGGAATCACAAACTGTGTCAAGAGACCAGAGTGTTCCTGAGGCTAGATTGCTTAGAGACCAGAGTGCTCCTAAGGCTAGCTAGCTTAGAGACTACACATTATATGACTAACTCTCGTAAACATTATGCCATGGGAATTACAGACTGTGCACAGATTGTGCCAAGATGTCGGAGTGCTCCTGAGGCTATATTGCTTAGAGACTCTGCATTCTCCTCATGTGCATTTAGCCAGGGGAATCGCAGGCCTTGTCATGAGACCAGGGTGCTCCTGAGGCTAGATAGCTTAGAGACTATAGATTGCATGATCCTTGCATTGATTTAGAAAAGTAATAGATATCTTAATGAATAAGAAGTAGTGTGGAGTCCAAGGGGTGTAATAGTTAGTGTAGCATGAGCCCAAATGTTCCATATTGCATTTTCTTTTGAGTGGATTTGCTCGAGCGATGCTCTTGCCTTTGAGTAGCTTTGATTGAGCAATTCATAGAGCATGTAACCAAACATATACATTTTTCAAAGCTCATATATGAAACATTAATTTAAATCTTACAACATTGCATCGTGCCTCTAGTGCAAGTAATCTTACCATAAAGGAAAAATCTTTTGTTAAGTGCTTTCTTCTTACTAGCTTCCACAAATAATTTAAATTTAATTTAAGGGCATATTTGAGTGTTCCATTTGAAAATTCAATTAAAAGAACATTTCACATTCCTTAAAGTTAAAGCTTATGTATAGAAGATTTCTATTGATTAGTTATTTGTCTTGGAAAGCACGAGGTTACACCTACTCAATTAATATTAAATACAATAATTACTTATTTTATGTTAATGAATTTTTTTATAAAGCTAAAATTTTATCATAGAAAGCTTGAACTTACATTTTAAAATCAATTTGGCATTGCAACAAACGTGCGTTTTAATTCATTGCCCATCATTAGAAACCCTTTTCTTAACTTATAAGAGCATGAAATAATAGACAATTTCACTTAATTATCAATTTGACATTGGCCATTGTACTTTTACCTGACATTTTTATTTAATTAGGATTTAAATCTTGCACATTCATTACACATTTGACAATTCTAGTATGTTGTCCTTAATAATGAATCAATTTGGTTTGGACGTATAGAAGAAATAAAATTGTTTTTTCTAGACATAAGCAAGATGATTGCAACCCTTCGATGTAAATATACAATCTGCTTGATATATTGCTTTTTTCCAATGCTCACTTTTTATTAAACAATCCTCTTACATGGAGAATCCATGTTCTTGCTTATTTTCAAGAAAAACTACTCATTTGATATGTAGATAATTATGATTACAACATAGGAAAAAATATATTCTCACTAATCGCTACTTCATTCTCCATATGAAAACTCATATTTTCTATATAGAAAGATACTTGGGCTACATAGGAAATACAATTCCTACGCTCGGGGGGGTCACTCATCATATGTAACCCTATCACGTGAGTTCAAAAGAAGGATATTTTTTATTCCTAAATTTACAGAAATAAATATACATAAGGGACTATCTGAAATAGTTTTGGAAAAAATTTACAGATTTGTATAGAAAAGGGGTACATTTTATTAATGAAAAATTTTACAGATAAGGGATTTTAAATATAGGCCTTGAACGCACGTGATATAGAGGGTTTATACATAGTGACCCCCCCGAGTTCCTACGTACATATAAAACTCACATTTCCTAAATAGCAATCTACTTGCACTTTATAGGAAATACAATTCACTATATAGCAAATATGAAATCCAATTTATTCTCCATATATAAACTCACATTCACTAGATAGCAAGGAAAAATCCACTCGATTCTCCATGTAAGGACCAACATTTCCTAGATAGCTATATAGCAAATACAATACTCTAGATAAAGAGGACAAAATCATTAATTCTATCTAGTAAATATTCATGAATTTCCTAGTTTGGAAGCGTTTCACTATATAGAGATCGGTCAAAAGTTCCTTGTGTGCAAGGCAGGGAGAGCTTAACTTTCTACTTTCATCTACACGCATTGTGGTGGAGAGTGCTTTTGGAAGGCTGAAGAACACTTGGAAGGTGTTGACACACCCAAAAGAATGCAGATGTGCTGTAGTTGCCGAAGCTCATACATGCATGTTGCATATTGCACAACCTGACTCTAGATTATGGACGAGGAGTGTGAATCGTGATCAAGCTCTAGAGCTAGACATGAATGATCCCTTGATTGATCACATGAATGTTGGTTATGCTACGGACGAGGACTCACTTGAAGTGACCCGCTTGCGAGATGAGTTGATGCAGTATGCGTTCAATTGGCAGTGAGTCTGTGTTATGTTTGTTGTGAATTTTGTAGCCAAGTTGTGGCCAATGAGATTGAATTTGTGCCCAATTTATGTTGGGTGTGTGTTAGAACCTTTGATTGTGATCAATTAAGCATGGGTTTGCTACCTTACATTTGCTTCCTAATGTTGTGTGTTAATAAAATAGCCTATTTTATTCCCTGATTTATGAGAGGCGAGGCAAAGTGTAGGAGCTTGGCAGGAGGTACATGAACAAGGAACGAAAGAGTGAGGTGGCTGTTTGCAGTGTGACTTGGAGGGCCCAAAAGACCAATTTGCAAGCGGCTAGCATAGCATAGCTAGTGTGGGGACGTGCGATGCTCTAAGTTGCGTTATGCCAAGTGTTGGCATATATGCCAACCCTGGTGTACGTGGGAACCAACTCTTAGACGAGCAAGATCCACAGAACGAGATCTAAACTTGGAGCTCAAGCAACTTTGAAAGGCAATAATAATACTCTATGGAAGGAACTGCCTTTCAAGCATTGTATAGACGAGTAGCATGACCCGTCTACGACGGGATAGAGACCCGCTCCACTGGGTCTCAAGGCTTGGATCCTAGGGTGCCTTTAATTTCAAGGAATTAAAGCTTAGCTTTTGTTTACAAATCTCAATATTGAATGCTTTTAAAGGAAATTACCCAGCTCATTTTAAAGGAAATTTACAAATCTACTCAATATTGAATGCATTTATTTGGACAAAATATTTTTTATACTTCATTGTCTAAATAAATGCTTCATTGGGATTTGATTTGTAAACTTACTAAAAAGCATACAAATGTTCCATCTCTCTCTCTCTCTGTCTCTCTCAGACACACACACACACACACACACACAATGTTGTATATCTCACATGTGTGCACATGGTCAAAGGTATGTATGCTCATGTACATGTGTATCCTATGTATCTACACATGCATATGTGTGTGTTTGCCTAGGTGTGCACATAGGTCATGGTGTGTACATGTACATGTGTGTTGAGTCGTTGGGCATGTATGAGTGTGCATATCTCTATCCACATGTGCATGCGGTCTATGCTTATGTACATGTGTGTGTATCTTGTGGAGACCTTGTGTGTTTACTCACCCTTATAAACATAAACAAACACACATAGAGACAGACATGTATAATAACACCACATGCACACATATGGAGATACACTCACACATGCCTAGAGAATCACATCTATATGCATATTGAGATTTTAAAACCTCCACATGCACATAGATATACACACATACACATGTGCACATGCATGTGTATTTGGATACTAAGCATGTGCGTGTGTAATTTTATGTGTAGGTGATATCAATGTGCACGTGTGTCTATTTATGTGTACATGTACTAATTCATGTACATGTGTGTGCTTGCACATATATGCATGCATGCTTACATGTGTCAATTCTATGTTATACTTATCCATTCATGTTGTACATGTGTCAAATCTATGCTAGACTTATCCATTCATGATGTAAATGTGTCAGCTCTAATATGTTAGACTTATCCATTTGTGGCCTACGTACGACTGTGATCTAATTGTGCATTACATACTTTCTCCATGCTCTTATGTTTATACCATCTACTTCCTCCTACTCTTCTTCTATTTATTCTTTGCTAGAATAGGAGAAACCACCCCTGCCGCTTTCTATATATTTTTTGCTATAAGCCCCTAAATCTTGATGTTCACACATCCAAATTGACTTCTTTGTTTGAGAATCTTGTTAGAGAAACTTGCAGCGTGGATATGTGGCCGAGTTCACCTTCGGAATATCTGTACATATTCATCCTCATTGTTATGAATTCTTTCTCAAAGCTGATTAGGGGTTCTCCTTTTTATTGCAAGCTATTGCATCACAATAGCTCCCTTCCCTTCTTCTTCTATGCCTTTCCACCATTGCCATTGCCATAGCTCCTTCTTCCTTTCTACCTTTGCAATTCCCATTTCCCTCTCTAAATTCCATATTTGTAAATCTCTATCACCATTACTACAAATCACACCCCACAATTGGCATCCCTATAGCTTGCAATGGCCACCACAATCTCAATCTCTCCCACTACATTGCCATAGCTCCATCCCCCATAGCAGTAGCTAGAAGAGGCACCAGCAATAGCAACATAATGATGCAGCTAGCTATAGTAGTAGTTGGAGGAGCAAGAATGGTAATGACTTTGGGGCAATCTCACCCATATCCTCCTCTACCCTCTCCATGGACTGACCATGAACTTGATCCCTTCCTCCATTCCTCTCCTCTTCTCCCCTCAATACATCATCGTCAAGATCAATGGCGTTGCTAGTTAGTCTACTCTCTCCCCTAACCCTTCTTTTGGAGGAGTCTACACATATATATGTGTGTTTACTTAGGTGTGCTGCATACATGTCATGGTTTGTTTGCACATATGCACATGTGTGTGTGTCTATATAAAGAGTGGGAGATAGAGATGTGTGTGTGGTGTACAAAGAGTGGAGCTAACTCTTCCTTATCTTTTGATTACATTGGGGTGAATATAACTCTACTCAAGTATGTTAATCTCAATCTTCACATATGATCTTAGAAACTCAAATGATGTATCTTCCTCGATGGCATCTCTCTCTCTCTCTCTCGCTCGCTCTGTATCACAAAACAACACTCAATCCCTCTCAATCATAACTCTAAAAAGTAAAAAATGTTTAATAGAACTCTAAAATTTTAAGACATATTTATTAGATTGGTGTATATCAATGCATTTGTCCTACTTTGAGGATAAAAATTATGTGTGTGTGTGTATGTATGTATGGAAACCACTTACATACATTTGTATATTATCACATATGTGCACATGCTCAAGTGTATGTATGCTCGTGTGAGTGTACATGTCTAAGTCTACACATATATATGTGTTCATACACGTCATGGTTTGTCTACACATATGCACATGTGTGTGTGTGTGTCTATACAAAGAGTGGGAGATAGATATGTGTGGTGTACGAAGAGTGGAGCTATGAAGCGGAGCTAAGTCTTCCTTATCTTTGTATTGCATTACGGGGAATATAACTCTACTCAAGTATGTCAATTTCCATCTTCACATATGATCTTAGAAATTCAAATGATGTATCTTCCTCAATGTCATCTCTCTCTCTCTCTCTCTATATATATATATATATATAATGTAAATTTATAAAGCTATATATATATAATTTATTTATATTTATATATTTATATTTATATAGACATATAAATATATCTATATATGTAGATATAAAGCTGTATATATACATTGCCACGTGGTAGTCTCTCTCTGTCTCTCTCTCTCTCTCTCTCTCCTCTTCTCCTAGCCCCGTCTCGCATGCTCCACGTGTCATGTCTATTACCCGTTCAATGTGCCACGTGTCTTTTCGCATCACGTGTCGTTGTATGTGAAGTGTGCCTGCCACCATCGCCACATGTCAATTATCTGCGACCCCGTGCGCCACGTGGAAGCCCCGCGTAGACCTCTGACTTTGCTCTACACGTCTTGCAGTTACTCTGCTGAGTGCTCCGCACCTCTGGCAGTTCCGCGCCTCTTGCAGTTACTCTGTTGGGTGCTCTGCTCTGCACCTCTGGCAGTTCCGCACTCTGGAGTCTGCACCTGTACTCTGCCGGTGACTCTGGTCTGCCAGTTCACGCGTCGCCATCTGTCGGTCCGCCTCTGCTCGAGTTCGCCTTTTCTCAGTGCCTACGTGTCGCGCTGCCATGTGTCATCTATGCACCTCCCCGCACCACGTGTCCTTGTCTCGCACGTTCTCTCCTCCGAACGTCCGCCAAGCTCTCCGAACGTATCGCGAACGTCCCTCCGCCTCTTTCCAAACCTCCAGAATTACGCCACGTCGAAAACCTCTCCTTAAAGATAGACAGATGAAAAGTCATGCCTTCCGAGAATTTCGGACACACCATATGCTAAAGAGGCGTTCTCGTCAAGGGTCTTCATCACCTTCTTCCATCCATGGCTTCCCTTGCCAAACCTCACGCAGTCCTCCTCCCGTATCCCGCTCAAGGCCACATCAACCCCTTCATCATCCTCGCCAAGAAATTGGTCTCTCGTGGAGTTCATGTTACTCTCATCCTCATTGATCACCACGTCGCCCTTCTCTCACAACGTCCTGATCTCTTACCCGATATTCGCTTAGTCGGATTTCCCGATGGCTTGCCTCCTCACCGCAACCGAGATATTGCCGCCGGTTACCTCGGACCAGCTATCGAAAAGATTGGAGGAGCGCTTGAGGACGTGCTCCAGCGACTTCTCCGTGAATCTCCCCCCATTACTTGCGTCATCGGCGATTGCTTCATGTCTAGACTGCGAGAAGTGACCAACAAGCTCAAGGTCCCTCGAGTCCTGTTTTGGCCACAGTCTGCTACAGTTTTCACGATTTATTATCATGCCGGCGAGATGACCTCGAATGGCTTCAACCCTTTCGAAGGCACAGGTATGAGATCACCCTTCAGGTTCCATTTGCGCTAAAAGGTCTTCTAGAGTAAGCAAAGAGTTCAGGTCCGGCCATTTGCACTCCAAGGTCTTCTAGAGTAAGCAAAGAGTACATTTGTGTCTGAGTTCTTACCCCTGCTGCTCAATCCATTGCCGGTGCAGTGAAGGCTTTCGGACCAAAAATGCCGATGGATCTTGTCACTTGTATTCCGGGCGTCTCACCGGTTCATCCTGCTTATCTCCCCTTTGAAACTCCCTATGGTATTCCTGGACTGCTATGGCTTAAAAATTGGATCGACGAACAGTTAGGGAATATCGACGAAGCTTTCTGTGTGATTATAAACTCTTCTGAAGAGCTGGAACCTGGGGCTTGCAAAGCTCTACCAAAATTCAAGGCGATGGGTCCCTTGTTACCATCGGCTGTTCTTCAGGAAGATATTTCTCCAAACATTAAAGTTGGGACGAGTCTGTGGAAAGAAGATGATTGTGCAGAGTGGTTAGACATGCAACCCAACTCATCAGTTCTATACATTTCCTTCGGGAGTATCATGAAACAGTCGATTGAACAAGTCCAAGAGATCGCTTTCGGCCTCAGAGCTAGCGAGCAACGTTTTCTTTGGGCGATTAGACCAGGTTCAGTCGTCCGCCTCGAAACCGATGTTGCAGATGCGTCAGGAGCGTTACCGGAAGGATTTCTGCAACAGACAACGAATCAAGGGAAGGTTATCAGCTGGGCGCCGCAAGCTTCGGTACTGGCACATCCAGCGGTGTCAGGATTCTTCTCGCACTGTGGGTGGAATTCTACGTTGGAAAGCATAAGCATGGGGGTACCGATGTTGGGATGGCCGGAGTCATTGGACCAGGTAACAAACTGTTGGATGATAGCCAATGAATGGAAGATAGGACTGGAGCTCGGGAGGGACGGGGAAAACAAGACAAACAGAAGGGAGGTAGAGAGAGCAGTGCGAGAGCTGATGGAAGGGCAGGCTGCAGAGGAGATGAAGGCAAGGGTAGCCAAACTTAGAGATGCATCGAGAAAGGCTAGTGAGAGGTTAGAGGGTCACCTTCAAACTCTTGTTCATGATCTCTTCCAAAAGGCTCAGGAGCCTCCTCTTTAGCGCGTTCTCAACGTCACTCTGTGGAATTGTTCTAAGAAACACAAGCATTTTAGAGGGTTTGAAACTCTTTCTTCATATGTATAAGCTACTCCCTATTCATTTATATATAAGCTTATTGGATTCCCATTATGTTCTATGACAATGAGTCCTCGTGCCACGTGCACATCCCAGCCTTTCATGTGGTGTGCACAGCTTAATGCTACACGAAGCCTAGTCAAAGCTAAATGATACTTTGCTCGGTGCATTAATTTTATAAGAAAATGTGTACCTCTTCCTTTTCGGCAAGGGGAGAGAGAGAGAGAGAGATTTGAGCCTTTCATGTGGTGTTTTGCACAGCTTAATGCTACACGATGCTTGGTCAAGGCTAAACGATACTTCGCTCGATGCATTATTTTTTTAGAAAATGTGTTATCTCTTTTCAGCAACAAGAGAGACATAGAGAGAGAGAGAGAGAGAGAGAGAGAGAGAGAGAGAGATTCAAAAGCACTTTGTAAGAGGTTGTAAGCACAAACTTTATCAATATTTGTGGAGGTAAGCTATGTGTAAATACTCATAACAAAAATGGCTTGATGTTTGGATTTTAAAAGGTTTAATGGTGGTTTGCAAGAACATGTTCAATCATGGGTCATCTCAAGGTAAAGGGTCCCTCTAGTTTAATATGGATGGGGACATTAAACTAGAAAATAACGGTTATTTTGAACAACATGCAACTTTCTAAATTTAAAGTATACATGTCATCACGTGGACATTGAAACGTAAAAAATGACGAATAATATTATGAATAGTTTGAATGTATGCAATATGATGCGTCATGGCTAATTATAGAATAGGAAGGCATATTCTATAGGAAATTCATTAAATCCTAACCTCTTAACACACTATTCAAAATTTTTGAACTTTCTCTCCTGGTTTGGACTTTTTTTTGGAGCATATCTTCTCCACTCAACTTCACTTAGTGAGCTCAAAAATTGGGTTTTTTAGAGCACTAAATGTGTCACTTATATACAAATATGGCCTTACTAAGCTAAAAAGTCAAGTGGTGACCTCTAATTTAAAAAAAAATGGCTCAGTGAAGCTATGATTCCCAAACTCATGCATGGTGCCCCCATCCAATAACTATAATAATAATAATAGTAGTCTCCTAACTCTAGTTCAATTTTAACACTATGAAGTGAAAATATGACACCATATGAAAAGAGTTTGTTGAATTCAACATATAAGTGGTGTATAGATACACCATTTTTTTGAAAAAAAAGAGTTTGTTGAATTCAATATATAAGTGGTGTATAGATACACCCTTTTTTTAACAAACAAACCATATAATAAATTATCTTATTGGTAGTGTATAGATACACCATTTGTATGGAAAAAAGCATACAAAACCTTATCTTATGCATCTGAATCTCGTTCAGATTCATCACATTCATGTAATGTGTTTGTGCTTGATGGGTCAAGTCTTGCCAAATGATGTTTAATATGGACACGACTTGGATCAGGGATTGTGATACATTTTTCAACATTGTATCCATGCTTCTTTTTAAAACTTCGTGTCCTCGATTTCCAGCAATGAATAATGCTACTGACTTCCACCTCTATTAATCCCTCATTATTTGAAACCCATTCATGTTTCTTTTGCAAGCATCCCTCATAGAGTTGTTTTATTGTATATCTTCTCGGGAGATTTTTCAATGGCTTTGGTTCATACCATAAAGCTGTAAATGTTATAGGAGTTCCCTTGTCATCCCTTTCTATCTTAGCAACCTTTGCAACCCAAATTGGGCCACCTTGGTCATCCAACTCTAAACCTGGTTCAGATGCCCAAACTGCAACAAATAGACCCTCTTCAATCTCATTAGATGGTATAAACTCTGGTAAGGGTTTGTCTCCCTTCTTGCCATAATATTTTCGAGGTAAAAGGCATTCCTCTGCTTCCTCCATATCTACTAACATATTTATATCCAAAGGAAAACTTGGTGACCTAGCTTGTTTCGGCCAAAAGGATTCACAGTATTCAATGCTCATTAAGTTTTCTTGTCTTTCTAAAGATTGGATAAGTGCTTCAGTTGATTTAATTGTCTCCAAATTCTTAGTTGATTGCTCAAGATATTTCTGCATCATACTTTGAAGATGTTTAATGAAGGCTTTCAAGCCTTTCATTTCATCTATGTCAAGTGATTTGTTTTTTGCAAGAACAAATCTAGTCCTCCAATGGAATTATTCGTTTTAATAAAGCATATGACGCACTCCATAAATGATCTCCATCTACTGAGTAGTGCTTCCATTGCATCACTAGAATATTGTTATGCATGTGAAACCGAAAGTAGTGTGGATTTGTGTGTCCTATTAGGGCATCATCTCCTGTTTGTAAATGTGGCTCTATGAATGCTCTCCAATCTACCATCCTCTCTAAGATAGCCACTTCTGATTCTTCCTTGCGAGAACCTCCAATTTTTTCCCCAATTCGAAATAGCATATCCTCCATTGTCAAAACATCCATTGCCTTCAACTCACCAGAGATAACACTGAAGATTTGATCTATGTCTTCATGTGTATGGCCGACAAGAGGAAAGCCAATTTCCACTTCTTCAAATATTTTCAAACCAACTAGCATAGAGCATAAAGCAAATATATATTTATTCTTGTTCTCTCTCCAACAATTATCAGCTTGTATTCGCAATGTGTTAGGTAAACATTTGTGAGCATCTCTGACCTTTCTTATTGCTTTCATGATTGATGTAACAACTTGGTTACTATCATGGTCATGCAAACTATCAATCCATACATCATAAAAGATTCGGTATTGTTATGGATAAAATTGTCTAAGGAAAAAGGCATTAATAGGTGTGTGTGTTTGTATATGTGGCAATAGTATAATAAAATATAGTGTGCATAGGGCCCATGGTTGAGGTGGCAGGGCATGACCATGTGCCACCCTTCCACGTAAGAGGACCCATAAGGTGTGTTGTACATAATCCATGATAGTAATATTATAAAATGTAAGGTGGCATGGCTCCTCCATGTGCCACCCCTCCACCTAGGTTGCATTTAGTGAGATATGGCTCAAAGTCCATGGGAGAAGTAATATAAAATAGGTGGAGATAGATATTATATTGAGTTATTCCCTCCATATGGGATAGGCCCATGTGGGGGAGGTATAGAAGGTCCAAGAGAGCAAGTTAAATAATGGGGAAAGTAGGATGAGGTGGCAAGATTCCTTGTGCCAACCCTCCACTTATCCTCCTAGAGGTTTGAGCATATTATAAAATTGGGAAGAGACCAAGGGAGTATCATAGACTTGAGATATGGGGATTGATTTATGTGGAAAATTGAGGCAAAGGGTTGTTACACACAATTGAGAGTGTGTAACCGCCTAGCCCACATGGGAGACTTTTCCACACACACCATGCATGTGGGAGGATACATTAATTGGGAGAGACCCCCTCTTTTGGCTATAAAAGGAGGGGGCTATTCCTTGATGAGACACGCTCATTCATGTAAAGCCACCTAGCTAGTACTTTGATATTTCCCTCTCATCCTTTCTTTCAAATAAAGTATGGTCCTCTTCCCTTGATGTCTCCATCTTTACATTCCTCCTCCTATCATGTACATGCTTCTCTTTCCCCACTCCCTTTCCCCTTGTGTCATAGTCTCCCTCTTCATTCCCTCCCATTCTAATTCCTTTTCCCCTCCCAAGATAACGGTTCGCCCTCATGATCTCCCTTCCCCTATGGCCCTCGAGTGTCGCCATGCTTAGCATCTAGCCTTTGGTCTTGATTTCATTTCTGGCTAATAGAAATGGTGTGGCTGCTGGGATCAAAATCTCCATGGCTAGTGGCGAATCTTCTGCTCATACCAGTCGCATATGCAAAACTGTACCATCTGTGCTCCTTCTAAGCTACTGCACGCGCATTCGAATTGCGCGCCTACTGCGTTCACCAGCGCGATAATTTTTTGGGCTGCTGCGTCTTCTGGTCGTGAACAGTTTTCTCGCTCCGCGTCTCTACTGTGGTCACCCGTGTGACAGTTTTCTGGGCTGCTGCGTCTTCTGGTCGTGGACAATTTTTTGAGTTTCTGCAAAACTGTAACAGCAGATCCCGCGCCCCCCCTCTCTCTTCTCTTCTTCTTCCCTTTCTCTTTCTCTTCTCCTCCTCTCCTCTCCTCTCTTTTTATTAAAGAGTAGGATTTGAACCCAAGACCTCCCCCTTCACAAAAGGGAGACTTATCATTGGGCCAACAAGTTGGAAGTGGTGAAAATGTAATGATTTTTGTTTATATATTAAAATCTCGGGAACTGTAACTCTCCAACCATGGGGAGTTTGCTCTTGCTGTAAAAAGAAAAAGTACTTCATTTCATGTGCTCTATTCACATCTCCTGCTAGATCGCCGATTCAGAACTTCTCCAAGCTCACTTCACGGACGTACGCCACACGAGGAGGGTGGATATTTATGTCACTTCTTGACGCGTTTAAGGATTTGGTGCCTAGTCCTCCGCACCTTACAGTTACCAATGCACGAGATCTCTTCCTTGATCTTCATGTCGACCTTCAACGGCTGATTATCCACCAGTGCATTGTTCAAGGAGATGACGGGTGGAATGATACACTGTGGATGATTCATGGTGAAGAACTACTGATACGTTGGGAGAACTTTGATTTTACTTCTACTCATTGTGCGGTGATCGAACTACTTGCTACTTCAGAGGTAATTAAAACGGTGTCCTTCATCGAAGGGTGGGATGCTTCCCAAGCTTGGGGGGAGATTTGGCGCATCTGCTTGTTAATTCCTGTGGATAAGCTCGTCCTGAATGGTTTATTCTCAATCTCACTACAAAGGTTTTTAGGCCTCGGCTATGGTTGGTAATGTTTCGACCAAGGAATCCATTTGTACCTAATCAACCTTTTGTGCCTCATTTCGAGCTTCAAGTTGTAATTCTTTTTGGTCTAAAGATAAACTATCAACAAAGGATTGCAAGTTTCTTTGGTGCTGAACGTTTGGCTCAAGTGTTGAATTCTCCTCACCCTCTCCTCCTACCTATCTTGGACTACTGAGAAACTTTGGATGTCCGAATTTTAGTCTTGGTGTGATGATATCTTGGATCCTTCAATTTGATGGAGCTTACAAACCTTCGACCAAGGCTGCTGGCGTGGGTGTGAAGCTCACTTCACTGGGTGGTGAGGAGTATTGTTATAGCAAGTCTACACGTGCAAGTACTTGCAATCAAGCTAAGTACTCGACGCTCATTTTTGGGCTACAAAAGGCACAAGAACATCACGCCAAGCAATTTGAAGTGCAAGGAGATTCTCAACTAGTGTGTGAACAAGTTAGTGGAAGGTGGAAGGTGCGGAGCAAAGGCTTGGTTCCACGACATCAACAAGCATTGGTACTTTGCAACCAATTTGAAGAGGTAAAAATTTAGCATATCCCTCGAGCTTGAAATCTAGTTGCTGATTTCTTGGCACGTGAAGCTTGTACTTCAATCACGCATGACACGAGTGGAAGCACCACCCCAACAAAGCCGCAAGCCACGAAGGAGGGTGATCATTTGTAAGGAATGCAAAGGTTGTGGTCATCATGAAACTCAGTGTTGGGCATACTTGATACGAGTTCACCGACTTCAGAAAATCATCAGGAAGGTCGTCAAGGACATTGCTCAAAAGAAGGATGCCAGACCGCACACCCCTTGAAGAAATAGCATGGCAACTACAAGAACTGGAAGAAGCTGAAGGTGATGTGCAAGCTCTCCAACTGTTGACATTTGTCATGGCATTCTTGTTTGCCTTGATGAACAACCTCATGCAGCGCCGCGTCTCTAACCCTCGCTTGTAAAGAGGATGTGATATCATGAGGGTTGGTCCTTTTAAGATTGTCTATGTGCTATTCTATGCTAAAGATTCTTCCCATGTAGTATTTCACAATACACCAGTCACACCCTACCCTGCCTATGTATGCTTTGTGGATGTATCTTCACCCAAATTTTAGTTCAAGCTTCCTCTTTCTATTGTTTGTCCATAGATAAGCCTCGTATTGCCACTCTCTTTTCCATCTTCCAAGCATGGCTGACATTCTCGTGTTTTGTGGACGAGTGGAAGAAAATCCAAATGAGTATCTTGTTGCCTTCAAGTGCCGTTGTGTTTCTCTCAACTTTCTTACTGAAGACAGATGGCTATTGGTTCTTCCCACATTTCTAGAGGGTTTGGCTCAAGTGTGGTATGAGAAGCAGGCTGAAGACGTTCGCCAAATCTGGCCAAGGTTGACAGCAACAATGATTGAGTATTTCGACAAAGAAGAGGAGCCAGAGAATGTGTACCTGCAGGTGGCAAACTGGAAGCAGTCAGAAGGTGAGGCAGCGCGTCGATATGTGGATCGAGCGGCCGTGCTCCTGGACCGTTTAATTGCCACACAGGAGGATAATGCCAGATTTCGAGCTGCAATGACTCAACATGTGCTGGGCTACCTTGTAGTAGGAGCAAGTGATGAATTCCGCCTCAAGCTTAAATGGGAGAATCCAGAAACTATGGTGCTAGCACATGAGATTGCTCAAAAGTTTGATAAAGTTCAGTCTGACCCCGCTTCAAAGAAGACGATTGTCCCTCCGCAACCCCCTCAATTCCTGCAACAACAACCTGGGGGGTCTAACTCAAGGGCATACCCCCACCCCTCATCAGGGATGCATCCACCACCTCCACCTCAAATGTATGGTCCTCTCTTAGATGCTTACCCTCAACAAGGTGTATACTCTCACCCTCCGCCTCGAAGATTTCCCCAGCCTCGCCCACGAGCCCCCCTCCTTTCTACTCCCTCGACCCCTCCACCTAAAGAGGCCCCCCTGCAACAAAACCTGGAGTCAATGACCTAGCCAAGGCCCTGAATGATCTTCGGCTTGAGATGGTGGGCATTAGAAATCAAGCCAACTGCCCTCCCAGAGACCGTGCTAATGTTGTATGCTACGAGTGCCACGAGAAGGGTCATTATCACACGGAATGCCTTAATATTCCAAGGGTGAATCTTCTAAGTGAGTCTGGCACTGAGGATTTTGATGTAGAGATCCTTGACCTCGGGAAAAGAAGTCGTACCACCTCAGACCCCTCTCCAAACCGTGGACCGGGCCACCCTAGGAAGAAGGTGTCCTTCTCAGAGCCCTCAGATGCTGAGATGGCAGACCCACCAATAGAGAAGACTAAAAGATCCCGCAGGAGTAAGTGGTCACCCTCGGATTTTCCCATCGGCTCGGGGCAAGAAGACTATTCGGTCGTTCAAGACCTTGCTCATCGTTCTTTGAGCATCATGCTCCCTCAACTAATAGCATTGAGCCCTAAGGTGAGACGTGAGCTGTAGCAAGGGCTCTCAACAAGGAGGAACAAGAAAAAGGGAAAGGTAAGAGAGGTATCCTCTATCTCTGAAGAAATTGATCGGCACCCACATACAGTCGATGTCATCATAGATAATTGCCATGTCAAAAATGTGTGTTGATGGGGGAGCTGCATGTAATATCATGGTGCCCCGAATCATGAAGAAATTGAGTTTGAAATGTACAAGGCGTTCCTCCACTCGAATCAAGGTAGTAGATGGTCGATGACTCACCACCTTGGGAGTCATTGAGGATTTTCCCATCACTGTCAATGGGTTGACCACCACCGTTAATTTCTATGTAGTGGACATTGAAGATACAGGCAGGAGTTACCCAGCCATACTCGGGAGACCATGGTTGAGAAAGAGTGATGCAATCAGCTATTGGAAGACAGGACACATGTCTTTTGGTGCTTCTAAGGAGAAGATCCCGGTGCAACCCGATGCCATGGAACCAGAAGAAGAAGAGGAGCAAGACAGTGATACTCTCTCATCCTCGGTGTCTGAATCAATGGAAGAATCAGACGGGGGTGGGAATTCTTAGAGGAGGAAGTTTACATGATGGAGGTGTCTCCGACCCCGCCACCTGCAGAAAAGGTAACAGCTAGTCCTCAACAGCTTGAATCTATGCTTTCCCCAGACCTCACTCCAAGTGAGAAAGACAAGCTCCTAGAAATGTTCAAAGATTTCCCTGACCTCTTTGCAACTAGCTACCACCACCTTCACCATGTGACTGTCATAGAGCACAAGATAGAGCTAAAGCTTGATGCGAAGCCTGTCGCTCAGAAGTATCGGAGATTAGGGCCCCTGTAGATCGATGCTTTGTGCTCGGAGTTGCAGAAGCTGGTAGATGCTGGGTTTATTGTTCCGGCTCACAATACTGAATGGGTTTCACCAGTGGTAGTCACCCCAAAGAAAAACAACAAGTGGCGTGTCTGCATTGACTATAAGAAACTCAATGCAGCCACCAAGAGGGATCATCACCCTCTGCCCTTTCAAGACCTCTTTCTTGAGAAGGTAAGTGATCATGAGATGTATACTTTCTGTGATGGTTACTCTGGGTTTTATCAAATCAGAATTGCCGAAGAAGATGTGCTTAAAACCACATTTGCCACACCCTGGGGGACCTTTGCATTCAAAGTAATGCCATTTGGCCTCATCAATGCTCCTGCTACCTTTCAAAGATTTATGTAGGTGGTGTTTGCTCCTTATTTGGGGGATTTCTTGGAGGTGTTTTTAGATGATTTTTGTATATTCTCGTCACGTAAGGAGCATATCATGAAGGTTAGATTGGCCTTCCAAAGGGTCAATGATGCAAACAGCAGTCTCAACCCTGAGAAATGCACCATTGGAGCCACTCAAGGGAGGTTACTGGGACATATTGTCTCATCCGAGGGCATCAAGCCTGACCCCGAGAAGGTAGAAGCCATCCTCAAGCTCTCCCCGCCTACAACCAAATGTCAGGTATGCTCATTTGTCAATCTAGCAGGATACTATCGCCGCTTTATTGATCAATATGCTGCTTTGACACGACCCATGACTATGCTATTAAAAGATGGGGTTGATTTCTCTTGGGATGAGGATTGTGATCATGGGTTTGCACAAATCAAGAATGCTCTGGCTTTAGAACCCATTCTACGCAATCCAGATTGGTCAAAGACTTTCTATATCAATCTTGGGTTTGGTGAGCACACTCTGGCAGGTATTCTTCTCTAGCAAGGGGAGGATCGGTTCATGTATCCCATTCGATTTGCTTCTCAACAATTGCTCGACACTGAGCGATGCTATTCAGAGGCTGACAAGCATGCTTTGTCTTTGGTGTTTTGCATTCAAAAATTTAAGCATTATGTGGCTCGAAAGTCCTTCATTATACTCACTAGCACTGGTCTTACAAAGCAGGTTCTTCAATCACCAAATCCCATGGGCCGGTTGGCCAAATGGCTGGTAGTTCTACAAGAATATGATTTTTCTTTCAAAATTGTAAAAGGGGGTTGTTCCAACTTGAAGAATGCTTTGATTGATTTAGAGGAGTGCCTTGATGTAACCCTTGTAGCGGCCATAGAAGCTGGGGATCCATGGTATGGTGGTATCTACGAGTTTCTGACTGCTTTCTCCTTTCCTCCAGAAAGTACTAGCTATGAGAGAAAGAAGATCCGCAGAGATAGTAGGCGCTACACCCTCCTTGATGGGGTGTTGTATCGTCAAGGCATGGATGGGGTACTAAGACGGGCCATTGATGCACATGAAGTGCCTAAGGTATTGAATCATTATCATGATGGATTTTGTGGAGGCCACTATGCCAGTGACTATACAGCTAAAAAGATTTTACATGCTGGATACTATTGGCCAACCTTGTTCAAAGATGTCACTTTGCATTGCAAAACCTGTGAACCATGCCAATTCTTTGGTAGGAAGGATTTGCATCCTGGACAACATCACCCAGTGATGTCCATCCATCCGTTTCAGAAGTGGGGAATAGATTTTGTCGGGCCCTTGCCCATGACTGCCCCCAAAAAGAAGTATCTTTTGGTAGCTACTCAGTATGTCACTAAGTGGGCTGAAGCTCTCGCCCTCGCTGCAAATGGTAAGGCAGTTTCAACTTTCATATTTGAACGTATCTGCACAAGGTTTGGACACCCATGGAGATTATCTCTGACCATGGGAGTCCATTCTTAAATGAAGCAGTGGAGTTACTCATGGATCGCATGGGTATTGATCATCACACTTCTAGTATCTATTATCCGGCATCCATGGGTCAAACTGAGCAGACCAATGGCCTCCTTTGTAAAACCATGGGAAAAATGGCTACAGGGAACAGGAGCCAATGGGATCAAAAGGTCACTGAAGCCGTGTGGGCTTACAACATCACTCATAAAAGGTCTACAGGTCACACTCCTTTTGAGTTGGTGTATGGTACTGAGGCCGTTTTACCACTAGAGATAGAGATTCCAACTTTGAGATTGGCACAAGAACAGAGGATGACAGAAGATGAACATGTAGAGGCTAGATTGGTACAACTTGAGAAGTTAGATGAAACCCGACGCCTTGCACTACACCAAATAGAGTTCCAAAAGAATTGACAAAAGGCCCGCTTGGATGCTAAGATCCGTAAGGGATGAGAAAGACACTTTGCTGAGGGGGATGTTGTGCTATGCTTTGATAACAGATTGGCCCACCAAATGGATAAGAAGTTTCTGCCACTGTGGACTGGTCCATACAAAGTCATGAAGGAACGTAGCAATAGGTCTATACAAGTACAGGAGCTGCATGAACGATATGGCAAGAAGGTGATCAACAAGCGTTACCTCAAGCCTTTCTTTGTACGTGATGGACCCAAGCATGGAAATGCTGTGCATTCCCTTCCTGGGGGGGGAAACTGTTATGGATAAAATTGTCTAAGGAAAAAGGCATTAATAATTGTGTGTGTTTGTATATGTGGCAATAGTATAATAAAATATGGTGTGCATAGGGCCCAGGGTTGAGGTGGCAGGGCATGACCATGTGCCACCCTTCGACGTAAGAGGACCCATAAGGTGTGTTGTACATAATCCATGATAGTAATATTATAAAATGTAAGGTGGCATGGCTCCTCCATGTGCCACCCCTCCACCTAGGCTGCATTTAGTGAGATATGGCTCAAAGTCCATGGGAGAAGTAATATAAAATAGGTGGAGATGGATATTATATTGAGTTATTCCCTCCATATGGGATAGGCCCATGTGGGGGAGGTATAGAAGATCCAAGAGAGCAAGTTAAATAATGGGGAAAGTAGGATGAGGTGGCAAGATTCCTTGTGCCAACCCTCCACTTGTCCTCTTAGAGGTTTGAACATATTATAAAATTGGGAAGAGACCAAGGGAGTATCATAGACTTGAGATATGGGGATTGATTTATGTGGAAAATTGAGGCAAAGGGTTGTTGCACACAATTGAGAGTGTGTAACCGCATAGCCCACATGGGAGACTTTTCCACACACACCATGCATGTGGGAGGATACATTAATTGGGAGAGACCCCCTCTTTTGGCTATAAAAGGAGGGGGCTATTCCTTGATGAGACACACTCATTCATGTAAAGCCACCTAGCTAGTACTTTGATATTTCCCTCTCATCCTTTCTTTCAAATAAAGTATGGTCCTCTTCCCTTGATGTCTCCATCTTTACATTCCTCCTCCTATCATGTACATGCTTCTCTTCCCCCACTCCCTTTCCCCTTGTGTCATAGTCTCCCTCTTCATTCCCTCCCATTCTAATTCCTTTTCCCCTCCCATGATAACGGTTCGCCCTCATGATCTCCCTTCCCCTATGGCCCTCGAGTGTCGCCATGCTTAGCCTCGAGCCTCTGGTCTTGATTTCATTTCTGGCTAATAGTATCCATGTACTAATACTCCACACAAGTGTGTTTTTAGTCCACGTTTGCCCTCCAATGCCAGTGGGATACATCTATATTGTGGGAAAGTGGTTGTATTCTGGTCCATGCCATCAATGATGATGCACATGGACTTATCGACATGTGAAATAGCTTCCTCTCTCCAAGAAGCATACAACTTTCGAGCATCCTGCACATGATGTAAATGGATTGATCACCATTTAATATATCTTTCTCGTTGCTGCTCACAATTACTATGTTCAATGGCATTTTTTAATTCATCACATGTCTTACATTTTGACATCCTTTGCTTTGATGGTGTCTTGACATGACAAAAATCTCTACGCCAAATTTTGTACAAGGTTGATCATGAAATCATGCTCTCGTCTCTATCTTGTAAAGTTTTATTGACACTTTCTAGGATGACCTTCTTTGTCATTCCCAAAGGAAGATGTTGTTGGCATTCGACACGTCCATCTAGCATTGTTTGTTGAAGATGAGGCTGTGGTAATGCATGGTCTTCGAGAACTTGCTTTAATGTTGCGGTTGCATTTATAGTGCTTCCATGGCATTTAAGCTTGTAGGTATTTCCATTAATTATATGAACCACTTTTTCTTTCACCTCTGCCCAGATGGTCCAATATGTGCCATATGATAGTCCAATTAACCATTGATATCCTTGATTGCAAATGGATATCCCATTAATAATGGGTTTCAATCTAGGTTTACAGTGTCTTGTGCTCAAATCTTGATTAGTGCCTTGATGAAGAAAGCATGAAAACTCTTGAAGAAGATAGTTATGTCTATTAGGTGTTGTCTTACTCCAAATACCAAGGCGTATGGCTGCACAATCATCTTTCCCAACTTTTCTAATGCAAAGTTTCTTGCAACAAACTCACATAAGCATCCTTTCCATATTCTCCTCGGATAGCATTACATGTCTCTTTGGTTCTGGAATTGATGCCATGATTCTTCGCCTCTTGACACTCACATACTTTCTTTTTGTAAATAGTGTCTTGCATTTTCTAGTTGTAAGACCATCAAACCTCGAATCCATTTCCCTTGAATCTTCATCTTTATACTCTCTTTATAATCAAATGCTGTGTGGGCTTGAGAATTATTTGATACCTTATAATATCTTGGAAATGGCAATCTGGTAGACATGTTCATTGATGTCAATTTGTTGCCAATGCCTCTTGAATTTTGTGATTGAACTATTTCTCCTTCGTAACTCAATATTCTCCCATCTATATTCTCTGGCATGCTAGCAACAATATTAGAACAACATGACAAGTCTCAGATTCTCTACCCCTTTTGCCTTGTGTTCGAGTGGTAACATCATGATCATTGTCACTAATATCATCAATTCCTGTTATTGCATCACTTATCCCATCGATATTTGCATGTATTTTTCTTTGTGGTCCCATCTTATTATTCTCAACACAAGACAAGTCTTCTATATCAGTAAGCATGTTTGAGTCACTTGCAACACAAGACAAGTCTTCTATACCAGTGAGCCTATTTGAGTCACTTGCAACATACCAGTGAGCCTATTCGAGTCACTTGCAACACATGACAAGTCTTCTATACCAGTGAGCGTGTTCGAGTCACTTGCAACACAAGACAAGTCTTCTATACCAGTGAGTACATTTGAGTCACTTGCAACACAAGAAACCTTTTCTACATCAACATCTGCTACTATAATGTCCTCAATACTTGTGAGCATGCCACTATGATACTCTTGATTACTACTATAGCTTCTTATCAATTTGGATCCCATTTGTGTTATAGTCTTTTTCTTCTGATAATATTCTATCGTGTCTTCCATGACATTGAAGAAAACGTCTTGGGCAAACTTGATTTCAAGAAAGCTAACCCCCATTTACAAGTATTATGAACTTGTAGTTGAGACGTAGTATTATGGATGTCTAAATGTGAAGTACTATCCATTGCATTTTGAATGACACCTGCACTAGTCAACTTAATTATCTCCACTATACAGAGAAAACTCTGAGCATAGCCCTTAAAGTTGCCAATTGCTAAAACTTCTCCGGAGCAAGATAACATCTCTACTTTTTCCCCCTCAAAATAAGTTTTCTTGATATCTTGAAAGTATGTCTTTAGAACAATTTCGTCTTGGTCCCAGAGTGTTTTGTGTGCTTGCATATCAAATATGTCACATTGTAAGATATCTCCCAATGTTTCAAAGTCTCCATGTGGATATTTTAAATGTACTTCAGGATTTACAACATTGGTGATTATCACTACGCATCTTCTCTCACCACAACGTTGGAAATGACACACATTCATAGGATCAAGACTATGAATTTGTCCAAAAGCCACTACTTCATTCTTCTTATATAACACCACATCCATACCCTCTATTAGGGTGAATATCTGTTTTATGTATAAAAATAGATTAGCAACTCAAAACGAACATAATAAATAATCATTGAGCTTATTATTACTTAATAACTTCTATATCAAAACTAGCAGAGAAGGCATTAAACCTAAACCCTACATCCTAAACTTTAAATAATTAATACCAAAACATCTTAACCACTATAAATCCTAAACTTTAAACATTTAATTCCTAAACCCTAAACCCTAAATTCTAAACTCCTAAACAATAAATCCTAAACCTTAAACCCTAAACTCTAAATCCTAAACCCTAAATCTTAAATCCTGAACCCTAAACCATAACCCTAAAATACAACCAAAATTTAATGAATTTTTTAAATTTGTGCAACAGGTTGGATATATCCCCCAACCTGTTGCTTGAGCAACAGGTTGGGGGATATATCCAACCTATTGCACAAATCAAGAATTTTTCTTATTTGTGCAACAATTTGATATACAGTTGGGGAATGTATCTAACCTGTTGCACAAGTCAAGAATTTTCTTGACTTGTGCAATAGGTTGGATATACCCCCCAACCTGTTGCTCAAGCAACAGGTTGGGGGTATATCCAACCTTGCACGAGTCAAGAAAATTCTTGACTTGTGCAACAAGTTGGATATACCCCCCAACCTATTGCTTGAGCAACAGCTTGGGGTCACCTCAACCGAGGCCTGTTGTTGGATATATCCCCCAACCTGTTGCTTGAGCAACAGGTTGGGGGGTATATCCAATCTGTTGCACAAATCAAGAAAATTCTCGATTTGTGCGACAAGTTGGATATACCCCCCAACCTATTGCTTGAAGAAAATTTCTTGATTTTTACAATAGGTTGAGTGCACCATTAAACTATTCCACTTGCAACAGTTTGGGGGATATATCAAACCTATTGCACAAATTGAAAAAAATCATTAAATTTTGATTGTATTTTAGGGTTAGGGTTTAGGGTTAAGGATTCAGGGCTTAGGATTTAAGATTTAGTGTTTAGGGTTTTGGGTTTATGATTATGTTTTTAGGGTTTAGGGTTTAGGATTTAGGGTTTAGGGTTTAGGGTTTAGGATTTAGCATTTAGGGTTTATGATTATTGTTTTAGGGTTTAGGATTTAGGATGTAGGTTTTAGGTTTTAGGATTTAGGGTTTAGTATATAGGATCATGAGCTTAGAGTCTAGAATCTAGGGTTTAGAATTGAAAATTAGGTTTTAAGTTATAGGGGTTAGGGTTTAAGGTTTAGGGTTTAGGGATTATAACTGTTATATAAGTTTAAGAGCTTAGATTGTATAACCTAAGATTTAGGGAACTTTAGGATTTAAGATTTAGGGTGTAAGATTTAAGGTATATAGACTATATAAAATATGCATTCTAAAGTATTTAGTTTAGATATATATAGACTATATGTTATATGCTTTCCAAAGTGTTTTGTTTATAGGTACGATCCTTTGCAAAGGCTTTACTTTAAGTAAGTATAAGTCTACCTAGTCAAAGTATCCTACTGATTAGGGATAAGCACATAGGCTAAAAGCACACCGATTCATATTTTCTTACATTCATGCTGCATGGTGTATCAGAAGGTACGATCCTTTGCAAAGGCTTTACTTTAAGTAATTATAAGTCTACCTAGTCAAAGTATCCTACTGATTAGGGACAAGTACATAGGCTAAAAGCACACCGATTCATATTTTCTTACATTCATGCTGCATGGTGTATCAGAAGAAATGAAACAGTATGTGATAAGAAAAATTCGGAAGAAACATGTATTCCATATCATGGATACCATGGATATCTGGTGGTTTCTAAAGTAAAAAAATGATATGGATGCAATGATACTGTAGTTTTGTGCAAAGCCTTAAATTGCAAAGTATTACACATAGTAACAAAGATAAGTAAGTATGCTAAATCTCTTCTAGATTCTATGGTTTTAAATACCTACCTTACAAATACATTATCTAATTTTTCATTCTTTGATTCACTAACAAGTATTATAGATATGGAAGAAAAGCATACATGCTAAAAGTAAGTGTGTAAAATTTAATATTTTCTTAATTTTTAAATTAATTCAATTCTTTGATTGACTACTTTTTAAAATTGAAAGGTTATTAGTATATAATCTACATAATTTTAAATGTTATTAATGTATAATATTAATAATTTATATATTTATTTAAATTTATATAATAATTAATTTATATTTATATTAGTTTTTAAGTTAATAATGTATAGAATAGCAATATATTCACTAATTCTTCATTGTTTTAAGAATAAGTATTATATAAAGCACATATGCTAGAAGACCTCCCTTTCAAGTTAGATTTTTTTAATTAATGTATTTATATAATAATTATATAATATTTATATTAATTTATAGATTAATAATATATATATTTAGCAAAATTATATTTTGATATTAGTTAATAAAAATTTATTATATTATGGAGTAAAAATATTATAAATGGATTTCTTATATCAATAAAGTGTTGTGAGAAGAGTTTTTTGGAAAGATTTATGATTAAATTTTGTTTTGAAATTGTTGCATATGCAATAGGTAGGGAGGTTTGAGTGGTTGAGAAATTTGTAATAAAGTGTCGTGAGAAGAGTTTTTTAGAGAGATTTATGATTAAATTTTGTTTTGAAGTTGTTGCGTACGTAATAGGTAGGAAGGTTTGAGTGGTTTTGAGGTTGAGAGAGAAATTTGTAATAGATTGTTTTTTTTTAAAAGGAGTTTTTTAGAGAGATTTATGATTAAATTTTGTTTTGAAGTTGTTGCGTACGCAACAGGTAGGGAGGTTTGAGTGGTTTTGAGGTTGAGAGAGAAATTTGTAATAGATTGTTTTTTTTTTTTAAAGGAGTTTTTGGAGAGATTTATGATTAAATTTTGTTTTGAAGTTGTTGCGTACGCAATAGGTAGGGTTTGAGTGGTTTTGAGGTTGAGAGAGAAATTTATAATAGATTTTTTTTTTTGTTGAGGAGTTTTTTGGAGAGATTTATCTTCTCTCTTCTCATCAACCTGTTGCAAGATTCTCAAAAATTTTCAAAATGTTGCAAGAGGTGAGTTCATTTCTAACCTATTGCGTACGCAAGAACTTCTAAGAATCAAGTTTTTATAAATTTGAATTTTTTTCCAAATCCGATTCTTTTCTTAAAAACTTGTGTGTACACAACAACTTCAAAAAACCATTTTTGCATTAAATCTTTTTTCCCACAAATTTTCCTCTTTACCTCAAACTCTCACAACCTATTTTCAGAAATTTCTCTCCTAGCCTATTGGGCACGCAACAAATTTTCAAAAAAAAAAATCTATTACAAATTTCTCTCTTATCCTCAAAACCACTCAAACCTCCCTACCTATTGCATACGCAACAACTTCAAAATAAAATTTAATCCCCCCCCACCTGTTGTAGGTGGGGTGGGGGGGGAAATTTCCTCCCCACCCACCTGTTGTGCATATTTACCCCCCCCACCCCACTTGTTGCGCACATGGGGGGGAAATTTCCCCCCCACCCACCTGTTGCGCATATTTACCCCCCACCTATTGCGCATGCAGCAGGTGGGGTGGGGGGGGAAATTTCCCCCCCTCCTTGCCGGCCCCTCCCTCCCCTTCCCCGCCGGCCCCTCCCTCCCCGCCGTCCCTCCCTTCCCCTCCCCCTCCCCCTCCCCGCCAGCCCCTCCCTCCTCGCCGTCCCTCCCTTCCCCTCCCCCTCCCCCTCCCCCTCCCTGCCGGCCCCTCCCTTCCTCGCCTCCCCTCCCCATCGCAGGCGAGAGGGAGGGAGGGAGGGAGGGGAGGGGGCCGACGCGAGGGTGAGGCGGGGAAGGGGGAGAGGAGGGGGCCGACGGGAGGGCAGGGAAGGGGGAGGGGAGGCAGGGAGGGCACGGGGAAGGGGGAGGGGGAGGGCAGGGGGCTGACAGGAGGGCGGGGAAGGGGGAGGGGAGGCGGGGAAGGGGGAGGGGAGGGGGCAGACAAGAGGGCGGGGAAGGGGGAGGGGGAGGGGAGGCGGGGAAGGGGGAGGGAAGGCGGGAGAGCACGGGGAGAGGAGGGGGGGGGTTAACCCCCCCACCTGTTGCGCACACAACAGGTGGCATGGGGGGGTTAATAATACCCCCCACCCCACTTGTTGCGTGTGCAACAGGTGGGGTGGGGGGCGAGGTGAGGAAGGGGGAGGGGAGGCAGGAGGGCAGGGGGACGAGAGGAGGGAGGGGGAGGGTTGGACCCCACCTGTTGTGCACGCAACAGGTGGGATAGGGGTAATAATACGACCCACCCCACCTGTTGCGCACGCAATAGGTCGGGTAAACCCCCCCTCCCTCCTCTCCTCCCGCCTCTAGCCCCCTCCCCGCCCTCCCTTCCCCACCTCCCCTCTCCCTTCCCCGGCTGTTAACCCCCCCTCCCTCCTCTCCTCCCACCCTCCCGTCGCCCCCTCCCCCTTCCCCACCTCCCCTCCCGTAGGCCCCCTCCCTTCCTCCCTCTGCTCCCTTCTCCTCTCCTCCCACTTCCCCCCCTCTTCTCCCTCTTTTTTAAGGCGGGGAGCAGTGAGGAGGATGGGAGGGGAGGGAGGAGGGAGAGGAGAGGGCAGTCGGGAGGGAGGAGGTAGGCGGGGAGGCGAGAGGGAGGAGGAGAGGAGGTAGGCGGGGAGGCGGGAGGGAGGAGGGAGAGGAGGCAGGCAAGGAGGTGAGAGGGCGAGGAGGGCACAGACGGGAGGGAGAGGCGGGAGGGAGGGGAGGGGGTCGACGGGAGGGCACAAACGGGAGGAGGAGGCAAAGAAAGAGGTAGGAAGAGGCAGACGGGAGGAGGCAGGGATGGGGGAGGCGGGAGGAGAGGAGGGGGTTAACCCCCAACCTATTGCGCACGCAATAGGTTGGAGGTTAATCCCTCCCCTACCCTAAGCCCCCAAAGGGCTTTAAATTTTTATTTTATTTTTAAAGACAAAAAAATTAATTTAATTTAATTTAAAGAAGGAAAAAAAAGATGAAAAAAATTAATTAACTTAATTTATTTTAAAAAAATAAAAAAAATTAAAATAAATAAAACTTAAAAAAATTTAAAACATTAAATTAAATTTTAGATATAAAAATAAATTAATTAATTAAAATAAAATAAAATAAATAGAAAAAAGATAAAAAAAATAAATTAATTTAATTTATTTTAAAAATGAAAAATAAATAAAACTTAAAATAATATTTAATTAGAAATTTATTTAATATTTTGAGTTTGAAAATAATTGTAATTCTCGTTTTTTATTTTTGATTGTTTTTCAGAAAACTATGGCTTCTAGTTTTGGTTCCAAGGTGTCATTCAAATACCTTGAACATGCTTGGTATTTTATGGAGCGCAAATCAAAGTATTTTTTGGTGATCACTGCAGAGAATGTGTCAAGCGTGAAATATTCTCCAGAGGCAGTAAGAAATGGTGGCATGGTCTCAAACATCAACATTAAAGAAAACAATTTGATAGAAGTTGTGTGCAAAGGAAAGAATGACAAGGTGGTGTACAAGTTACGAGTTACGCACAAGCACTTCTTGAAGCCCTTACCAGATTCAATTGAGGGATCCCAAGAATTACTTAGTGCCTTAGAAGCATTTAAGAAAATGTGGGATGCATTTCCAAGTGGTGGTGTTGTACCTTCAGCAGTAGTAAGTGTAGCAGTAAGTACGCCATCTATAACATGTAACCCTCAAGTTGTACCACCAATATCTGTGGCGATAACTACGGTAACTCTGGCAAGAGTAACTACAATATCTATGGCAGTAACTACAATATCTCCAACTGTACCTACACCATTGACTGCTGTAACTACAGGAACAAGAAGGAGTGATCATGGAGCAGATTTAAGTTCTACAGCTATTCCCAGAAAGAGAGCAAAAATAACTCCTACTCCACGTGCAGATCGTTCAAGTGTAGGTTATTTAAAACCAAGTGAAAAATTGGATAGCGATGAACAGGAGGATCCACAAGAAGAAGATACAAGTCTTGAAGACTTTTCTATAAGTGTGGCAGACTTACATCCTCCAGAGGATGAGGGGTACATTTGGGGATTTTCACAATTGAGCGTGGCCACAATGCTTATTGATAGAGCTTCGTTGTTCACAAATCAAAGAAAGCTAGATAAGACATTTGCACGCAAATTGTATGAAGATACGAGGAAAACAAGAACTCCAGTTGCCACTAATATCACTCTTCGACCTATGGCGTTTAAGAGACTTCAAGAAGATGATCCTACATTGCCTGATGTCACATTTCAAAAGTGCATGGACTTTCTTGATGCTTTTGAGAACTTTAGAAGGAGTGACTTTGTTCGTGGAGAGGCTTTGTACCAAAGCCAATATGGGACTGACATCGAGAAGAGATACATGCTGGCAAAGAATAGATTCTTGGAAAGATGCAGGTTTGAGCCCATTGATGGGCAACACTTTTGTGAAGCTTGCAGGATCGCCCTTGATGAGGGAAGAAAAGGAAACTTGCCACAGATTGAGTGGATGGAAAAGTTTCAATGGGTGATTTGTCATATGTGCATATTTAACGATGACTTGAAGTACATTCTAGAATCAGAAAGGCTGAATTGTGCTCCATTTAGGTTGAAAAAAAGCTCTTCTCTTTCTGAGATCTTGATAAAGGCAAGGGAGATATGGATGGGTTGTGGAAAGCCACAAACAGTGAAGGGTAGGAGACCTACATCTGAGTACATGGCAAAGAGGGCTCGGTTCTATAGATGCTTAAAAGGTGTTGTAAGCAATACGCAAGGCATACCAAGTAATAAGGTTGAGGCAAAGGATTTGAACACCACCGTTGCAAGATACAGGGATGTTACTTGCATTGTCTTCCGCGAGGACTCAGTGTTTCAGAGCATGGTGGATGTTTGCCAAGCATATGAAACAGGGAAGATATCCTTTGAGGCACCAGAGCACACTGCAACTCAGAGGAAAGAAATAAAGAAACCGATGTCTATTGTTTAGTGGAGAGCATTAAGGTTTGTTCCAGATGCAATAACAAAAGAAGTATGCAAGAAGATCCTAAGTGGTGATTGCTTCTTTGGAAAGAAGAGCAAGCATAGCAACTTGGATGAAGTGGTCACCCGTCAAAGTGAGGTTGCTCTCTCGGCACTATTATTTTTATTGAAATCTGATGATGAGTTAGATAGCAAGTCAATTGATGTGGATAAGAAGAAAGCACTTAGCCTAGGTCAACTCCTTGACAAGACATGGGCTAGAAAGTGGCTGGCTTCAATGGATGCAGATGCCACACCAACAAAGGATCTAAGAGCTAAAATGCCAAAGGTTGTTGAGATAGAATATATGGACATTAGGAAAAAGGCCTTGCAGTCCACTGCCCAAGGTAGAGCAATTGGTGGTTTAGATGATGGTTCTCCATTCAGCTTCTCCTATGATATCTTGCTATCAGAGAATGATACAAAATTTGCACACATCAATGGCATTGATATAGAGCATTTCATAACAATGAGCGGTCATGCTTGGGAGAAGCCATGCGTATTTTTCATAGATGAATTGCAAGACCTTGTAGTGTCACGGATAGTTGAACTTGTGCGGTTTATCATAGAAGGTCCTATGGCAAATAAGAAAAGATCAACGTTGGTCCTATTCATGACAGAATCACAAAGGGATGCCTTGTATGCGAGTTTGACATCTGCATTTGGGTATTTACTTTCAAAAGTATACCATGGTATAGTTCTAGGCAATCATATGACTGTCTTGGAAGGCACTGCCATTCAAGTCTTGTAGCCTTTCTTAATGTGCTTCTTATCCCCAGTGGTGGTGGCAATCTAATCAAAATTCCTTTAAGGACTCTCGAGCATCATTACTTTGAGGACAATAAGGTTAAGCTTGATGCAGCAATGGTGGATTATAGAAAGCCGATGGATCCTGATGTGATACTAGAGATGAGGGAAGTAGCAAGCTAAGGGTGTCCACTTTTTGTTCACTCCCCAATCCTTAGGAGGTGGAAAAACAAGCTTTTTAGCACACAAAAATGCAAATCTCACCTACTTCCCTATGGATCTAGTCTTTGAAGTCTTCAGACACAACATCACACATGTTATTGTGCACACAATCGTATAGTTTGATCAAAAATTCGATGCACACACAAAAAATTTCTTTGTGTCACACGGCATGGTTCCAGGGTGGTCACACCTTTGTCACAAACAAAGAGTGTCATATTAAATTCTAAATTTCTCACTCATTTTAGATTAAATGTTATGAAACTTTGTAGGTGGTCTCTTTACATTATGTAGAGCTTAACTTGATTTATTGGTAATTTTTTGAATGATTTATCTAATTATAAAAAAATATTTATAATAAATAAAGTCATAAAATACATGCATTTTAGTAGCACACCACATTTTTTTAGTATTTTGAATAATTAAGCAAATCCAATTTGGTGGAAGATTAGTAGGCACATAAGGGTGTGTGGTTGAATCATCAAATCCCAAATCCAATGGTTAGATTTAGGAAGATTGAAGTTTAATTTTTACTTTTACTCCTTAGAGGATCAACAAAGAATATTAAAAATAAATCTAGTAATTCTCAAACATGACCAAACATTTCAAAAATGTCAATATTTTTAGTCCTCCACATGATGAATAAGAGGAAAAATTTTTGGTTAAATTTGAGTAAGGGAAACGTACGATATGGCCTCCAAGATTAAAATCTCCCTTTTGTGGGGGAAAAAGGGCCACCCAAGCCTAATACCAAGACAAGGTAGGCTTGGTATTAGGCTTGGTGAGGTATGCTAGGAGCATCACCAACCCTAGTGGCAAGCCTTTGGAGTGTGCATGCTGCCCATGCGGAAGGCTGAGTCATCTATTTTTGCCTTACGTTGTTAGACCGCATGGTGCCATGTCATCAAGGAGATGTGGCATCACTCCTTGCCATGTCACCTTACATTTCCACACGTGCTGCCACATCAGCCACATGTGTCACCTCATCATTCCACATCATAGGAACTCTTGGAGCCATGTCATCACACCTTGCCACCTTGCCACATCACCAATCCCTCCACCTCGATTTGCCATGTCAATCTACCACCTCATGAATGCCAACTCATCATGCCACATCACATTTCCATGTCATGGAAGAGACTCATATATTCCACACCATATTGCCACATCATGACCATGCATGGTGCCACATCAGCCACATGTATATACATCACGATGTGTGCAAGGCATAGAATACCTCGATAGAGGTTTATGACCACGATGTGCGAGGCATAGAATACCTCGATCGAGGTTTATGACCTGCGTGAGGCATAGAATGCCTCGATCGAGGTATATGACCGTGGGGTATGTACCTCGATCGAGGTTTATGACCTACGTGAGGCATTGAATACCTCGATCGAGGTATATGACCTAGGCATAGCATACCTTGATCGAGGTTTATGACCACGATCAAGGTATTTGGAGGTACAAAACTAGAATAAAATCAAACGATGCAAATATTTGAAATTAACATTAGATTCTAGCCAATTAGTTTCAATCTTAGCACCTTCTCCACCAATAATAATCAAGAGCAATCTAAAAGCAATCTCGTGGATGAGTTGAGGCTCTCTATAAGACACCACATTTTGGTTCATTTCACCCATTCTTAGCCATTCTTGCCTCCTCATCACTTTGTCACACCTTCCATCCTACTTTCATTGAGAATGGGTTCTCAAAGCCGTAGAGCTAGTAGACGTGAAAGATGTAGAAACCCCCCCCCAAATCTCATTGACAAGGAGCACAAGCGGAAGGCTCATGAGCACAAGAGAGCCTCTAGAGCTAGAGCTCATGCTGCCACCACCGATCCACCTCCACCTCTACATCCCACCTCCACCTCCACCTCCACCTCCACCCCCACCCCCACCCCCACCTCCATTGTCCCCCCATCCTCATCTGCTCCCCTACCTCCAGCCTCGGGGGGGTCACTATGTATAAACCCTCTATATCACGTGCGTTCAAGGCCTATATTTAAAATCCCTTATCTGTAAATTTTTTCATTAATAAAATGTATCCCTTTTCTATACAAATCTGTAAATTTTTTCCAAAACTATTTTAAATAGTCCCTTATGTGTATTTATTTTTGTAAATTTTAGGAATAAAAAATATCCTTCTATCGCACTCACGTGATAGGGTTACATATGATGAGTAACCCCCCCAAACCTCCAGCCTCTGCCCTTCCCCTAGCCACCTACAGTTTGGCCTCCACCTCTACCTCTTCCCCCTCCACCCTCCGCCCTCCCCCTCCCCCTCCTCCTCCCCCCGTTCCCCTTGGCGCCTCCCTTCCCCCCTCGACCCTACCAATTGATCCCCTTGCCCCACCTTGCAGCAGCAGTGTTGCTTCATGACGTGACTTGGCAATGTAAGTTAATTCTCACCCTTCACTCAGTACACATGAATTACAAAGCATCTCATTCTGAAAACACTCAGAAAAAAACATCCAGTCGAAATGCCTATCTGAACGTCCTTTGTTGTTTTGCCTCCTTGTCCAAAAGCATCCCCGCATTTTGGACATCTTCGATTTTGCCTGTCCAAAAGCAACCTGCATTTTGGACATCTCCTATTCTGCGAGGCCCTTCAATAGCCATCACATAGTTCTACTCTTCATCCGAACTAGAATTGTACTGAATAGGTCCATCAATGACACCCACCTTGCTCAGTCCCACATCACCACTTTCAGGTAACTCTGTCTACAACTACTTCGTCGCTGCACTCGAACCAGTAGCCGCAGTAGTCTCTAGCTATCTCTTCCACAACCACATTTTCAGTCTACGGTCTTGCTCCACATCCATTAGCCACTGCAAAGGATGCAGCTTGGATCTATCCACCACCTACTGTTCAGGCCACTGCTCCATGGCAGCACCTCATCTATCCAAGTACTCAGTGGTAACTACTGTTGCCATCGTTCCTGTGCCGTTGCTGGTCTCTGAATCACCATCTGTTCATAAGAAGGAGGATCCGTCAATCCAAGAACAGGCGTGTGCTTATTATAAAACTTCCCCAAAAACTTATTCGCTTCTTTCCACCAAGGAGGACAAGGAGGTAGTGATAGACTGAAGGAATGGGCGCATAATTCCAACCACAAACATAGTGAATGCCTCTGTCGCTTCAGCGCATCCACTCTTTTGCTGTTGCAAACAACGGCTTCCACAATGCCATCTGCCAACTCTTCATACTTCGCTTGCCAATCCTCTACAATCTGCACTGACTCCGTGGTAACTCCGTTCCTCATCGGATGCACCACCACCACCATCGGAAGATGAAGTAGACCCCTTTGGTCGAGAACTAGTCTACACCTGTGGACCCTTTTGTGACCAAAACCCGCACTAGCCCCTGCATCTCCATCTGTTTCTAGTTGGCATTGGTGCGGAACCAGCTCCTGACATGTTTGCAGAACAACAGCCACACTCCATCTTCCCACCTGTCTATCCCATTCTACCTGCACATCTCCCTGAAGAACTTCCAGGAGCGAACCCTTCTGGTCCATATTGACACTGACATTCCTCGATAATGCCCTTAAGTACTCTGCTAGTGCATCGGTAGTATGTCGGAGTAGCAACTCATGCTCAATGCCCGACACATACTCCGTGAGTGGCCTCTGAGTGCACTTCCACCACTTGAACCTGGGCTTTAAGAACTACCACCCTGTCCTCTAGTTTCTACACCCACTCTTGTTGACTCCGCAGAGTCTCATTTTCCATCCGCAGCTGCGTGACTTCTACCTCTAAGCTGGTCATTCTCACAGAATCACCACACCAATTTGTGATTCCAGCCGAGCGAGCAACTGGGACAAAAAACTGCAGCTAAACATTCATAGGCTATGTCCAAAAAGAAAACCCGACTAATGATACCGGAGAAACACCCGCAGACTCAAAAATCATTGTAGAAACCTCTAGTGCCGACACCTGCATCACCTCCGATACCGTCACTCCTATTGTAGAGGTCATCGCAGTCATCATTGTGCTGAACGCTACTAAATTTGTTCCATCCGCCATTAAGGGAGCCACCCACCAACAGAGTACCTTCAAGAATCATCGATGCACTGGTCGCTGGAGTCACCATCACCTGTTCCACCATGACCAGTAATGCCATCGGCGTAGACACAATAATTTGTGTGGACACCACCCCACTGGTGAAGACACCCCCCATGCCACCTGCATGAGAAGGAGTCAAGGGTGCAAGGGTAGAGACCACCCCCTGACTAAGACGAGGCTTTTTTCTTTGCTACTTTGTAGCCACTCCTCCAACAAACCCCTTAGCTTCTTCCTGTGTAGGCCCCTCACGCTCAAGAGTGAGTACCAAGGCAGTAGACCTTCGAGGCACCGTAGACTCCAAATGCAAGGGGAACATGATCTCCAGAATCTGTCCAATCTTGGAATTCACCGCCTTCTTCTTCTCCACTGCTGTTGCCACCCGTAGAGATTCTGCATGAATCTGCTCCATCAAAATCCGCCCCCATGGCACCACCTGCTGCTCAGCCACTACGATCATCCCTCAAGTACTAGGAGTAATTGTATAAGTTTTAGCTTGCAAGAACACCGACTCGAGTATCCACTGATAGAGATCCCTCATCTGAGCATCCAAGCACCCACTCAACTTGTACTCTCCTCGAGCATGAACTCCAAACTCTGCCTCCATTGCCTCTGTAGAACACATTGGTTGCACGATCATTCCTCCATCCAAAGGCAAGAACTGGTGCTAATAAATCGATTGCACTGTCAACTCCCGATGCTCCCCCAAAAACTCCATTGTAGATCCTATTCAACATATCATTTTTTTAGTCATACCAAGTCCATTTTTTTGTCTTGCAAGAAGAGTGTTTCAGAAGATTGGGTGGCTGCTAGGGGATTCAAAAAAACTGGTAAGTATGCTTTGCAACGTGCCATGTTAAAATTCCATTTTAAGGTAATGTTTATAATATGTGATATAGAATAACACCAAAATAGTACTTGGTAGCATAAAAAACATTTTATTATAAAGCTTGAAAATCACTATGTTAGCATTATAGACTTATGAATGTACTCTTTAGTATGCCTTCTACTGATCATACTAACATAGTGCTATGTTAGCATTATAGGCTGATTGTACCACTCAATACTACATATGCTAATTGAATTTAGTAGCCTTACATAGATTGTACTAGTTTTAGTTAGTACTATGTATACTAATGGTGATGCATTATATCTAAATTTGGCACTAATATAGTACTAATATAACACTATTCTTTTATTAATATAGTAGACTATAATGTCTACTAGCATACTAATAACATAGTACTACTATAGTACTAACATACCAGTATTTGTTTATATTCTAGTACTAATATATTAGAACACTAACGTAGTATTCATATAGTACTATATTAATACTGATATAGTACTAATGTTAACACTAATACAATACTATCTATTTCTTTATAGTACTGATACAATACTAATATAGTACTATTCTAGTATTAATATAGTGGACTACTAATGCCTATTAATATACAACTAACATAGTACTATCATAGTACTAACATAGGACTATTTGTTTCTATTCCAGTACTAATATATGAGAGCACTAATGTAGTACTCATATAGTACTATGTTACTAATATGTAGTACTATTTGTTTCTATTCAATACTAATATACTACTATTCTATTTCTATAATAGAGTTACTCTAATATACTACTAATACACTACCATCTATTTCTTTACAATACTAAAACAGTAGAGAATTAATGTTACTAATGTAGTTTCTATAGTAGAGTACTAATGTAGTGCTTATATAGTGCGATCTACGACTATTATAGTACTATCTATTCTCTCTTACAACTACTCTAATTGTTAGAATTAAGGTGGTATTGTTGGTTTACTATTAAACTATTTCCTTGTAATACTGAAATGGAATGCAACTGGATTTCATGTTACTCAAGCTACGAAGAAGTCTAGGAGTGTGCGTGTCCAAGATGAAAATTTTGAAACTCCTAATAATACAAGTTTGAATCCCAACATGAAGAAAGAGCAGCATGGATCCACATAGACCTTATGTGGTAAACCAGCCAATGATTTCATGATACATGGCAATCTCATGCCTGGTGAGAACCCTGTGGATGATGGCCCCATGGAGGATGTAAAAATATTCCAGGTTCTACCTTGGTTGCTATAAGAGGGGATGAGGAGGAAAGTGATGATGTGGTGTTGGAAAGGGTAAGAAGGAAGAAGGAAGCAATTGAGAGAGAGCTTGCAAAGGGAGCCCTCCGACCCAAAAGATGGAGAGGGAGGGGATGAAGGTACAATGTGTCTATGGCATTCTTTGTTTCTGTCTGTGTTTTTCCTATTACATTACATATGGACTAAACATGCTAACTACGTTGTAATTTGTTATATGTTTCACAAGGTAAAGTTACCTCAAAAGATGTGGTTGCTAGTTCGATGAAGGGAGGAGTAGAACAAAAGTAAAAAGAAGTGTTGTAAGATCATTTTACAGTAGCAAGAAGATAAAGATAACAAGGGTAAGTTGTTATATTTGCATGTGCTTAATTTCAATTGTATATGATGTATGCTAGTTGGATTTCGACACTGCTGACATGGGAAACCAACGTGACAAATAGTTTTGAAGAGGAAGTACAGATGTTGGATGACATTGTGGACCAAGCTGTGAAGCTTCTGGGCAAGGATGTTTTGGTAGGGATGATGTATATCTAGAAGGATAGCCAAAATGGATGATGGACAGCCATAAGGACATCACAAAGGGGATGAAGGACAACGAGAAGGATAGCTACAAGAAGGTGGTAGAGGCTGCTAAAATTACTTCTACTATTTTAGGCTCGACCTGTGAAGATGAAGACATACCGCTTGGTAGCTTTCTCCTAGCCAGCTCAATAAAAGATCCTCAAAGTAGTCATACATTGTATTTGAGCTAGCTCTCCTATTCTTGAAAGAAATCTCAAAGAAATCCTCTTTGAGTTGGTTTTGTGCTTATTGCGCACAGTCCATTTTTACCTACACTCTTATTGTTTTGTTTAAATTCTCATGTATCCAAACTTGTTACCTTTCATGCATTTGAACTTGTTAATTTTAATGAACTTATCTACAATCCCACAATATTGTTTTTTCTTAGTTTGCCATGTATTTAGCTTTGTGTTTCTGTCCTTTGTTATAGCTGCTGCTAAAATGTCACCCCTCCAAAGAAACAAATTATATTTTATATGAATGGAATTTAATAAAGAGGTAGTGGAAGAATGATCCTCAAGTGGCCGAAGGGGGTGAAATTCGCCCAATTTGGATCACATTGTGTCTATGCGGCCCAACTTGATGTAGATTTTTCCATATCTATGGACTTGGAGTAGCATGTCCAAGAGATTGGAGAGCCCTTAGTGGCTTTTATGGGAGATAAACACAGCGTGGGAGAGTGGATTGAGTTCTTTCAAGATTAAGTCAATTTTTTACAAGAAGAATGCAACACTTCTAAAGAATAATGCCATCTAACACGACCGGATGACTTTTGCTACCTGAAGCCCTTTACTGCAATATGTAGGCATGGCATTGATTTTGATCTAGAGCACACAGTGCTTGTAGATGACATGCCTCTAAAGGCAGTGTTGAACCTTCCTAGAACTTGCATCACTCCATCCCAATATGATGGAGATCCTCGTGATGAGGAGCTATGTAAATTCTTGTTGCCATACTTGGAGAAGCTAGCAAATTCAAGGAAAACTATCCCAGAGTTTATTTCAAGGTTTCCCTATGAGGGCCATGTCATTGAAACCATAGCATATGATTCTGGACAACACCCATTTCACGTGTTCATTGGAGAATTTTTTAGAAGCTATGGTGAAATGGCTGATGCTGAAAATATTATTAGATTTATGATGGTTGATCCAGTGCCTACAACTAGCAGGATGTAATGCAGAGAATTGCGGGGCTGCCAATGGACATGTTGATAGAAATGCTTGCACTAAATCATTTTCTAAACATTGTCCCCATTCTACGGGACTTGAAGACATCTTGTACATGAATATTATTATTACATGGTGTAATGACCCTATGTCACCAATTATATAAAAAGAATCAATTTCATTTATTCATGGTGTTTCTTGTGAGATCCTCCCCCCCTCTCTCTCTCTCCCCCCCGTAATTTTTATTAGTTTTTTAGTATCAAGTACTATTTATTTATTAGTTTTAAAAAATCAACAAGTAAAAAAGAGTGTTACAGTATTCTTGTTTTAAATCTATTAGTGTTGCAATATCAAGTAGAAAGGCAAGAGAAAAGGAGGGGAGCCTACTAAAACAACTAGTTGTATTCAAGGGTGCAATGAGGAACCATTAAGGCAGTATAGTGAGTTCATAACTTAAGGAAGAGGAAGGATCCAAGCAGCAATGCAAGCACCCAAGAACTCATCATAGCCTTCAACTTAATTGAGGCACAAAGCCTATTTTCTTTCACAAAAAACAATGATAATAATGGTGCAATGTTGGTCAATGTGTTTGCCAATATGGCCCTTGAGGGGTCCCCTTTAGGGTCAAGGGCCACATTGACAAACATTTATCATGTGTTTGTCAATATGGCCATTGCCCCTAAAGGGGACCCCTCAAGGGCCATATTGACAAACAGAGTATGTTGATATAGTATTGATACTAACATAGTACTGATTATTGATATGTTGATTCGTACTAATGTTGATATGTTGGTTAGTAGTAATTTAGCAAGTTATTGTAGTACTATTGTAAAACTAACGAAGTGCTAAATCAACACTAATATGCTGATTAGTACTAGTGTTGAGATGTTGATTAGTACTAATGCTAATATCTTGATTTAGTACTAATTTAGTACTGATATGTTAATGTTAATTTAGTACTAATTTTTAAACTAATGAAGTGCTAAATCAAAAATAATATGCTGATTAGTAATAATGCCGAGATGTTGATTATTAGTACTAATGTTGATATGTTAATGTAGTACTAATTAGTAAAATTAGTACTGATATATGAGTGTTCATCATACTAGTAAATCAATACTAACTTAGTACTAAGATATCAATGTTAATTTAGTACTAATATATTCTTACTAAATCAACACTAATATATCAACACTAAATTAGTCATTAAATTAATCATGCAAAGGGTAAGGATATATTAGAACTAAATTAATAACATGATATGATTTGATAACATAAATGAAGATTGAAACTTTAAGTTGGTTCTAGCGAACATGATATGCCCTGATAACATAAATGAAGGTGCATGGTGGAGAGGCAGAGAGAGAGGGTAGGCTAAGGAGAGAGATAATAATACTCAAAGAGAGACATAATGAAATGGAAATGAAATAGCAAGAGAAATTAACAAAATGAAAGTATTCACATGTAGATCAAAGAGCTTATAGGCTTGATACTTGATTGATTTGACACTAGACAAGTATAACTTTTATATAGAGCATACACACACATATAAACACCAATGCATATGGGATAAATCCCAATGTGACACATGGAACAATAGACTAGAACTCACACTAGAACACACCAAGCTGACTCATCTTGACTCCATTTCCTAACACCCCCCCATGGAGGAAAGGTGAGTGACTACCGTGAATGGAACCAAGAACATGACAATGATGGTCTATCACTAGACGGATCCCATGCGAACTCAGAGGCAAGTGAGCATGGCTCAGAGGCTAGTGAGCATGGTATAGACTTGAAGCTCACCTAGCATGGCTCAAAGACTCATCATGCATGGATGCATGACCAACTTAGAGGTCTAGGAGACCAATGCACCAACATCCTAGAACTCGCATGCCAGGCCTAATAAATAGACCTATCAAAGCCAATACATGGCTCCCACAATACATTCCTCTCTTGGCACCAGGGACTAACTAGGGACATGGAGCGACACACCATACATCATTTTAGGAGGACTATCCAAGGTAGAGGACCTTTGTTGACTCAACACACATGATTTATTGCATTCATTTTTGGGAAACATCCTAGGGCAGAGTACCGAATCAAAACATGCTTAGAAAATATATGGATCATCATCTCCATCATCCTCCTGACATGTACCTCAAGTCAATTAGGTTCCAAGATAGATTAGCTTGGACTCAAATAGAATCTTGAGTGAGTGTGCATTTCTCTCTACTCAACAATACATGATAGGCCTCTTATATAGAGAGTGCCCTTTGAATAGTCAACACATGTGGGATCCTCTAATCCACATCTCTCCTTGTGGATATCCTCAATCCACATCATGTAGTCCACATCCTAGGGTGGCTACTTTAATTCTTTCCTATACCATACCTTAGCCTTTAATCTATGTGCTCATGGCACCATATCTCGACACCCTTCAGAACCTTGGAACCTCCTAAACCTTGGAACCTCCTTCTAAACCCTGAAACTCTTTCTAAACCTTAAAACCCCCAATGGAGGCAAAAGCATTCATTACCCCAACCATGTTGATGAATGTTCCTCTCACACAGAGTTTAAGGGTTAGAGGGAGGTTCTAGAGTTTAGAAGAGGTTCAAGGGTTAGAAGGAGGATCCAAGGTTGAGGGTAGAATACATGGTGGAGAACTCGTCTCCCTCGTAGAACATGGAGGTTAAGGGTTGAGGAACTAAGGGTTTAGGGGGAGTATAAGAGTTGGAGAGGAAGAAGATGTAAGAGCATGGGGGGAAAGGAGGGAGAGAAGAAGGAAGGAGAAAGGAGGAGGAGAGAGGAGTTGGAGAGGGAGGGAGGAGGAGGAGGAGGAGGAGGAGGAGGGAGGAGGAGGAGGAGGGAAGAGGAGGAGGAGGAGGAGGAGGGAGAGGATGGGTTGCAAGGGTGGAAGAGAGGGGAGGAGGAGTTGCAAGGTTAGGACATGATTTTGGGCATGGAGTGTGATAGCGAAAGTGAGAGAGGGAGAGAGAGAGGAGTGCACACGATATAGCTACTTGTACACTAAGTGTATTGACAATGAACATGAAGATATACATGTGAACCCCTTAGGGTTAGGGCTAGGGTTTGCCCCTATGCCCTACGTGGATAGTGCAATTTACACTATCTTAACAGCCCCTCCTAAATTGCACTGGGTAAGTAGAGGGTGCATGTACAAGACCTGTTTGTGGATTTTGTTTGGTGCGTATGATAGCATCCAAAATTGAAAAGAAAACTAAAGGAAATCAGAGTAGTATGTGCATGTGTGAGCACAATGACTACCTAGCGAAAGCATGTACAATGTGTACAACTTACGAGATCCTGTACATATCGTGAATTTCCCCCTCTTAAGTTGTGGGTCATCCTTTGCCTTTGGGAATAAAACCCAGAAGATAGGCCAAAAGGAAGAGGAAGGAAATACGCAAAAGGCAGTTGAAGTCCGAGGCTGCTGTAGTAGAAGCTCATTGCTATTTGCAGCTGCGGTGTTTGGAGGCTTGCCTTGCGAAGGAGCCGTGGAGAGCAGTCGACGCGCCTGAGCCGAGGCGATGTGGGCTCGCTGCAGCTGAAGGAGCTGGAGTCAGAGGAGCGTGTAGCTGTTGCATGGGCTGGAGGTAGCTGACGGTTCGTTATGGAGGTGGAAGCCCATCGTTTTGGGCTGCCGTCTGCAGAGCTGTTGGCGATGATTGTTTGGCCGCCTTTGGTGCTTCTGGGTCGACCGTTGAGGGAGGCTGCCACTACTATATTGGCGTTGTGGATGGAGGTCGGCTGTAGGCCTTCGTTAGTCGTTGAGGCCTAGGCGCAGTTGCTGCTGCGGTGCTTGCTTCCGGCTGTATGGCGCTTAAGGTAGTTCGTTGGGGCTTGGGATGAGGTTGCCTTATCAGGCTTCGTGGCGTTGTGGCTCTGTCATGCGGACTGGCAATCTTTTTGAGCCACTTGCATGGCCGTAAGAGGCTGTTGTTAGCCATTGAAGGCAAGGCGTGGATTGCTTGTTGGGTCGAGGCCGGCAGGAGCTAGGGATCACAGCTGATGTCGATGAAGTCGTTGATGGCATCGCTTGAAGATGGCCGAGCTCGGTGTTGCTTTGTCTGTGGCTCCTGTGTTGCATGGATGTTTGGAGCTGCCGGGGTTGAGAGAGTCATTGGCATTAGAGGTGCAGATGCTTTGCTTGACTGCGGCTCGTTGGGGAGCTTTGCTATGTGGAAGTTTAGAGACCTTCCATGTCTTCCAAGATACACAGAGATTGCGCGTAATAATTATTGTATTGATAGATTGAATGAGGAGATACATAGTTTGTCATGTATGACGGTTGGTATTCGGTGTGCCTCTTGGCATCACCGCTTGATTATTCTAATGCATGACCTTAATCAGGTCTTAATTCCAACACTCCCCCTTAAGACTGATAAGGTCTTTAAGAGTAATAGAGCGGAATTTTATTCAATTGAGATGCACTCCCATTTGTGGTGCTTTGCAGTTTATTCTATATGCTATATATTTATACAATATGCTATGCATTGTGCATCTATCTATCCAGGATCCAATGTTGCATTAATGACCAGCTTCCAAGATACACAGAGATTGCGCGTAATAATTATTGTATTGATAGATTGAATGAGGAGATACATAGTTTGTCATGTATGACGGTTGGTATTCGGTGTGCCTCTTGGCATCACCGCTTGATTATTCTAATGCATGACCTTAATCAGGTCTTAATTCCAATACTCCCCCTTAAGACTGATAAGGTCTTTAAGAGTAATAGAGCGGAATTTTATTCAATTGAGATGCACCCCCATTTGTGGTGCTTCGCAGTTTATTCTATATGCTATATATTTATACAATATGCTATGCATTGTGCATCTATCTATCCAGGATCCAATGTTGCATTGATGACCAGCAGCATAAGCATTTTTGTCTTCATTTTCTTTCCGAAGCAAGGCTTCATCATAAAATGAACTTGTATTTGCTTTTCATGAACTTCATTACCACTTCTCCCCCTCAAGTGAGTGAAAGGGAGAAAATTTAAAGCTCCATCAGCATCATCTTCGGGATCATTGTTATTGTCTTTAGAATCTACTTCAGCTCCATGTGCATGGACCAAATCTTCCGCATGTCCATCCTGTTCATCAGTACTAGGTCCTTCATATTCATTTTTCTTCTTCGAACAAGGGTATTTGTCTGCTACGATTTGAGAGCCGCTGACTGTACCATTTGCGAGACCATCACACTTGTGCCTGTTTTGGATATTGCGATATTCCTCCATGCATGCATCCTTATCGCCATAGCTTGCAGATTTGTCTACTCCATCATATCTTGGTGTTTGATGACAGCTGCCTCCGATATCCCTGTTGTCAATTTCACTAGCAATGATGTGAAGCTCTCCACGGTTTTCTTTTAAGGAGTCGACAATATCCTCATCGTATGCGTCATGATCCTCTGCATGTTGCTCACTTTCGTGAGTTGATACTTCATTTGAGTATCTAGATCGATCATTGCCTTGATCATTTGCGACTTCGCCACGGGCTCGTGCATATTGTACTTCAATAGGCAACTCTGATTCATCGGCACTTGCATCTCGGGCTTGGTCTCCATTGACAGTTTCATAAACTTCGTTATCATCATAATCGATGCCCTGGTCATCGATATTTGTGATTGATTTGTCCTCTGCATCTTCTACATGATATTTTGATTTAGTCGCTTCTGGTGCTTCATCTTTATCTACCTTGCCATAAGCATTACATGCGACGTCTTCCTCTGGTTTATCTTTGCCAAGATTTGTTGGACATGCATTAATCCATTCATCGATGTTGCTTTGGGTTGCACCACAGTGATCTCCACATGCACGGTTGATGCTTTCTTCAAAGTTTCCTCGATTGCAACTGTATTGATATGGAACGACGTTTTTTGCTTCAAGATTTTCCTTCTCACCTGGATGAAAAGGAGCGCCAATGGTTAAGCAAAGAAATAATGAATTCTTTTTCTTTACCTCCCCATCGACTCTTCCATTTATGTCCATGGCATGAAATCCAATTTTCCGTTTTTGCCATTCAGTACGGGGTTGTTGTTGCGGGATTCCTTCACCGCTGAATGTGGGCTAGTGATCTAGCGTGCCTATTAGTGCTCCTTCTGCCGGTCCTTCTATCGGATCGTTGTGGTTTGGAGGGTTGATCAAGCCCTTTTTGTGCTCTGTTGTTTCAGGCAGCAGAAATGTCTTCTGCTTATGTCCTTTCTGCAGGCCGACGGGTTCTGTAGGTGTATTTTGCCCACATTTTGGGGCTTGCAAGTCTCCAATTCCTGGCAGGAGATCATTGCCTTCTCTGATTCTAGGCTGGAGGGAGCCCCTTTGCAGGACGATGGGATCTGCAGCATCTCCTTGAGTTTGGAGGAGGATTTGTAGGCCCTTCTTCGCACGGAGCGTGGCTGGTTTGGGCCATCCCCAGCCTGATACCATGTGGAAGTTTAGAGACCTTCCATGTCTTCCAAGATACACAGAGATTGCCCGTAATAATTATTGTATTGATAGATTGAATGAGGAGATACATAGTTTGTCATGTATGACGATTGGTATTCGGTGTGCCTCTTGGCATCACCGCTTGATTATTCTAATGCATGACCTTAATCAGGTCTTAATTCCAACATGCTACCCTGCTGGAGAATCGTTGGACAATCCCGCCGTCGTGTGAGCTGTCGAAGCTTGCCCGAGTCCGTTTGCTGAGGGTCGTGAGTTGGCTGTATAGTTACTAGGCGCTTGTAGGAGTGAGTAGCCATTGATGGCCCCTGAAGGCTATCGTGAGGCCATTGAGGAGTCGTGAGGGTCGTCCTGAGAGGCTGAGCCGTGGCTCGGGAGCTGTCATGGCCGTGGGCTGAAGATGGCGTGCTATTTTGGCTCACGTTTACCGGTGCTTAAGCCATTGGAGCTGAGGCGTTGTTGATGCCTTCTTTGCTATCTTGAGCCCATGCTGGGACTGTTGTTGAAGCTATTGGAGATGCCATTGGCAGAGACTAAGGACTTTTCTATCCATAAGAATTCCACTAATAATTTGTAAAGTGGTTTGGCTATCATGGCATACCGCAAGATAAATCTTCTATAATAGCCGGCATGTCCCATAAATACCTATACAACTTTGGAATTTGTAGGAGGAGGCAATTCCATGATGAATTTGACTTTATCCATGTCAGTTGCAATCCCATGTTGAGAAACAATGTGTCCCAAAACAACTGATCTATGGGTGACCATGAATTGGCATTTTGTTGGATTTAGGGAGATGCCATAGTCCCTGCATTTGATTAGAACTGCTTTCAGACATTTGAAGTGGTCCTTTTTGTTTGAGTGGATGCACAAATCATCCAATAACACCTGTAAAAACGTATTCAGAAATGACTTAAAAGCTGTGAACATGACTCACTAGAATGTAGCCGGGGCATTACAAAGGCCAAATGGCATGACTCTATAGGCAAAAATACCCCATTCTGTAGCAAATGTTATTTTTTATTGGTCTTTAGGAGCAATTTGCACTTGGTTATAGCCACTGAAGCCATCCAAGAAGCTATATATCTCGGAACCTGCCACCTTTCCCAACACTATTTGTTAAGGGTAGGGGATAGTGATCCCTAATTGTGGTGGCATTCACATTCTTTAAGTTTACGCATATTCTGAGCTTCTTGTTGTGTTTAGGCATGATGACGATAAGTGAAACCCAATCAGTGTGCACTATCTCATAGATGAATCTGGCATCTAAGAGTTTTTCCTGCTCGTCAAACCATGGTGCCATACTTAGGATTTGTTTGAAAAGGTCCACATACCTTAGGGTGGGCACCTTCCCTTATAGGTATCGTGTGTACTGCCACGTCTCGTGAAATTCCTTTCATCTCTCTGTATGACCATGCTAGGCAGTCACAGTATTCCATTAGGAGTGCTTTGAGTCTGGTTTCATCTTCGTGTCAAAGCTATTTCCCAGTGAAAATCAATTTTTCTTCCTCCCCTTCAAGGGCGAGGTTTATTGTTCAAGTTTTTGCCGGTCCATCATAGATTGGAATTTCTCCAATGCTATTGATTTCTTGAACTTCAGATTCTCTTAGTGGCCTTCGCATTGCTATGGGGACACTACCACGTGTAATTCTTGAAGTACTCTAGCAGTTCTCGAAGATTAAGCCTCTGATCGTGTTGAACTAGCCTGACACGTGCTATGGGTACTGGGTGGCATAGTATCATTAACCAATTTGTTAGGCTCTTAGTGACTTTCGTTTTTTGAAGTCTCTTGATCGATCTTCATCATCACATGTGGCTTATACAGCTTTTTCCACTGGTAAGGTGTTCCCAAGTAAGGGTTCATTTGCTGTGCATACTCCTTCCAGTCCCTCAGGGGACCATTCAAGAGGTGGTGGCTCAAATTTTGAGGGAGTTGGCTTTGCAAGATACAATTCGACGATACTTGTTTGGACTTGTTTGAATTTATTGAAGTGTTTCGCCGTGGCATTTTTGTGATTTCCTCCTTCAGCTTTCTTTTGGGACCTGCTGCTATTATTCAACTTTGGAGGTTCAACTTTTGGAAGCTCGATTGCTATTAGGGCATGCAGAATGGCTATCATTGTCGAAGACTTGATCTTCAATTTGAGCATTCTCAGCCTTAGTTTCGAGGTCCCAAGGAAAATCTGAGTCATCATTCGTATGGGTACCTTCTTTAGGTTCATTATCCCACTCAAGGTCAGCCATAGATAATGGCACCTCTAGATCAATTGGTTCTTCATGTGTGAGTGGAGGATCTACCTACATGACCCTAGCATCTATCTACAAGAAGATGGGGTCTAATGAATGATAGTTGTGTCAATGGTTGCCAATGTTTGTATCCAATTATTGACATTACTTTGTGTATCACCTGCTATGGCATGCTTTTGCAGGGGAGATGACTTGCTTGAGATCGTCGTTGAAGAGGTTTCATCCAACACTCTAGGCACAATTGGTTTTAATACTCCCATCCCCACATTCACCCTAACTGCAGTGTCGCGATTTTGGATTGTCAGTCTATTAGTTCTCCAATCATGGAGGACTGATGCTTCCTGCAACCCAGGACGTCCCAGTAAGATTTGACAAGATTTCTTGGGGGGATCCAAGGTTGTGAATTGTAGGGAAAAGCGGACTCCTATGACTTTTGTTGACATGCCATTCACTATTCCCAAGGGTTTTGTCCGTGAATCATCGACAAGGCGTATGTTGAAATTAGCCTTTTGCATTGGTGGGAGACCCCATTCATTGTAGAGCTCCTTTGATAGGACATTTACACCTGCTCCACCATCTTCATTGTATGCCTTGTGGATCAAAGGCACTGTGATGTTGTGTATGTCATCTCTCTCACCCATCCGCATAGGGATATCTTCTATGTCTTCCAGAGGCAGAGGGGGATTTGCAAGTTCAATCCAGCCTTTGAAACTCTCCCAAAGATTGGGACAATTCCGTAGTAGGATTCCGATGGGAATTGACACAGGACAACTTAGAATGCTAGAAAGCATGGCTCCTTCAACTCGGTGTGTGGGTACATTATGTTGCAGATTCTGTTGTTGGAATAGAGGTTCGAGTACAATATCAATACTTGGTGGGGCCAAGTCATGGATTGGATCTTGAGCTTGCTTTTGAGCCTCAAATTGAGCTTGTTCCTTTTGTACCCATTGTTGAAGTGCCTAAAAACGAGCCTTCTCCACTTCTGCATTTGGGTTGTATTGGAACTACCTGAGCAGCTAGATTTGGCGCTCTTGGATATGGTCGTGGATTCGAAATCCTGAGTAATTGCAGGACTTGTGTCCGAACAGGAACAAGATTCAGCCTCAAAGCTGGGGGTTCTTGTGTAAGTGCCGGTTGCCTGTACAGGGTTGCCTGTACACTGGCATGGGTGCCGTTTGGTATTGTTGAGGTCGAGGAGGCAGGTTGTTGCGCATATTGAAGATGCAACTATTTTCATCATGGCCACCGACTACACAGATATGGCACCACAACCTTGGCAGTGGATTTGTTTGTCCAGTGATCCTGGTTGTTAAGACTGGGCATTCATTTGTTGTATGATTGGCCATGCAGTGTGGGAACCATACATTTTCTCACCGTGGATAAGTCTGAGGTGGTGGCTGAGACATGTGAAGCTTTCCTATATCATTTCTTCTTTTAGCTTCATGGTCATGGCCTCTAGGTGATCTTCATTAGAAGTTTCTATAGTGGACTTGGATTTTCTCTTTTTAGAGAGCTTATCTTGTGCACTGGATCTTCCATCATCACTGCTGGTGTAAGAGTCGGTCATGCCATCCTCGATGCCAATGGCTGCTGCATGAGCAGCACTGAATGTTTCATAATTGTGCTAATCTTTTTCATGCCTTTGTGGATTTTCTTCCTTAGTCTTGCAATGAACCAGGCTGTGAGGTACTTAGCATCCCGGCATGGGTCATATTTGACAATTAATCGTTTCATCTTGCCCAAGTATGTGTGTACATCTTCTTGGCGACCTTGCTGCTTAGTTGGAGAGTAGGATCATCTTGCAGTCTCTTTGTTTGAAAGCACCTCTTGAATTCAGTTTGGAGCAAGTCCCATGTGGCTCTTTCTTCTACTAGGAGGTCTAGGTACCATTATGATGCTTCATCGGTTAAGGCCATGGGGAACCAGGTGACCTTGGTTTCATTGGATTGATCTCCACCTACTCGGCATGCAGCATCAAAATGCTAGAGGAGTCAAGATGGATCGCCCCTACCATTATATTTTGGAAGTTCGAGTTTGCCCAAGGGGCGCCTGCCTTGATTGTTATTATTGTTGCCAAAATTGTTGCGATTAAAGAAATTGTTCCCCTCCACATCGAGGTCAATATCCCCATCATCGTGACGGCACTCGATCATGTTGTGTCATGGAGGAGTCAAAGGGATTTCTTGAATTTCAGGGGGGGAATCCAGGTAGAGGATTGTTAGAGGCGTTGGTTGTTGAGTTTTGTGCAGATTTGGCGAGCATTGGTATCAGAGGCATTGGCCAGAGCATAGCTGCATGAAGATTTGGCAAGTGGTGTAATGGGTGTCCCTACCACAAGTGCGGGTGTGGATGTAGTTGTGTTAGGAGGGTTAGATACATGTATGCCTAGGATTGTCGCACGTGTGTAGGGAAATGTGCCAGTTATGGGAGTGCAAATTAGCGAGTGCTAGGGATGCCAAAATGGTGTGAAATGGGCTGAAAAAATGCCTCATAGCATGATGTTTTTGTGTGTGAAACCCTAGTTCAAACGGGGTCCATTTTGGCTGCCAAACAGACGAGTTATGATGTGTTAAATTGGGGTAAAATGCGGCCTTTTTGTGTGTATGTGGGGGGGGTCCTTGGCCTTAGGTATGGTGTGAATGGTCCTAAACTGTAACTGGAGGAACTAAACTAGGGTAATTCTAATTAGTCTAACTATCCTATTACCCTAACCGTCTAGTTACTATAACTGGATAGTAACCTAACCTAATTGTGAGTCTAACTAACTACAATTAGTTCAACTAACTAGACTATAGTTAGTCTACCTAACCAGATACAAACTAACTAAACCTAGGTTATCCTAACCTAAATAGAGCCTATATAACCTAACCCAAGTTAGTCTAACCTAACCCAAGTTAGTCTAACCTAACCCTGGGTTAGAGTAAGGGTTAGGGTTAGAGTTTTTTTTCCTTTTTTAAATAATACGAGGGGGGGTTCGAGTAGCGACGGGAGGGGGTGGCAGTTGGAGGGAGGGGAATGGGGAGGGGAGTAGATAGAGGAGTAGGAGATGAGGAGGATGGCATTGGAGTGAAGGTGGAAGGAGGAGGTGCATAGGAGGGCATCGGCGGTGTGCAGGAGGGTAGAGGCAAGGCAAGCATGCCGTCGCTGGCGGTCAGCTGTGCCACTGCATAGGCAGGCACTGCATGCACCGAGGGGCTGCAAGGCAGCCCATAGGCTTAAGCAAGAGAGGAGGGAGGTCGGTCGAGAGGGGGGAGGAGGAGGAGGAGAGAGAGAGAGAGAGAGAGAGAGAGAGAGAGGAAAGGGTGAGGGGAAGAGAAGATAAAAGAGAGAGAGTGAGAGAGAGAAGAAGAGGTGGGGGGGGAAGGGTGGAGGGAGAGAGGGGGGGTTAGGGGAGAGGGGGGGGAGGGGGGAGGGAGAGAGGGGGGTGGTGGAGAGGGGGGGTGGAGGGGGGTGGGGGTTTGTGGAGGGGAGGGGGTGAATGGAAGGGGGGGGGGGGGGGGATGGAGGGGTGATGGAGAGGGGGGGTGGAGAGGGGGGGGGGGCAGGGTGATGGAGGAAACTTGACGGACAAAAAACTTTGATAGAAATCCAAAGGGAGGAAGAGATGATCACCTCAACGCTGTCCAAGTCTTTCTCGATGTAATAGGATTGTTGATTGCGAATGGACGGTGGGTGGATGGCTAGGTTATCGCTACAAGAAGGGCTCAAAATAACTCACCGTGTGAGGATGGGAGTAGGGTGGTGGTGGAGAGGGAGGAGTATCTTGCATAGGGCTCGGAATGGGGAAGAGGATGGAGGCTAAATTGAAAGAAGAAGAATGAGCGGGTGGAGTGGGTTTTTATAGGAATGGGTATAGGTTTAGGGTTAAACCCTAAAATCTTCCCGAGCCATAACTTTTCATGGTTAGCTTGGATAATTCTTCTCTACAAAAGGTGAAATGATCGAGATTGCCAGCTCTACGCATTCGTGTCCATTACCTAGCCTGATTTTGTTTATCAAGTGGCTTCTTTTTAAGAAATAAAGAAATTTTTTAAAGGTAGTAACCCAAGGTTGATGCTTGGGGTTGATATGTTTTGCTAGAGTTGGGAAAAAAAATTACTCTCCTTGCCCTTGAGTGTTATGTTCATGAAATTTCGTAGTAGTTCGCTTTTTACACATACTTGCGTATGTTTCCTTGTTACTTGAGATGCTAGTCTCCTCAACAGTGGCGCCAAATGTTGGCTCTTTCCCATGGCTTTCGCAGGAAGAGTAGGGTATTCTCAATATGCAGGGTTCCGAGGCTTTTTGTCACTTATAGATATATCGATGTTGTTGTTTGTAGTATACGTGTAGCTTAGGACCTCGAGTCGTATTCCGACAAGAGACTCAGGCTTAAGTGTGGTAAGCAAGGGACATGCATCTTCATGGTTGGTGTAATGAAGGCTTTTGCCTTCATGGGGGGTTGAAGGGTTTAGGAGAAGTTTAAGGGTTAGAGGGAGGTTCCAGAGTTTAAAAGAGGTTTAAGGGTTAGAAGGAGGATCCAAAGTTCAGGGTAGAGTACATGGTGGAGAACTCATGTCCCTCATAGATCATGGAGGTTAAGGGTTAAGGAACTAAGGGTTTAGGGGGAGCATAGGAGTGGGAGAGGAAGAAGATGTTCTTAAGAGCATGGGGAGAAAGGAAGGAGAGAAGGAGGAAGGAGAAAAGATGAGGAGGAGGAGAGAGGAAGAGGAGGGAGAGGGAGGAGGAGGAGGAGGAGGAGCCTGGAGGAGGGAGAGGATGGGTTGCAAGGGTGGAAGAGAGGGGAAAAGGAGTTGCAAGGTTAGGACATGCTTTTGCATGTGGAGTGCAAGGAGGACATGCTTTTGCACATGGAGTGCAAGGAAGCATGGACACTTGAGACAATTACTTGGAATAACAAAGTAGAACTCAACACAATGCCCCAAAGAGTGTGGGCTTCATTCCATTATGGGGTATTTATACAAGTTGGAGAGCTTCTCTCTGTACATGTAGGAATTCTAAGACATTTTCTCTCTACATGTAGAACTTGCACATAGAAGGTGCATGTAGGACTTGCAAGTTGCATGTAGGAGTTGCATGTTGCATGTAGAACTCGTATGTAGAACATGCATGTAGTAATCGCATGTAGGACTTGCATGTAGAACATGCATGTAGGAGTTGCAAGTAGAACTTGCATGTTGAGGATTCCTAAGAGAGATTATTCCTAGCCTTTTGCAGCTACAAGCTTAGTCAACTAAGCTGTGTGGGGTTAAAGGCCACCTCAACCCCAATCTCGGGAGGTTCACCTCAAAACAATTTAGCGTAGCACATGCATTCAAAAGGAGGGGTATTTTAATTCAACTTTTTGAAAAACTTTAACGGGTTTACAATAACAAGAGGGGTTTTTTAATTCAAATTTACAATAAAATATTTTAGTTCATAAGTAAAGAGGGGTGGTTTTATCAGGTAGAAATTTTTAATTGAGGGGTTTTCTAAAGACCCCTTGAATGCACGTGATACATAGGGTTTCTTGGTGCACCCCCCCAGACCCCAGTTAGGTACAATACTCAAACGCATATATATATATGGATGACATAGAAGATTAGGGTGTTTTGCACCCACCAAAACTTGTGTGGCTCTATTCTAGCTCACACTCTCTCTCATCTTCTTTTGTTCCACTTCTATAGAAAACACTCTCAATTGGTATAGGAGACTGAGTGGTCTATCTACTGCTTGTGGGTGGTCTAACTGAGCCTGGGAGGTTATTCTACATCCATACAATTGTGTGGGTGGCATTTGTAGCTTTGTGGAAGCATGTGTGTGCTTGTTTGAGCTACCTAAGTGGTATTTGAACCTTGTGGAAGTTTTTTGGTGGTTTTAGAAGTCTCTGGAGTGGTTTTCCAAGGTCTTGGGTGGTTTTTTGAGCCAAAAAAGTGGTTTTGAGAGACAATGACGAATTTCTTGTCTGGTGTGTTGGAACTCAAGTTTGAAGCAACCATTTGTAGATAAAATTAGTTTGAATGGACTTAGAAGGTCCTAAAATTTATGTGTTGCTCATCATTTACACTCCGATGGTGTTTGCAAATAGATCTTCTTATAAAAACGTTTTTCAACCCATGTAATGGACCCGATGATTGGGGCCATGGTTTTCAAAACCTTCTATTCCATTGCATTCCAGAGGCTTAAAAACCACTATCTGTCAACTCTTGCACAATTTTGTGCAGATTTAGAGCTCTTCCTATGTCCGAATGCCCGCGGTTCGGACCAGCTCGCACATGCTGCCATTTTGGATCTCATTTGTTACGGTGGATCAGGATGGGCTAAAACCTCTACTGCAATTTTTGGGTGATTCCATGGAGCTTTTGAAGATCTGTGATACTCTGTGTCTACAAATTCATCTTATGCTTCATATTTTCTCTAAGGTTCTAGATTTTTACCATGTGGCATTTTCGCTAAGGTCTAAGTTACCTAAGGTTTCTTTGTTGGTAAACGGAAAGGGTTGACTTCTAGTTTCACATCCATCGGTTGGGATTTCAAAGTTCTAGTAGAAGAGAGATATTTGCATATTTTCTTGGTGAGATGCCCATGTTTTGAGACATCCTCAGTTCTATTTTCACTACTGATCATTGACGTGGGGTAGTGATTTCTAGGATATACCTTACATAGGTCACTCTGATTGCCATCTGAGCCATGTGTGCTCATTTGTGGTTTGCATTGGGTTGTAATGGATGCCTTATATGCCATTTGGATGCATTGCGATCCTTGATGGATGCACTGATAGGCCCCAATTGCCTTGTGGGATGCCTTATTTATGGATGTTTAGCACACAGATGCTATTTTATGCTAAGGGACAACTTTGACACATTGCAGGTTATGCACTGATAGTGCTATGCTCTCTTGGATGAGACATTATTGATGCTTATGTCCATGGATGTTGTTTATGCTTGAGGCATTTGGCTCTTATTGGCATTGGGTTTGCCATTTTGTCATTGCAAGTTGACATTTTATTTTGGGCCAGATTTGCTCATATGGATGCATAGTATATGCACATGAGTCGGATGAATTTTGATGCTTTCAACTTTGAGTTTTTTGGTGATATTACCCTCCATTGTGCCAAACATATTTGGGTGCACTTGGTATTTGGTGTGATTCTTTCTTGCAGGAACTAGCATTTGGAATTTTGCTTTATCTACATCATGGCATCCCCTTTCATGTCTAAAAAAAGAATGTAAATTGGGGTGCAAATAAGAAGGAAGAGAGTCCAAGGGAGGAAAAAGGAAAAGTGAAGATCAAGGAGATCAATGTAGTCACTGATGATAGTGACTATGATATTCCCTTCATGTCTAGTCTACTTATAGATTTGCCTTCCACTTCAAATGATGCATATTCCCAAGATTGGATTTTGGATTCTAGGGCTTCATTCCATGTTACTTCCCATAGGGATGGTTCTCCACTTCTAACAGTGGAAAGACAGGTTGTGTGCATCTTGGAAATAACTATACATGTGACATAATGGGAGTAGGTGACATAAAGTTTTATTTTGCAAATGGGTCTGCATTTGTTTTGAAAAATGTGAGACATGTACCGAAGCTGAGGAAGAGTCTCATTTCAGCCACGAAAAAAATTAAGGACCCATTCATACCTTGGAAGTGTCAACCATTGGGCTTTTTTTTATAACTTTAGTATATTCTTGTAGTTCCATGGGCGAATTTATTTTCAAAAAGATTTTCAAATTATCAAAATTGGGCTAATTTATCTTTTCACAAAAGCAATCTAGAATACTATTAAAAGAATGCAAAAATACAACAAAGTAACATTTTTGGATTGCTAAAGGACACCTGAAATTTAAGGATTCTTATCCATGTTTTCATTATAAGTATTAGTTATGCATTCTTATCCATGCACACCCTCCCACAAATACAAATTTATGTTATCTCTGACTTAAGCATATACATTTGTGATGCTATATATTCTAAGAGCAAAAAGGTCATGTTACTAGATCAAGTCCAACCTTTCTCTTCTCTAGAAGAACAATGAACCTTATTCTCTCAACTTTCATTAAGTTATAATTATGAATGTGTAGCATATACTCCCTCATGAAGAATTGTGCTAGACGTGCTTAGTATTCTAGAGTTGATGGTCAATGCTCGGTAGGCATTATATCTTGAATCATTATACCAAGATACATTCATTTCTCAAGGCTTCAAAAGAAAAGACATCATTCCCATACAAATTTTACCATTTGATAGAGTGATGGCAATGGTCTCACTATAGGCTTCAAGTCATCACCAATTAAACAATTTCCTAAACAAAAAGAAGTAAAATACAATGCTCACCAAATAATTGAAATGAACATCCTAACATGCACATTATGCATGAAGAAAATGTTTCACAAACTTAACCTCTCTCTAATTTAAACCAAAATAACCCTTGAGCACAAGCAATCTTAATCAAATGTCAATACCATTTGTATAAGAAACACCTTAGTTTTATAAATGCCACTATTAGGTGACCACCCGTTGATTGCATAACTAGATAGTTTCTACTATAAGACTAATAACTCTTTATGAGAATTTCAAAGAAGCTTATCAATATAGTTATAACTTTTGCACGATCGTATTAGAAAAGAAACAAGCCTTTCCATAAGAGGCATAAGCATCTCCTTGGCTTTATCTCAACCACTGCACAAAAAGAATAATAATGATACAAGCTCGATGCCTATAGCCAAAGAGTGAAACAACATGGAGTCTCTTCTCAGCATTTAATTCCTTCACTCACCTTTGTTTTAGGCTAGAAATAAAATAATCCCTTAGTGTGAGTGACTATTGAGTCTGTAAATAATCCATCACAATTACCAAAAACCATACATGCACCAATCGAAGCATACATGACCAAAAAAAGTCCTTTATATTATGGACAATGTTTGTTGTTTGTAGAGAAGCCATTAATGCTTTAGAAATTGATTTCATCATTTCTTAACCAAAAAGAGTGCCTGAGATAAGCTATAGAGATCCTGCATATCAAATAATATTTCCGATATCAATTAGATTAGTAGCATTCAGAAGTAAATAAAATTTTGAAACTTTATACCATAAAAGAGTTCAAGAAGTAAATACCTTAAAAAATAGACACCTCGGGCCAAGAAAAAGACGTATTGCATACCAAAAAAGATACCATCTGCAAGAAAAATCAAAAATGAACTAAGTGCCTGCATAAAAGGAAGGCAAGAAAGAAGCATAAAACAACTTACTATATTTAAGTCTCATAAATTTGGAAACTTTCCACATCATCTGATGGTCTTTCATCATCTAAGGATGTATTGTTTCCACCCCTTCTATGGCAATCTGAGTCCCACAAAGCATAGGCCTCCTCAAATGGAAAAGTCTCTAGATTAGGCTTCACAGTGTACAACCTTATACATGTGTCCAGATTTTTGTGAAGCCTATATCGTAGGCAGTTTTTAATGAAGGTCAAGCTACTAAACACTCATTCATCTTCAACTGATCCAAGTATCATGGTTTGGCATAGATCAGCAAGCTTAAAGTATTCTAACATCCTCTCTTTCAAATATAGACATGAATCTTATTTTTTCCACAATCTAGTCATGGCTCCGAGCTTTGAGGGGTGATCTATCTTACTATATTGCTCCCACATAGTTTGCCCAAATATGCCTGACTGATTTATCAGCTCTTTGAAATCAAGTAGTGCATTCAATCTATCACCATGCAACTCCATGCCTTTTCCAAACTCATTTGAAATGACTTGCACCTTGTTCTTGAAGTCAAGCAACAATGTTTTTTTATCTCGTGCATTGTTCCAATACAAAGGGTGGACAATAGCAAAAGATTCTAAAAGTTCATCTTTAGGAAATCTTTGTCGAATTTCATATGTTAAAGTGGTACAAATAGAAACAAGCTCTTTCTTTACAAAACTAATGAGCTGTGGAAAGGTTGCTTGTTTGACTTTTTGACATCTATCAAGTCCTTTCACCTTTCTTCTGACATAAAGCTCTATCAACTTACCTTTGGAGTTCATCTAGAGATATCCTTTTTTATCATAGCACAGATAACTATTCTCATTCCCAACATCCAACATAGTATTCCACTCACGAAACTCTTCACTTGAGAAACTTGAGCTTTCTCCATAGAGAGTATTTAATTGAAGGCATGCCAACTTTCATGCTACAGTATACTCCATGATGTAGTACTCCCTTTGTTGAGCTATTTTGACCAAATGATTCATCTCTTGCAACATAGAAAGTAGGCCACCAAGATACAAAAAGTTTCAACATCTATAAGAAGATCTAGCAAGCTTGTGGCCTTCACTCTTCCTTTTCCCTTCTTTTGAGCAAGTTCATGTACAACCCCAATACCCGATTTGTACTCTTCATACAAGCACTGCACTGGGCCCATGAGTGAAATCCACCTTGTATCAACCTGCTTCATGAGCTACTTACCTTGGCTGATCCCATCTGCAAACACCTTAAACTCATTGAGTCATTTAGGACTCCTTGAGAAAAAATCATATGCTTTGCGCATCAAATCCTCTACCTTTTGTACATGATCAAAAGTTTTGAGAATCTTATAAGCCAAGTTTGTGCGATGAGCCATGCAATGTATTCCCACCATGTATGGAGCATAACTATTCTTCAATTGAACACAAAGTCCAACTCGGTGCCGATGCATTACTGAGCAGCCATCAACACCCACAAAAACAACTTTATGAGACAAATCTTTCAAGCTCATCCCGCCAACTATTGTCATGGCATCACAAACCAATCTCACTAAAGTATTTGAATCTGCACTACTTTGTACCTTGAAGATACCCACATAGCACACCTGTCTCACATGTCCCTCCACAAAATATGCATTAATGCATGCCCATGAACTATTATCATGAGTGGTCACTTCATCAAGTGAGATAGCAATAAATGTGGCATTTGTTAGCTTCTCTTGTAACCTTCCCTTGACTATCTGTGCCATGAACTTAGCAAATTCCCAACCACAAGGCTCATTCCAATAATGTGTCGAAAAATGTGGAACTTGAAGTCCAATGAAGCTTAGGGATTGTTGTAGCGTATTGCTTGCTACGTTGAAGACTTGCGTGCAGGAGCCCGTGAGGCTATGGCTTGTGAAGTCGCCCATGAAGCTTGTGTTAGAGGCGTGTTGGTTGGCATTGCTTGTGCCATCATCTGCTTGCCTTAGTCCATGATTGCCTTGTTTGATGATTGTGCTGGCCTTGTTCGTTGTAGAACGTAGGTGGGTTGACCAATGTTGTTAATCTATTTGCTAAAGCTTAGCGTAGAAGGCTAAGCTTGTTGGGGCTGATGAACACCAAGAGTCAAGAGCCGAATTAGAGGTGTTGAGCATTAGAGAGCTGGGAGTGCTTGTTCATGAGGAGAGCTGGTTGATGAAGGTTGCGCACTATAGATGTTGCTGGAGGTGCTGTTACTGTGTAGAAGGCCCTTGAGGCTGCCTTTGAAGCGGTCATTTGAAGAGGAAGCTTGTGCATGGGCATTCATTGGAGAGGTATTTGTTGCAAAGGAGCAAGTTAACCTTCTCTCAAAATAATAGACTCTTCTATCTAGCTCTCATAGTATCTTACTCTCTTAAAAGGAATCGGACAACCACTCATTCTCATGGGATGTGCACAGTTTTCGAGCAAAAACCTACGAGCAGAAAAGTCCGAGTGATAATTTTTTACACCAACCATGCTTGTATATTTCTCAAAGGAATATACAATTCTTTCTTAATTTCTCTTTTATGGAACCATATACTTACTTATTTTTCATTATAACCCTCATTTTAGAGAACATCATCTATATATGAACAAACAGTGAACACTTTAGAAACTCCTATAAATACCTCCCTACCATACTCTCTTTTGAGGATTATGGTAATTCAATCAATTTAAAAGAGTTTCCCTAATCTTTAGCAATCCCATATTTGAAGCTCTCATATAACAATGTATACCATATTCCTTGGATGAGTAGGAAAAAGATATTGGAAATCTCATACTTGAAGCCATTATAATTGATCATAAATGAATCTCTAATACATTATCAAATATGGGAAGGCAAGGGAGGGATTTTCAAAATATTCCCAATTCTCCAAACCTACGTTCTTTTAAGGAAATGTGGTCTCTATCGAACTCCTTCTTACCATATTAAATCTAACCTAACCTAGGTTAGAATTAACCTAGCTAGGGTTAGTTTAGGGTTAAGTTACGATTTTTTTTCCAGAGGGGGGGTGTCGGGCGGTGACTACGGGAGGGGGTAGCAGCTGGAGGGGGTTGTGAGGAGAATGGGGAGGGGAGAGGGGGGAGTAGGAGGATGGAGGGTGGAGGGAGGAGTAGGACGGATGGAGGGAGGAGTAGGAGGCGGGCGGGAGGAGGCGGGGCGAGCACACCACCACATAGGCGAGCGTTGCAGCTACCCACCCAATAAGGGCTTATAAGCCCTTATTAGTTAGGAAGGGCCTTAGGCCCTTAGAATAGATTAGGGAGAGGAGTGGCCAGCAAAGGGGGGGGAAGAGAGAGAGAGAAAGAGACAGAGAGAGAGAGAGAGAGGGAGGGAGGGAGAGGGAGAGGGAGAGGGAGAGGGAAAGGGGGAGAGAGAGAGAGAGAGAGAGAGAGAGAGAGAGAGAGAGAGGGGTGGTGGTGGAAAGAGAGAGAAGGTGGGGCGGGTGGGGGGAGAGGGGGGGGAATGGAGGGAGGGGGTGGTGGAGGGGATGGAGGGGGGGTGGGTGGGGGTGTGTGGGGGTTAAAGGTCACTGTGCCTTTACCCCGGTTATGTACAATACTCAAACACATATATAAATGAATGAAAAAGAAGATTAGGGTGGTTCTGCACCCACCAAAACTTGTGTGGCTCTCTGTCTCTCTCTCTCCTTCTTCCCTTCTTGCTTCCGTTGAGAGCACTCTCAACTGCTATCAGAGCCCGAGTGATCTGGCTGAGCGTGCGTGAATGCTTGGAAGCTCAGTAGCTCTGTGGGAGGAAGGAGAAGCTTTGTGGGAAGCTTTGTGGGTGACTTTACTTGCATCCGAGTCTGCAGAGACCTTGGAGGAACCTTTGGAAAAGTCACTTTGGCTTTGCGAAGTGGTTTTGAGAGCCTGTTAAGAGCTTTCAAAGAAAAAGTCATTTTTTGAGCTTTTTCCTGTTCCAGGCAACTATTGCTTGCTTTTGGTGTCCACATTACTTTAAGAGCTTGAAAACACCTTCATTCTTGAATCTGGGATCATTTCAGTGGATTTCAGACTCACTGTGTCAGTTCTTGCGTTTTTTGCCCGGGTATTGGAACTCAAGTTTGGAGCAACCATTTGCAGATCTGTCAGTTCCGGTGGACTCAGGAGGTCCTAAAACTTCTATGTTGCTCATCATTTGCACTCCGGTGGAGTTTACAAATAGCTCTGTTTCCAAAAACGTTTTTCAATCCGTGTGTTGGACCCACTGATTGAGACCACGGTTTCCAAAACCCGTCTGTCCCATTGCGTTTCGGACGCCCAAAAACCCCTACCTGTCAGTTCTTGCACGATTCGGTGGAGGATTTTCAGAGTTATAGATCTCTGTGTATTCGATTTCATCTCTCTGTTATGCATTTTTCATTCTAAGGTTTTGAAACCTTAGATTTATGCCACATGGCAGTGGATAAGTGTTGACTCCCATTTCTCACTCATCGGTTGGGATTTTGGAGTTCTGGCAGAAGAGAGATATTTGCAGATTTTCTTGCCGAGTCCGATTTTGCAATGGCGCCCATGTTTTGAGGCATCTCAGGTTCTATTTTCAGTAGCGGTCATTACCGTGGGACCATGATTTCCTAAGCATACCTTATGCAGATCACTCTGGTTGCAGTTTGAGCATTGTGCGCTCATTTGTGGTATGCATTGGGTTGCAGTGGATGATTTATAGGCCATTTGGATGCATTACAGTCCTTATTGGATGCGCTGATAGACCCAAATTGCCTTGTGGGATGCTATTTTTTACGGACGCTTTTTGCACATGGATGCTATTTTATGCTGAGGGACAGCTTTGACACATTGTTGGTGATGCACTAATAGTGCTATGCTCTCTTGGATGAGATATAATTGATGCATATGCCAGTGGACGGTGTTTATGCTTGAGTCATTTGGCACTTATTGGCATTAGTATATGCACATGAGTCAGATGCTTTGAGCTTTGAGTTTTGGTGATATTTCACTCTATTGTGGCATACACATTTGGGTGCACCTGGTATTTGGTGTGATTCTCTCTTAAGGCACTAGCATTTGGGATTTTTCTTTATTTGCATCATGGCATCCTCTTCCATGTCTGAAAAGGAGTTTTTTGGCAGGGATTGAAGCTAAGCCTGCAAATATGTCTGAGGATGATTGGAATGAGTTGGATGCATTAGCAAAGTCTACTATTAGACTTCATCTTGCAGAGTCAGTTTATTTCATAGTACTGAATGAGCAGACTACGGAAGATTTGTGGAAGAAACTATGTGCCACTTATGAGAAGGAAACTGCCTCTAATAAAGTTTACCTCATGAAGAGGTTGTTTAAGCTACAGATGAAGGAAGGGGTCTCCATTGCTTCTCACTTGAATGAATTCAATATTATTTTTAGCCAGCTTCAGGCTCAGAAGATGAATTTTGATGCGGAGACTAAGGCAATATTTCTCTTATGTTCATTGCCATCCTCATGGGATACCTTCCGTACAGCTGTTAGTAACTCTGCACCTGGTGGAGTACTGAAATTTGATGATGTTGTGGGTAGCTTGTTGGCTGAGGAGATTAGACGGAAGTCTATGGATGGCAACAAGCAGGATGCAGCCTTAAATGTGCAAAGGGGTAGATCACGGTTCAGGGGGAAGTCCCAAGAAAGAGGGTCTCGTAGCAAATCCAGGGCATGGAACATTGAGTGTTACCATTGTGGCAAGATGGGCCATATGAAAAAGAATTGCTACAAGCTGAAAAGAGAGCAAAAGGATAAGAAAAAGAATGCAAATTGGGGTGCAAATCAAAAGGAAGAGAGTCCAAGGGAGGACAAAGGAAAAGTGAAGATCGAGGAGATCAATGCAGTCACACATGATAGTGACAATGACGTTCTCTTCATGTCTAGTTTATCTGCAGAGTTGCTTACCACTTCAGATGATGCATATTCCCAGGATTGGATTTTGGATTCTGGTGCTTTATTCCATGTTACTCCCCATAGGGAATGGTTCTCCACGTATGACAGTGGAAAGACAGGTTGTGTGCATCTTGGAAATGACTATGCATGTGACATAGTGGGAGCAGGTGACATAAAGTTTTCTTTTGCAAATGGGTCTGCATTTGTTTTGAAACATGTGAGACATGTGCCTAAGCTGACCAAGAGTCTTATTTCAGTGGGTCAGCTAGATGATGCTGGTTTTCACACCACTTTTGGCTTTCAAAGTTGGAAAATTCAAAAGGGCTCTATGCTTTTGGCCAGGGGTGCCAAGTGTGGGACTTTGTATCCCTTACATGTATCAGGGGTATTTGATCATGTTGTTACAATAACCGAGCAGCCAAGCACTTCTTTGTGGCATTGCAGGTTGGGGCACATGAGCCAGAATGGAATGAAACTCTTATGCCGTTTGGGTTATATACCGCATTTGAGTTTCTCTGATTTTGAATTTTGTGAGCATTGTCTCTATGGGAAGCAGACTAAATCAGCCCATAAAAGAAGGGGAAAGAAAGAGTTTGAAATGCTTGATTTGTTGCATTCAGACGTATGTGGTCCCATGCCTACACAGTCATTAGGCGGGGCTGAATACTATGTGACATTCATTGATGATGCAACTAGGAAAGTGTGGGCTTATGCTATAGCTCGGAAGAGTGATGTGTTCCAGGTATTTCAGAAATGGCTGGCCTTGGTTGAGAATCAGTCAAGTAGAATGCTTAAATGCCTACGGAGTGACAATGGTGGAGAGTATCTCTCTCATGACTTTCAGCATTTCTGTGATACACGTGGGATTAAGAGGGAGCTCACATCCCCTCGTACTCCAGATCAAAATCCAGTTGCAGAAAAGATGAACCGTACCATTCAAGAAAGGTTGCAATGCATGCTTTCCAATGCAAGTCTTTTTGGTGGTTTTTGGGCTGAGGCAATGAAGACTGCAGTGCATGTGATCAATAGATCACCTAGTAAGAGTTTGGATGGTGGTATTCCTGAAGAGGCATGGAGTGGCAAGAAGCCCTCTTACTCTCATTTGCGTATATTTGGGTGTGAGGCATATGCACATGTTCCAAAAGAGCTTCGAAAGAAGCTAGATCCTACGTCCTAGGAAATGCATCTTTCTGGGTTATGGTGAAAGTGGAGAGATGGGCTATCGTCTCTGGGATCCAGAAGCAAAGAAGATCATACGCAACCATGATGTGGTCTTCAATGAGAAGAAGATGCATAAGGCACCCATGAGGGATGTGGAAATGAGGAGAATCACTTTCCAGGATGTGAATCCACCTGCATATGTTGATAGACAGCAAGCTGTCCATGCACCAAATGTGCAAGAAATGGTACCACCAAGTACTCCCACAGGTATACAATCAAGGATAGATGATGGATCATCTATTGGTGGAAATGATGAGCCAAATGTGGCTGATATATGCAGGTGGGACAGCAAGCTGAAATGCCATTGAGAAGATCATCTAGAGTGTTTAGACCACCTGATAGGTTTGTTCCAGGGGTAGACTATGTGATGCTTACTGATTGCAGGGAGCCTTCTTGCTACAAAGAGGCTATGATGCGTGAGGATCAACGCAAGTGGGAGTACGCTATGCAATCAGAGATGAGTTCACTTATGAAGAATAAGACTTGGGACTTGGTTTCTTTGCCACATGGAAAGAAAGAATTGCCATGTAAGTGGGTCTACAAGATGAAGGTCACAGGTGATGATGTGCCTAGGTACAAGGCCTGTTTGGTTGCTAAAGGGTTCAAGCAAGAAAAGGGTGTGGACTTTGATGAGATATTCTCTCTGGTTGTGAAGATGACCACACTTAGATGCATGCTTGGACTAGTGGCAGTAGAGGATATGGAGCTTATGCAAATGGATGTCAAGACAGCTTTCTTGCATGGGGATTTGCATGAGGAAATTTACATGGTGCAGCCGGAAGGCTTTGAAGAAAAGCGCAAAGAGCATTTAGTTTGCAAGCTGAAAAAGAGTCTCTATGGTCTTAAGCAAGCACCTAGAGAATGGTATCAGAAGTTTGATGCTTTCATTCGGTCCCAGGGTTTTAGAAGGAGTGAAATTGATCACTGCCTCTACAATAAAAGGGCTAAGGATAATAGCGTGATAATCTTGGCACTATATATGGATGATACGCTATTGGCTAGCAAGAATACTTATGAGCTAGATGCATTAAAGGCCAAGTTGCATGAGGCCTTTGATATGAAGGATTTGGGATTTGTAGGTCATATTCTTGGTATGCGCATCATGCGTGATCGGAGTAGGAAACTCCTTTGGCTTTCACAAAAAGAGTATGTTACAAAAGTATTGCAGCGTTTCAATATGGAGGGGGGGAAGGCAGTGAGTACTCCATTGCCTCCATATGTGAAACTGAGTCATACAGATACTCCCAAATCAGATGAGGAGAGGGCCATGATGGCCAAGGTTCCTTATGCATCAGCAGTTGGGAGTCTTATGTATGCTATGATAGCTACTAGACCAGACATTGCATTTGCAATGGGCGTTGTTAGCCGGTATATGGCTAATCCAGGAAAGAGGCATTGGGAGGCAGTTAAGTGCATCATGAGGTACATGAAGGGTACCAAGGAGATGTGCATTTGCTTTGGTAAAGGAGACATGCGTGTACTTGGGTACACAGATTCAGACTATGCGGGGCATGTGGATAGTAGGAGATCCACTTCTAGTTATGTGTTCACCTTTGCAGGTGGTGCAGTGTCGTGGATGTCTCGCGCACAGAAGTGCGTTGCTTTGTCTACCACAAAGCTGAGTATGTTGCAGCCACAGAGGGTTGCAAGGAGGCTATATGGCTTGATCGGCTAGTGGGAGATTTGGGGATTCATACAGGTGTACCGACATTGCATAGTGATTCCATGAGTGCTATAGCACGGAATCCGGTCTTTCATGCAAAGACCAAACACATTGAGGTCAGGTACCATTTCATCAGGGAGGTACTTGAGGACAAGCGCATAGAGCTTGTCAAGGTTCATACAGATGATAACCCTGCAGATATGCTGACGAAGAGTCTACCTAGTCAGCGGTTTGAGTATTGTCGTGTATTGATGGGCATTGGATAGTATGCTCACTGGTTGTTCTCCCATAAAGGCACATTGTCCTTTTAAGTGGGAGGTTGTGGGGGTTAAAGGTCACTGTGCCTTTACCCCGGTTATGTACAATACTCAAACACATATATAAATGAATGAAAAAGAAGATTGGGGTGGTTCTGCACCCACCAAAACTTGTGTGGCTCTCTGTCTCTCTCTCGGGGAGGTCACTCATCATATGTAACCCTATCACGTGAGTTCAACAGAAGGATTTTTCTTATTTCTAAAATTTACAGAAATAAATATACATAAGGGACTATTTAAAATAGTTTTGGAAAAAATTTACAGATTTGTATAGAAAAGGGGTACATTTTATTAATGAAATTTTTTACAGATAAGGGACTTTAAATATAGGCCTTGAACGCACGTGATATAGAGGGTTTATACATAGTGACCCCCCCGAGGTCTCTCTCTCTCCTTCTTCCATTCTTGCTTCCGTTGAGAGCACTCTCAGGGTGGAGGGGATGGAGGGAGGGGGTGGTGGAGGGGATGGAGGGGGGGGGTGGAGGGGATGGAGGGGGGGGAGTGGAGGGAGAGGGGGAGGGATGGGGGTGGAGGGGATGGATGGAGGGGGGGGGGGGGGTGTGGAGGGGATGGAGGGAGGGGGTTGGTGGAGGGGATGGCAGGGTGGGGTGGGTGGGGGTGTGGAGGGGGTTGGGGGGGGGGTTGGTGGGGGTGGAGGAGGAGGGGTGGGGGTGGAGGGGAAGGGGTGGGGGTGGGGGAGGGGGAGGGGAGGGGGAGGGGTGTGTGTGGGGGGGGGGGGAGGAAACTTGATGGACATAAAACTTTGACAGAAATCCAAAGGGAGGAAGAGATGATCACCTTAATGCTCTCCAAAACTTTCTCAATCAAACAGGATTGTTGATGGCGAATGGATGGTGGGTGGATGGCTAGGTTATCGTCACTTGCGAGAAGGGCTCAAAATAACACACAGTGTGAGGATGGGAGTAGGGTGTTGGTCGATGTAGAGGGAGGAGTGTCTTGTGTAGGGCTTCGAATGGGGAAGACGATGGAGGCTAGATGTGAAAGAAGAAGAATGAGAGGGTGGAGTGGGTTTTTATAAGAATGGGTGTAGGGTTAGGGTCAAACCCTAAATGCTTCCCGAGCCATAACTTTTCATGGTTAGCACGGATCGCTCTTTTGTTAAAAGGTGAAATGATAAAAATTGCAAGATCTATGCATTCAAGTCCATTACCTAGCCTAATTTGTTTATCAAGTGGCTTCTTTTTAAGAAATAAAGAAATTTCTTAAGGTAGTAACCCAAGATTGATGCTTGGTTTTTTATGTTTCACTAGAGTTAGAACAAAATTTTACTCTCCTTGCCGTTGAGTGTTATGTTCGTGAAAGTTTGTAAAACATTTTTTACACATACCTGCATATGTTTACTCATTACTTGAGACACTAGTCTCCCCGACAACGGTGCCAAATGTTGGCTCTTTCCCACGGCTTCAGTAGAAAGAACAGGGTATTCTCAGTATGCAGGGTTATGAGGGCTTTTGTCACCTATAGATATATCAGTGGTGTCGTTTGTAGTATAAGTGTAGCTTAGGACCTCTTGTCATATTCTGGTGAGAGACATAGGCTTAAGTGTGGTAAGCAAACATACTGCATGCATGTGTGAAAGGAACATGCATCATCATGGTTGGGGTAATGAAGGCTTTCACCTTCATTGGGGGTTGAAGGGTTTAGGAGGAGTTTAAGGGTTAGAGGGAGGTTCAGGGTTTAGAAGGAGGTTCCAAGGTTCAAAGAGAGGTTCCAGAGTTAGAAGAGATTCAAGGGTTAGAAGGAGGATCCAAGGTTTAGGGTAGAGTACATGGTGGAGAGCTCGTCTCCCTCATAGATCATGGAGGTTGAGGGTTGAGGAACTAAGGGTTTAGGGGGAGCATAGGAGAGAGAGGAAGAAGATGTAAGAGCATTGGGGGAAAGGAGAGAGAGAAGGAGGGAGGAATGGACGAGGGAGGAGGAGGAGGAGGGAGGAGGAGGAAGAAGGAGGAGAGGGAGAGGATGGGTTGCAAGATTGGAGGAGATGGGAGGAGTTGCAAGATTAGGACATGCTTTTGGATGTGGAGTGCAAGGAAGCATGGACAATTGAGACAATTGCTTGGAATACCAAAGTAGAACTCAACACAATGTCCCAAAGAGTCTAGGCTTCACATTCCTAGACCCCATCTTCTCGCAAACAGATGCTAGGTCATGCTGGTAGATCCTCCACTCACAAATGAAGAACCAATCGATCTAGAGGTGCCATTATTTATGGCTGACCTCGAGTGGGATAATGAACCTGAAGAAGGTACCCATACCAATTATGACTCAGATTTTCCTTGGGGCCTTGAAACTGAGGCTTAGAATGTTGAAATTGAAGATCATGTCTTTGCCAATGACTTAGCCATTCTGCATGCCCTAATGGCAGTGGAGCTTCCAAAAGTTGAACCTCCAAAGTTGAATAACAGCAGAAGATCCCACAAGAAAACTCAAGGAGAAAATCGCCGAAAAGCCAAGGCCGAACACTTGAATGAATTCGAACAAGTCCAAACAAGGATCATCGAATTGTATCTTGCAAAGCCAGCTCTCTCAGAATCTTGCAAACCCTTACTTGGGAACACCTTACCAGTGGAAAAGTTACCCCATAGTTCCCAATGTAAGAAGTTTCAAAAGTATAAGCCACATGTGCAGATGAAAGTCCCCAAGAGCCTAACAAATTGGTTAATGATACTATGCCACCCAATACCCATAGCACATGTCATGCTAGTTCAACACCATGAGAGGCTGATCTTCAAGAAGTGCCAGATTACTTCAAGAATTACACAAGTGGTAGTGTCCCCATAGCAATGCCAAGACCACTAAGAGATTATAAAGTTCAAGAAATTGATAGCATTGGAGAAACTCCAATCTATGAGGGATCGGCAAAAACTCAAACAATAAACCTCACCCTTGAAGGGGAGGAAGAAAAATTTGTTTTCATTGGGAAACAACTTCGACAGGAAGATGAAACCAAACTCAAAGCACTCCTAATGGAATACAATGACTACCTAGAATGGTCATACAAAGAGATAAAAGGAATTTCACTAGACGTGCAGTACCCATGATACCTATAAGGGAAGGTGCCCAACCTAAGTTATGTGAAGCTTATCAAACAAATCCTAAGCATGGCACCATGGTTTATGACGAGCTAGAAAAACTCTTAGATGCTGGATTCATCTATGAGATAGAGCATATTGATTGGGTTTCACCCATCTTCATTGTGCCTAAATGCAACAAAAAGCTTAGAATATGTGTAAACTTAAAGAATGTGAATGCCGCCACAATTAGGGATCACTATCCCCTACCCTTATCTAGAAACAATGTTGGAAAAGGTGGCCGGTTCTGAGATACATAGCTTCTTGAATGACTTCAGTGGCTATAACAAAGTGCAAATTGCTCCTAAAGACCAATAAAAAACAACATTTGCTACAAAATGGAGTATTTTTGCCTATAGAGTCATGCCATTCAGCCTTTGTAATGCCCCGGGCACATTCCAGTGAGTCATGTTTACAACTTTCAAGTCATTTCTGAATAAGTTTTTATAGGTGCTCTTGGATGATTTGTGCATTCACTCGAACAAAAAAGAACACTTCAAATGTCTTGAAGTAGTACTAATCAAATGCAGGGAGTATGGCATCTCCCTAAATCCAACAATATGCTACTTCATGGTCACCCACGGAGTTGTTTTGGGACACATCGTTTCTCAACATGGGATTGCAACTGACATGGACAAAATCAAAATCATCTTGGAATTGCCTCCTACAAATTCCAAAGATGTATAAGTCTTTATGGGGCATGTTGGCTATAATCAAAGATTTATCTTGTGGTATGCCATGATAGCCAGACCACTTTACAAATTATAAGTAGATTTCTTATGGACAGAAGAGTGTGACCAAGCCTTTGAGATTTTAAAGTGGTGCCTAATCACAGCACCCATCCTTATATCTCCCAATCAGGATATTGATTTTCATGTTGATACTGATGGGTCCAAGTATGCAATTGGGAGTGTGCTTTGTCAACCTGGTGAACATAAGAAACACTACCCATTCTACTTCTCCATCGACAACTCAATGATGCAGCAATCAACTATACCACCACAAAAAGAGAAGCCCTAGCAATGGTGTATAGTGTTAAGAAATTTTGGCACTAACTACTGGCAAATGATTTTGTCTTCTACACTGACCATCAAGCATTGCTTTATCTGGTGAACCATCTATGTACAACAAGAAGAATAACCAGATGGCTCCTCTTGCTTCAAGAATTCAAATTCAAAATAGTGGTCCGTAGAGGTGCCCAACACTACATTGCCAATCACATGTCTCGTGTCAAGTTAGGAGAAGAAGCCACTGGAGTAGAAGATGACTTGCCAGATGCCACATGATTTCAGATAGATATTGCTGTAGATTGGTGTCAAGATATCATTGTGTACTTACTGGCAGGAAGACCAACCCCTAAAATGAAAGCAGTGGATGCCAGAAAACTAATTTTAAAAGCTACACCCTATCAACTCATTGCCGAACAACTATACAATATGGGCAAGGACCAAGTTTTAAGAAGATGTGTACTGCCTCATGAGATCATGCCAATCCTGAGTGCAGTCCATGAAGGCATTGCAGGAGAATAGCTCCAAGGGGAAGCCACAACAAGAAAAGTCCTCCTCACAAGCTATTGGTGGCCAACACTTTGGGCAGATGCCTATGAATATGTCAAAGGTTGTGATGTATGCCAACAGACTACTAAACCACAACACGAGGACTTCAATCCCCTAACAACAATTATTGCATAGAAACCATTTGAAAAATGGGGGATTGATTATGTAGGTGCCATCCATCCAATAGCAAAGGGCACACAGGCATGCTACATCATTGTGGTCATTGATTACTTTACCAAATGGGCTGAAGCTAAAAAGCAGTCAAAAAGGCAGATGCCATAAGCACAAAAAGATTCTTTTATAAGAATGTGATCACCCAATTCGGATGCCCCATTGAAATTGTGTTGGATAGAGGCAAACATTTTGTCAACAATGAGGTAATCCAAGAACTCTTATCTAGATTTATGGTAATCTATAGAAAAAGCACACCCTACTACCCTTGGCCAGGCCGAATCCACCAACAAAATATTATGCATTATCCTCACCAAGGTAGTAGAACCACAATGTTTTGATTGGGTAGAGAAACTAAATGCAACCTTATTGGCATACCTAACCACACTCAAGGTCAGTACATGGAATACACCTTTTCAATTGGTGTACGGCCTTGAAGCTGTGGTCCCACTAGGATTTGTAATACCAAGCCTATGCATAAGAGTACATGAACGCATGGGAGATCATGCATCCTTGAAAGAAAGATTCTATCAACTGGAGAAGCACACATAAACAAGATTAGTCACCTACCATGCCATGACAATAGAAAAATGCAAAAGAAAGGCATGGTTTGACAGGAATATTAAAGCCAAAGACATCAACAATGAAGGTGACTTGGTCTTGTTATACAGTGCCAAAGTACAGAGAAGGGAAAACTCAAGTATCTAAGTCAAGTTCCCTATTGTTGAAAGTTCATGCTCAACATCATGTGATCATGTGTGCATAGCACCATCACGTGATCATATGTGCATAGCACTAACCTTATAGAGTGCTATAAAGGAAAGGGTTAGATCCCCTAACCCTAACCCTAAAAGGGTTTGTATATATTGTATTTTTTCAACTAAATCTAGTGTACAGTTAGTCATTTGTGGTGTGCTCTCTAGCTGTTCCCTCTCTCATCATCTCCACTCTTCTCCTCTCCCCTCTTCATATTTTGTCATGGTATCAGAGCTCCCTTGCCTTCCACTGAGGCATTGTGATCCTTGAGAGTGCGAGAGAGATTGTGAGATTGAGAGTTCTCTTGAGTGATCCTTCCCTTCACTTCCGTTGAGAGAAATTTTCGTCCATTGAGAGGAAATTTCTGTCCATTATTCTTTCTTTGAGTTCTTGAGAGATTTCATTCTTGAGAAAGAGAGTATTTCTTATTTATGAGAGAGAGAGAGATCTAGATCTTAGTCTTTGAGAGAGAGGTTTTGAGAGATCTGTGAGAAAGAGAAAGAAAGGTTGATTCCAAAACTAAGCCTCTCCAACAAAGCTCCTTCGAATGCCAAGATAGAGCTCATGGCTCTCAGCAAACTTTGATGCCCTAAGCTTCCACGAACGGCTCATCTTCTGCGATGACCAACGTCCCTCTTCAAGCCTCTCCAGGCCTGACGGCTCCATGAACAGTCCATTGACAAGCCTCTTCAAGCCTCTCTACAAGCGAGCTTCTATACTCTGTAGGGCAGTCTCCTCCATCGAGATCTCCAATCGCCAACGACCTTCTGGTCAGCACTTCAGCAACTTTAGAGGCCTTCAACAGTTAGTTGTTGGGAGCCTCCTCCACCCTCATGACAACCGGTGCCCTGACCCTGCAGTCTACATAGGCTGTGCCATCGACAAAGGGCTCCAGTCGCTCATGGCCCAACTGCACTAAGGAGCTCTAAGTCTCCTCTCTACGCTCAGCTGCACCGCATGCATAGCCTTTCCTGCATCAACTCCTCACGGACGACCACTTCTACCAATGCTCCGCACGCGACTCTATGTCAAGCTTGCACAGCCATCCAAGCCTCTCCTATGACAATGTGCACCGCTCAATGACTTGAGTCTCTCCTACCCGTTCGCCTCTCAAACACCAGCTCTACCTCAAACTACATCTTCGAGCTTTGCTGCAAACGGCTCAGCTCTCCCAGCCGAGACCTTCAATCGGTCATCAACCAAGTCCTACAGCACACGAGCTACTTCTACAAGCCTCCAACAAACCTCCATGCTATGCCTTCCACACAAAGAGCGAGCTCCAACTGCAACACAATGAGTGCTCCTAAGCTCCTTGGCCAACAGAACCAAACGAGCGGCCTCCTTAGCCACCTCATGCATTAGTGACTGATGCCAAACGACCTCCACGAGCGGACTTAGACCAAAAGAACCCAGCTCCATCAGCAAAGCAAGTTGACACGGCTCTTGCACCTCCAACCGAGCGTCGCCCTCTATTGCTCGTCATGCTCTACAGAGCTTCTCCGCAACATGACCTTTGCAAGGTCCTCTACAACATGGAAAACCCACGTAGCAGATAGGGTTGGCTACCCTAACCCAAGGTCACCGCACACCTCAGTGTGATTGCAGTTGTGCCATGTGGCAACCTTATCTTATCTACCACATCATCTGCCATGGTGGTAGCCACGACATCATCAGCTATGTCAGCATGAGTCAGCACCCACATCAGCAATTGACTAGTCAAATCTAACTCATCAGTGCCTAGTCAGCAACCACATCACCTCAGCAGTGCTACCTCAGCTATCCAGTCAACACTGACCCTCTGCAGGCACACATAGTGCTCCATAGTCACTGCATGTGACTAGTCCTACCACCTCAACATAGGCTTCATAGGCACACCTCTTGCTAGGCACAGTGCCACATCATCACTAGATGTGACTCACAGTGACACATCATCATTGAGCACCATTTGCACTCCTTTTGCCCCTCCACCTAGATCAAGTCGTATCTCTTGATCCAGGAAGAATTTGAGGGTGCTCCAAAAAGGAAAGTCGATCGTTTTTTTGTGCTCTACATGCTTCTCACATCATGTGCACATTTTGGCACAAGTTACACTCACATTTGAGCCTTGTCGACAAAACCACTTCCTTCACACACATTTGCCTCTACATTGATGCATCTGACCTAGCACTTAAAAAGAACAAAAGAAAAGGAATTATTTGCTGTTCTTTCATTGATCGATGGTTGGTTTAGATCTAGATCAGAGTAGACTAGATCGCCATAGAGGAGACGCTTTGAATTTCCCCAAGTTGCCCATCTAAGCCATGCCCCGAATTCCCGACTAGTACCTACTCGGAGTCAGTCCATATGCTCACATATAGTTTCACATCATTACATTACCTAAAACCTTACGTTCATCAGTTCAATGAGTAGACTTCAGAGTTCAGAGGCATTGCATATTTATTCAGTGGGCAGATAGCATTTGATTTCACACACACATGCCACCATTGTAATGCCTATTCAGCTATCTCATGGCATCATGCACATTATTTCAGCCTTGTAAAGCCTCTTGGCTATTCCTGGCATCATTGCCACAAGCCTTGTAATACAAATCAGATTTTATATACTGTAGTTCTATCTTCATCGACAGTACAAAGATTTCACTTGGCATAGTCAGTGTATTTGCAGTTGAATCATACAGAGATTTTCACGACACTTTTGAGTACATTTCTTGCACCATGTCAACTAGTAACCTCAATTTGGAGGCATCTGCTAAGTTAGACAACTCCAATTACGGTACATGGAAATACCAAATGGAGACCATTCTTGTGCTTCAGGACAAATGGGAGTATGTCAATGGGTCTACACCTAGACCATTGGACGTTCTAGCCACAAGTAGCTCTACTCCATCTATTGTCACAGCACCAGCAATAGGATCTACATCTACACAAATAGTTTTCGCACCAGTAGCAGATCCTGCCATTGCCCAAGCTCAAGCAGAATGGGATAAGAAAGACAAGTATGCCTATCACCTGATCAAGCAGAATGTGCAAGATGTCATGTTAGAACAACTCAACACAGTCAAGACATCGAAAGAAGCATGGGATATGTTCACAGCTCTCTACGAGTCCAAGAACACATCCAAGATTCTCACCCTGAGAAACCAGATCCAACCAGAGTTTTCGCAATAGCAGTGAAACCAGTCATGCTTATGTACTCCGCATAAAAGACTACAACAATCAACTTGCAGCAATAGGAAAGACTATGAACCCTACAGAAATGGTTCAAGTAATCTTGAATGGACTAGGAGAGGGGTACGAGAGTATTGCCATCCAATAGCAAATTTTGACACTAGAAGAACTTCAGTCAGTCCTACTTGGTGAAGAACTCAGGACTCAAGCCATTCAAGCATGTAAAGGTCATTCTAATGATCAAGCATTCATAGCTTCAAACAGAAGCAAAGGCAAAGGCAGAGGTAGATCATACCAGAAAAGTGGTCGTCATCAACAAAATCAAAGTCAGCATCAACATCAGCATTAGCATCATCCTCAGCAGCATCAGAATCAGCAAAGAGGAAATCATTCCAATCTAGGAAGATTCCAAGGACGAGGGAATGCATCCACCAATGTGTCAAACATTCAGTGCAACTACTGTCACAAGTTTGGACACTATGAAAGAGATTGCCGCAAGAAGCAGTACGACCAAGGCGGTCAATCCAGCGGTAATCGAGGGAATTCCCGAGGCAGAGGAAATCATCGTGGTGGACATTCTAGTCATAGTCATTTTGCAAATGAACATGGAAATATGTTTCTTGCAAGCGACAAATTGCATCAGACTGATACAGTGTACCTAGACACTGATTTCAATCCCAAAGAGGATTTAAGCTATCAAGTCAACCAAGTTGAATAGGATCCTTCGTACATCGACAGCAGTGCAGCATCTCACATGACAAATCATCAAGAATGGTTCACAGAGATGAAACCATTAGAAGGACAGAAAAATGTCATCTACACAGCAGACAATACACCGAATCTAGTTCAAGGGACAAATGTTATCCCTATGAACAATTTCACTAGTACAATAGGATTAGTGAAAGATGTGCTCTATGTTCCAAAGCTCAGCAAGAACCTTTTGTCAATAGGTCAAATAACGGAACACAATTACAAAGTCATCTTCGACGGTGATGAATGCACTATTAGAGACAAATCCAAAAGATGTCAGCTAGTAGCAACAGGTGTCAAGGAAGGACGCTTATACAGAATGCTAGCTACAGTACCAAATAAGCATGCCATGTCAGCTCAACCACAATAGATGCCACTATCTGCAAAATGGCACAAGAGATATGGTCATGTCAACTTCAAGTACTTGTTAGATCTCAGGAATCAAAATATGGCAATTGGGATTCCGAAGCTACAGTTTCTTGGAAAAGTTTGTGAAGCATGCTGCTTCGGCAAATAAAAGCGAACCAACTTTGTCAGAAGTACCTCTCGTGCATGAGGTATTCTTGATTTGATACATATAGATGTATGGGGTTATGCCCAGTCCCGCAGCATCAATGGTTCACTTTATTACTTGACCTTCATCGACGACTACAGCAGATATTGTTGGGTCTACTTTCTGAAAGAGAAATCTGAAGTGTTTTCCAAATTTCAAGAATTCAAAGCCATGGTAGAAAACCAGACAGGCAAAAAGATCAAGGTCATGAGATCAGATAGAGGAGGTGAATACATGTCTTCAACATTCATGAACTTTTGCAAAAATCACGGCATACGAAGACAATTCACATGTGCAGATACTCCTCAACAGAATGCAAGAGCTGAAAGGAAGAATGGGACTTTAGTAGACAGTGCTAGAGCAATGCTTAGTGAAAAGCATCTTCCGACTCAGTATTGGGTAGAAGCAATAGCCACTGCAAACTATTTGCTTAATCAACTTCCTACAGAACTGATACAGGGTATGACTCCTTATGAAGCATTCACTGGACACAAGCCACACATTGGGCATCTCCGCATATTTGGTTGCATAGCATATGCCCACATACATGATGACCATCGCAGAAAATTGGATGCAAAGTCACACAAATGCATAATGGTTGGCTACAATGAAGAAAGCAAAGCATACAAATTGTATGATCCCATCAACCACAAAGTCATTATCTCCAGAGATGTAATCTTTGATGAGGAATTAGAATGGAAACCCTCACCTACATAGGAAATAGAAGCATCGACTTCATAATCATCTACAGAACAGGTTGAGGAAGAAGACCAAGAATTGCTAGCAACACCCCAAGCAGAGCCACAGCAGCTCAGATGGTCTACTAGGGAAAGTAGACCTCCAGCCAGATTGACATATGCTCAAAAAGGCAAAGCAATTCAGGTGGAAACCACCAACTATGCTCTTATGACTACCATCATGGCTACAGAAGAGCCAGTGTACTTCCAAGATGCAGTAGACAAGCCAAAATGGCAAACTGCTATGAATGAAGAAATGGATGCTTTGTATAAGAATAATACTTGGGAATTATGCGACCTTCCACTAGGAAAGAAGGCCATAGCAAACAAATGGGTATACAAAGTGAAGTACAATCTAGATGGAAGTATTTAGAGATATAAAGCCAAATTAGTTGCAAAAGGATTTGCACAACAATATGGTCAGGACTATGATGAGACTTATGCTCCAGTAGCAAAGATGGATTCCGTATGGTTCTTGCTCGGGGGGGTCACTCATCATATGTAACCCTATCACGTGAGTTCAACAGAAGGATATTTTTTATTTCTAAAATTTACAGAAATAAATATACATAAGGGACTATTTAAAATATTTTTGGAAAAAATTTACAGATTTGTATAGAAAAGGGGTACATTTTATTAATGAAAAAATTTACAGATAAGGGATTTAAAATATAGACCTTGAACGCAGGTGATATAGAGGATTTATACATAGTGACCCCCCTGAGGGTTCTTGATATCACTAGTGACACTTAGCAGATGGAATGTGTATCAGCTCGATGTCAAGAATGCATTTCTTAATGGTTACTTAGACGAGGAAGTCTACATGCAACAACTAGTAGGTTATGTTGAACCAGGAAAGGAGAATAAGGTTTGCCATCTCAAGAAAAGTCTCTACGGCTTAAAACAAGCACCTAGAAGTTGGTACAATAGAATTGACAAGTATTTTGCTGATCTGGGATACATGAAGTCCAATGCAGATCATACTCTCTACTTGAAAGTTCAAGGGGAAGAAATTACTATTGCGCTTTTGTACATAGATGATCTGATTGTGGTAGGAAGCAAGGATAGCTTCATCAAAAAATTGAAACAAGACTTATCTACAGAGTTCGACATGAAAGATCTTGGACTTATGCACTATTGTCTTGGAATTGAGTTCTGGAGAGATTCAAATAGCACATTCATGAGCCAGCTCAAGTATGTTGACAGTCTCCTGAAGAAGTTTCATATGGCAGATTGCAAGATTGCAACCACTCCCATGGAATAGAGTTTGAAAAGCCTAAAGTCAATGATAGATACTACAGGCAGCTCATCGGATCTCTTATATATCTGACAATCACACGGCCAGATATTTGTTATGAAGTAAGATCACTAGCACAGTTTATGGCAAATCCAAAATAGTCTCACTGGAATGCAGCCAAAAGAGTCTTGAGATACATCAGAGGTACAAGATAGTTTGGGATAGAATACAGAGGAAGTCATCCACGGTTGCATGGACACTGTGATAGTGACTATGCCAGAGATCATAAGACTAGGAGATCGACACAAGGATATGCATTTTTCCTTGGTCAAGGTGCTATATCATGGTTGTCAAACAAACAGCCAACTATTTCTTTGTCTTCAACTGAAGCAGAATATAGAGCACTCACTACAGGTGCATGTGAGGCTATATGGCTCAGAAGACTATTGTCAGAAACAGATTACTTTGATGAGTCAAAGCCAACAACAATATACTGTGATAATCAATCGGCTCAAGCATTGGCCAAAAATCCGGTATATCACTCCAAGACAAAGCACATTGATGTCAGAGAGCACTTCATCAGAGAAAGAGTGTTACTTGGTGACATCACACTGCAGCATTGTGATAGCAAAGAAAATGTTGCAGACATCTTTACCGAACCACTCGGTAAAGAGCTATTCGAGAAACACCGACTAGCTCTTGGTTTGACACAGAGGAAGGACATTCCCATTAAAGGGGTGTGATGGAATGTAATGCTCAATCCTTCTTCGATTCCCCAGAATCATCATCTTGAGGGAAGGCCTACTTCATGATGTTGATCTTGAGGAAAGGTGTTGAGAGTTCATGCTCAACATCATGTGATCATGTGTGCATAGCACCATCACGTGATCATATGTGCATAGCACTAACCTTATAGAGTGCTATAAAGGAAAGGGTTAGATCCCCTAACCCTAACCCTAAAAGGGTTTGTATATATTCTATTTTTTCAACTAAATCTAATGTATAGTTAGTCATTTGTGGTGTGCTCTCTGGCTGTGCCCTCTCTCCTCATCTCCACTCTTCTCCTCTCCCCTCTTCATATTTTGTCACCTATCGAGTAAGAAAGATGAATCCCATCAGAGTTACGCTTCTAGAAACATTGAATGGAGTCCAATTCAACACAACAATAAATAGGAGCTGACTATAGCGCTACTACTTCAACACGCAAGACATCCCTGACAATAATGAAGATTTGGGAAACCCAAGTCTTCCTTAGTTAGGATTAGATTGTATCACGAGCACTCACTTGCATATGTACATCTTTGCACATATAGATAGCATCAATCTATTTCAACCTAGGGATCAGAAGTGCTGCCTGAGTTGTAGCTGCCCTATGAAATTCCAGCAAACAAAAAAAAAGAAACCATATAGTTAGTCCCTACTACTAGGTCACATGCACTCACACACTTTTGCTTAGACACATAGTTGATTACATGAATAATTGTGCCACACACTTTTGTTCCATACTCTCAAAGAATGTGTAAAAATAAGATCTCTCACAAACACACACAAATGTCATACCTACACATCAACTAATCTAATGATCAATGGTACACCATATGCACATGGATGCAGGTCCAGAAACAATGCCGCCACTAAAGGGGATGCATAGAAAGAGCCCCCTCGAGACTTCGCAGCCATCTACCTCCTCGTAACCATGGTGACCACAGGCATTTGTGGTTTAGAGCGATAGCTTTGAGGAGGATTCTATGCATGACATGGAAAACCAAGAAGAACAAATGCCACCCCAGTCACCACTGGCCTACACAACCATTGACGGGTCCCAATGTGACATGAACTTGGGGGTAATAAACTTCACGCACCTCTTCACTTCCTGCTACTTTCGAACGGACTGCCAAAGATATTTATCATTGAGAATGGGACATTAGAAAGAATCTTTTATGCCAAGAAACAATACCAATGCCAAATTCAAAATATCAATTTTTGGCGTCACACCAATCATTGTGAAACTTGTGTGGCCACCTACATCGACTTATGCTCTTTCCAATGCAACATCTTTCTTAGAGCAAAGGGGTATCGGAAGTTTGTATGAGAGCCTAAATTCCTTTTAGGACAGTCCCACAAGGACCACGTACATCAGGGACTTTCTCCATTCTTACCACTCTAGCAATTCACAGGTTGGCAAGTACAGCACCATCACTGTACAGCAAAGCCCACTCAACATTATCCTGAATAGTACAGCCATTCAAAGGGCCTTATCACTCCCAACACAAGGTGCCAAATACCCTACAAGGCTTGTCGATGCTAAATTTCTCAAAGTACATTCTCTCCTCGCCAAGGGCACAATGTTCCATAGGGATGGCATATTACTTCACACCATCATTAACCCTCGCCTCAAGGAAGCATCACAATTCCTATCCACAATCTTGGGGATTAAGTGTGCCAAGAATTGATCCTTTTCACTCCGAACATTTGTTTTGCTAAGTAAGAAACTAAAGCAAGACTAGATCCAACAGCACTTAGTCATCTTCTTCACAAAAAAACTGGATGGTTCATTAGGCCAAAAATGTAAAATTCCACACTTATTGGCTGTAATCATCAATAAAGAGATACAAGAATGAGAAATGACTCTGCCCCAATCACCAAAACCTATAGAGGAGTTGGACATTACCTTCTCACCAGCATGGGAGCAATGACCAATTCTCCTACTATTGAGAGTGCTCTCAACGGAAGCAAGAACGGAAGAAGGAGAGAGAGAGACAGAGAGCCACACAAGTTTTGGTGGGTGCAGAACCACCCTAATCTTCTTTTTCATTCATTTATATATGTGTTTGAGTATTGTACATAACTGGGGTTAAGGCACAGTGACCTTTAACCCCCACAACCTCCCACTTAAAGGACAATGTGCCTTTAAGGAAGAACAACCAGTGAGCATACTATCCAATGCCCATCAATACACGACAATACTCAAACCGCTGACTAGGTAGACTCTTCGTTAGCATATCTGCAGGGTTATCATCTGTATGAACCTTGACAAGCTCTATGCGCTTGTCCTCAAGTACCTCCCTGATGAAATGGTACCTGACCTCAATGTGTTTGGTCTTTGCATGAAAGACCGGATTCCGTGCTAGCTGAATAGCACTCATGGAATCACTATGCAATGTCGGTACACCTGTATGAATCTCCAAATCTCCCACTAGCCGATCAAGCCATATAGCCTCCTTGCATCCCTCTGTGGCTGCAACATACTCAGCCTCTGTGGTAGACAAAGCAACGCACTTCTGTGCATGAGACATCCACGACACTGTACCACCTACAAAGGTGAACACATAACCAGAAGTGGATCTCCTACTATCCACATGCCCTGCATAGTCTGAATCTGTGTACCCAAGTACACGCATGTCTCCTTTACCAAAGCAAATGCACATCTCCTTGGTACCCTTCATGTACCTCATGATGCACTTAACTTCCTCCCAATGCCTCTTTCCTGGATTAGCCATATACCTGCTAACAACTCCCACTACAAATGCAATGTCTGGTCTAGTAGCTATCATAGCATACATAAGACTCCCAACCGCTGATGCATAAGGAACCTTAGCCATCATGGCCCTCTCCTCATCTGATTTGGGACTATCTGTATGACTCAGTTTCACATATGGAGGCAATGGAGTACTCACTGCCTTCCCCCCCTCCATATTGAAACGTTGCAATACTTTTGTAACATACTCTTTTTGTGAAAGCCAAAGGAGTTTCCTACTCTGATCACGCGTGATGCGCATACCAAGAATATGACCTGCAAGTCCCAAATCCTTCATATCAAAGGCCTCATGCAACTTGGCCTTTAAAGCATCTAGCTCATAAGTATTCTTGCTAGCCAATAGCATATCATCCACATATAGTGCCAAGATTATCAGGCTATTATCCTTAGCCCTTTTAGTATAGAGGCAGTGATCAATTTCACTCCTCCTAAAATCCTGGGACCGAATGAAAGCATCAAACTTCTGATACCATTCTCTAGGTGCCTGCTTAAGACCATAGAGACTCTTCTTTAGCTTGCAAACTAAATGCTCTTTGCCCTTTTCTTCAAAGCCTTCCGGCTGCACCATGTAAATTTCCTCATGCAAATCCCCATGCAAGAAAGCTGTCTTGACATCCATCTGCATAAGCTCCATATCCTCTAATGCCACTAGTCCAAGCATGCATCTAAGTGTGGTCATCTTCACAACTGGAGAGAATATCTCATCAAAGTCCACACCCTTCTCTTGCTTGAACCCTTTAGCAACCAATCGGGCCTTGTACCTAGGCACATTATCACCTGTGACCTTCATTTTGTAGACCCATTTACATGGCAATGCTTTCTTTCCATGTGGCAAAGAAACCAAGTCCCAAGTCTTATTCTTCATAAGTGAACTCATCTCTGATTGCATAGCATACTCCCACTTGCGTTGATCCTCACGCATCATAGCCTCTTTGTAGCAAGAAGGCTCCCTGCAATCAGTAAGCATCACATAGTCTACCCCTGGAACAAACCTATCAGGTGGTCTAAACACTCTAGATGATCTTCTCAATGGCATTTCAGCTTGCTGTCCCACCTGCATATATCAGCCACATTTGGCTCATCATTTCCACCAATAGATGATCCATCATCTATCCTTGATTGTATACCTGTGGGAGTACTTGGTGGTACCATTTCTTGCACATTTTTTGGTGCATGGACAGCTTGCTGTCTATCAACATATGTAGGTGGATTCACATCCTGAAAAGTGATTCTCCTCATTTCCACATCCCTCATGGGTGCCTTATGCATCTTCTTCTCATTGAAGACCACATCATGGCTGCGTATGATCTTCTTTGCTTCTGGATCCCAGAGATGATAACCCATCTCTCCACTTTCACCATAACCCAGAAAGATGCATTTCCTAGACTTAGGATCTAGCTTCTTTCGAAGCTCTTTTGGCACATGTGCATATGCCTCACACCCAAATATACGCAAATGAGAGTAAGAGGGCTTCTTGCCACTCCATGCCTCTTCAGGAATACCACCATCCAAACTCTTACTAGGTGATCTATTGATCACATGCACTGCAGTCTTCATTGCCTCAACCCAAAAACCACCAGAAAGACTTGCATTGGAAAGCATGCATTGCAACCTTTCTTGAATGGTACGGTTCATCTTTTCTACAACTAGATTTTGCTCTGGAGTATGAGGGGAAGTGAGCTCCCTCTTAATCCCACGTGTATCACAGAAATGCTGAAAGTCATGAGAGAGATACTCTCCACCATTGTCAGTCCGTAGGCATTTAAGCGTTCTACCTGACTGATTCTCAACCAAGGCCAGCCATTTCTGAAATACCTGGAACACATCACTCTTCCGAGCTATAGCATAAGCCCACACTTTCCTAGTTGCATCATCAATGAATGTCACATAGTATTCAGCCCCGCCTAATGACCGTGTAGGCATGGGACCACATACGTCCGAATGCACCAAATCAAGAATTTCAAACTCTTTCTTTCCTTTTATTTTATGGGCTGATTTAGTTTGCTTCCCATAGAGACAGTGCTCACAAAATTCAAAATCAGAGAAACTCAAATGCGGTACATAACCCAAATGGCATAAGAGTTTCATTCCATTCTGGCTCATGTGCCCCAACCTGCAATGCCACAAAGAAGTGCTTGGCTGCTCAGTTATTGCAACAACATGATCAAATACCCCTGATACATGTAAGGGATACAAAGTCCCACACTTGGCACCCCTGGCCAAAAGCATAGAGCCCTTCTGAATTTTCCAACTCTGAAAGCCAAAAGTGGTGTGAAAACCAGCATCATCTAGCTGACCCACTGAAATAAGACTCTTGGTCAGCTTAGGCACATGTCTCACATGTTTCAAAACAAATGCAGACCCATTTGCAAAAGAAAACTTTATGTCACCTGCTCCCACTATGTCACATGCAAAGTCATTTCCAAGATGCACACAACCTGTCTTTCCACTACCATAAGTGGAGAACCATTCCCTATGGGGAGTAACATGGAATGAAGCACCAGAATCCAAAATCCAATCCTGGGAATATGCATCATCTGAAGTAGTAAGCACCTCTGCAGATAAACTAGACATGAGAAGAACGTCATTGTCACTATCATGTGTGAGTGCATTGATCTCCTCGATCTTCACTTTTCCTTTGTCCTCCCTTGGACTCTCTTCCTTTTGATTTGCACCCCAATTTGCATTCTTTTTCTTATCCTTTTTCTCTCTTTTCAGCTTGTAGCAATCCTTTTTCATATGGCCCTTCTTGCCACAATGGTAACACTCAATATTCCATGCCCTGGATTTGCTACAAGACTTCCCTCTTTCTTGGGACTTCCCCCTGAACTGTGATCTGCCCCTCTGCACATTTAAGGCTACATCCTGCTTGTTGCCATCCATAGACTTCCGTCTAATCTCCTCGGCCAACAAGCTACCCACAACATCATCAAATTTCAGTACTCCACCAGGTGCAGAGTTACTGACAGCTATACAGAAGGTATCCCATGAGGATGGCAATGAACATAAGAGAAATATTATCTTAGTCTCCGCATAATTCATTTTCTGAGCCTGAAGCTGGCTGAAAATAATATTGAATTCATTCAAGTGAGAAGCAATGGAGACCCCATCCTTCATCTGCAGCTCAAACAACCTCTTCATGAGGTAAACTTTATTAGAGGCAGTTTCCTTCTGATAAGTGGCACACAGTTTCTTCCATAAATCTTCCGTAGTCTGCTCATTTATTACTACTGTGAAATAAACTGACTCTGCAAGATGAAGTCTAATAGTAGACTTTGCTAATGCATCCAACTCATTCCAATCATCCTCAGACATATTTGCAGGCTTAGCTTCAATCCCTGCCAAGGGTTTAATCTACTTCTTTTGAATAAGCACATCCCTTATTTGTTCTTTCCACAAAGAAAAGTTTGTCCCATCAAACTTTTTAATGTTGAAAAACTCCTTTTCAGGCATGGAAGAGGATGCCATGATGCAAATAAAGCAAAATCCCAAATGCTAGTGCCTGCAAGAGAGAATCACAACAAATACCAGGTGCACCCAAATGTGTATGCCACAATAGACTGAAATATCACAAAAAACTCAAAGCTCAAAGCATCTGACTCATGTGCATATACTATGCATCCATATGAGCAAATCTGGCCCAAAAGAAAATGCCAATAAGTGCCAAATGACTCAAGCCTAAACACCGTCCACTGGCATATGCATCAATAATATCTCATCCAAGAGAGCATAGCACTATCAGTGCATCACCAGCAATGTGTCAAAGCTGTCCCTCAGCATAAAATAGCATCCATGTGCAAAGCGTCCATAAAAAATAGCATTTCACAAGGCAATTTGGGCCTATCAGCACATCCAACAAGGACCGCAATGCATCCAAATGGCCTATAAATCATCCACTGCAACCCAATGCATACCACGAATGAGCGCACACTGCTCAAACTGCAACCAGAGTGATCTGCATAAGGTATGCTCAAGAAATCATAGTCCCACGGTAATGAGCGCTACTGAAAATAGAACCTGAGATGCCTCAAAACATGGGCGCCATTGCATAATCAGACTCAGCAATAAAATCTGCAAATATATCTCTTCTGCCAGAACTCCAAAATCCCAACCGATGAGTGAGAAATGGGAGTCAACACTTATCCACAACCATGTGGCATAAATCTAAGGTTTCAAAACCTTAGAATGAAAAATGCATAACAGAGAGACGAAATCGAATACACAGAGATCTATAACCCTGAAAATCCTCCACCGAATTGCGCAAGAACTGACAGGTAGGGGTTTTTGGGCGTCCGGAACGCAATGGGATAGACGGTTTTGGAAACCGTGGTCTCAATCACTGGGTCCAACACACAGACTGAAAAAAGTTTTTGGAAACAGAGCTGTTTATAAACTCCACCGGAGTGCGAATGATGAGCAACATAGAAGTTTAAGGACCTCTTGAGTCCACTGGAACTGACAGATCTGCAAATGGTTGCTCCAAACTTGAGTTCCAACACCCGGGCAAAAAACGCAGGAACTGACACAGTGAGTCAAAAATCCACTGAAATGATCCCAGATTCAAGAATGAAGGTGTTTCCAAGCTCCTGAAGTAATGTGGACACCAAAAGCAAGCAATAGTTGCCTCTACAAGTCAATACGGAGTCTCTGTCATCGAACGGAACAGGAAAAAGCTCAAAAAACGACTTTTCTTTCAAACCACTTAACAGGCTCTCAAAACCACTTCGTAAAGCCAAAGTGACTTTTCCAAAGGTTTCTCCAAGGTCTCTGCACACTCGGATGCAAGTAAAGTCACCCACAAAGCTTCCCACAGAGCTTCTCCTTCCTCCCACAGAGCTGCTGAGCATCAAGCATTCACACACGCTCAGCTAGATCACCTGGGCTCTGATACCAGTTGAGAGTGCTCTCAACGGAAGCAAGAACGAAGAGGGGTGGGAATGAAGAGAGGGACTATGTCACAAGGGGGAAGGAAGAGGGGGAAGAGGAGCATATACATTATGGGAGGTGGAATGTAGAGATGGAGACATCAAGGAAAGAGAGTCATGCTTTATTGGAAAGATGGGGGGGGAAATCAAAGTACTAGCTAGGTGGCTTTACAACAATGAGCGTGTTCCATCAAGGAATAGCCCCCTCCTTTTATAGCCAAGAGAGGGGGTCTCTTCCAATAAATGCATCCTCTCACATGCATGGTGTGTGTGGAAGAGTGTCCCATGTGGGCTAGGTGGTTACGCACTCTCAATTGTGTGCGACAACCCTTTGCCTCATTTTTCCACATACATCAACCCCCATATCCCAAGTCTAAGATACTCCCTTGGTCTCTTCGCAATTTTATAATACGTTCAAACATCTAGGAGGACAAGTGGAGGGTTGGCACAAGGAATCTTGCCACCTCATCCTACTTTCCCATTATTTAACTTGCATTCTTGGACTTTCTATACCCCCCCCACATGGGCCTATCCTACGTGGAGGAAATAATCCAATATAATATCCATCTCCAACTATTTTATATTACTTCTCCCATGGTCCTTTGGCCATATCTCACTAAATGCAGGCATGGGACTACCTAGGTGGAGGGGTGGTGCATGGAGGACCCATGCCACCTTATCATTTTATATTATTACTACTATGGATTATGTACAACACACCTTATGGGTCCTCTTACCTGGAAGGGTGGCACATGATCATGCCTTGCCACATCAACCCTGGGCCTTATGCTCACCATATTTTATTATACTATTGCCACACATACAAGCACACACACATATTTATGCCTTTTACTTTGGTCAAATTTATCCATACCAGTTCCCCCCCCCAGGCAGGGAATGCACAGCATTTCCATGCCTGGGACCAGCATGCACAAAGAAGGGCTTGAGACAACGCTTGTTGATCACCTTCTTGCCGTATGGCTCATGCAACTCCTAAACTTGTACAGACCCATTGCTACGTTCCTTGATGACTTTGTATGGACCAGTCCACACTGGCAGGGACTTCTTATCCATTTGGTGGTCCAATCTATTATCAAAGCATAGCACAACATCCCCCTTAGCAAAGTGTCTTTCCCATCCCTTGTAAATTTTAGCATCCAAATGGGACTTTTGTCGATTCTTTTGGATCTCTGTTTGATGTAGTGCAAGGCGTCGGGTTTCATCTAACTTCTCAAGTTGTACCAACCTGGCCTCTACATGTTCATCTTCTATCATCCTCTATTCTCGTGCCAATCTCAAGGCCAAAAACCTCTATCTCTAGTGGTAAAACTGCCTCAGTACTGTACACCAACTCAAAAGGAGTGTGACCTGTAGACATTTTATGAGTGATGTTGTAAGCCCACATAGCTTCAGTGACCTTCTGATCCCACTGTCTCTTGTTCCCTGTGGCCATTTTTCCCATGGATTTACAAAGGAGGCCATTGGTCTGCTCCGTTTGTCCCAAGGATGCTGGATGATAGATGCTAGAAGTGCGGTGATCAATACCCATGCGATCCATGAGCAACTCTACTGCTTCATTTAAGAATGGACTCCCATGGTCAGATACTATTTCCATGGGTGTCCCAAACCTTGTGCAGATACGTTCAAATATGAAATTTGAAATTGCCTTACCATTTGCAGTGGGGAGGGTGATAGCTTCAGCCCACTTAGTAACATACTGAGTGGCTACCAAAATATACTTCTTTTTGCAAGCAGTCATGGGTAGGGGCCCAACAAAATCTATTCCCCACTTCTAAAACGGATGGATGGACATCACTGGGTCATGTTGCCCAGGATGAAAATCCTTCCTACCAAAGAATTGGCATGGTTCATAAGTTTTGCAATACATAGTAACATCCTTGAACAAGGTTAGCCAATAGTACCCTGCATGTAAAATCTTCTTAGTTGTATAGTCACCGGCATAGTGGCCTCCACAAAATGCATCATGATAATGCTTCAATACATTAGGTACTTCATTTGCATCAATGGCTTGTCTTAGTACCCCATCCAGACCTTAACGATATAACACCCCATCAAAGAGAGTGTAGCGCCTACTATCTCTACGAATTTTCTCTTTCATAGCTAGTACTTTTTGGAGGAAAGGAGAAAGTGGTCCGAAACTTGTAGATACCACCATACCAGGGATCCCCAACTTCTATGGCCGCTACAAGGGTTACATCACGGCACTCCTCTAAATCAATCAAAGCATTCTTCAAGTTGAAAGAAAAATCATATTCTCTAAAACTCCCAACCATTTGGCCAACCGGCCCATGGGATTTGGTGATTGAAGAACTTGCTTTGCAAGACCATTGCTATAGATTATAATGAAGGACTTTCCAACAACATAATGCTTAAATTTCTCAATGCAGAACACTAAAGACAAAGCATGCTTGTCAGCCTCAGAGTAGCGTTGTTTAGTTTTGTCGAGAAATTGTCGAGAAGCAAATCGAACGGGATACATGAACCAATCCTCCCCTTGCTAGAGAGGAACACCCCCCAAAGGGTGCTCACCAAACCCAGGATTGATATAGAAAGTCTTTGACCAATCAGGATTGCAAAGAATCGGTTCTAAAGCTAGAGCACTCTTGATTTGTACAAACCCATGATCACAATCCTCATCCCAAGATAAATCAACTCCATCTTTTAATAGCATAGTCATGGGTCGTGTCAAAGCAGCATATTGATCAATGAAGCGGCGATAGAATCCTGCTAGATTGACAAATGAGCATACCTGATGTTTGGTTGTTGGCAGAGAGAGCTTGAGGATAGCTTCTACCTTCTTGGGGTCAAGCTTGACGCCCTCACATGAGACAATATGTCCCAGTAACCTCCCTTGAGTGGCTCCAATGGTGCATTTATCAGGGTTGAGGCTGCCATTCGCATCATTGACCCTTTGGAAGGCCAACCTAACCCCCATGGCGTGCTCCTTACATGCTGAGAATATACAAAAATCATCTAAAAACACCTCCAAGAAAACCCCCAAATAAGGAGCAAACACCATCTACATAAATCTTTGAAAGGTAGTAGGAGCATTGGTGAGGCCAAATGGCATTACTTGGAATGCAAATGTCCCCCAAGGTGTGGCAAATGTGGTTTTAAGCACATCCTCCTCACCAATTCTGATTTGATAAAACCCGAAGTAACCATCACAGAAACTATACATCTCATGACCACTTATCTTCTCAAGAATGAGGTCTTGAAAGGGAAGAGGATGATGGTCCCTCTTGGTGGCTGCATTGAGTTTCTTATAGTCGATGCAGACCCACCACTTGTTTTTCTTTGGGGTGACTACCACTGGTGAAACCCATTCAGTATTGTGAACCAGAACAATAAACCTAGCTTCTATAAGTTTCTACAACTCTGAGCACAAAGCATCGGTCTGTAGGGGCCCTAATCTCTGATACTTCTGAGCCACAGGCTTAGCATCAGGCTTCAGCTCTATCTTATGTTCTATGGTAGTCACATGGCGAAGGTGGTGGTAGCTAGTTGCGAAGAGGTCAGGAAAATCTTTGAACATTTCTAGGAACTCATCTTTCTCACTCGGAGTGAGGTCAGGGGAAAGCATAGATTCAAGCTGTTGAGGACTAGCTGTTACCTTTTCTACAGGTGGCAGGGTCAGAGACACCCCATCATGTAAACTTCCTCCTCTGAGAACTCCTCCCCCCGTCTGATTCTTCCATTGATTCAGACACCGAGGCTAGGTGGCTTTACAAGAATGAGCGTGTTCCATCAAGGAATAGCCCCCTCCTTTTATAGCCAAGAGACGGGGTCTCTCCCAATAATGCATCCTCTCACATGCATGGTGTGTGTGGAAGAGTGTCCCATGTGGGCTACGCGGTTACACACTCTCAATTCTGTGCGACAACCCTTTGCCTCATTTTTCCACATACATCAACCCCCATATCCCAAGTCTAAGATACTCCCTTGGTCTCTTCCCAATTTTATAATACATTCAAAAATCTAGGAGGACAAGTGGAGGGTTGGCACAAGGAATATTGCCACCTCATCCTACTTTCCCATTATTTAACTTGCATTCTTGGACTTTCTATACCCCGCCCCCACATGGGCCTATCCTACATGGAGGGAATAATCCAACATAATATCCATCTCCACCTATTTTATATTACTTCTCCCATGGTCCTTGGGCCATATCTCATCAAATGCAGGCGTGGGACCACCTAGGTGGAGGGGTGGTGCATGGAGGACCCATGCCACCTTATCATTTTATATTATTACTACCATGGATTATGTACAACACACCTTATGGGTCCTCTTACATGGAAGGGTGGCACATGGTCATGCCCTGCCACCTCAACCTTGGGCCTTATGCACACCATATTTTATTATACTATTGCCACACATACAAGCAGACACACATATTTATGCCTTTTACTTTGGTCAAATTTATCCATAACACTATACATGCCGACAACACTTAGGAAGATTGTGTTCATCACATATGTATGCCTCATGGGTAGTCCTCCCCTTAGGGCTATTGCTGGTTTGTTGCCATTGCTACAAAGGCCATCACTATTATTTGCAAGGCATGACATAACTGACATCCCACCCTTGCAGCTGATGATCCCATCACACTAGCAAAAAGAAATCTCTGAAGATGAGAGGGCTTATCTCACATCCAACTTCCCATATCTAACCACTCTCTTTGCAAACCTTATAACCTCACTTACCCTCACTACTACTACCACCCTCTTCAACTTCCCTGATCTCCATCCTAACATCTATTCCCTTCAGCGTCTCTTTGCTCATGCCTCTCACCATTTTCAACTAACCCAATAGTCACGAACTTACGAGCCCCTCACACCTAGCTTCTTCCCTTCCCTTGCTAATCCTACCCTCCAAGATTACCAAGCTGCGCAAACCATTTACCTAGTTCTTCCCCCCCTCCCCTTTGCTCCCCCTTCCACAACTGATACTCTTCCATATTTCTCCCCCATGTCCCCAGATTCTCTCCCTGCCCCATCATCACCTTTGACACTACTTGTGTTGCCATCAGCAAAAAACGACCCAATATTCAATTTTGAATATCAGGATCGGGATTATCCAATTCATACTCCCATGTTAAATTCCAATGATGGGTATGATTTTGATGAGATACCACTTCCCCATCAAGGGATTTTGGAGCAAATATCCTGATATAAAAACTCGAGGTGGATGGACCTTGGACAACTTCCCTACCAACCTTCGTCAGCATCAAATTAGTAAAGATTGGATAAGCAAGTTGGATCCCCAACCTGATTTTTTGGTGCCACCCCAAGCTCTTTGATGTAATCTTCTTGAAAGTGTATGTACATGCATCTCCATGTCTCAGAACCCATCCCAAGTTCTATGTAGTTCCATGACATCACAGATGGGAAGCCAACATACACACTTTGGGTGAAGATCGCACCATTAATTGGCCAATGATCGAACCATACTCCCGTGTAGAATGGAATATCCAAGGCACAATGATTCGAGCACTTCAATAGTGTGAGCAAATAATGTGTGGCAACATTGACCGCTTCCTTCGCCAAAGTGATATCTTCAGCAAAACATTGGAATACATTATGGAGGTCCCCAACCACCTCAACCGCCATTTGCCTCCACTCAGTTTCAATTCCAATGAACGAATCGATAATCAAATTACAAGATGACTCTATCAAAGAGTCATCTTTTTAGAAGCATGCCATGTATCTCTGTTCAAACAAATGGTGAATACAGGCTACCTAGAAATAGAGAAAAAATTATATGGTGCCAAGGCTTTACAGCAGGATCGACTGGCACGACACAAGTTCCACAACATCGGATATCATGCATGGCATCCCATCTACATGATCACAATAAGCCATAACCCGAGAACGGGTAATAAAATGGATCCGAGAGTATGTTGTCTCTATGCCAACATGGACTTAGGTAGTACAGAATGTGTGTGTAGAGTAGTGGCAAAGCTTCGCTCGTACTTGCATAAGGCTAGAAATAATCTCTCTTAGGAATCCTCAACATGCAAGTTCTACTTGCAACTTCTACTTGCAACTCCTACATGCAAGTCCTACATGCAAGTCCTACATGCGATTCCTACATGCATGTTCTACATGCAACATGCAACATGCGAGTTCAACATGCAACTCCTACATGCAACATGCAACTTGCAACTCCTACATGCAACATGCAACTCCTACATGCAACTTGCAACTCCCACACGCAACTTCTATTTGCAAGTTCTACATGTAGAGAGAGAATGTCTTACGATTCCTACATACAGAGAGAGAAGCTCTCCAGAGATTGTATAAATACCACATAATGGAATGAAGCCCGGACTCTTTGGGGCATTGTGTTGAGTTCTACTTTGGTATTCCAAGAAATTGTCTCAAGTGTCCATGCTTCCTTGCACTCCACATCCAAAATCATGTCCTAACCTTGCAACTCCTCCTCCCCTCTCCTCCAATCTTGTAACCCATCCTCTCCCTATCCTCATTCCCCCTCCTCCTCCTCCTCCCTCCTCCTCCCTCCTCCTCACCCCTCCTCCTCCTCCTCCTCCTTTTTCCTCCTCCCTCCTCCTCCTCCCTCCTCCTCCCTCCTTCTCTCTCTCCTTTCTTGCCATGCTCTTACATCTTCTTCCTCTCCCAATCCATGCTCCCCCTAAACCCTAATTACTTCCTCAATCCTTAACCTCCATGATCTACGAGGGAGATGAGCTCTCCACCATGTACTATACCCTAGACCTTGGATCCTCCTTCTAACCCTTGAATCTCTTCTAACTCTGGAACCTCTCTCTGAACCTTGGAAGCTCCTTCTAAACCCTGAACCTCCCTCTAACCCTTAATCTTGTCCTAAACCCTTCAACGCCCAATGAAGTGATGATGCATGTTCCTTTCACACATGCATGCACTATGTTTGCTTACCACACTTAAGCCTACGTCTCTCATTGGAATATGACTCAAGGTCCTAAGCTACACTTATACTACAAACAACAACACCGATATATCTGTAGGTGACAAAATTCCTCATAACTTTGCATACGGAGAATACCTTTCTCTTCCTACAGAAGCCGGGGTAAAGAGCCAGCATTGATCTTCTTTGGCATAGCTAAATGGAGAATCGGGAGGATATGTACCTACCTAACATGTTACTCTTCTTTGTATCCACATAAGTACTCTGATTTTTTGAAGTCTTCCCTCCTATCACAAAGTTTACATATGGGGCTGAAATGTAACATCTTCTTTTAAAGTCAATATAAACCAAGAAAACAAGGGGCTCTTAAGGTTTCATTTGGAGTTCTTTTTAAAGATTTTGGTTGGATTACTGCACTTCAAATTCAGATTTGAAATTTCAAATTTCTTAGACATACATTTTTTCCATGTAGGAGTCGAATTGTTACTTTTTAGGTAGGCACCCCACTTAGATATCGTTGTTTGAAACTTTTTAATTCAATGTCTTTTGGGGGCATCGTCTATTGTAGATGAGGAGGCAAGAACATTAGAACAATGCTATCCATCCATAGCTTCGATAAAAACATCCATGATGCTATCTCAATGTCTACTCATTCCTCATTCTCAACATCCAATATGTATGTGAGTTTGTACTTGATATCTACTAGTGGGAAATCCATGGCAAGCCATGGAGTAAAGCTTTCCTATTTATAATGTGAGAAGTGTTTCTTAAAAGGAATAGCTATTGATATTAATTTCCCAAACATAACAATTCTTATGTTGTTTAATTCATTCAAAGCCGTAAAATATCAAAGATAGCAAGTGATTTCAAACTATTAGTAGAAATCTTATTTAATTTGAGAATGATGATTTTTTAATCAATAGGAGGGAAAGTGTTTCTCTTCATGGCACTCAAATAATGAAAAAATAATAGAAATTTAAAGTACATACGGCTATTGAGTCGCATCATCTAGGGACTATCTTATCATCAAAACATTCAAATTAAGCCACATAATATTAAAGAATTAATAATGAAATTTTTTAATAAGATAAATAAAATGATCATACATATTGTTTTAAGTAGAAAATTTATATGAAAATGGCAACATCATCCCAAGTAAACGATTGTTCTATTATGTTTATTTTTAAAAAAACATTAAACCATTGTTTCATTTTGTGAAATCAGCAGTCCTACTCTTAATATCATGTAGTCTAAAATTTTGTTCTTGGTTCAATTCCTCGTAAGCATTGATCTGCTTCATAAAATTATGATGTTCTTCATGCAATTTCTTTGATTTTATTTTAAAACTTGAACTAACATCACTTTAAGAATTGAGCTTGATTCTCAATCTCGTCAACCTTGTCTTGCAACTCCATAAGTTTTCCTGCCTCATTCGTACTTTGAATTGCCAAGGTACCTAAATAGGCCAACTTGTTTGCCATTTTTCAATATCTTTGCATAAAAATTATGGCTACTTCAATGAAGGTCATGATATGCATTCGATTGTTTACGGCTTCTTCCATGAGGCTTTGATCCATCCTCTAGACACTCTCTTTGAGAAGCATATTTTTATCATTCCAAGTATGGTAGTAGGCTAGAGTTTATAACATCATTACCTCTCTCCTTAGGTTAACTTGTATGTATGAAATAATCTATTGAGATGGGAAGTATATCTAGTCAAACTAATGGATGAATTAGGTGAGATCCAACATGTCACCCCAAATACTTGACAAATAGGATAACACTCCAGCCATGACTTATAATGATGCTTACCAGCTACCAAAGTTCTACACTTGTTAGAAGAGAGGGTAGAGATCATGTTAGCTTCCCAAAATATTGATTAAACAATGGTATATTACTAAATTTTTGAACTTATGGGTGGGTACATATCATGATGAGGATCACATGGCCACATGCACATCTTAATTGAAAATATCCTATAAAATCTATCCAAAGTAGATTTGAAGTCATAGCAAGCTTAACGTTCTTGGCATATTAGCTACAACTTTTTTTAAGAACACCTATGGAGTTTTGAGATTGATTTTATATTTGGTAAGAGACCTTAATGTTGACACTCAAAGTCGGCATGACTCTTTTAATAGAAATAAAACCTCTAATTCGTCAAGGAGGTATTAAAGTAAAGGATCACAAAAGAATGAATCCTCACAATTGGATCCACTAACCATCTTATCCGAAATGTCAGGACATAGATAGTGGGCTAGTGATATGGCATGTGCTATGCAAATCATGGATTGTCACCTACTTGTATGTTGGTATAACTCACTTTTTGAACTAGCATGTATTGACATGTTATGGCCATTGCCAAAATAAAAACTTGTTTTATTACCTTATGACATTGATGCTTAGCAACAATGACTTGCTACTTTTATTGTACAATGAATATGTATGCTGAAAATGGCTCCCTCTCGGCTCCCTACAACCTTTACCTACTCCTTGAGGAAAGAGGAGCTACAGAAGATAAGAAAAGACAACGAGATGAAAGGAAGGAGTGAAATTACCACTCTTAAGTCCCTAGTATGATGGAATGGTTGAGATTCATGGGAACTTGTTTGTGTTTGCAAACAAGCAATCCATTTTGTTGGATTACAACAACAATAGGCTCATCGAGACATTTTTGAACCTACCTAGTGGTGGTGGCTGGAATTACCTCCCCTAAGGCTCCTTAGTCATGCTACCTCTCTCCGCTTCAATTTCCTCAATTTGATTTTTCAAGGTGTCTCTCTTAGCTTAAACTTCCACAAATTGATAATGGAATTGGCCTTGCTCCTCCTCATTCTACTTTAACTACTTAGTCAGCATTGCCACCCGCTTCCATTGGATGGAGAGCATGGCCTTGGTGGTCTTGCATTCTTATACTAGTAATTCTAGAGGTTGAATAGCCCAACTCCTTGGCATCTCTATCCCTATGTTCTAAGTCTATAAGAGCATCCCTACATGAATTAATATCCTTACAAGTATAGGAAAGTCCTTTTTTGTTTCCTATCATAGGTTCTTTGTTTTCTCTTTGCATGCATATATTGTGAGAGAGAAGAGCAACTCACCTTCTTGTTACTAAGGAATCCTTTTTGGAATAACTTGAATATAAATGATTGGGGGATTTTGCTATTGGTTCTTTTGGGTAGGGGGTTGGTCACAAAAAAAATGGAAATTCAATTGGAGGTATCACTAGAAATTCTATGCCAAAGGCATCCGAGGGCCTTGATGAAGTTTTGCCATATGAGCTCCTTCTAATCATATGTCAATATTTAACTCTAATGATCTCTTGATCATTTAATATGCCATTTCTCACTACCTATTTCCCCTTCAATTAAAATCATGAGTATTGTCTTCTTGTTGAGTATCTAACTATTGCTCGTTAGGCTACTCATTGATAGGAAGTTCATCTAATATACCAATTGGGGGTTGATGCCCCAATGTGTTAGGGGTGCTCCATCAATTCACTACCGTAATATGATCAGACATCTTCAAGGCTATGGAGATCCTTACTATGGGTTTCTTAAATTGGATAGGGTCAATTTCCAAAGGTTCTTACAAATGGTAGCCAGATATAATCCCATTGATATAGAGTATGCTTTTGTCTTCGGCTCCACAAGGAATTTGGTGCAACATTTCAATGTGATTGTAATGCACATTTTGATTAGTCACCTCAATTAAACTACAAAATCCCCTTGAAGGGAGATAGTACTCACATAAGCAAGTCTTTCACACACTAGAATTGTGTGACCAATGAGTGCACTAAGCTATCGCCTAAATCCATATGAGAAGATTCTGTCATTTAGCTTCCATTTGCATGTTGCTAATGCCATTTTATCAACATATGTGTTTTTGATTGGTTGCATGTACTCCATAAGCTTCTTGTCCAACATATTGTAGGTCAAATATGCCCAAAGAAACTCCATCATCTTAGATCCTACGATGCATAAGATAAACATGTTGGTGATTGAACTTTGGATTACCCATGGTCACACACCTACCTTTCATTTTGGTTTCACCTCAAACAGACAAGGAGAAATCATTGAAATGGGTGTGAATTTCTTATATCCCAATAAGTAGCTCAAGAAGGCTACATATTTAACACTCTAGTAGTGTACTAGCAAGCTTGGGGTAGAGGTCTTTTTCATGATGCAATGGGCCTTCAAAGAAGGCCTTGAGCTAGTTATGCCTTTGGTATGCTATTGCACAAACATTGACTACTCTCCCTCCAAAACCCCTCAAAGTCACAAATGTTAGAGGTTGTTATGCAGGATCCCACTCATAGGCAAGCCTTGTTCCCCATCCCCACATCCCCAAGAATTGGACTCTAGTGAGCTAGAACATGCACGGGATACATGATCATGCAGTAGTCACAACATCTAATACTTTGCTAGGAGTTACAAAGGCTTGTGATTGGATGTGCAATAGAATTTATTTTGATTTAGGAGCATATGTTTCTAGTTTCAAATGTTAGATGAAAATTTCATATCCTTCCCAAGGGCATCCTTGAGATGTAGTCCCTCACAATAGGCAAGAGTGGTGGGGTTTGAATCTCTATCTCGCAAGCAATGGTGGCTAAAGATGTATGTGCTTAGGGCGAGCTCATCACAACGAGGTTTGTTTGGATGGGTGTACAAATGGGTGACTCTAAGATTGGAGTAATAAATATTTAGGCCCCTATTTGTAGATAGTAGCATCCAACATTTTGTAGGCATTAGACTAAGAGCCTAGCCAATGTGGACTCTTGGATTGTTGGAGATGACCTCAAAAATCTAAAGTGTGACAAGGATCAAGAGGGTGGAGCCCCTTTTTTAGATATGCCTGCAAATGAGAGGAGCACATGGGGGTAGTCTATCTTTGTGATCAATGCTTGGGACCCCTAGTAGAGGCAGAGGTCTTCAGACTTTCTAGTAGCCTCTAATTCTCCTTTGGGAAGAAACACCATGATGGCCTCCATTTTATGTGGGTGACTGGGCTATGCATATGGGGAAGCCACTAGAATTCTAATAAGTATCATGATTTCAAACCACTCCCCAATCTCGCTACACCTAGAGCAGCCCCATCAAGGGAATCCCCAAAGAGGTATCCACATTCTAAACACCTTGTTGTAGGATACTGAAGAACAAACCAAATGTCACCATTGCAAGAAGTTGGGACACAAGGAAGAAGATTGCAAATTGAAGAACCCACAAGTCAACTACGTGGAGTCATCATCAAGCCTGAGTAGAATGTCAAGAACACCATGTATTGAGAAGCAACATCCTTGCCACCTTTTGCCCACACCTTTGTAAATCAAACCTGACCACTTGAGAGTAGCTATGAAAGCACCCAGGGGAAATTGACATGTAAACCACACTTGACCACCTTAAGTAGCAATGCGTACACTAAGGGGAGGTGATGGATTTGTAACTCACATCTAACCACCTTGCAGTAGCCAAAGGATCATGGCACCAAGGGGAGGTGTTGAGAGTTGTGGTGCCATGAGCACATAATTAGAGGCTAAGGTATGGTATAGGAAAGAATCAAAGTATCCACCCTAGGATGTGGACTACATGATGTCGAGATGGGGATTGAGGATATCCACAAGGAGAGATGTGGATGAGAAGATCCCACATAGTTTGACTATTCTAAAGGCTCTCTATATATAAGAATCCTATCATGTATTGTTGAGTACACACATTGCAATAGATTGATTGTTTGCTACCCTATGTCTCTCTTCTTGTGGTTCTTTGATCCTCCTTGATCCCTCACTTTGTTAGCCATATCTGCATAGTTGGTGGCCATGATGAAAATAGTTGCATCTTCAACATGCGCAACAACCCACCTCGACCTCAGCAATACCAACCAACACCCATGCTAGTGTATAGGCAATCGGCACTTGTACAAGCACCCCAGCTCCAAGGTTGAATCATGTTCCCGTTAGGACACAAGTCCCAAAATTACTCAAGAATCCAAATCCATGACCATAACCAAGAGCGCCAAATCCAGCTCCCCAGGCAGTTCTAATACAATAACTACAAGCCAAGGAAGTAAACTCACCATTCACATATGAAGCCGAGTACCGGTGTACTCTGTAGAAGGCACATAAGGTATAATAGCAATCTATGCAAATCAAGTTCGACCCAATACATATCGAGCGCCAATCAAGAGCTATTGTTGTGGAGAAAATCATTGGATCGTAGAGTGCCCTCATCGTGGTAGCCCCACTACTTTCCAACCACTCTGTAGAGATTGTGGCATAGGACATGCCTGTATGGATTGAAAAACAAGGTCCCACAACAAATTGAGGCTAAGCTTGATGTCCCAATCGGCATTATTGGGCCATCAAAGTCTGGGGCCAGCAAGCGTAATATCACAACCTGTGAATGTAATTACATGCCAGCAAAAAGAGGCCACCAAGGACCCTAATATTCCAATCCAACCAAGACAACTTCTTAAAAAGACTGCACAAGTGCCTCTACCTTTGCCAAGCTCATCCACATCAACTCCCGAGCCTCAAATAAAAGAAGCCCCATACCCAAATGCAGAAGTGGAGAAGGCTCATTTTCAGGCACTTCAACAATGGTTATAAAAGGAACAAGCTCAACTTGAGGCTGAGAAGCAGGCCCAAGATCCAATCCATGACTTGGGCCCACATAATATTGATATTGTACTCGAGCCTCTGTTCCAACTACAGACTCCGCAACATAATGTACCACCACATCAACTTGAAGGAGTTGCACTGTTTAGCATCCTAAGTTGCCCTATGTCAATTACCATTGGAATCCTACTATGGAATTTTCCCAATCTCTGGGAGAGTTTAAAAGGCTAGATTGAACTCGCAAATCCCCCTCCACCTATTAAAAACATCGAAGATATCCCTGTGTGGAGAGAGAGATGACATACGCAACATCACTGTGCCTTTGATCCACAAAGCATGTAATGAAGTCCAAGCCATAGTGGATGGTGGGGCAGTGTAAATGTTCTATCCAAGGAGATCTACGATGAATGGGGTCTCCCACCAATTCAAAAGGCTAATTTCAACATACACCTTACCGATGATTCACGAGAAAAACCCTTGGGAATAGTGAATGGCGTGTCAACAAAAGTCGCAGGCGTCTACTTTTCCTTCAATTCACAATGTTGGATCCCCCCAAGAAATCCTATCAAATCTTACTGGGACGTCCTTAGTTGTGGGAAGCATCAGTCCTCCATGATTGGGGAACTGATAGACTGACAATCCAAAATCATGACACCACAGTTCAGGTGAATGTGGAGATAGGAGCAATAAAACCAATTGTGCCTAGAGTGTTGGATGAAATGTCTTCAACAACAATCTCAAGCAAATCAGCTCCCCTACAACAGCATGCCATAGCGGGTAATACACAAAGCAATGCAATAACTGGATACAAACATTGGCAACCATCGACAACTGACATTCAGGTATTTAATCAAGTTGGAGAGCTTCTCTCTCTACATGTAGGAATTGTAAGACATTCTCTCTCTACATGTAGAACTTGCATATAGAAGTTGCATGTAGGAGTGAACTCGCATGTTTATAGGAGTTGTATGTAGAACGCATGTAGGAATTGCATGTAGGACTTGCACGTAGGACTTGCATGTAGGACTTGCAAGTACAAGTTGCAAGTAGAACTTGCATATTGAGGATTCCTAAGAGATATTATTCCTAGCCTTATGCAAGTACAAGCGGAGCTTCGCCTACTACTCTACACACACATTCTATACTACCTAAGTCCATGTTGGCATAGAGACAACAATCGGGGGGGGGGGTGGAGGGGGAGAGGGGGGGTGGTCGAAGAAGAAGCAAGCGCAACAGCAACAGTAACTATGGCAGGGGGAAAGAGTAGCAACAATGCAATGTGGGTGGTGCTAGTGAGCTTGATGATGATGGGAGGAGCAATAAACTAGCCACCAATGCTTGCACCCACTTCGGTATCTGACTCAAAGGCTTCATTAGGCAGGCCGTGAAGCAGATCGTGTGTCATCCTCCTCTGCGAGCCGTCGCCCCCTGCAACAGATTTCCTTCAAAGCTCTTCTTTCTCCAAGGTCATAAAAAAATGACACATGGTAGATAACTTTTAACCTAGGTAGGATTAACCCTGGTCAGCAACCAGATAAGGTTAGTCAAACTAACTATGGTTAAGTTAAGCCATGGTTAAGGCTTAGGGTTAGAATCAGTGATTGGACCATAGTTAAGTTTTCTTAACCTTGGGTTAACTCATTTGGGTCAAAAGACTACCACAGTCAGTAGTGCCACCTAAGCACAGAGGCCCTTGTGAAGCACAATTTGAATTCTGCATGTGAATCCCTATGCCACATCATCGAAGGCCCTCTTCTTCACAGAAACTTCAACAAGCTGTAACTTCCAATCCAGGAGGAATTTGCATGTGCTCCAAAAAGTAAAAGTGATCATCTTTTTGAGCTCTATGCACCTATTAGATAAGAATCATTGTTAGCAATTAGACACTGGCAATTTTGAAAGAAATCAATTGCTAAGACCTTTGCAACAAATGATAAATCAAAGCATGAATGCACACATCGCTGTCATAAGCATGCCAAAAGCTCAAGTGCATGAGATGACCATAGCACAGAACATGGCATCCACACATAAAGCACAAAGCATCATGCATGAAGCTACACCAAGCAAAGAAGCAAACGCCATCAACATCAAGCATTGAGAAGCCAAAACCTGACCATATGTTTGTAAATCAAACCTGACCACCTGAAAATGCCATGTAAACATCCAAGGGAGGATTTGATCTTGTAATACCCACACTTGACCACCTTAAGTAGCAATGTATGCACTAAGGGGAGGTGATGGAATGTAACTCACATCTGACCACCTTGCAATAGCCAAAGGATCATGGCACCAAGGGGAGCTGTTGAGAGTTGCGGTGCCATGAGCACATAATTAGAGGCTAAGGTATGGTATAGGAAAGAATCAAAGTAGCCACCCTAAGATGTGGACTATATGATGTGGAGATATGGATTGAGGATATCCACAAGGAGAGATGTGGATGAGAGGTTCCCACATGGTTTGACTATTCTAAAGGCTCTCTCTATATAAGAGGCCCATCATGTATTGTTGAGTACAAGAGAGAAATGCACACTCACTCAAGATTCTGCTTATGCGTCCAAGCTAATCTATCTTGGAACCTAATCGACTTGAGGTACATGTCATGAGCATTCTCTTCATCATGTCTCCACATAGGTTCCATCCACCTTAGAGTGCTCCATGGATCCTGAGGCATGCATGTTTTCTCACACTGGTGACACTATTGGGGCATGCTCCCATGCATCTATCCATATCCTGACCAATTCACCGAGGTTAGGGTGCATCCAAACCTGGTTCCCAAACATAGTATTATACTAGCAGTAAACCCATTATTTAGTCCGATCCATTTGTCATAGGAGGTCTGGCACAACTTTTTGATGTGTGGAAAATAAGTTTCATCCTCTTTTAAAGCATTGTTGAGTAGTTGTTCTATAAGTCAGAGGACCTAAGCAAAATAAGATGGTAACTCAGGGGTCAAGGTGATGTGCAATGGCTCCCCATTGTGCTACAAAGGCATCATGCTGCTTATGTGCTAGTGATAGTATTGCATCATCAAAACCACTAGTTGCCCACTCAAAGTGCAATACCTCCTTAACTGGATCATAATTAGGCTCCAAAAATGCTGATTGAAACTAGACATTGTGAGCCAGCACGTCCACCCATTCCCATTCTTCCTCCATGAAAAATAAAGGCTGAGGGGGAGTCACTCCTATTAAAACTCAAATTCACTCAAGAAGTACCCCAAGTGTATTCTATATAAGGATCCCTCTCTTCAAAATGTTACTCCTCCTTATAATAAAATTACCGACAGGCACCGGCTCCTATTCCACAAGCCAAGGGGAAGACGTCTAATAACATCAAACAAAAAAATTTGGGCTATAGTTTGGTCTTCCATGATCATATCTGCCTCACCAGAGTGCAAAGTGCCCTTTACCGAGCTTCCTGTGCGGTGACGAGCAACTGTCATTGGCACAATTGTAGCTGCATTAGCACTACCACCCGCATTGTTTACACTCAGACTATGGTTGCCACACTTGATGACCAAGTTTGACCACCCAATCTAGTTTAGTGAGTTGTTCTAGCCTGAGGTTCCCCTAACTAATGGTCTATAGCTACCCGCAAACTCGAAAAATTAAAAACTCGATTGGGACTTTTGCTTCCAATCCAAAAGCCATACAAAATGGAGTAAGATTGGTTGTCACCTTATAATAAGTTTTATATGCCCATAATGCTACATATAATTTGGTATCCCAATCAATGCAATTATATTTGATAGTTTCCATGAGTATTATCTTCAAAGTCTTGTTGGTAGACTCGGCTTGTCCATTACACCTAGGGTAGAAAGTAGTAGCAACTTGATGAACAGTCATGAATTGTTTTGTTAGAATCTCAAAGACTTCATTCATGAAATGGGTGCCTTGATCACTTACAAACTCAATCCGATGGGCATATCTGCAAATAATGTTCTCAAATGGAAACTTAGCTGTAGTGTGAGCTGAGTTATCTTCAACAACTTTTGCTTCGGCCCATTTAGTAGCATAATCAGTTGCAACAATCACATACTTATTCTCACCAGGCTCAATCTCCGAAAAGATTCCCAAGTCTCACTAGGTTGCAAAGGAATATGATCTATGGAAGCAACCATCATGTGCATTGACAAGCATCACACTACACAGTAAAGGCATTGCACTAGGCATGGGCATCCCAAAACAGTGTACTCCATCATAACCCTTCTCAAAACACTTTTTGAGCTATAATGTCATCTGCAAAGTGACCTCCATCAAGACCCTTATGAACCTTAGCAACCACCATAGTTCACTCATGTGAGAACCCATCAGTGCAAGACACCATTAGCACATTGATGATATTACTAACCACTAATCAAAGTGTATTTCTACGACTTGAAAGCACTTTGCCTACACTTATCTTTTGGCATTTTCTCAAGAAAGTACCCTATGATAAATATTGTAGCAAGTCATCATATTCATTTCATTGAAATCAGCAAACAGATTGCATCAAGATGCTCGATAGCAACCCCTACTGGCTCAAGTGTTTGTTGTGGAAGTCGAGACAAACAATCTCCTCCTACATGTGATTTACTAGGCTTGTGAATAATTCTGAAATTAAACTCCTGTAACAAAAGAATCCATCTCACCAACCTGCCTTGAATGACAGTTTAATTGATTAGATATAACAAAGCATGATGATTGATAATCGTGCCTTGAATGATTGTTTTATTTTGATAAGATATAACTTGGCTTGAATAACAGTTTTATTAATAAGATATAACAAAGCATGATGGTCCACATATGTTACGTTAACTGTAATACCGTGGCATCAGTATAACGGGGAAACCACGAGGACTTGACAATATTTACCTATGTGGCTAATAAGATCTAGGGGGAAATCCTAGGCCTAGGTAATTAATGAAAGGGTGCATTAGTTGAACCTAAAGAGGGGTTTAATGGTAAGGTCCACTTGGACACATGGCACCATGAGGGTTGGCCACTTGGGAGGTATTGGGCTAGGAGGGAGGATTCTAGACGGAGCCAAGAAAAAGAAAGAAGGTGGAGGAGGCTCAAGAAAAAAGGGATCCATGGTTGGGTGGATTAGAAGCAGAAGCCCTCAAGGTTTGAGGAGACTTAACATTGGTATCAGAGCGTGGGAGGCTTGGGACAATTGAACTATGGGTAAAAATACTCTAGTCCAGTACATAGCAAATTATAGGGAGGCAGTCCTTAAGCTAAAGGGAATTGATGAATTCCAAAAGATAAGGGGTTTCGTGAGAGGTCTTAAAGACACTTATAAGGTTGAGGTGAAAAGAAATTCTCCAAAAACCTTTGAGGAAGCCATTAAGTATGCCCAAATATATGATGATACAACGGGGAAATTTAGAATTGGAACTTCGGAGCAAACAAGTTTTGTTCCAAAGTTCAATAAATTTTCCAATTTGAAAAGGAAGGGGCACTTTAAGAAGGAGGTTCCTCAGGCACCACCTAAGAAACCTCAAACACAAAATTATCCTCTCTTGAAAAAAGAGGATTATGAAAGGGCCAAGCAAGAAAATCTTTGCTTCAAATGTCTGGGCAAAGACCATGCTGCTTGGAACTGTCCTAAAAATAAACCAGCAGGAGCTAAAGCCCCAAATAGACCTCCACAAAAACAAGTGCATGTGGTGCAAGTGTTACCACTTAATGGTACTAAAAAGTACAGTGAGGTAGAGGTCTATCATGAGGATAGCACCCACATGTGCTGTCTATCATCGGCAATGTGGCAGCCCACCTTTGGTCCTCATGATTTAATGAGGATGCATGGAAAAATTAAGGGGCAAAGAGTAAGAGTGATGGTCGATGATAGTGCGACACATAATTTCTTAAACTACTCGTTAGTTAAGAAATTAAAATTGCCTGAGAGTCCCAGTGCCCATAAATATGTGGTCTCTTTGGCGAAGGGCAGTGATAAAAAAGCTTGGGACACCATGATACATGGTGTAGAGATGGATATTCAAGGCTATCAGGATGCCTTGGATTTTCAAATCATGCATCTCGACCGAACAGATGTAGTGCTTGGTCGAGAATGGCTATATAGTCTTGGGCATAGCTTACAGAGGAGTTATCTTAATAACTCCATTATGTTTGAAAAAGAGGGTAGAGTCTTTCAGATTCAAGAACATGATGTGCCTAACTCTCCTCTTATTTGTTCGATGGAATTGGCATGATTACTACACCAAGAACAATGCGAGGTATATCTTTGTGAACTTACTTTTATTGGTTATTTTATGTCTTCTGCATCGGAAAAAAATAATGTTGTTTTTTATAATATTAAAAAGTATAAATCTTCTTTCAATGATTTAATGTTTGAATTTCAAGATGTTTTTCCGCTTAACTTACCTGATGGTTTACCTCCTGAGAGAGAAGTAGATCATAAAATGGATTTAATTCCTAGATCTACCCCTGTTTGTAAACCCCCATATATGCTTAGTCAAATGGAGGAACGTGAGGTCGAAAGACAGTTAACAGAATATCTTAAGAAAGGCCAAATCCAAACAAGTAGTTCACCTTGGTCTGCACTAGTTTTACTGGTAAAGAAAAAGGATGGTACTAAGCGTTTATGCATAGATTATCGAGCACTAAATAAAATCACCATAAAAAATAAGTATCCTATTCCTCGCATTGATGAGCTCTTTGATCAATTACAAGGGGCAAAATACTTTACTAAAATTGATTTAAGATCAGGATATCATCAAGTACGAATTAGGGAAGAAGATGTCCCTAAGACATCATTTCGTACTAGATATGGGCATTATCAATTTAAAGTAATGCCATTTGGATTAACAAATGCTCCAGCAACTTTCATGACACTTATGAATAGTGTCTTAAGGCCATATCTAGGAAAATTTGCTGTAGTATTTCTAGACGATATCCTTATTTATAGTAAAACCAGAAAAAAACATTTGGAACATTTGCAAAAAGTGTTCCAACTGCTTAGAGATAATTCACTCTTTGCAAAAGAATCCAAATGTGAATTCTTTGCAAAAGAAGTGAAATACTTGGGACATATAATATCCCAAGAAGGGGTTCGTATGGACCCTGACAAAGTAAGGGCCATATTAGAATGGCCATATCCTACAAATCTAGAAGAATTACAGATATTCTTAGGTTTATCAGGATTCTATAGAAGATTCATCCAAAACTATGCTAAGATTGCTGTTCCGATGACAGACCAGCTTAAGGGGAAGGGAAGCACCTTCATATGGGATGAACCTCAAAAGAGAAGTTTTGAAAAATTAAAGGTAGCTATAGCGGCAGCTCCTGTCTTAAAAGTAGTGGATCCCAATGAACCATTCGTGGTTGAGACAGATGCCAGTGATTTTGCTGTTGGGGCAGTATATACAAAAAGGTCGACCAGTAGCTTTTGAAAGCAAAAAACTAGATCGTGCCCAACGGAATTACTCGGCATATGAAAAAGAACTATATGCTATAGTCTATGCTTTAAAGAAGTGGAAGCACTATTTATATGGTGCAAAATTTGAGATCATCTTTGATCAAGAAAGCATTAAATGGATTTGTAATCAGCCAGAGCTTAAAGGTAGAAAAGCTAGATGGGCTGAATTAATGCAAGAGTTTGATATACAATTGACATATAGGAAAGGGAAGTTTAATGTGGTAGCAGACTCTCTAAGCCGAATGCCAATTGTTAATGAATTGAGTTTTACTCAATTTCAGAATGATTTCCTAGAGTCCTTAAAAGGGAAATGTGAATTTGATCCTCACTTCTCTGAAATATGGAAAGCAATTAATAACAGCGATCCAACTAATCAAGAGGCTTTCACTGAGGAGTCGCATGGAAATGGTAACACACCATAGGTTGGTGATAAAGGACTCAAGTGGACAAAATATACTATTGAAGATGGCTACCTACTCTACAAGGGTAGAGTATGTGTCCCGGATAATAATGACATTAGGCGCCAAATTCTTTTTGAATGTCATGATAGTCCGAGTGCTGGACACCCGGGAATTCAGAAGACATATGTACTTCTGAAAAGACAATTCTTTTGGCCTGGAATAGGAAAGGACATCCAAGATTATGTATTGAAGTGCCAAAAATGCGAGGTTAATAAGGCTGAATGCCTTAAGGTAGGAGGTCTCCTACACCCATTGGAGATTCCATCTTGCAAATGCGAAAGCATCTCCATGGATTTCATTGTGGGACTACCTAGGACACAGAGGGGGCACAACTCTGTGTGGGTAATTGTGGATCGGTTGACCAAGATGACTCATTTTATTCCTATCAATGAAGATGTTAAAACTCCAGAATTAGCTGGGCTATTTGTGGAGCATATCTATAGATTGTATGGGTTACCCGCCGGTATTGTTAGTGACCGGGATAGCAAATTTAACAGCCATTTTTGGAGGGCTGTGTTTAAGAGGTTGGAAACTTCATTGAATATGAGCACCGCGGATCATCCACATAGTGATGGTCAAACTAAAAGGGTCAATTAAATCATTGAGGATATGCTTCGAGCATATGTAAATAAACGGCAAACTAATTGGGAACAATATTTGCCCATCTTCGAATTTGCATATAACAGTGCCAAACATTCAGCTACAGGTTTTAGTCCATTCATGATGATGTATGGATGTCAACCTAGAGCCCCAATGACAGTGGGACTTGAAAAAGAGAAGGTTCAAGTGGCCAAAGACTTTCTTGAGGATATGAATCAAATGCTTAAGTTAGCTAAAGATAGCATAAGAAGATCTCAAGATAGAGCACAAAGTTATGCAAACCCCCACCGTAGAAAGTTGGAGTTTGAAGTAAATGAGAAAGTCTACCTTAAGGTACCTGAATCTTCAGAATCTCTAAAAACAGGTAAATGTCCAAAGTTATCTCCCAGGTATTGTGGACCATTCACAATACTTAAGAGGATTGGAGAACTTGCTTACAAATTAGCCTTACCTGAGGGATGTAGAGTACATCCAGTTTTTCATGTAAGTAGGCTAAAAAGAAAATTAGGAGATGAGGATAATCTCATTGGAAATGAAGTCCTAGTTGAACTTATTGAACCCGCATCTTTACTACATGAACTAGAAAGAATTTTAGATACACAAGAAAAAAGAGCGTGACATACTATATGGAAAGAATATCTGGTTAAGTGGAAAGGTAGATCTGAAGAGAGTTCAACATGGGAAAAGGTAAGCAATCTCCAAAGGAGGTTTCCCAATTTTGTTTTCGAGGACGTAAACAATTCTTAAGGGGGAGGGAATGTTACGTCAACTATAATACCGTGGCATCGGTATAACGGGGAAACCACGAGGGCTTGACAATATTTGCCAATGTGGCTAATAAGGTCTAGGGGGAAATCCTAGGCCTAGGTAATTAATGGAAGGGCGCATTAGTTGAACCTAAAGAGGGGTTTAATGGTAAGGTCCACTTGGACACATGGCACCATGAGGATTGGCCACTTGGGAGGTATTGTGGGCTAGGAGGGAGGATTCTAGAGGGAGCCAAAAAAAAGAAAGAAGGTGGAGGAGGCTCAAAAAAAAAGGGATCCATGGTCGGGTGGATAAGAAGTAGAAGCCCTCGAGGTTTGAGGAGACTTAACAACATAGAAAATGAATTAATTACCCAACAAATAGTGTGACATAATTTCTCAACATTGTAAACCATTCCCAAGTCTTCTCTTTCATTTGTACTATAATTGCACTCAGTCTCGATTATCAATCTACTGGCATAGTAAACAAGATAATTCATCTTACCCTATGGCTGAGCTAAAATGATACCAATGGCATATCCAAAAGCATCTAGATGCACATGAAATATGCCATCCCCTCTTGGTTGTCTGAGAATTGGTGTTTTAGAATCTTTCTAGTTCAATTCATGGAAAACTTTGGACAACTGGGGAGTCCACTAGAACTTGACATCCTTCTTAGTGAGCTCATATAATGGGGTAGCTATTTTAGCAAAATCCTGAATAAGAGTGAACCCAACAAAAGATTAGAGCTGATTTAATCTAGTTGGTACATGCATAGATGCAATATCTTTTATCTTGCTAGGTTCAGTTATGTCTCCATCCTTAGATATGACACTTTTGGTTGGATTTTGAGAGATACCAACTTTTCTACACTTATCATATATCTTATTCAAATATTGCAGGTGAGTAGAGATAGTTGAGTAAGCATAAAACTCAAATATTGAAAATGAGTAGAAATAAATGAGTAAACATAAAAATCATCCAAATAAATGACAATAAACTCAGCCATATAATCCCTCAAATAAATCTGTGAAAGAAGAAGGTGCACTCCTAAGTGCAAAGGGCATAAAAGAAATTTTGTTCGGATCTTTGGTGCAATAGAAATATAATTATTGCCACTATAGCCATCCATGAATGATTACATCTCATGTCTTGCAACTTGATCAAGTATACCGTCTATGAATGGAATAGGAAAAAGGTCAGGTACAATCTGGGCATTCAACTTTTTGTAATCCACACAAACTTAGAGTTTCCTATTTTTCTTAGGTAGTACCACAATAGGAAAAATCCAATCACTTCTATGAATAGAGTAGATGAAATCTGCTTGAATGAGCTTATCTAGCTACACTTTGACTTGCTTGGCATAATTTGGGTTCATTCTATACCTCTATTGTCTGATAGGTTTGGCATCAGGGATCAAAGGGATTCTGTGTTGGCAAATTTTTGCAGAGGATCTCCTTTCAAATCTATATAGCTCCATGCAAAAACATCCTTATATAGCATAAACATATTCTTAACTTCATTCAAATAATCATCATTGACAACCACATAAACACTATGATCACTGTTTTAGGCTCCTATTTTGATCCCAAATTTAATTCATGTGTTGGCTCTAGAAGCAACAAATCAGAGCCTAACCAAGTAATTGTAAGTTGAGTGTCAGTAATGTCTCTTTCCCCAATTACATCTTCAGTGAAATTGCTAGGATACAAGTTTTGTTGTGCAACAATCTCATCTTTAATCTTCTATTTGAGATTAGCAGCTATTTAAAATATGTCAAGCTCTCCTACTGGCAAGATTTGAAACTCCATAAGCCCGGTTTCAACATCTTGTGAAAATTGATCCTTGACTTCCATACCTTGAGGTCTACAACTCTTGGACACTATACTTGGATTGGTTGGAATCTAGATTTCCTTGTCTCCAACTTTGGTTGTCATCAACTTGGTTTCCCAGTCATGTAATACCTTGGCAGTTTTCAACCAAGGACTTTTGAGTGGTAAGGGATATGCATTATCTTCCATGGGTATAACTAACAAACTCACTATATAATGATTTCCAAGAATAGTTAAAACAACATCAGAAAGCATACCTATAGGCTCCACAGGTTGTTAACCAACCATTCAAACTCGGACTGGAGATGGTTTCATAGTATTTAACTACAACTTATTCACCACAATTGCAGAGATGATATTGACTCTGGAATCACAATCTAGAATAATGCTTGAGACCTTTGGTTTTTTTATTCTTACTATAATTACAGGGATTTGGCCATTGGAATATCAATGATAGGAATAGTAGCCAATGAATTTATAGTCTTAACAGTGGGTTCTTCAGTTTGCAGTTGTTGTTGCAACAGAAAGTCCCTACAAAAGAAGTTGCAATCTTGAGCAATTCTGCTATAGTGAGTCTAACCTTCATTTGTTGGAGAATTTCCCATGCTTTTGTCATTTTAGGACTTGCTTCCCCTTCATAACTTAGGATTCCCTGAGACTGTCTTTTGGGGCTTTCCCTTTCAATTCTTGAGTAATTCGGGAGGCAATCTGCTTTTGCCCCTTCCAATTGAGACCACCCATGGGTGAGGCCAATTCTTCTTCATCAATAACCTGTTGTTGCGAGTGGGTCCCTACATGGGCATCAACTAAACTTAGGAGCTCAACTAGAATTGCTTGGCATTCGAGGTCGGCATCTTGTCTTTCTTTGTTGCTTTGAAGAGACTTTAAATGCTCCTATCCCAATAGGCATTCATCCTTTGTGTGGTTACCATTACAGAAGTAGCAACAAATTTGTGAAGGTCCATGATTCTTGTCTTTCCCATTTTTGCCTTTTCCCTTTCCTTACTCGGGTTTTAGTGGTCGTGCTTCCTTATTCTTGGATTGGGGCTAAACTTGATTCACTTTTGGCATCTTCTTTTTGGCATACCAACATGTAGATTCATCATGCCCAAATTTTGAACAAATTCCACAATAGTGTCTTACAGTCATCTTCTTTATGCCCCTTCTTGGAGCATTTATGACAACATTTCTCTTCCTGTTTCGGCTTTTCTCGGTAACCCATCTTCTTTAAGGCCTTTTTCATAGTAGACTTCAGCTTGTTAGGCTTAGTGGAGGTATCCCCATCATCACTTGCTTCTGTCTTCTTCTTGTGCTTCCTCTTGGAGGGCGCACTCTTCTCGAACTGCTTGGTCTAATAAGTCTTCATTCGTCTTTGTGGGATTGACTATTTCTAGGGATCAAAGATCAATTTGGGTGCAGGCCGTAATCAACCAAGATCATAATGACCTCGCAGGAAACTCTGCAAGTGGTATAAGGATCATCGTCTTCAATCCCCTTGAAATCTTGAAATTTGGCCTTGATTGGAATAGCAGGTTTGACCTTAATAGTAGACAACTGGGGTTTTGCTTACACTTCCTTGGCTCGGGTGTCCTCTTCATGGTGACATTGCCTAGTATGGACATGCTCATGGCAATGTCCCCTTTTTGTTTCTTGATTTGTTTGTTTACTTTTGCTTAGTCACCTTCTTCGCTTCTTCTTTATTTCATCTATCATTTTTGTTTAATTGACATATTTTATTAAGCAATGGGTTTTCCCAAGAGACACCACACGTTTTCAGCAACCCAATATAGCTACTTATTCTTGGGCACTAATGATGACATAAGCATTTCTTTGCTTGCTAGGTATGTCTACCTTTTGTTTTTTATTTTTTCATTTCATTTCATCTTACTTTTATTTTTACAGTTATTTATTTGGCATTAGCTCATTTTTCTTCTATTCGTTTATTTTCATTGTAGAATTTTAGACTTTAGAACAACAAAAATTTGAATTTACGATTGGATATGTTCTAGTCTTACAAAGGTATATGTATGTGTCATATATATAATATGTATGTATGTACATACATATGTACGTACATACATATATAAATACATTTTGTGTGTGTGTGTGTGTGTGTGTGTTTATTGGTCGCCTCACAATATGGCACATTTGAGAAGCAAGGTACTTTATTTTATGGTGGGAATGAGACCAATAAAGGGGATCATAGTGGCCATTTTGGCTAGACCTTCTCTCTTCTCTCTAAGAATCATCTTCACAAGCAATAGTAGCTTGGAAGAAGAGAATTCAAACTATTGTATAGTCTTCTCTTTGAGCATTAGCACCAAGTTTGCCCTTTACTTCCAAGTCTTAATTTAATCCAACATAAACTCTTTTTTATAGATGGACACTCATGTGTATGCATGGGTGTGAATAGACGTCTGTCCATGTAAGAGCATGCATTTATACAATGTTCTATACATAGCAGCAACAATCGTTGAGTGCATGTTATGGTTTTTATCTTCTGAATGGTTGTCATGAGGTTTTAAGTGATTTATTCTTTGTGCGTCTAGAGCATAATGTCTTTAGAGTTCGTGTCATATCAGCAAGCATGCAAATTTCAGCGTTACTGTTTTATCCAAGAAGTAAATGCCTGATTAATGATGCAATATTTTATATTTATTGAAAATATTGTATTGCCGAGCATTTAACTAAATTAAAAGAACCGTGTCTTCACAGTCAATTTTAGCTCACGTAGAAGAAGAGAATGTGGATTGATTTTTAATCGATCGTGAGCCTTTAGGATGATTTAGTTAGCCCTGCGCATTCAGAATGGCGACTGTTTCTAGCAAAGACTTGGTGTGCGCAATCCTATATAAATGGTTGCATAAATATGCGTTGGGGTTTGGATATGTAAGGGAGACCATGTTTTATACAATACATCTTATGACAAGTCCCTTCTATGGGTGGTGGACGACTATCATGCAATTCATAGGCTGAGTTTGGGCAAGTTTCTCTCTAAAACGAAGGTAGCTTCAAGAACCTAGAAAGACACTGGCCATATTATTGCGTCAGTTTCCTTGTAAGCATAACGATCAATAGATTAAGGGACCTCTATGACATTTGATACTTAAAATCATGACTTCATTGCTCTTGTAGGAATGGACTTGATCTGAATTTCTCTTAAAAAAAGGAAGGAACTATTAGGTTGCAACAGATGGCAAGTTGCATGGCAGATATCCAAAGGAGAAGACGACGGTCGCATAACCAATAGCTTGAAGGTAACCTTGTTTGTCATGTTGCTGTAGCTGAAAGCTTGAAAGCACCTCACGTAATCCAGCGTATCAAAAGCCTCGTCCCCTTTGCTGCTGCTTCTCCTCATAATCCGTCTTCATCTTGACTATGCCAGATGCAGAAATGTCGTCTTCTTCCCTTTTTGTCCCCCAACTGCATCATCACCATATCATGTACTCCTTCGCTGCACTAGCTGGCTTCACGATATATTGGAGGCCAATGATGACTTTGCCCCTCAAGATTTGGTCCCTAAAATCCAAAATCCTCTCAGGAACATACTGGATTTGTCCATGGGTCTAGGTCCATTGTCTCTTAAGAAGGGAAACATGGAAGACATTATGGATCCTAGATCTAGCAGGCAATTGCAGCTCATAGGCACCAAACCAGTTCTTCTAACCACCTTGTAGGGATTTATGAGCTAGCTTAGGGTTGGTGCAGCTCTTCAGTGTAGCATATATACAATGCAATGAGATGAACCGTGTCTCCCTCTAGTGCCTCCTGTCATCAACATTTTGGATCATCCTCTAGTGTGCTCTTGCCATATTTTTCTTGGCACATTGCAGCAATGCCTTCATTTGGCTTAGCTCCCTTGCATATCAAGGAATCTTGACAAACCCTATTACAAGTAGCTTAGGTTTGATGCCAGCGACAGTGCTAGATTATAGGCCAGCTGAGACAGTATTGAGCCCAGCATATGGACCTAGTGAACGAGCTGGCCTGATATAAGACAAGGCCTAGTCGGCCCGAGACAGCAGTCTGTGGTGTCAGCAGCCCATAGACCACTTGGTTATCTACAAACAGGATAGTCTGTTGAAAAGGGGAAGTTAACCAGGAAAACAAGGTCCCTTCCCATGTATATAAAGGGCAGTTTGGCCCTTTTTCACAGACTCATCTGAGGCCATTAACACTACAAAGAGGAGCATGCAGCTGAGCGGGATTGTGGGGCATAGGAGCAAAATAGTGGCATCGACCATCCTTGTCAGGAGTTGGCTCCATCTATGTGGAAGTTTGTGGGAGCTTGTGGCTAGACAATTTTGACCTGTGTTTTGAGAAATATATTTCATTCATGTTGTTCCACCGTGGTCTATCATCCCAAACTGAGGTGTCTTTGTGAGTGACTTGTGCACATACGTCGCTTGAAGTTGGATTTACCTACGCACTTACCTTTGGCTCAAAATTCTTCCTTTGGTGTTATGCTCTTCCTCTGTGTGGGAGGCCTCACAAGCTATCAAGGTCATTAGGGTGCATGCCTCTCCAACATGGTACCAAATCTAGGGAAGTGAGGTGAAACAGCCAAGGTAAATACCTGGAGGTGTATGCCTTGGTGATCAAGCCATGAAATCCAGGCACCTTGATAGGCTTAGGATTCGAACCTGCTGAGTGGAGGTCTTTGGGAGCTTATTTCCAGAGACAACTGGGATCACTTTCAGAGTTTATAGTGGTTCATGGTTGCAGATTTGGTTGAAACGCTGGTTCTTTACAGGTCTGGCTTCTTTGAAGCTTCAGAGAGGGACGAGCGGATGTACCTGATTTATTTGCCGGGTTAACATCTGGTCACGGGTCAGAGAAGATTGTGTCTCTGATAAGGCAGTCATGTGAGCAGCAGTGAAAGGGCTGCCATGCAGGCAGCAAAGAGACAATGAAGAGGTACCAGGTATGCATGGCTTTGAATGGAGATCTTTGAGGGTAAAACGTTGACTTGACAGCGTTGAAGGTTTTGGTGGTTTACCTTCCATCATTTGTGGGCGAAATCTCCTCAGCTGCTCCTGGTGGTTGCCGTGATTTTTGGACCTGACTACTTTGGCTGCTACTCACCCTCGTCTGATAAAAACATCGCTCGATGCCATGGTAAGTTATGTTAGCTAGTGAGTCCCATGATCATGTACATCCTCCAACAAGCCCAATAGGGATGAGGAGGATCTGATATGAAGTTCCTATTGTAGTTTTCTTCACATGCAATATAAATTAGACGTTAGTTTATGATCTGTCGACCACTTTCTCTCTTTTCGGCCTTGAGTTTTTGAGATGTTTTATTGAACGGTGTAGTCTTCAACTTTGAATCAACATATGATATCAGAGCAAATCTGAAGATGGAGACTGCAGCAGAATCGACGACTGACCTTTACTAGCTCCCACTTTTCTTGTGGCAGCTAAGTGTTCATCTCTATTTTATGGAAAAGGGATTGTGGTTAGTCGTTTTTGGCACTGAGAGAAAGCCTTCCAATAAAGCTGCATAGGAGACGCCAGATAAGGCTAATCAGTGGGAGAACAGAAATGAGTTTCTGAGAAAGCGTTGGAAATCTTTTGGTAGTAAGTTTAGTCATTAGTTTAGTCATCATTTGGATGAACTGGATTATTGTGGAAACTCTGTTTGGATCCTGTTTAAAGAATTCTAAAGTGATGTTGAAGCAAGAATTCTTTAACCTGAAGATGCCTGAGAATGTGAGATTTGGAGAGCATCAAAAATATGTGCAATCCTAAGATAACTAGTGGATCTTGGACAATGTGTAGAAGATGATGACACAAAGGTGGGCCTTCTATCCAGCCTAACTCCAGCATATGACGATATTGTGAAGATCTTACAAGTCAACAGTGATGTCAGCCTCACCAAAATGATTTCAACCATCCTTGACGATGAACGTCGTCGTCATGATGCCTATCCTTACGAGTAGCAAGCGTACACTCCAAAGGTAAACTTCCCTAGAAAGACAATAGAGCTGATCTCAAATGTGGTTACTGTGGTAAATCTGGCCACAAGAGTTTCGCTACAAGAAGACACCGAGAAAAATATCAAGGAAGCTGAAAAAAATAAGAACTCTGCTCACATGGTTGCAGACGGAAACGTTGCAGGACTGTGTGTTATTGAGGACACCGACTATTAAGACTGTGCTTTCTAAATCAGTTTCCATATTCAGTAGTTGTGGTTTAAGTTTGATGTTGTTAGCTTTTCCTCTCACAACTTTAGTTCTCTTGATTTGGCACATTGAACTGGTGATGTATTTGTTGTTTGTGGTACCTTCTCTTGATTTTGTGAAGGAATCTCTTTAAGGCGCATGCAAGTCCTTAATGTGGGCTCTTATTTTTGAGTCTTCACTATGTTTGTCAGATAGTTTCTTTCACGGTTCATGAGTCTTTAGCCCCTGCTTCAGTTTGAAGGAGGTGTTGGAGAGAGAAAACTATCAACAGCGTAGAATAATCTCGGGTTGGTAGGTCGACACACACGTGACAGGTATGCATGGCTTTGCATGGAGATCTTTGAGGGTAAAACGTCGACTTGACAGCATGGGGAGTTTTGGTGGTTTACCTTCCATCATTTGTGGGCGAAATCTCCTCAGCTGCTCCTGGTGATTGCCATGATTTTCGACCTGACTACTTTGGCTGCTATGCTCCCTCATCTGAAAAGAACATGGCTCGATGCTGTGGTAAGTTATGTTAGCTATAAGTTCTGTGATCACGTAAATCCTCCAACAAGCCCGGTAGGGATGGGGAGGATTTGATATGAAGTTCCTAGTGTAGTTTTCTTCACATGCAATATAGAGTAGATGTTAGTTTACGATGTGTCAACCACTTTCTCTCTCTCTCTTTTCGGCTTTGAGTTTCTGAGATGTTTTACTGAACGATGTGTAGTCTTCAACTTTCAATCAAAACAGCAACTCTGGCAAATTATAGGCTAGGTTGGGGCAGTATATATGGGCCTAGTAATTGGACTGATATGGCCTAATATAAGGCAAGGACTGGTCAGTCAATCACAGCAAATGGTGGGGTCGGTATTCGACAGACCAGTTGGCTATCTACAGAATAGATAGTCTGTGAAAAGGCGAGTCACCCAGCATAAGGAGGGGAGAGACTGAGGGTCCATCCCCGTCGTCACACACCCTTATGAAGCCACTGACAATCCAATGCAGAGCAGACAGAGTGACACGAATGTGAGGCAGAGTTAGAAGCAGAGAATTGAGGCCTCCTTGGCAGCAGTTGGCTGCATGTGTGTGGACTCTGTGGCTGTAAGATTTTGACCTGTGTTTTGAGCAATATACCTGGCGGTGTTCTACTGTTGTCCATCATCTCAAATTTGAAACTTGGTGAATGATTCTTGTGCACATATATCGATTAAAGTTGGATCTACCATGATAACTTCCTTTGGTTCGAGATTCTTGCTTTGGTTCAGGATCCTTGCCTAGATTGGGACCTCTGATACCACTTGTACTACTAACAGTACTAGCATAATTTTGCTAAGGCAAAGCTTTATTCCAAGGTGATGGTACAAATAAACCCCTGATACTTCTACACTTACCAAACCTAGACTGAACTACACCTATGTTTATGGGACAATTTTTAACATGACACATTGCAGCCTGACATGAAAATACATATTGTATGTGGGATAAGGCCATGTGGCAGCATAGTAATCGCCCTAGCTATCTATGCATAGAATGACTACTTACGTTACAGTGGCAATTTCGTTTAGGTGTTGGAGTCTTGAGGAGACTTGAAAACAATTTCTTCATCATGAAGTGCAGATCGCTGCTCTACTGTTTACATGCGTCTCTCAGCACAGTGATACCAAACCTTGCACTTGCATTTTCCATGGATGCTTTTTTTTCTGATAGTTGCCCTCCTAATTTATCAGATCTCTAATATGTTTATTACTTTGGACCATTATGGCACCTCAAAATGGTAGGCCTGTTACACAGCATCAATCCATGCTATAGACTTCACTATGGTTTGTTTTCAAATATGCTTACTTACAGGCAAGGATGGCAAGTCGTGCATTCATCATTTATACTCTTGGAAGTCTGAGCTTCCAATGCTTTCGTTTTACTCTTCCTGTCCGCAAAATTGGAATGTGTGGAGACTCCCAATACACAATTAGAGTTATTTATAGATTTTCATCATCAATGATCTGTAAATACTCCATAGCCCCCATAGAGCATCCGTGGCAATTCTCATTGGTAAAAGTGCAGAGTCGTTGCCATGTATAGCTTTGTCTCAGGGAAGACGAGAAGCTGCTACAGACTTTTTTCGGTCTTGTCCCCTACATTGTGCATTACTACCAGTGTTTGAGGCACATCTACTGCCTCCATCTGGCTGCTCAACCTCTACAGCTCGGTGTATATGGATTCCAAGCATCCCAAATTAGAAATTCATCATCCAAATCATCCTCAACTGAGCCTGACTGCTTACTCAGACCCTTCTCTCTCATTGTGTATCTCACCATTGCTGCATCATCCCACCTTCCAGCTGCAGCATAAATATTTGATAGTGATACATAAGGTACAGCACTCTGTGGCTCTATTTTAATAACACGTTCTGCAATTCGTCTTCCTCTCTCAACATCGAGATGCATTCGGCAAGCATTAAGCAAGGCTGACCATGAGGCAGCACTTGGTTGACATGGCATGATGTTAACTAATTCCTCTCCCTCATCCAGCAGCCCAGCTCGTCCCAGAAGGTCAATAACACAGTTGAAATGCTCAACGGCTGGTGTTATGTGATGATGTCGAATCATGGTATAAAACCAACTGTGGCCCTCATCAACAAGTCCTGTATGGCTGCATGCAGAAAGGACACCGAAGAAAGTAGAATCATTTGGGGTCACTCCCTCTAACTGCATCTGTTGAAAGAGTTGAAGGCCCATGTTGCTCAGTCCATGCTGGGCATATGCTACTATCATAGCATTCCATGAGACCACATTTCTGTGAGGCATCTCGTTAAATGTCTTCCAAGCATCCTCCAAGCTTCCACACTTGGCATACATATTCACAAGAGCAGTTCCGACAACAACATCTGAATCAAAGCCACAGCTCTTCAAACAGCTGTGTAATTGCTTGCCTTCAGCTAGAGCTGTGTGGCTGACACATGCAGAAAGAATACTGACAAAGGTAATCTTGTCGGGAATCATGCCCTCCAATTGCATCTGTTGAAAAAGATAGAGCACCTTCTGGCTCTGCCCATGCTGCACGTAAGCTTCAGCCATTATATTCCACGATACCACATCCTGTTCAGGCATTGTGCTGAACACTGAGCATGCCAAATCCAAGGCGCCACATTTGCCATACATATTAATCAGGGCATTATCCAAATTCACATCTGAGTCAAAAACATCATGCAGTATGCGAACATGCATCCTCTTGCCTTCGGCTAAATCTATGTGGCTGTTACATGTAGGAAGGAGTGTGATGAAGGTGACCTTGTTTGGGATCACACCATTAGCCTCCATAAGTCGAAATAATTGAATTGCTTTATTGTCCCTTCCATGCTGGATGTTAACTGTAATCATTGCATTCCAACATATAACATTCTTCTCTGGGAGTTTGTCAAACATATTCTCTGCATCGTTCAATCTGCCACACTTGCCATACAAATTAAGAAGTGCAGTACCCACTACCACATCAGACTCAAATCCACCGCTTAAAATGTAGACATGCACCCACTTGCCTTCAGCTAAGGCCGCTTGGCTAACACACGCAGAAAGGATGCTGACGAAGGTGACCATGTCTGGCATCACACCTTCTTGTTGCATGTGCTGATATAATGGGAGGGCTTGAACGCCCTGTCCATTCATGATAAATGCTCCAATCAGAAGATTCCACGAGAATGCATTCCTTCGTGGCATATTAGCAAAGATGGAGACTGCTTCCTGCATTTCCCCACACTTGCCATACATCTGCACAAGGAGGTTCCCTAGAAATGTTTCTTGCATGTGCCCATTGTTGAGAATCCGCGAGTGTACGCTCTTGCCCATTGAAAGGCATTTAATATTTCCACACCGTCGTAACAGAGAGGCATAAGTGTCAGTCTCTTCGTCACTGCAGGTTCGCACAAAGATTCTCTTTCTTGGTACCCAATCCTCAATTGTTACTTGTGTTGGTTTTTGGTGCACCTCACTCTCTATGTGCGAAGCGCACAAGGGTTTTTGTGTGAGCCCATCATTATCCTTCCATGCAACCGATGAGTACTTGTAAGAGGTGCTTACAGGCTTGCGAATGATACGATCATTCAGCGCCTCTTTTGGGATATCCAGTGGCATGAACAGCTCTACTCTGCACAGCTTTCTGGCCATCCATGTCAAACGCGAGGAGGTGCAATTTGCAAACTTTACCCTTGGACTCGCAATCTCTCTCCTCTAGCATTACAAGGAAATCTGGAAATATGATACAATTTGTAAAAGGTCCTCCTGAGTCGCTCACTCGACTATGAGAAGGTGATGTGGCAGGTGCGAGGATCTACAACACCTGATGTGGCCAGTGACATGGCACGCTTGGCTCCATGACATGGCATTACTCATAAGCGAATCGTTTAGTATGTTTGTTCATTTGAACATTTGTGAAGAAGAGTTGTGGTCCCAAAGGTGTCCAAAGGTGATCCGTAAAATCAAACGTAATTCATGCCTGAATTGGACTCACGTCGTTTCCTCCAAAGTCCAAGTTTTCTCTAAATAGCGAGAAGGCAGGAGATATTTGTTCTAGAAAAGCCTGCATGGTAGAATCAAGTAGTCCAAGGATTGGGGATGTGCACCATAACACTAGGAGTCCCATCAATCCCTCTTGCTTGAGAAGTCCTATCGCCTCTAGAATGTATCTTCACTACATTGTTCATCTTGAATCCCTCATCGGCTCATCTTGCTCATTCTTATCTTCCATCAATCCCTCTTGCTTGAGAAGTCCTGTCGCCTCTAGAATGTATCTTCACTACATTGTTCATCTTGAATCCCTCATCGGCTCATCTTGCTCATTCTTATCTTCCATTTCCTTCATTTCATTGCATTATCAAGGTCCTCTACAGTCTCTTTGCACTTTCTATCTACTCATGGTGGCGTTTCCAAGACATCTCAAACAAGTCACCGACTTTGTAAAGATTACATAGCCCAAGGAAGTGTTGATTCTAAGCACATGAAGTTTGGGGGTAGGATAAGTTTCTTGTTCATGTAATGGTAAGATGGTTTTTGTTATTAGAATGCATGAAGCTCAATTGGCCAAAAGGCACGAGTTGGAGAGGGTGAGCATGTAGGTTATGAAAGGCCTTACGCTTCATTTAGGAGGATGAGGATATGATGTCTTGTTGCATTTAAGACTCCAAAAGAGTGCCATGAGGCGTTGGAGTGGGTTCTAGATAAAATAGGCACTATCAGTAGATAGGCATGGAACATTTCATGTTGAATGGCATGTCCATCAAGGCAACAACGAGCCAAAAAGATGACTCATACAAAAGGCATGACTTCTTGTGCAACCAACAAGCAATGCTGACTCCTACATGTCTTTTGCAAGACTATGAGGCCAACCGTGAGCTTTGTCTTCATTTCAGCCTTATCCTCAGCCTTGAGCTTCATTTCTCCTTTCACAACCTCTCAAGCTTCTCCACATACTTCAGCATAGGCCATGTGCCAAATACCACATGGCAAATAAGGTTTGAGACTACCATGTCATCAATGATATTATGTCAGTAGCCACATGTTAGCTACCACAACATCAGCCTAACAACTCATTAAATTTCACATCAGCATATCTAATCAACAGTGCCATTTTAGCAATTGCCACATCATCATGTGCTACCTAAGCACATTATGCTACTCAGGTGTACTTTTTAATGCAGCGTATGCACACACATGCACACACAATGCTACATTGCCATGCATGCCATATCATCATTTTGCCAACTCTTCCTTGGATAAAGTTTAGCAAATTTTCACATGGCCATAACTCTTGATCTATGAGGAATTTGGAGTGTTGTAAAAAGCAAAAAAGAACAACAACTCCATAGTGGTTACATCAGATCTAATTTTTTACATTCACAAAGTTTAGAACAATCAAGCCTCATCGTCGAAATCACATCCTGATTCATTGCGGCAGCCTCTTCAAGCTAGCACATAGATTGAAGGAAGATAAATCCTTTACAATGTTTTATGGATCTAATTGTAGACTCGCATAGCCTTAGAGGAAACCCAACTCCACCAATCCAAGTGAGCTAGTGCTTTAAACACCCAATTAGGTCCTAATGAAGTCAGTTTTCTTGGATCTATCATTGATGTTCACATTCACACATCTAATTCCATATTGGTACCTTGGTAGTGGGCTATTCGCCACATCAGTGGTACAATTGGTAGAATGATCTTCTATCAACTTGGTAGGTTCAGCATAAGCCCCACAATGGCACTTGAGAGCATAATCCCCATAGAGGTAGCACAGATGAGAGCATACTATCCCCACAGGAGTGGCAACTGACAACATCATTAGCTCATAGTATCCTTTCACTACTGTGAAGCATATTAGTGTTCTCATGGGTAGATACTCTTAAGGACACATAGGTAAGCCTCTACCTTAGAGCACTATACAATTTCTAGCATGGAGCTATTCCCATTGATAGTGTGATAATATTCCATTCATGACTCCAAATGAGATTCATGAGTGGAAAGACCAACTACTTTGACCTTTTGATGTCCTAGCCAATAAGTGTGGAATTTTACATTTTTGGCCTGAAGAACCATCGAGTTTCTTGGTAAAGAAGATGACGAAGTGTTGGACCTAGTCTTGTTTTAGCTTCCTATTCAATAAAACAAATGTGCGGAGTGGAAGGGAGTGATTTTTACCACACTTAACCCCCAGGATTGTGGATAGGAATTGTGCTGCTTCCTTGAGGCAATGGTCAAGGATTGTGCGAAGCAATATGCCGTCTCTATGGATCAGTGTGCCACTTTGCATCTGTAGGCCGTTTAGGGTACTTGCCACCTTGTTTTGGCAGTGAGAAAGCCCTTTGAATGAATGAACTATCGAGGATAATGTTCAGTGGGCTCTGCTATACACAATGATTGTATTATACTTGCCAACCTTTGCATTGCTGGAGTAGTAAGAATGGAGAAAGTCCTTGATGTATGTGGTTAGGGTAGGACTGTCCTCCAAGGATTTGAGGCTCTCATGCAAACTGCCTAGACCCCGTTGCTCTAAGTAAGATGTTGCTTCCTAGGAAAGAGCATAAGTCGATGTGAGTGGCCAGACAAGTTCCAGTGACAGGGCCCTGCCAATGGCTATGTAGGCCAATTGTGACTGGGGTGGCATTTGTTCTGCTTGGTCATGCACTGAATCTTCCTCGAAGCTATCGCTTTGGACCATGAATGCATGTGGTCTCTGTGGTTGAGAGGATGTAGATGGCTACGAACTCTGGAGGGGGTCTTGTGGTTGAGGCTGTGGGCTCTTTCGGCGCATCCTCTTTAGTGGTGGCATCTTTTCTGAACCTGAACGCTCTCCAAGTATTTCTCGATGTAGCGAGATTGTTGAAGAACAATGGACGGTGGGTGGATGGCTAAATTATCGCTGCGAGATGGGCTCAAAGTCATTTACAATGTGATGGGAGTCAGGCGGTGGTCGATGGAGAGGGAGGAGTGTCTTGCGTAGGGCTCGGAATGAAGACGAGGATGGAGGCACAATGTGAAAGATGAAGAATGAGGGGGTGGAGTGGGTTTTTATAGGAAATGAGTTTAGGTTTAGGATTAAACCCTAAACTCTTCTTGAGCCGTAACTCTTTATGGATAGCTTGGTTTACTCTTCTGCAAAAAGGTGTAATGATCGAAATTGCAAGCTCTATGCAGTCGTGTCCACTACCTAGCCTGATTGTTTATCGTGTGGCTTCTATTTAAGAAATAAAGAAAATTTCTTAAGGTAGTAACCCAAGGTTGATGCTTGGTGTAGATATGTTTGGCTAGAAATGAAAAAATAAATCTACTCTCCTTGCCCTTGAGTGTTATGTTCGTGAAAGTTCGAAGTAGTTTGTTTTTTACACATACCTGCGTATGTTTACTCGCTACTTAAGACACTAGTCTCCCCAACAGTAGTGCCAAATGTTTGCTCTTTCCTACGGCTTTTGTAGGAAGAGCTGGGTATTCTCAGTATGCAGGCTTTTTGTCACCTACAGATATATCGGGGTTGTCGGTTGTAGTATAAGTGTAGCTTAGGACCTCGAGTCGTGTTTCGGTGAGAGACGTAGGCTTAAGTGTGGTAAGCAAACAAAGTGCATGCATGTGTAAAAGGAATGTGTATCATCATGATTGAGGTAATGAAGGCTTTCGCCTTCATTGGGGGTTGCAGGGTTTAGGAGGAGTTTAAGGGCTAGAAGGAGGCTCCAGGGTTAGAAGGAGGCTCCAGCGTTAGAAGGAGTTCCAAGGTTTAGAAGGAGGTTCTAAGGTTTAGAGAGAGGTTCTAGAGTTTAGGAGAGGTTCCAGGGTTAGAATGAGGTTCCAAGGTTTAGAAGGAGTCTAGGGTTAGAAGGAGGATCGAAGGTTCAGGGTAGAGTACATGGTGGAGAACTCATCTTCCTCATAGATCATGGAGTTTAAGGGTTGAGGAACAAATGGTCTAGGGGGAGCATAGGAGTGGGAGAGGAAGAAGGTGTAAAAGCATGGGGGAAGAAGAGAGGAGGGAGGAGGAGAGAGAAGGAGGAGGACGAGGAGGAGAGAGGAGGAGGAGGAGATGGGAGGAGGAGGAGGAGGGAGGAGGAGGAGGAAGAGGGAGGAGGAGAAGGGAGGAGGAGGAGGGAGGAGGAGAGGGAGAGGATGTGTTGCAAGGTTGGAGGAGAGGGGAGGAGGAGTTGCAAGGTTAGGGCATGCTTTTGGACGTGGAGTGCAAGGAAGCATGGACACTTGAGACAATTGCTTGGAATACCAAAGTAGAACTCAACACAATGCCCCAAAGAGTGTGGGATTCATTCCATTATGGGATATTTATACAAGTTGGAGAGCTTCTCTCTCTGCATGTAGGAATTGTAACACATTCTCTCTCTACATGTAGAAGTCGTAACACATTCTCTTTCTACATGTAAAAGTTGTATGTAGAAGTTGTAACACATTCTCTTTCTACATGTAGAAGTTGTAACACATTCTCTTTCTACACAAGTCCATGTTGGCACAGAGTCAACATTCACACATAGCCTTCGACAAATTCTACATGAACAGGGTGAAGAGACAAATTCTGAGAAATTTTTGAAAGAGGCAAAGATAAATTTCTTGTTGCATTGTAAATTTGAGCCGATTGATGGTTAGCATTATGCATATGCCTGCAATGTTTTTGCTAGATAAGCAAGGGACTCCGGAAGACTCACTACAGAGAAAATTTCAAAGGTTCTTCCCTTCAATTTTTATATGGCCACAATATGTATTTTTAAGCATCCAATAAAATATTTGATTGAGTCCAAAAGACTGAATCATGATATTTTTGCAAAACGTAAGATAACCTCGACATTGAAAATCCTAATGAAAGTGAGGTGTCTATGGATGACACTTGGTTCTCTAGCAACACATTTGAAAAGACTACCACAAAAGTGGATGCACACACATTAGTCAATTTTTATACATGTTTAAGTGCAGTTGTACCAAGGGGAGTCAAGAATAGGAAGAATCTCTCACAAGCTTCAAGGTAGCGAGAGATAGATATGTTGACTACACAAGTATAATTTTTTGACCTGATGAGGTATTTGAGCAAGTTGTGGCAGTTTGCCATGCATACGAGAAGGGTGAGGTTACTTATGAAGGTCCTTTGTTACTATCACAAAAGTCAAAGGTTGATAAAAAAGAGGGGACAGCCAGAATATGGAGGCTCGTAAAGTATTTTCCGGATAGCTATGTAACAATGGCAATAGAGAAACTCCTCAAGAAAGAATGGTTTTTTGGCAGGAAGGCCAAAGATCATTGCATGGAGGAGTGCATCAACCTATAGGTGAAGATCCTAAGTCTAGGAAATGTATTTTTCTAGGTTATGGTGAAAGTGGAGAGATGAGCTACCATCTCTAGGATCTAGAAGCAAAGAAGATCATACGGTCATGATGTGGTCTTCGATTGTTGATCGACAGCAAGCTGTCCATGCACCAAATCTGCAGGAAATGATGCCACTAGATACTTCCACAGGTACACAATCAAGGGCCAATGATGGATCATCTATTGCTGCAAATAATGAGCCAAATGAGGCTGATATGCAGGTGGGACAACAAGCTGAAATGCCCAAGATCAACTAGAGTGTCTAGATCACTTGATATTTTTTAGGGGGTCAGACTATGTGATGCTTACTAATTGCGAGGAGCCTTCTTGTTATAGAGAGGCCATGATGCGTGAAGATCAGTGCAAGTGGGAGTATGCTATGCAATCAGAGCAGAGATGAGTTCACTTGTGAAGAAAAAGGCTTGGGACTTGGTTTCTTTGCCACATGGAAAGAAAGGATTTGCCATGTAAATGGATCTACAAGATGAAGGTCACAAGTGATGATGTGCCTAAAGGTTCAAGCAAGAGAAGATTGTGGATTTTGATGAGATCTTCTCTCTGATTGTGAACATGACCACACTTAGATGTGTACTTGGACTTGTGGTAGCAGAGGATATGGAGATTACGTAGATGGATGTCAAGACAACTTTCTTACATGGGGATCTGTATGAAAAAGAGCATTTGGTTTGCAAGATGAAAAAGGGTCTCTATGGCCTTAAGCAAGCGCCTAGAGAATGGTTTTAGCAGTTTGATGCTTTCATTTGGTCCCAGGGTTTCAGAAGAAGTGAGATTGATCACTGCCTCTACACTAAAAAGGCTAAGGATTATAGCCTGAAACTCCTGGCATTTTATGTGGATGATATGCTATTGGCTAGCAAAAACACTTATGAGCTGGATGCGTTAAAGGCCAAGTTGAATGAGGCCTTTGACATGAAGGATTTGGGACCTGTAGGTGATATTCTTGGTATGCACATCAAGCGTGACCGGAGTAGGAATCTCCTTTGGCTTTTATGGAAGGAGTATGTTACAAAAGTATTGCAGTGTTTCAATTTGGAGGGGGCAGGCTATAAGTACTCCATTGGCTCCATATGTGAAATTGAGTCAGGTAGATAGTCCCAAATCAGATGAGTAGTAGAAGTGCATAAGTTAATGCAATAACCCACTCACAAGGAGTTGCCATCAAGAAAACCAAGGCATAGCCCTAAGAAAGACATAATGATTGGAAAGAGAATATTGAGGCACTAGCCAAAATTGTTAGGGCAATACATCAACTGTTGCAAGACGAGCCAGAATGTAACACCAAAAGATGCCTTGAACCTCCAAGGGTGAGTCCATAACCCATAGAGAGGTTTGACCTTGCAAGCCAATGTGGAGCATGAATAGAGCAAGCCATAGGGAAGGAAGCACTGTGTTTCTCAATATCAAGTAGACAATAACAAATCTAGGGACCAAGAAAAGGAAAAAAGCCAAGTAATAAGCAAGAAATCTAAGCATGGGAAACATTTTGGGACCTCAAAATAAGTATCGAAATCGAGAAACTTTTACATTTAGCTCCCTATTTCCATGAATTTTTTGCAAGTCAGTTTGTAGAGGTACCAATCCCAAACACAACTATGGTGGATTCACTAGCCAACATCCTATTTATCGAAATGCCCATGGTAGATGAGGTAGTGCCCACCATTATGAGAAATCTAAATCCTTCTCCTTTTTAAGTGAGGATGGTAGCCTACTAGTCCCCGAAGATATGCTTTTTGACATAGTCATCATTGTAAGAGGTCTACACTATATCATAATTTTGGTGATAATTCCTTAAGGAGAATGCATACCCAATACTATTGGGAAGGCCCTTGCTTAAGATCACTAAACTATTGCACAATTGGGGCTTGGACATGATGACCCTTAGGACTAATGATACCGAGGTAAAGATACCTCCCAATCCAAGTGGAGTGCCAAGAACTGCAAACCTAGAATTGGACAATCAATTTTTGCAAGTTGAATGGAGTTTGAAGGAAATGAACATTTGTCAATTGGGGAGATAGACCTATTCCAAGTAGAGGTGGAGCTCAACCAAAGGAAAAAGGCCAAGCCACAAAGTAAGGAAGACCTTTACCTCAAGACTACAAGGATTAGAGGGGGGAGAGAGTGGAGTACATAGGACATGACTAATTGTATATATATTGTATTGAACATGATGCTGAATAAGAATCATCCCTATACCCTATCTCTCTGGTGCATTTTACATCATCCTCAACACCCCCTCTTAAATGCACTCGATAACTAGAGGGCTCATGTATAAGATCTCTTTGGATTTTTTGGTGTATATGATAGCAATCGAAAGTGAAAAGGGAAACAAAAAGTATCATAGTGCCAATTAGGGAAAATATGGACTCAAAAAGGGCCTCTTCCATTAGGGGACTAAAAATTGCGATTAAGCTCTAGGCCAATAAGGAGGCTCCAACATTAAAAGAATGGAGGTTTTCTTCCTCATCCTCATTGGTGGAAAGCCATGGTCTCCACTCCAAGTTACTTGAACTACCGAGGTAAAGGGGGTTTCTAACCCTTTGGAGGCCACGTGGCTTAGTATGTGTCATTGGATCACATATGATCTAATGGCTATACAAAGTGGGCATTGGATATGTAGTGGGTGCATATACAAGATGTTTTTGATTGTATGATGCATATGATAATAATCAAGTAGAAAAAGAAAAATTGAAAGTGTCAGAGTAGTATGTCATGTGTGAGCATAGTGAGTAGCAAAAGTCTATACAATGAGTACAACTTAGATCTTGTACCTTGACAATAATTTCCCCCACTTATGTTATAGATCATCCTTTCCCTTTGGGAATAAAACCCAATAACTATGCTGTCAAAGACATGGCTGATTCTATGGAGAAGGCCTGATTGCCTAAAAGATGTGAATGTCCTAAATGCTCAAGTAATGTGAGATAAAGGGAAACTTGAACGGGAGTACAAGAATGTCTGTCAGCATTAGATGTAGATGTATCTATCAGAAGCTCATGAAGGACCTAACTCTAAGAAGGCCTAATAGCTGTAGTAGCAAATATAAATGCATGAGTTATCCTAGGAGAATGTGAGACATCAAATGTTGAAATGACACAAAGGAATAGTGTCTGGATAAATTCATAATCTTTGACAATAGCACAAATCTGCATCATGTGTAAAGCAATCATGAATGTACACTAGAACACTGTCATTCCACAGTATACTCTATTGTAAAGGCTGATAATGCCAGGTGCACTTTGGCAATACCGAACTAATGTTGAAATGTGAGAAATAATCTTCTGATCTGAGGTGGTGGTGACAACTGAATCCAAGTATGATTCACTGTTGCATAGCTTGCCAATGTTGTAGTCTCCTAGGATTGATCTACCAATCTGAACTGGTGGTCAGAGTCGAGTCCACATCATCAATGCACTATGGCATACATAAGCTAATGCTAAAATGTTTTGATGATTGATCTATTAATTTGAACTAGTGCAACCTGAGTCGAAAGACATGACATGCTCCATGTCAGAGGTGAAAGCATAAGTGATGGATGCTAGAATGAAATCATTTGAGGAGCTAGGTGCCCTAAGGCATGTATTTCAACATGTTGTTGGAGTTGTGAGAGCCTCATACTGAGAACTTCCCGGCAAAGCTATATTGTCACTATTGAACTCTTGATGTATATTTGCATCATCTACTGTGGCATTAAATGGAATCGGATCCATGTTAGAATGTGATGGGTAAACATCACATAAATAATAAGCTTAAGCTAATGTATATGGAAGAACCTCATGGTGAGGGATTACCTGCAAATATGCATGGTTAGATCGTGAGTTTGATCCATACTAGTATATGATGAATCTTTTCCCTTTTTCTCCATACCTATGAGGTCTACAAGAAAGAGAAATGACTCTACCCCAGTCACCAAAACCAATTGAGGAGTTGGACATACCTTTCTCACCAGTATGGGAGCTATCACCAACTTCTAATACTATCACATTGATAAGTGCAGATGCCTTAGTAGAAATGCCTATTCTGGAGGTCGCGATTACGGAATTGCCCCACGAGATGCTACATCTCGGCGCACAACTACAACCAATAAGTCTCCACCAACAGTAGCAACCAAATCCTGAGACTACATCAACACTTGAACTACCCATCGACGCCATGCCAGTCGATGAGCTACAAGGGGAGCTAGTGCCAGATCAATAGTATGACTATTGTACACAAGGGACTGAAATGCCATTGGAACAACCTCTCCCAAGTCCTACAGAATCATTAGGATGGCTACATGGGCACCACTTATATCAGCAATATTGCCATACCTCATCACCCTCTGTCATTCTCCAACATCAAGCTAGCCACATGATCCAAATGTCAGAACTATTCACTAGCTTGGCCAAGGAAGAATATGCAAGAGAATTGGAAAGGCACACTGCATCAGAAATCGAAGACCAATTCTAGGCAATCACCATAGAGTTCAAGGCACTTCGAGCATAGATAGATGAGAAGGAGGCAGAAGAATTGCACATGAACCAAGCTCTCCAAGCTCAAGAGAAGGTACTAAGGGATGTGACCTCCAACCTCCACCAAGTCAACCACAGCTGATTGCGGTAGTAGAAGCAACGGCACTCCTACAGACCTACTATAACTCCTTGACATCTGCACATGTGCAATAGCGGAGGTAGTGGCACAAGCTCGACTCACTCTAATTCACAAAGAAGAAGAGCTCCAAGATTGCAAAGACAAGCTTGAAGGCATGAAACAATCTTTGACAGTACGTGCCTTTCGCATTGACGAGCTTACAAGGGAATGCAGGATCTTAAAAGACCAAATTAAGAGGACGTTCAAGAGGACAGCACTTCACAAGCACAAGTCTTGGACCAATGGTCCAATACCACTGAAGACATTCCTCAACAGGCAAAGGTCACCTTGCAAATGAGAAAGCTTAAGGACAACCATCTACCATCAATACAAAGAAAAAATGAATCAGATGCACTCCCAAAAAATGATCATCTCCAAGCTTGAACTCCAATTGCTAGTGCACAACAATGAGGCATTGGAAGACAACACCAATGACGCCCCACTACAATGCACAACAGTGGTGTACCAAGAGCTTGTGGCTGCTCTACAAGTGGAAGATCACCTCAACACACGCGTGCTTATCCAATGGAAGCAACTCCAAATCGGGATCATATCTGCTCATCCAACAATCAACTGGGAACATTCCATCGGCACTAAAACCCTGCGCATAATTTGCCAAGACTTGTCTAAAGATGAGAAAAATATCTTCTGCCTGTCTACACATGCCGGGTTTATAACACTCAGGACGGATGCTCTACCTCATGGGTAGTCCTCCCCTCAGGGTTATTGCAAGTTTGTTGCCATTGCTACAAAGGCCATCCCTATTATTTGCAAGGCACGACATAACCAACATCCCACCCATGCAGCTGATCATCCCATCGCACCAGCAAAAAGAAGTGTCGGAAGATGACAAGGCGTATCTCCCATCCAACTTCCCATATCTAACCACTCTTTCTGCCATCATAACCTCACTTTCCCTTGCTACTACCACCCTCTTAACCTTCCCCGAGCTCCATCCTAACATCTATTCCCTCCATCGTCTCTTTGTTCATGCCTCTCACCATTTTCAACTAACCCAACAGTCACAAACGGACGAGCCCCTCACACCTAGCTTTTTCCCCTCCCTTGCTAATCCTACCCTTGAGGATTACCAAGCTACTCAAACCATTTGCCCAGTTCTTCCCCCCTCCCCTCTACTCCCCCTTCCGTAACTATCACTCTGCCATATTTCTCCCCAAGGTCCCCCGATTCTCTCTCTGCCCTATCATCACCTCCGACACTTTTGGTGCTTCCATCAGCAGAAAATGACAGTATTTGATTTTGAATATCACGATTCGGATAATCCAATTCGTACGCCCATGCCAAGTTCCAATGATGGGTATGATTTTGATGAGATACGACTTTCCAGTAACCCCATCAAGGAATTTTGGAGCAAATATCCTGATATGAAAACTCGAGGTGGATGGACCTTGGACAACTTTCCTACCAACCTTCGTCAGCATCGAATTAGTGAAGGTTGGATTAGCAAGTTGGATGCACAACCTGATTGGCACCATCCCAAGCTCTTTGATGTAATCTTCTTAAAGGAGTACTTACGGGCACCTCCATGTCTCAGAACCCATCCCAAGTTTAATGCAGTTCCACGGCGTAAAAAATGGGAAGCCAACATACACACTTTGGCTGAAGATCGAACCATTAATTGGCCAATGATCGAACCATACTCTGGTGTAGAATGGAATATCCAAGGCACAATGGTCCGAGCACTTCAGCAGCATGAGCAAATAATGCGCGGCAACATTGATCGCTTCCTTCACCAAAGTGCTATATTATGTAAAACATTGGAATTCATTCTGGAGGTCCCATCATGCTCTTACACCTTCTTCCTCTCCCACTCCTATGCTCCTTCTAAACCCTTTGTTCCTCAACCCTTAAACTCCATGATCTACGAGGGAGACGAGTTCTCCACCATGTACTCTACCCTAAACCTTGGATCCTCCTTCTAACCCTAAACTCCTTCTAAACCTTGGAACCTCCTTCTAACCCTGGAACCTCTCCTAAACTCTGGAACCTCTCTCTAAACCTTGGAACCTCCTTCTAAACCTTGGAACTCCCTCTAACCCTGGAACCTCCTTCTAACCTTGGAACCTCCTTCTAACCCTTAAACTCCTCCTAAACCCTGCAACCTCCAATGAAGGCGAAAGCCTTCATTACCTCAATCATGATGATACACATGCATGCACTTTGTTTGCTTACCACACTTAAGCCTACGTCGAAAGAGCAAACATTGAAGAATTTGCTGAAAGTTTCCTCAAAATGGATAGGTCCTTTAAACATAACTCCATTGTCACGGCTACCTATATTTGGACAGAACATGATTGGATGTAAGACTACATTAGAGACCACATGTTTCTTGCCATCCACCAAATCCTTGAATATCTGCATCGCATAAGATATATCAATATTTCTATTATTGGTAAAAATAGTTGTTGCTGACTCCACATCTCGAGCATTCACAGCATAGGGCTTTTGTCCCCATATGTCCGACATCATCTTCTATGATCGTCTCATTGAGACATCTCCCAAGCTATGAATGTTTTTAAAGGCCGATCTACAAATTTGCATACTCCCCAAAAAATACTCTACTTGGTCATTCTTCAAAGGAGTGACTGATGCATTTAAGTAATAATCTTGCTCCTCACGATTCAAACCAAGGTAATGTCTCCTTGTAGCCTTCAACTTTTTCACACCTACTCGTGCTAAACAATTTTTAACACAACAGATGGTAGTGCATGTTTCCCTCAATTGAGGCTCATATATTAAGAAGTGCACCTTTCATATACTTACTCCTATTATTCTAACTTCTTCCTCCCATAACTTGTCAATATTTTGTCAATGTGCGACATTTTCCTAACTTTCTTACAAGGGTTACCAGCACTATTTTTGGCTTCTGGTGTTGAAGGCACATTTGACAATGGTCCATTTGAAACTGCAAAGAGATTAGTATGGAAAATTGACTTGCCTTGGTTGCTTTGCAACTGGTGCACCACTCTTTTGCACTAAAAACTTGTCTTGCTTGCCTTGGAACTTGTGCAAAACTTCTTTGGTCTCGTAGCTTTGGAACTCATGCATGACACTTTCAGCCTCATGCCCTCTCAAAGGCTAAGAGGACATTGAAACATCCTCTGATTTCTTCTTAATAGGCTCAAATGAGGAGACAGACACACTGCCATAATCATTTTCAATGTAGGATGAAGAGACATACACACTTTCACAACTATTTTCTGCATAGAATAAAGATACTGAAGGCTCCTCAGGGATGCTCATTGAGGAGGGCTGAATAAGAAGACAAAGAGGAGCTAATGACATTGCTCCTAATTCGACCTTGTTGCCTTTGGAGCTTGGTTGGGAATGTCTTGTATCTTGGTGGTAGATTCCTCAAGAGAATCAATGTGATGTTGAAAAGAAAAATCACTCCTGATTGACGAACACTTCCCCCCATGTCCCCAAGAGAAGCAATGTGAAGTTAAATGGGAGAGTCACTTCCCCCTCCTCCCAAACACACTTTGAAAACCTCTATGCACTATTAGCCTCTGGAGCCCTATTACACTTTTGGTATAATTGTGTGCCTTTACCAATGGCAATAGCTCTCTAGCCTATTCAAAACCTCTATGCACTATTATCCCCTGTAGCCTTATTACACATTTGGCATAATTTTGTGCCTTTACCAATGGCAATAACATGAGCTAGCCTACTCATATTGCTTTATGCAAATTTTGCCAGAGCTGGTAAGACTATTCCTCAAGAATATTGATGCCCCTAATCCTTGCAAACACTACAAGACACGGGGTGCTTTCCAACGCCGAGATAAAGACACTAAATACAAATATTTAAAAAAAAAACAAGTGAAAAGGGTCAGAATGTCCATCGGTGTGTATGTTGTACAAAGAAAGCATTGATGTGGGCATCAGTATGGGAAATTACAAGTGATAGCTGTCAGTGTCAGTATGGAAGTCGGTATTAACATCAGTATATACCGACGCTATAGTGTCAGTATGGGTGTCCATATATATCAAAATTTAAACAGAAGAAAAAACAAAATTGTGGGGCAGGATGGGGCTTGTTTCAATCCCATCCTGCCCCACAATGTTTTTTTTCATTAGAATCATGAGTAAATGTTTCAAAAGAAGTGTACAAAATCATGTTACAATGTTACAAAAAATCTCTACAAAATGGCAAAAGTAGTGTCAAAGTTGAGAATGACAAATCTGCCAAAGTAATGCGCTACAAAATGGAAAGTGCCGAATCCAAAAATGGTAAATGTGTCGAAATAATGCGATACAAAATGGCAAAAGTGCCGAAATACAAAACGACTAAATGTCCTATCCAACTATTGCTCCTCCTCGTCCTCCTCACCATCCTTGACCTCCTCTCCCTCATCGTCCTCCCCTCCTCACCCTCCTTGCCCTCGGCCTCTCTTTTTAGACTTGATCCCTCGTTGTCCTCTTGTGCGAGCCTCTCTTCTTCTTCCACAGATCTAGTCTCTAAGTTTGGATCTCCAGATGGGTCGAGCCACGTGCTTCCCTTAGAACAAAACAAGTTAGGAAATATAAGAGTATCGATTGTAAGACAACGGTGATACTCAAATGACAATGATGATGATAAAGGTACTCACATGGCACGCTGTCACCTTGTGCCAATACATTCAAATTCCTTCATCCTCCTCCTTAAATGAAGGATAGGATTCAATCTTGAATGCCCTTCTGTACTCCTCGTCATTTGGAGGCCTACCAATCATAGATTACTGCGGTGTTGATTCGACGTGATAAATTATGCCACTCCATCAATAACTTTACAAGGAGCTCAATGAGTAACATGACTTCATCAACTATAGTACAAAGGAATGTGACGATTCTACTATCGAACATCTCGCAGAGATTTTGAAGATTTTGCATTGTGGACATCAACATGATAAACTATGCCACTACGAGCCCCTCCAAATAGCATCAAACACTCCGATGTACAGAGGTGGCTCTGCAAACCATGATGGCTAACTCCATCAATTATGATTTAGAGGAGTGTAATGAAGATCCCAATGGTATTCACTAGCCATAATAATTTATCGCACATCTTGCAGAGATCTTGGATATCTAGCATTGTAGGCATCGTGGTGTTGAGTTGATGCGATAAATTATGCCACTCCACAAATCTCTTTACTGGGAGCTTAGTGAGTAATGTGACTCCATCAGCTGCCTTATAGAGGAGCTATAATAAAGATCTTATCAAACTTCCCACAAATATATTGAAGATCTTTGATTGTAGGCAGGATAAAGAAACATTGTTAATTACATTGCGGATAATAAATGCCCTGACAAAAGATCTAGCTTTGCTTTGAACATGCCATGGTGTCATGATAAAGAAACATCGTTAATTACATTGTGGATAAAGAAACATCATTAATTACATTGTGGATAATAAACACCCTGACAAAAGATTTGGCTTTGCTTTGAACATGCCATGGTGTCGTGACAACGTGATAATGACACCATTCATTGAGCATGGCACGAGATACCTCTCCAATATGCCTTTTTTTCCTTTCTGCAAGTCCATTTTGCTGTGGGGTATGACTGCATGAATATTGATGCTTTATGCCATGCTCCTACAAGAACCGTGCAAACTCATTTGAGAGGTACTCTCCCCCTCCATCTGACCTTAGGCATTTTATTTACAGGCCTGTTTCTTTCTCAACCATAGCTTTAAAAGCTTTGAAATGCCCAAACACTTCACTTTTCTTTTTCATAAAATACACCCAAACTTTTCTATTGTAGTCATCAATAAAAGTGAAATGCCAACCTCCAATAGATGCAGCTTTAGTAGTCCACACATCAGAGTGGATTAATTCCAATGGCCTCTTACTCTCTTGAACATGTCTAGGAAATGGTTTCCTTTCCTATTTTCCAAATTGACAAGCTTCACATACCTTATGCATTTCTACAACCTTGAACTTAGGCAATCCTGCAACAATATTTTGGGCCTACATTAATTTAAGTTGATGTACATTAACATGACCAATGCATTTATGCTACATATCAATATCTGGAACTACATTGGTCCCATGTGCAAACATTGCTGCACTCAATTCAGGCATGTCCGCATCCAATGTAAACATCCTGCCCTTCTTCTTCCCTTTTGCTATCAAGCAACCTTTATTTTTCATATCCTCAACAAAGCATCCATGAGGATTAAATCTGACCTGCAAGCCCTGCTCAACCATTTGACCAATAGAAACTGGGTTCTTTGTGATATTCAGGACATGAAATACATCAGACAGATATTTCTTTTTCCCATCCTGCATAGACAAAGGAATTTTACCAATATGCACAATAGGATATGCAGTATCATCACCAGTCTCCACAAATCCTAGTCTTTCCATTTTCCTTACATCCTACATCCATTCTGCATGACTTGTCATGTGGTTTAATGCACCTGAGTCAACGTACCACACATCATTGCTTTCTTCTGCACTTGTCATAGAATTGGTCATGTGTTGCACCATAAACAAATGCTCATTTCTGTCATCACCCTATCTACTAGAGGATGCATAATTGCCTTGCTGCAATTTTCCATTCATGATGTCATCTTGCTTTTTGTAGCAGTCTTTAGCCATACGACCCATTTTACCACAGTAGTAGCATTCAACATTGCTGTTTGCATTTTGGCCTCTCTGCCATCCACCACGACCTCTTTGGCTCCCCCTGCCTCTAAAGTTACCACGTCCTCCTCCATAGGATTGGTTTTCTTGAATTTGCTGCATATTCTAATTTCTGCCATGGCCTCCAGATCGGCCTGCTCTACCTCTGCCTCTACCTCTTCCAACATTTGAGTAGAAGACAGTTTCTTTTGAAGTTCCTCCTGAAGAAGATGCACCACCATTTCTCTGCTCTTTAGAAATTAGAAGAGCAATCAACTCCTCAAAATCAGGAAATTTTTCACGGACGGCAATGGATGTCCGAAATTGTGCATAATCCTTTCCTAAACCATTCAAGGTCACAGAAACTAATTCATCATCTTCCACTGGCAACCCAATGGAAGCAAGTGCATCTACAATCTTCTTCACCTTCATGTGGTAGTCATTGATGCTTATATTTTCTCTCTACACATTATGCAACTCCTGCTTGAGCTGCATTTTCCTGGCTTGCGTATTTGTGCTGTACATTTTTGTCAAAGTATCCCATGCCTCCTTCAGCATGCTTGCATCCTGAATATGCACAACCTAACATTCATCAGTTCAGTGAGCAGACTTTAGAATGCTTAGAGGCATTGCCGATTGTTCGGTGGGCAAATAGCACATGATTTGATTTCACACACACATGCCATCATTGCAAAGCCTACTTAGCTATTTCACAGCGTTGTGGACATCATTCCAACCTTGTAAAGCCTCTTGGCTATTCCCAACATCATCTGCCCCCAGCCTTGTAATTCAGATCGGATTATATATAATGCAGTTCTACCTTCACCGATAGTGTTGAGATATGGTGCCCTGAGCACTTGTAGAGCAAAGGTATGAGTAAAGGGAAAGCTGCCACATGGCATGGAGGAGATATCCCACATGTGAGCAAGCAAATGGATGTAAGTACCCTCACCTATAAAAGGGAGGTTCATTTGAAGTAATATCAATCAAGCACTTTGCACTATCTCAAGATTCTCTTTATGAGTCCAAGCTAATCTATCTTGGAACCTAATTGACTTGAGATACATGTCATGAGGCACACATGTTTTGTCATGGTATCAGAGCAAGTTTAGCTATGTCTAGATTAGTTTTAGGTTCTTCAAAGTCTTGAGATATTTCCGTTGAGAGATTTGTCTTCTCCTTAGAAAGAGGTTTAGGTCCATTTTGTTTGAGTGTGTTTTCGGTGACAGTATATTAGAAAGAAAGCAAGAGCTTGTGGAGCAGCCCCAAAGCTTGTAAGCAGCCAAATAGCTGACTCCATCTCCTACGATCTCCAACGGTTGTCTTTGTATGGCAACATCAAAGAAGATCTCTATTTGCAGCAGCTCGAGTATTTTCAAGTTCCTGGACAAGAACACAGCCTTTGTTTATTTGTTTGAAATCGTAGCTCGGTTAGCTCTTGTGAGTTATTTGTAGTGTTCTTCCTCCTAAGCCTCTAGCATCAGTGGTTGCCCACAAGAGATCCAGCACCGACGAGAGACCACCCGGCTTCCTAGTCTCCATCAGCTTTCTACACAAGTGGCTTCCTGACAGAAGGCAGATCTCCAAGGACCTACCTGCTCTTCTTCTCTAAGAGACTCTAGTCTTCTCTATAGCCGGCCCTCCTGCAACCAAGCTCCTACAACAGCGCCTTCAAAACCTTTAGAACCACCAGCTGCCACCACAAATGTGAAGCCAATGAAGGCCGACCTCCCGCTCCTCCACGGGTTGTAGCTCCCTGAGCCTCAGCTAACTCCAACGACCATGGACGGCCTCCATCGACCCGGCTCAACACTCTACCTAAAGCTACACAGCTGAAGCCTCTCCTGCATCATGGGCTCATGGGATGACTACCGACGACCAACAAGCGCCCCCTCCACAACCTCTGCGCAATGAGAACACCCAAGGCTCCATCGACGCTGCTTCCTCAGGCTCCCTCATGCATCGCAGCTTGACGTATCTACCTAGCAGCCAGCCTCGACGACTCCGCTCCAACTCCATCGTCTAAATTCGTCGTCACGCCTGCAAAGTTTTTCCTTCTTCAAAGTTTCACCACAAAATGCCACATGGCAAGATAAGGTGGTAATTTTAACTGTGGTTAAGTTAACAGTTCAGGTCAGTTGAACCCTGGTAGAGTCTAAGTAACTATGGTTAACTAAACTGGGGTAATTGGTCACTACAGTGCCACCCAAGCACAGTCCCTTTGTAAGCACAGTTTCAATTCTGCATGTGAATCCCTCTGCCACATCATCAAGGCCCCCCTCTTCTTCACAAAAGCTTCAACAAGCCATAACTTGCAATCTAGGAAGAATTTGTACACGCTCCAAAAAGGAAAAATAACCAGTTTTTCAAGCTCTACGCACTTGTCAACTCAGATTTTATGTATGCAATTAGACACTGCCAGATTTGAAAATATCATCAACTGGTAAGACCTTTGCAATGGCAATCCGCACTCCAACTGTTGAGAAATTCACCGGGGATGGATTTCACACATGGTCTACACAAATGAGATATCTTTTGATGCACCAAAAACTTTGGAAGATTGTAAAAGAAGACATACCCACTGCACAAAATGATGCTTGGAAGGAAAAAGATGAAGCAGCACTATCACTCATTGGATTGCACTTGGGTCCTAACATAATTCATCATATAGACTCTAAGGATCATGCCAAGGATGCATGGGATGAGTTGAACACAGTGTTTGGTGCAAAAGCCAAAAACCAAGAAATCCATCTTAAGATTGAATTTTATGGTATGCACATGGGCTTCAATGAATCCATGGCACAATTTGTCAACAAAATCAAAAGCATTAGAGAAAGATGCACTTGCAATTCTCCTTAAAAGCATGCCTGCAGAGTATAGTGCATTGACAACCACTTTGAAGAATTTGCCAGATCCAAAGTTTGAAGAATGTGTATCCTCTCTTCTCGAAAAAGAAAGAGAGTTGAAGGCATCGACATCGACATCGACATCAACACTCAATAGCTTTAATGAAGAACAAGCACTATTCAGTAAAACATCAGTGAAATGCTACCATTACGGAAGGATGGGTCACTATCAAAGTGACTGCAGATTGAAGAACAAACCCAAGTGTCGCCATTGCAAGAAGCTCGGACACAAGGAAGAAGATTGCAGATTAAAGAATCAACAAGTCAACTACGTGGAGTCATCATCAAGCCATGAGCCAAAAGGTGACATCAATGGAATGTATTGAAAAGCAAAAACCTTGCCAACCTTGCCTATATTTTTTGTAATCAAACCTGACCACCTGAGAGTAGATATGAAAGCACCCAAGGGAGGTATTGACATGTAAAAACCACACTTGACCACCTTAAGTAGCAATGCAAGCACTAAGGGGAGGTGATGGATTGGAGGTGTTGAGATATGGTGCCCTGAGCACTTGTAGAGCAAAGGTATGAGTAAAGGGAAAGCTGCCACATGGCATGGAGGAGATATCCCACATGTGAGCAAGCAAATGGATGTAAGTACCCTCACCTATAAAAGGGAGGTTCATTTGAAGTAATATCAATCAAGCACTTTGCACTATCTCAAGATTCTCTTTATGAGTCCAAGCTAATCTATCTTGGAACCTAATTGACTTGAGATACATGTCATGAGGCACACATGTTTTGTCAGACAATTCGTATTTCACTTACCACAGTTAGTGTTTTGCAGTTAATTCAAATAGTATTTTTCATGACACTTTGAGTACATTTCTTGCACCATGTCTATGACTAGCAACCTCAATCTAGAGGCATATGCTAACTTAAACAACTCCAATTATGGCACATGGAAATACCGAATGGAGACCATTCTTGTACTTCAGGATAAATGGGAGTATGTTGATGGATCTACACATCGACCATTGGACGATCCAGCCAGTAGTAGCTCTACTCCACCTATTGTCACAGCACTAGCAGTGGGATCTATAGCTACACAAATAGTTTCCGCACCTATATCAAATCCTGCCATTGCCCGAGCTCAAGCAGAATGGGATAAGAAAGATAAGTATGCATATCATTTGATCAAGTAGAATGTGCAAGATGTCATGCTAGGACAGCTCAAGCCCATCAAGACATCAAAAGAAGCATGGGATATGTTCGCAGCTCTCTACGAGTCCAAGAACACTTCCAGCATTCTCACACTGAGAAACCAAATCAACCAAAGTTTTCGCAAAATCAGCGAAACCGATCATGCTTATGTACTCCGGATCAGACTTCGAGGCTCAAGGATTTCAACCACTTAATGGGTTTGAGGCCTTCTAGAAGAAGCAAAAGGGATATCATGCGACTACAACCTTCCATGAACTATGGAATGACATGAAGAACACGGCAGACCTAGAAAAGTAGCCAGCAGTTGGAGCAATCGTCTAGGAGACTAGTGTATAGGTGGAATTGTTTTCACCAGTCTCTTCCACTGTGGGCTCCCTCTGTCATGTCAGATATGAAATAGCCGAGAAATCGTTTGTTGTGTTCAGTGGATACAATTCTTGTGCTAGGCAAATGTGATTCCATGCACACCAATCATCTTTACGATATGGACATCTGTAGAGCATAAGGACAGTATGTATCCCCAGTCATGGGTGGAGAAAGGCCTCTCGAAATGGGAAACGATGGAGTGCCCTTGGTGGTTGGACTACCCCTTGGGATGCATACCCAACAGTGAGCTTGTCCTACATTTGGGTATGCTTTAAAGGCCCTCTCGTACATTCATGGTTTTTGTATATCATTTTTGGTGCATCGCTCTTGCATCGGAAGAGTTGAATGATGCTTCATTGTGACCTATGCTTTAAGATGCCAAGAAACCCCAAGGGGAGGATGCACCAGGATAGACATCATTGTCGCTCGATGCACGAGAGGTGGTGTTAACATGAGAAGCCGACTCAAATTTGAAGCACAAGCCTAAATCCTCCAGTGCTTCTCGCAAATTCAGAAGCAAGAGGGGGTTGAATTTCCAGCACCCTCTCCTCCAACCGTATCAGGTAAACCCTTAATGATGGGTTATCCTTTTTCACTACTGCAGATTCCAGAAGTATGTGATCCCTTGTACAGATATTCATATTATCTAGAACAAGTCATTGTTGCAAGCACAAATGTGGATGTGTTTAACATTCCACTAACCACACGGAGTAAAAGTTGGTTTCTTGACATTGCTTTATTACATTATCTTTTGAGAGTGTACTCTTTGCCCCCGCGTGGATGGTGTGAGTTATGAAACCAATGTGCAGATTCTCTTATCACATTGGTTTATCACAAGAACAGAGACACGTACATACATGGATGTTGTCATAGAAGATGTATGTGTGCTTGTCAACCACCTTGATATGTAAGCATAACTTATCGGTTCAAAGCAGTAGAACATGGCATGACATTGTGGGTAACACTAAATTGATGTTTTCATATGAAAACTTCATGCTTGAGGATGTTTGCTTGTTGGTTCATAGGATACTACAATTTTTTGTGAGAGTAGATGCTCAGGGCCTCTCACACACAAATTTGGTCACTGTGGACGTCGCTTCTCTCTTCTGCACAGAATTTCCAACAGGCCTGTTGCTAGAGCTTATTGAGGACAGTGGCATTCCTCCTGGGAATGTGTTCTCCAGAGATTTGTCAAGGGCCATGACAAACCTTGCTGTGAGGTAAACTGTGGACGAGGGATGGTATGTTGCTCTCGGGATGGCAGTTCATTCCCACGTTATCCACCGACATGCAATGCGGGCGGGGTTCATTTAGAAGCGAGTTACCTATATGATGATGGGGAGAAGGTAATCAACCTCTATTTTTTTGAATAAGTACATTGCAATGGACTTTACCTGAAATGGGCTCCTGTTGGCATTGGGCACTATTGATGAGTGTGTTTTGGAGGAATGCAATGGGTGAGCCTCAGGTGAGACACCCATCATGGACAAACAACAAGGATAGGTAATGGGCCATCGCTTGTTTGAGGTGTACAGGAATTGGCTATTGGATGCAAATGCCCGTTTGCCTTTCGAACGCACCACCAAAGAAGGTTCTTATGTTCGCGAGGGGTGCATCCTCAAGAGTAACTTAGTGTTGGTATTCTACCCAAGTGGTTATTACATACGTTCACAAAGCCAAGGCAGGCGGTTATTGATGTGTTTGCGGGCACAAGAGGACTTAGATGGCAAGCTTAATGCATGTCATGACATTACATAGGCATAGATAATGACGTGAGCTTGCAGCCCATCTTGGCAGATTTTCCAGATGCGGAGTAACTACACGGACTGACCAATGTGCTGCACTGAGTTTTGAGTTCAAATAAATTGAGATTTTGTTATTTAGCACTACCTTCTAGGTAGCGCTCTACTTACACTTTCATAAAAAAAGTGTCCCACACAACCTTTTGTTACATGGATTCTTTCTAATTTTGAGCTCTCTCTCTCTCTCTCTCTCTCTCTCTCTCTCTCTCTCTCTCTCTTGTATTAAAGGCACTCCTTCTCTGCCTCCCTCCCCCTACCTCCCTCCCTCCCATAGTAAATGCAGTGCTCAAGAGTACTTGTACCCGCTTGTTATGCACTACACCACTGTTATGAACTTGGCTTTTAGAGACATATGATTTTAAATTGTAAAACTGTGTTAAATTGAGTACACTTAAACAGAACGACCGAAGCTAATATTTAAGCGAATAAATACAGTAAATCCACAAGAGGGAAGCCCAATGGCCTTACAGCAATGACCATAAAAATTCATAAGGTGTACATCAATAACAACATAGCCGGGATTATACGTGAATCATGTGTTTTATAACAATAAGAATAGACAGCAATTGTTCAAAAATTTTCAATTATAGCCGTGTAAATAGCGCTACAAACTGACTCCCTTGAATAGTGGACCTAAAGCACGATCAAATGAGGGACCGGTTCCCTCCTTCGCAATAGGAGCTCCACCTTGGGTACTTGGCTTGTCCGCTACGGTTTTGTCCTCTGCATTGGGAGCTCCACCTTCTGCACTTGAATTGTCCGCTTTGGCACTTTGACATGCTCCGTCTCATTGTCCATCCTCCTCCTTCACTACAACTCAACACCAACCCATCATTGTCACTGAGTGATGATGCTTTGACGGCGAGCTTCCTCGACATCAATCAACCACTACTACAGCTAATGGGAATAGTCCTAGGCACTTGCCTCTGGCCACTTTTCCCTCTCCATCTGCTCCACCACCATGGCCTCGAACGGTAGGTTGAGGTATCTGCTCTGCAGCTGTAGCCCTCCGCTCAAAAGGTCCGAGGGAATAAAGCTGGCGGGTCTGCCAGAGGTGTGAACGGAGTGTGACATAGGTTTGACACCTAGTAGTGCCCAAGAGTGCATAGTTAGTTCTAGCCAAGTGCATAGATTCTTGCAATGCTACCTCGTGACATAGGTTTGACACCTAGTAGTGCCCAAGAGTGCATAGTTAGTTCTAGCCAAGTGCATAGATTCTTGACCATTTCTGTTAAGTCATGGGCCAGGTTGTTATACTTGGTCTTCCAGTCGACATATGTGGGTTCCTATTCGGCTTTCTCTTTGTTCGCAACCCTGCCACGTGTACCTAGGGTGCCCAGAGTGCAGATGGTGAGAGTGCCGCACCTGGTCTATGCACCCACTCCAGAAACTGGCTCTAGGTGGTGCAGAGCAACGCTTTCGCACGTCTCCGAAATCCCTGTGCGGCACCACCAAGACACTTGCTTTGTCCATTCTTCCTACACATCCTCTTGCATGCTGGCCAAAAGATTTTCCAGCTGCTCCACATTGATAGACACGTCGCCGAGCACCGTGTCAAGATGCTGCTCCAATCTATCCATCATCGCACCAACTCCTCCCTAGTAGATCTTGCATACTCCTCATGGACATGTTCTGCCACATCTTTCGCCTGCCACACCCGTTGTTTTAGATGTTGTAGTTGCCCAGCTTGTACCCGCAAGGTGGTGTTCTCCCTTTGTAGTGTTGCCACCTCCGTATCAGGTCCGTCAGCTACCGTTGCTGCTCCTCCCAGTGACTGGCCATCCGAGATACTATTTGCAACGGCATTGACGAAGTCATTGATGATGGAACATTTTTCTCCCTCCACCGCCGCAAAGAGCTGTTGAACTGTATCCCCCTTGCCAAAACCTCTCATTGGTGTGCTTGCTGCCAGCGAGACAGCCCCCATAGCTGATGTTGGCACTGGCGTTGGTGTGTCCGCCACCAATGACATTATCAACACAGTAGTCATAGACACTGGCATTGCGAATATGTCCACCATTGAGACTGCCAAATGAAAAGCCTCCACAACCGTCTCGTCGCCACCTCGACCATGGAATCTATCGTCGTAAAAAAAGCCTCCGTAGTCATCGTCAATATTATCGATGGGAGAGTCATGGGCGAGTGAACTTTCATCTCCAAGTCAAGAGCTCAGATTGCCGATGAGGTAGAAGTAATAGATGGTGGTGGAGCCCGCACTTCCTCCGAGTGCGCCCTCTTTCATCTGACCCGAGGCATTCCCTCCGCTTCACGGATTGGGTGAAGGAAGATGATGCAATGAAAGCTCCATCAATGGGAAGAAACAGGTGGTCCTTAATCAACTCCTTGTTGAGCACGAGCTGTTGTGCACCAATGTTCACAGGATCACTTCACGAGCCCAATCGATGATGTTGTATACTCGAGTGCGAGTGAGACGAAGCCAAGCATCCACATTGGAGGTCCGCAAGTCAGGTAGCGGAGTGAGAGCGGCAAACTGCACCGTTGCCACCATCACGATACAGGAGAGATGCACATGAGACACAGAAAAGAACAAAAGATGGTGGGAGCAAAGGATGAGTATGTGCTAGCAATTCATGGATAGACCACAACGAAATGAAATGAGCAGACCTAAGTTACACACAAAGAGGCATGCACACTTCCAATATAGTGGAGCTGTTTGAATCTTGTCATCATTCTATGAACTAGCCGCAGAGGCATACACTCAATCCAGGTTGTCGATTGCTTCGGCCTGGATCATAATGGGAAAGCATGCCACATGCATCTCCCTTATTTTGGTTGGTCACACAACATTTTGCAGATGGACATGAGTAGGACGAATGGACAAGCCCCAGTTCAAAATGTGTCCACCTAGCGAGGTGTAAATGGGTGGGAGTCCCAACAAGAAAATCCATGGTCAAAGTTACTCTACCTCAAAGGCCTATTTGGGGAAAGGCAGCCGTCGTAACCACCATTGTCAGATCTAATCCGGATGCGAACTTTGAAAGGGTATGCAGGGTAACTATTTTGCAAGGAACATTAACTCGTTAATGGACGTCCCATGTCCTTCTCATTGAGGACAACCCTTGTGATAATAGCAACACAAATGAGGCATGATCCTATAATGATTCTTACTCCACCTACTGCATTTAGGCAAATTCTTGGGTTTTGATGGGCAAGCTCACCCAAAAATCACACCCCAAAATGCTCATGGAAGGAGAGAGAGAGAGAGAGAGAGAGAGAGAGAGAGAGAGAGAGAGAGGTATATACATATGTATATACCTCTCTCTCTCTCTCTCTCTCTCTCTCTCTCTCTTTCTCTCTCTCTCAATCATTGGAACAAGAAAAGTGATTGTATAACACTTTGTTTATTTCATTTTCATGTGTGGGTAACCATGATTTTGTGATTAAAGAAAAAATGCTATGCATTCATGTTGTTCATAGTCTCATGGGTGTGTATCAAGGCTTGTGGAACTATACTATCACTAACACCTTATTTTAGAAGGTTGTTGTAAAATCCACTATGAGAAGCCTCTCCACAAGTAATCTAGATGAAGAGGTTCAAAAATAGATTCAAGAGGGTTGACTTTATAACATAGGAAAATGCATCAAGGTACATTATTTATGTATGAAAGTGTTGATCAATACTAAAACGTTCAATAACTTGCAAAAATGTCAATGCTTACCACTTTTATTAAATACATGTGTCCATATTATATTGATAAGCCAATCTCTCTCTCTCTCTGTCTCTCTCTCTCTCTCTCTGTCTCTCTCTCTCTAAAACATTCAATAACTTGCAAAAATGTCAATGCTTACCACTTTTATTAAATACATGTGTTCACATTATATTGATAAGCCAATCTCTCTCTCTCTCTCTCTCTCTCTCTCTCTCTCTCTCTCATGTATCTATGTGTGTGAGCATGGGTGTATGTATGTGCCTTTGCATGTGTGCATGAACATGGTGTGTGTGGACCAATAAATAAATAAATGTGTATGCTTGGTCATTTTACTGGGCATATTTTCTTTGTGCCACCCACTCATTGCTTTTTTATATGTATGTGTATGTCTACAATTCCTCTTTTTAGTGGGCACTCATAGTTTTTTTATACTTCTCATCCTTTTTTCCAATCTTGGATGATTACAAAAAAAAATGGCATACCAGACTAAGTATTCACGTTTGCAACTTTAATTCAAATATTTATACATATACATATAAAAGGCCTTTTTATTACAAGTACCCTATGCTTACATTTCCAAATATGTTCGAGGGTCATGGATAATGAACATTTGCTAGACATACAAGTTGAATTGTGCAATATTTAGTTATGCTTAAGTATCATAATTAAAATGTGCAATAACATGAAGAATGACATTTACAAAAGCATATAGGATACAATATCAATAGAGAAATACTTATGGGTTAGAACTTAATCATTCACTTGTGGCAATCGTTACTCAATCGCAAGTATGCTTTGCTCCTCTTGGGTTAATATAGGAAATCCATGTCCCTCCAACATATAATACATGAACCATTTCATGTGAGCCATAGTAATATAGAAAGAGTTAGGAAATCCATGTCCCTCTAACATATAATACATGAACCATTTCATATGAGCCATAGTAATATAGAAAGAGTTCCATTTTGTGCCTTGCAAAAGTAGTACTTATTGGAAAACAAAAACACAAGGATGCACAAAAATGGATGAATGCTATTGCACACACCAAAAACTTAAATTTCATAGTTACACAATCTAGAGTAGCTTTCATACCCTTTCCTCACTTTCAATCCTATGTGTTACTAATGAGTTCAAGCAATAAGGTTTAAAGACTCTTGTGGGCATGCCCAATGCACTTCAAAGATTTGTAATTTGCTCGTAATTTGTGTGCATATCAAAAAATAAAAGGGGAGGAGAGCTTTGAAGGTGCTTCCTTAATGCTAAGATTGAAAAGGGGTTAAAGATCAAATGTTGACACTCCCTCTGATTAACATTTGGAATGTCGTGGTGTCAAGTTGTATAGCAATCTTGCAATTATGTGGATAGCAAATAATGTTAGTAGGGTTATATCAAAATCTTTGAGCATGGCATTTGGTCATGCTTGATTAAGAGTGATTGGCTTGAAAAGGACAAGTAGCAAGTAGCCCATGTGGCCTAGGCCAGGCAAAAAAATTGAAGCAAATTTTTACCCAATTTATTAGACCTTTATCCCTCATAGGAAATAATTGGGTTCATCTATAAAGGTTTTCTAGATGAAAAAAGGAAAAGAGTTAGACATGTGGTCTTTAAGCATAACAAGTGGGTATTGTCACAATAACTTGGGACCTTGAACTATGAAGGCTATGTTAAAGTGCATTCTCATGTCTAGGAGTGCATTGATGGAACTTCACACTTGAAGCATGCCACCTTCTTCAGTGATGTTGTTCCCTCATCTCCATAGACCCAAAATTTGCATGCTTTTGTTAGGCAAGGCTACCAAATGCACTGTCTGGCAACCTACTCCACATGTGAGCTTCTTTGTAGTTTTGCTCTCATGACTAGTTATCAAGTCTTGGATCTTTGGAGCCTGAATATCATGCTTAACATTAGCCAAAAATGGGATCTTTGAAGATCTCATTTGATCTCCAACATCAATGGCACATTCACGGTCTAAAGACGTGGGAACTAGTCAAAATCCTCTATGTATGTAATTGGGAATGTCCTTTGGGTAGCATGGGAATATGCTCTAAAGCAATGACAAATCATGAATGATGTGTGTTAGGCCTTTGGCTCTCTAACACCTCTAAATAATCTATATTTTATCATATTGTATAACAACTTTTGGTGTTTTGGACAATCCCTCCCACATTCATTTCGCCTTGTATGATACAATAGATTTTAGAGTTTTTACACATTTCAAAGAATACTTGAATGTGATGGTGGAGTATTTGATTAAAATAAAATATATTGGTTTATTCTACGCCTTCTGTGATTCATCCACACATTTTGCATGCAAGAGGTTTGTAAGCATTTCAAGGACATGAAGTATCTTTTTAGTACATATAAGCATTCAAGTCATACTCGATACTTACTAACCAAGGTTGGCTTCTTCCTCTCTTTGTTCGTCTTAGCCACACCTCTATAAGCCATATCACGTGCCACACTCCCTTCAAGATGACCTCTCCAAAGGGCGCCATAGAATTATTCCCCTTCATGTGGGGCCTTGTACTATACCCACTAGATAACTAGTTTATGTCATGGAATAAAAACTTGGCAAAATATGTGCAACTACTTCGAATTTGACCTCCTTTCCCTCTTTTGAGTTGCTTTCTAGATCTTGTATAGCTACCATATGATACAAGTATCACTTCAAAACTCTAAAGAGTTTTAGGAGAGAGAGAGAGAGAGAGAGAGAGAGAGAGAGAGAAGGGGGGGGATTGGAGAGGCGATGTGAGTCAAATAAAGGGACATTCATAGGGGGGCATGGGAGCATTCATAGGGGGGTGTGGGAGCATAGAGACATATGCAGTCAAGATAGAGATTTCAACATAAAAGAGCTCACTAGAGGAAAAGCCAAAAAAGAAAGGATACATTTTACAACTATCTTAAGCCACAAAAATAACAAAGGGGCAATAGTTTTGAGCAAAAGCTTGAATCAATAAAAAGGCTTAGGGATATTCTGTGAGATCCATGGGTGACTTATGGCTGGGTCACAAAGACTCAAAATGAGGACTATAATGTAAAGGTTGCTTATAGACTTTGATTCATTGTGGGGGCATGGTCTTAGGTAAGCCATGAAGTTTAAATATTTTGTGGCTTCGAGAAGTTGAACTTTAGTGTCCCCATGCATTGGATTTCTTTTCATAATCCTAGCATTTCGAGCTAAATGTTCCATGACAACAAATCCCCATGGACTGTAGTGCCATCCCACTCTACACTTTTTGGCATTTTGCCCTCTCAATCATTCAAAAAGAGGTGGGCTAGAACACCTAGAGATATGGACTCCTTTTACTTTCATTTTGTTTTTGTTTACCTATGTTTTCACAATTTGCCCTCTCAATCATTCAAAGAGGTGGGCTAAAGCACCTAGAGATATTGGGGTGTGGTGGTTCATGGCTAGCTTGCAGTCATCAAGTTGTTAATTGATGTCACCAACATGTGGTTGGTGTAGGGGTTGGAGGAGATGGAATGGGCACATCATGTAGCTGGAGGAGCTGGCCTTGGATAACTCAAAAAACTCAAACAATTCCAAATCCCCATCGCATGGGGACCTATCCCAAATCCATGTTGCATGGGGACCTGCTCTTAACACCCTTAGAGAGGCTTCCCACACCGCTGTTGCCTGTAGACCACCGGCATCAATCGTCTATATTGAAAAAGCATCCCTATGTGTCCTGAGACCCATCTTTGAGGATGCTTAACCAGCCGCCATGCCCTCAACTAGTCCTGAGACCCATCTTTGAGCATGCTTAACCAGCCGCCACCCCCTCAACTAGTTCTTGCCACACTACAAAGACTATATTCTTCGATTCTAGCCAATCAGTTGGTAGATTTGGCAGGAGAGGAGAGACTTCATCCTGACAATCCAAATATCTGAATAAATCATGAAATTCATGGATGTTTGGCTAGAGCTATAATGCCATCTTTCAATGCGCCCTCAACCCTGGCCATGCATGGGGCACCAATTGTTGCATGCTCGCATGGCTAGGAGAGGGGACGAGAAGCTACTCTTACATAGACCCACTCTTTGTAAGGTCGACACGGTAGTTTCTTCCTCCACCCTCATTTATGTCTATCCACCTCCAATTCATCTTCACCCTTACCCTCACCACAGTTCTTTATCCCGGCGATGAAGACGCCTTTACCACCATCACATGCATGGCATTAGCAAAGCTCAAAACATGGCAGTAGCATTCTTGTTTGGAATGTTTTCCACATAGACGGTGGTGGTGATTACAAACACTATAACAATGGCACAAGGAACATGTAAGCATTCAAGCTCTCAATGTTTTCCAAATGGGCAAGGCATATTAGTCCTCCAACATTGTAACCTACTAGAAGCCCTTTACACTTGGTTCCCATGGACCAAAAATCCATGACTAAACGGTAGTAGACATCATGCAACCCCATTGCAAAGGTCAAGCCCCACCAATAAGTAATTATATTTTCCTCCTCCAAGGGTGGGAGGGAGGTAAAAAAAGGAAAATGGGGAAAAAGTTAGAAAGGGAAGTTGGTGACATAAATTTAACAACTTAATAACTGTTGGTTGGCTGACAGAACCACATAAATCAACAACTTGGTGACCATTGGCTTGACATGAACCACTGAAGGTGACATCGGTCCTCTAATTCTATTTTCCTCTATGAGGTATGAATCCGAGAAAAGAAAAAAGAAAACAGAGGAAAAAAAGAGAGAAAGGGAATGCCATGTCATCATCGTCGTCGTGTTGGGGGGTAAACAGGATAAAATCGGATAAGCTGTGATTCAATGCATGTTTGGAGAAGAAGCATTTCAAAAAACGAGGTAAATTTTGAGAAAGGAAAATGCATCATCGAAAACAAGTGGAAAAAAAGGAAAAAACAAGATGAATGCTCATAATTCATTCGTAAGGCCTGCCTCATATGCGCAGCTTGGGGGGTGGGGAGAGAGAGAGAGAGAGAGAGAGAGAGAGAGAGAGAGAGAGAGAGAGAGAGGACTTGCATGTGCACCAAGGAGAAGATAGAAGAGAGAGAGGGGGGGGGAGGGGGCCAGAAAGAGAGAAAGAGGGAACGCGGAAATTAGAGAAGGGCACAACAAAAGGATTAGAAATTATTTTTGCTTTGCCAAGCTCACCCACCCTCAATAAGGCTACCATAGTACCACTCTAAACGTGGCACACCAAAAACAAGTGAACATGTCACAAAGCTATGATTTGATGATTTAAAAACAAGGGCACGGGTGCCAAGCGCATTGTCCTTAGGAGTCCCTTAGCAAGGTAAATTGCTAGACTGTATGTTGGTAAACTCTGGGTTTATTGAGTTGATAATGTCATTGCTTTGTATTTCATAGATAAGAGCTCTCCTAGATCAACGAATTGGGATAGTTGCGTGCAAGGAAGCAAGGAAGATTCGGTAAAAGAGGTGGACTGTGACAAGCTATTTGGAAGTGAATGTCCTCTAAGTAAATGCAGATCCTCATTCATTCCATTGGCAAAAATTCTTCTACTCAAGAAGTGTGGAAATTGCTTTCGACAGTTGAGTTGAGGATTGATCAATGCTCTTTCGTGTTTCTAGCTAGAGCATCCAGCCTATGTTGTTCCTACTCATAGTCTTCCACAAGCTTGACATCCTTATCTCTAAGTCTAATGTGCCCATTGCTTTGCAAATTTGATGGGCTACTCCAATAGTATGAACTCGTTTGAGACTTTGACCTCGCGGTTGCTTCGAGCTAGCTCACTCTAAATACCCTCTCTGTCCATTGGAGCTTTGCTCTCCTGAGCCCCTTAATGTGTTTATTTTTTACTTCTTTGGCTTGCTAAGTACAAAATACAAGGTGAAGGGAGCTGCCAGCACATCGCACAGTGTCATTCAAAACGTGTTGAAGACTTTTGGAAAAAACATCAAGTAGCAAGCTAAGTATCAAGAATATCACCTCGCTAAGTATCAAGAATCTCATTGTAATAAAACAGAATAGGCATCCCAGTGGGCGAACAAGTAGAAGTGGATTGCTATCAAGCTATAGATGGGGAGAAAAGGACAAGAGAGAACTGAAAACTCAAGTACCAACATCAGAATTCTTAAAAAAATCTTTCGAATGGTAACCATGACCATGCATGGGGGCAGCAACACCATAGAGAAGGTAGCTCTACGGGTAAATCGAAGGCTAAGAAAGCAAAAGGTCTGAGGGGTCAATAGGGCACCCAAGGGAAATAGAGAAGGGAACAGAGCTCGTTGAGGTATTAGCTCCAAATTAAAAACGAAGTTGGCAGTAACGCTGCTTCCAGGCTCTGTGAGGTGAAGAGCTAAGTGTCATGAACCACAACGTTAGAGATCATATACGCAGCGTTCAAGCAAGTGAATGGGTGGAGGTGGTGGAGGTGAAACATGTCCGGGTGAAATGGAAATCACTTGACAAGCAAGTCCAAAACAAGTCTTCTTCAACCCTTGTTTCTCCTTGATTTTGCACGAATAGGAACCGCAAACGAATACCGATCTCAAAAGACAAAAAACACCAGAAACTGTTTTCGAAAGAAGTAACTTTAGAAATGAGACGCAGGAACGGAAGAAGAAAAGAACGATCAAGAAGATACGGAATCGAAGGAACTTTCTTTTAACAAATGGGCAAAGGGATGGCCATTCCCGCTTTAGACGAGCATCCTTCTGGTTGCTATAGAGTGCTAATTTAAAAAAAAGAAGGAGAAAGGAAATGCCACGCCCTCAACTAGTCCTGAGACCCATCTTTGAGCATGCTTAACCAGCCGCCACCCCCTCAACTAGTTCTTGCCACACTACAAAGACTATATTCTTCGATTCTAGCCAATCAGTTGGTAGATTTGGCAGGAGAGGAGAGACTTCATCCTGACAATCCAAATATCTGAATAAATCATGAAATTCATGGATGTTTGGCTAGAGCTATAATGCCATCTTTCAATGCGCCCTCAACCCTGGCCATGCATGGGGCACCAATTGTTGCATGCTTGCATGGCTAGGAGAGGGGACGAGAAGCTACTCTTACATAGACCCACTCTTCGTAAGGTCGACACGGTAGTTTCTTCCTCCACCCTCATTTATGTCTATCCACCTCCAATTCATCTTCACCCTTACCCTCACCACAGTTCTTTCTCCTGGCGATGAAGACGCCTTTACCATTATCACATGCATGGCATTAGCAAAGCTCGAAACATGGCAATAGCATTCTTGTTTGGAATGTTTTCCACATAGACGGTGGTGGTGATTACAAACACTATAACAATGGCACAAGGAACATGTAAGCATTCAAGCTCTCAATGTTTTCCAAATGGGCAAGGCATATTAGTCCTCCAACATTGTAACCTACCAAAAGCCCTTTACACTTGGTTCCCATGGACCAAAAATCCATGGCTAAACGGTAGTAGACATCATGCAACCCCATTGCAAAGGTCAAGCCCCACCAATAAGTAATTATATTTTCCTCCTCCAAGGGCAGGAGGGAGGTAAAAAAAGGAAAATGGGGAAAAAGTTAGAAAGGGAAGTTGGTGACATAAATTCAACAACTTAATAACTGTTGGTTGGCTGACAAAACCACATAAATCAACAACTTGGTGACCATTGGCTTGACATGAACCACTGAAGGTGACAGCTATCCTCTAATTCTATTTTCCTCCTCCATGTGGTATGAATCCGAGAAAAGAAAAAAGAAAACAGAGGAAAAAGAGAGAGAAAGGGAATGCCATGTCATCATCATCGTCGCGTTGGGGGGTAAACAGGATAAAATCGGATACGCTGTGATTCAATGCATGTTTGGAGAAGAAGCATTTCAAAAAACGGGGAAAATTTTGAGAAAGGAAAATGCATCATCGAAAACAAGTGGAAAAAAAGGAAAAAACAAGATGAATGCTCATAATTCATTCGTAAGGCCTGCCTCATATGCGCAGCTTGGGGGGTGGGGAGAGAGAGAGAGAGAGAGAGAGAGAGAGAGAGAGAGAGAAAGAGAGAGAGAGGACTTGCATGTGCACCAAGGAGAAGATAGAAGAGAGAGAGAGGGGGGAGGGGGCCAGAAAGAGAGAAAGAGGGAACACGGAAATTAGAGAAGGGCACAACAAAAGGATTAGAAATTATTTTTGCTTTGCCAAGCTCACCCACCCTCAATAAGGCTACCACAGTAGCACTCTAAACGTGGCACGCCAAAAACAAGTGAACATGTCACAAAGCTGTGATTTGATGATTTAAAAACAAGAGGCACGGGTGCCGAGCGCACTGTCCTTAGGAGTCCCTTAGCAAGGTAAACTGCTAGACTGTATGTTGGTAAACTTTGGGTTTATTGAGTTGATAATGTCATTGCTTTGTATTTCATAGATAAGAGCTCTCCTAGATCAACGAATTGGGATAGTTGCGTGCAAGGAAGCAAGGAAGATTCGGTAAAAGAGGTGGACTGTGACAAGCTATTTGGAAATGAATGTCCTCTAAGTAAATGTAGATCCTCATTCATTCCATTGGCGAAAATTCTTCTACTCAAGAAGTGTGGAAATTGCTTTCAATAGTTGAGTTGAGGATTGATCAATGCTCTTTCTTGTTTCTAGCTAGAGCATCCAGCCTATGTTGTTCCTACTCATAGTCTTCCACAAGCTTGACATCCTTATCTCTAAGTCTAATGTGCCCATTGCTTTGCAAATTTGATGGGCTACTCCAATAGTATGAACTCGTTTGAGACTTTGACCTGGCAGTTGCTTCGAGCTGGCTCACTCCAAATACCCTCTCTCTCCATTGGAGCTTTGCTCTCCTAAGCCCCTTAATGTGTTTATTTTTTACTTCTTTGGCTTGCTAAGTACGAAATACAAGGTGAAGGGAGCTGCCAGCACATCGCACAGTGTCATTCAAAACGTGTTGAAGACTTTGGGAAAAAACATCAAGTAGCAAGCTAAGTATCAAGAATATCACCTCGCTAAGTATCAAGAATCTCATCGTAATAAAATAGAATAATCATCCCAGCGGGTGAACAAGTAGAAGTGGACTGCTATCAAGCTATAGGTGGGAAGAAAAGGACAAGAGAGAACTGAAAAAAAATCTTTCGAATGGTAACCATGACCATGCGTGGAGGCAGCAACACCATAGAGAAGGTAGTTCCGCGGGTAAATCGAAGGCTGAGAAAGCAAAAGGTCTGAGGGGTCAATAGGGAACCCAAGGGAAATAGAGAAGGGAACAGAGCTCGTTGAGGTATTAGCTCCAAATTAAAAATGAAGTTGGCAGTAACGCTGCTTCCAGGCTCTGTGAGGTAAAGAGCTAAGTGTCATGAACCACAACGTTAGAGATCATATACGCAGCGTTCGAGCAAGTGAATGGGTGGAGGTGGTGGAGGTGAAACGTGTCCGGGTGAAATGGAAATCACTTGACAAGCAAGTCCAAAACAAGTCTTCTTCAACCCTTGTTTCTCCTTGATTTTGCACGAACAGGAACCGCAAACGAATACCGATCTCAAAAGACGAAAAACACCATGAAGAACATATACACCATGAGAAACTGTTTTCGAAAGAAGTAACTTCAGAAATGAGACGCAGGAACGGAAGAAGAAAAGAACGATCAAGAAGATACGGAATCGAAGGAACTTTCTTTTAACAAATGGGCAAAGGGATGGCCATTCCCGCATTAGACGGGCATCCTTCTGGTTAATAATAATAAAAAAGAGGAGAAAGGAAATGCCACGTCATCAAGGTGCGTAAACAAGATCAAAATCTGATAAGCTTGGGATTAAAGAAATGCCACGTCATCATCGCCGTCTTCATAACTTCATAAGGCTGTTGATTTGACTTGGTGCATTTTCTGGCAGAAGAACAGAAGAACAGAAGAAGAAGCATTTCAAAAAGCTGTGGATCTTGGTCTTCCTCGCAGAACGAAGATCTGTGCAGGGCAGAGAAGCTCCATTTTGGTTCGCTACAGTTGTCTGGAGCGGTAATGGCGAATTGAAGAAGCATTTTTTGGCAAGAAGAAGAAGAAGAAGAAGGAGAAGCAGATTTCAAAAAAAGCTGTGGATCTACGCAGAAGCAGAAGAGGAAGAAGCTCTGGAGTCGGCAGGAGAGAAGCACGCAAAGCTCCATTTTGGCTAGCTAGGGTTTTCTCTGGAGCTTTAATGGCGAATTGAAGCTCTGCTCAACCAGGTGTCCCTCATTACCTTTGCCTTTTCCGTGGGGTCCTTGCTTCGCCTTTTGAATGCAATTCTTTGCCGTCCCTTCTGGCGCTCCTTCCCTCCACTGATTCATTCCTTCATCGATCTTTTCTCTCATCCGTTTGTCGCTCATCGTTTCGTTTAACGCCCGTCCTCTCATAATTGATTCATCACGCTCTCTCAGATTTCTGCCTCCCTCACCCTCACCTTTTCGCCGATCTTATTACCCCTTACCTTCCCTTCCGCTTTCTGTCTCCTCACCCTTTCTTGCCTTGCTCCCTAGCTTCTGTCTCATTTCCCTGTTGCAATATTCCTGAATCAACCCGTCACCTCCCCTCCCTCACAGCTCATTGCCGTAATGCTTTCGAATTTCCCGACCCAACCGGTAAGCGGTTTCTAAGCTCCCGTAGCTGCGCACGCTGCTGTCCTTCCTCGAAGTAGACCTCCGATAGCCCCCCCTGAACCGGCTCGTTTCGCCAGACTACGCCGTGCTCGTTTCTTCTTTCCTTGCAACCCCCGTTCATGAAGACCTTTGACCACTGTTCTGAGAACTGATACGTTCTATACGCATAGAAGTTCTATTGAAGGCCAAAAGGATGAATCGGGAACTTGATGGAGCTGTTAGTGTCAAAGTGGTGCATCCTGAGTGTGATTTGGAAGCTTGCGGATCGATCAATCATGATACTTTCGCAGAACTGGTTTTCAAGTGGTCTTGCGCATCCAAGTTGGAAATGATAAACGGTTTGATAGCCGAATGACGTCAACCCTGTGAAGATGGAAGTCTGGATTCTATTAGCTGCTGCCGGATCAGGGTACTTGGCGAGACGTTGGCAAAATGCCCAAAAGCCCAAAGGTACGTCTGCAGACGAAGCCGATCCTGACAACAGTGCTTGCTCATCCAGCCAGCTGCATTCATCCAGGGTGAGGTATCGCCACTTCTCTTCCAATGGCAGACGGCAAGGAGGGAAATCCTTCTCTGGTAAGAGGAGTCACCATTGGGGCCGGTTCTCATCCAAGAACTCGGACAACACAGAGTCTCTGAACGCCACAGAGCAGGAAAGAGCTGACACCGATGGAAAGAAGGTAGAGAATAGCAGGGAAGGTGGAACGATCTGCGATGAAGAATCCGTTCAAACGTCTGAAAATGCTACTGCGGGGTGTTCAAAACATGCATCGAACAACGGTGAGGATGAAAGTGGGGGTTTCGAGGCAAGCGACGTGAATAAGGGAGTTCCATTGGCGGGTGCGGAAGGGAACCACGCTACAGATGATCATGGCTCCTTGTTGTCCAGATCTTATTCTGGAAAGCGTGCCAACGATTCACGGAACGAGAATGGTGTCAAAGGTGGATTTTTGCTTCAAGATCGATACTCAGGGAAGCGCATGAAGGATGCATTGGAGAGCATGCCCAGCCAGGAGGAAGTATTTGGCGGAACATGGATGCCAGGTTTCTGGGATGTCTCCCAAGGTGTATTTGTTCTGGATGCAGATAGCTTTTTAGTGCAGCAAGAAGGAGAGGGCAGAAGCAAAGGGAATAGCTCTAGGAAAATAAAGACACCCAATAAGTATGGGAGAACGAAAGGCTCAACGAGCAGAAGAAAAGGCCTTACAACTCGGAAGCCGATGTCTTCTTTAGAGAGCTGTCTTTCTGCTCAGTTGGATGAAGACTACTACCAGAGGAGGACAGATGTGTTCCCTCCACCGTTTTGTTCATCAGGGACAGGTGCAAGTGATCAGCCTTTAATTGCCCTCGGAAGAAACCTTGCATCAGGTCCTCTCGATTTTGGAAAGGGTTCAACTGCAGAAAGGGTTACGTTTCCTAAAGTAGACTCTGCCATAGGGCTGCCTTCTTTATCGAGGCTGCCTAGCACGAGTAGCTCATTCAAAAAACTGAAAAAGATTAGAGGCTTTAACGGGAAAGCTTCAAAAGGAGAGAATGTGGGCACGTCTTCCGAAGTGAACCGAAATGCCATTTATCTAGAGCAAAGCTCTGCAGGTTGGGTAAACTTTGGGACACGGAATGAAGAGGAAATTGAACGCTCAGATGTCTTGAACAGAGAAAATAGACGTGCTCAAGGTACTTATTGTTGTGACATCTTCAATGAGTTTCGTTTCAGTTTTTTTTGTGCGTCAGACCTCTGGGGTCGACAAAAGCTCAAGCTTTTTTTAAAATGCTTACATTGACAATCTGTGATCTATAGGCAAAGGTGTTAATTGCTGTGGTTGTCTCAGGTAAGGCTGAATATCGTCATTTTCAAGATGCTGGTGCATGTAACCTCACCTAGGGTTACTATTAACCTACGTGTAATAGGTATTAGGTAACCATGATATGTCTGATCTAGGAATAGATGCGTAGTCTAACTGAGGGTTGTCAACAACCCAGAGTTGGACGAAGCTAGCATTGGATGAGCTCTAGTTTCCTAGGGGTGGGCTTATCCAGGAAAAGGTGGCCTAATCTAGGAAAGGCATGGGTATTTTGGAAACAGCGGCTATGTATAGCATATCTGATATATTTAGGCTTGTAAATACAAGTGGAGGATTCATTGTTCGGGGTTGTTGTTAGAATTCAGTGGACTATCTATGATGAGATTCACTCTTCACATATAGCATAGATTCATGAAATACCAATATTGCAAATCATCTATTCATATCACATGTAAAGCTTTCGATCGCTCTAACAGAGAACAATATTGTGACTCGAGAAACAATTTTATTCATGAATATCTTTCCGACAAAGAGAGTGAACTCAATGCAGTCTCGTCCAATATATAGAGGTCTTCAGTTCAAGGTGTTAAACCGCCTCAGCTGCAACCATGCAAACACATTCACCGCCATGCACCACGTGAAGTTACTGCCCACGCCTCCAGAGACCTCTCTAGGGTCACTTGCCATTTGAGGAAGCTTCCCATACAGTCTGCCAATCAACCTAGAGCCCTATCACAACTTAGGCCAGCATGACAATCCAATAAACTGTCGCCACGTACAGTCACCCTAGAAGATTACCACTCCAACACCTCCCTTGATCTGAATAGGGAGACAACAGCAAAGAAATGGACATCGTAGTCCTAACAGTCAGACATTATAGTCCAAACTATCTCACAGGCATCAAAGCCCAATAGAAAAGCCTCCAAGCATCGTAGCCTGGACAAATGTGCTCACAAAGAGCCCAACATCTTGCAACTCCACAGCCACAAAGGTCTGGTGCCAGCAATCAACCGCAATAGTAGAAGACAAGGAGAATATGCGCACACGCAACTTGAACACCTGAAACATGATCCATCCACCAGGATCATCTGAAACAATTGCACACATCAAATCTAAAATGTGTTCACAGCTTAAAAGGCCCAATCTCCCTCTGGTAGGTCGTCAACAATCAACCCAAAACAGCTAAGGCCTTCTAGATCAATGTCGTCAAATCGAGTTACGCATTCAACATGATCTCAATTAGCACAGAATATCTTTGAAACACAATATGCATGCTTCAGCAAGCACTTCGAGTACAAATCTCTCTTCTTTCAGTTGTAGCTTCTGGGAAAAGAGATTGTCCACAATTTCTTCTACCAATGAGTTCACTGGATGCTTGACTCTATCTTGTAACCCTCAAACCGAAGTGAAAAAACGATGCCAAAACAGATAGGTCTCTGCCACTAGCGACCTCAACAACTGTCCACCCAGAAAAACGTCTTGCCCTCCAGATTGGAACAAGGAACCAAAACAGGCACCTGTAGTATGCCACAAGCAAACTTGTTCCCCACAAATGAGGTAAGACGAACCAAGCACAGCTGCGTGCAGCATCAAAAACACTGCCATGAGACTGAAAAGACAAGCTGAAAAAAATTAATGCATCAATTTTGACGGACAGCTATATTTGCCAGAAACACGAACAATAGAACTGCATGGTATGTCCTTCAGCATCAAAGCTGACAAGATCTTCTTCTGCCAGAATCCTGAAACTGCATGAACTGCTGACGATGAGCTTTCCCTTTGAAACGACAAACTCTCCCTCGAATATATGACCTCACTTGTGATGCTACTCTGATAGAAACTGATTGAACAGATTCACTCCAGAAGATGTGATCTCTCTCACGAACTTCAAGACTCACAATCGATGCGCTCTGATACCATATGTTAGAATTCAGTGGACTATCTATGATGAGATTCACTCTTCACATATAGCATAGATTCATGAAATACCAATACTGCAAATCATTTATTCATATCACATGTAAAGCTTTCGATCGCTCTAAATTGTGACTCGAGAAACAATTTTATTCGTGAATATCTAGACTCTAAGACAGGATCTAGACACAAGACTATCTGCTCATGCTCTCCCAGCCTTGTTGCAGATTTACAATAGAATACGACTCTACTATGAACCCTATCAACTTTGACATGACAAGTGACTGCTCATAACACTGTAGACGACTCTCATAAGAGAGTTCCGACAAAGAGAGTGAACTCGATGCAGTCTCGTCCAACATATAGAAGTCTTCATTTCAAGGTGTTGAACCACCTCAGCTGCAACCATGCAAACACATTCACCGCCATGCACCACGTGAAGTTACCGCCCATGCCTCTAGAGACCTCGCTAGACTCACTTGCCATTTGAGGAAGCTTCCCATACAGTCCGCCAATCAACCTAGAGCCCATGCATGGCCCTATCACAACTTAGGCCAGCATGACAATCCAATAAACTGTCGCCACGTACAGTCACCCTAGAAGATCACCACTCCAACAGTTCTTGGGCATTGTGCTCTCCGAAGCATAGACCTAATGGCCTTGGAGTAGTTGGGCCTTGGTTGAGAGAGGTAGTGGCTCATGGCTAGGGGAGCCATCTCTTGCGGGTAGACCCCAAGCTTGGGCCCTTCTTGGTAAAGAGAGTTTGACCAAGCTCCAATACAAAGCTTGCACCTCACACTCTCTACCATGGCTGAGATATCAATGCCCACCTTGTAGAGCTATCTTGTTGTGTGCCTTCTTGGAATCCAACGAAAGCCAAATCCAATTCCCCAAGCCTGGATCTCCTGGACCTCCTCAGTCGCCACGAGGAGCCTACCAACTTAGACTAGTTGATCCTGTCCCTTGAGACCAAACACTTAGTCCCTAGGGCTCTCCTGACCCTCCAAACTCCTCACAATGTACTCCACAAGAACTGTTGTGTCATTTGCGAACTATGAGTCTAGAAGATTCTCAGAGAGAGAAAGGGGGAAAGGGAAGGGGTGCTGAAGGAATGGGATAGAGAGAGAGAGAGAGAGAGTATGGAGAGTAGATTAGAGGTCACATCGACAAGTGACTACATGAGTGGTGGGTCCCTCCACAACCCCCTCTAATTCTGACTAGAGTACTCCTACATTAGTCCTCTTCCCCCCTTGATTACAGCCATCCCTTCTCATAGAAATTTGCCCTCAAAATTAAGAACTTGCAAGACTACTTGTTTGCTGGCTGTCCCAGAAGGGTGCCGAGACAACAAGTGATGCTGATCAGCCTAGAAAAAGAAAGGAGTATTGCCGGACATTGCTCTCTGGCTGACATGTTTGTTCATCCTTTGGTAGTCCTTGCCATCAGATGAGGTACTCAATGTTTAGCTTGTTGTGAAGTACGCTATCTCTAAAACCCACAATGCACTCGGGGTTAGAGAGGATATGACCCTCCTCATCCGTAGGTGGTGACTCTGTACGATTGTGCACATGGTGGCCCACGTGGTTTCAGGAAAGACACATGAAACACATTGTGGATCTTGGAGGTGCGCGGTAGCTCCAATTGATACGCTACTTCCCCAATGTAGTGGATGATCTTGTAAGGGCCATAGTACCAATGAGCAAGCTTTGTGGTGGTATTACCCTTAAATGAAGTATTGCTCTAGTACTAGCGGGGATACAAAAGTGAAGCACTGCTCTGGGCATCATACATGCTTAAGATTCAAATAACGATGGCATCTCATAATATATGCTTAGAGATAAGGCCCGCTAGAAGACTGATGCCTTGGGCCGCATATCATCAATAGCGGGATGCTATCCATAGCCAACACCCTATTGAAATGTAGATCCACCCGTTTGATGCATCGGAATGTTGCGTTGCAATGGCATCTCGAAGCAAAATGCATCTCGGAGTGGAGGCTGCGTACCGAAAGACCGAGAGGAGGGCTGACCTCTATTCCAGTGTTGTGGAATGCTGTGTGAACCCAAAGCAATATCGGGCATACTGGCTGGTGTGGTAAAAGAACCATCACCCATAGAATGGATGGCTCCACTTGCAAGGGTGGTGAGAGCTGTAAATCGGACGGTGGCTTCAAGTTTGACAAAAAGATGCTCGGAGGTTCAGAGAATGTGTCATCAATGCCAAGCAAACTCCATACCGGGAATAGATTGCTCAAAGTGAAATGATTGGAAGGATTGATATCCAGAAGTGCATTGAGCATCTGCCATAAAACCTCTGGGTGGTATGCATGTTAGAAATTGAAATCCCACCAAAGGGTATCCATAATCCTGTAGCGGAAGATTGATAAATGAGCCCAGGAATTACGTGCGGAAGTGTTTCACTATGGAATCAAAAACCGACCAGCTGGCTGACTTTTACAAGTAGCCCCCGAGGGCTCTTTTACTTGTTTGGATGGGCCCTGCCTGGCCACATGGCTTCCAGCTATTGGCCCAGGGGGTTCCAAAACCTTTGCGAAGGAGGCTCCCCCCTGCTTGTCCTTTGCAAACTCTAGATTGTTGAAGTCGCCTCCAATATTTTAGGAGTCAACATCTGGGAGGCACTTTGTCAGTCACCTCCATAAAGCAGGGCAATGCAGTTTGCAAGCGATTGCATACACATTCAGGATCCTAATCCAGGACTTGCCTACACAAAGACCGATCCTCATTGCACGACTTGTGATGAGCTCGCCCTGATCAAAGACCTCCAGGGCTATTGCTTAGAAGACTGAGATGCATATCTCTGCACTTTGACCTACTAATGGGATCATAAATCTGGCCCCCTCCCTGGGAGGAGGTGGTGGTGATGTCCAATGTTCGCTGCTGAAAACATGTGCTCCTGAATCATGAGAAAATCTACTGCCCATTCTACCACTGCTCTTTGCAACTCTTGTCAAAGTATTGGCTACTGTCGTTGACTACGTGCATGGTCATGGAGCCCATACACACTCCAACTCACCATGTTCGAGCCCGGGTGTGGGGGTGGTAGAAAAGAAGGCTCTCCTATGAGGGGAATCTTGCTCTTGAAAACCAAACCTCTGTGACTTCGAGGGGTGTTTGGAGGGAGAGCAATTTGTATTTGTGTGCCGATGTACCAGGGTTGTGACTTGCTTAATACCTACCTTCTGTTCCCCTGTGGGTCCATCCACCCATCCATCGTGCGATATACCTGATCTTTCAACATAGCATCAAACATCGCTGGTGTCCAATTTTCCACACCTATGGAGGGAAATTGAAGACCCTAACAAGGATGCGTGGGGGAGCCAACGACACGAGTTTGAACCCCTTTTCGGGGTTGCAGGATCAATACTGTCGACTCTAGAGGCATAGGATACGACTCCAAGATCTCAAGGTAGTTCCACAGCCTAGCCTCTAGAAATCCCTCGGAAGAGGGAGCCAGTGTGTAGTCTCGGGGCTGGAAAATGAGTTGGCAATCCTCCTCCTCTTGGCACCCGCGAAGAGGCAGTGTCTTGCAATGGGGGGAACTGGGCTGCTGAGGCGAGGAAGAGGCCCCGGAGAGGGCACGGCATTGCCCTTGCTCGAGGGCTGGGGGTCAAGGTTAGGTGTAGAGGAAGCATGGGAGGAGGGGGAAGCAGGTGGACCTGCTATGGTGGTTGGGGTGGGCAGGGGGTTTCCGGAGGGGGGCAGAGGGCTTGGGGAAGTGATGTCAGCAAACGGTGTAGAAGAGGCTCGCTGTTGCAAGGGTGTTGATAGCTTTTGGCCTCTTCCTCTACAGTTGTGGTGTGGGGTGTAGGAGGAGCAGCAGCCACTAAGTCTGGAGCTCTTGTAACCTGATGTTGCTGTGGGGTACCTGGGTACTTGGAGTCACTCCTCCCGGGGGGATCTATTGGAGTATCGACAGGGATGCCCTCCCATCCTGAAGGGGAGTCTGCTGACTGATCCTCCTGGGAGTGACAGACTGCTTGCGCTCTCTTCCTACAATTAGCACTCTGTCTACGGCTCTTAATTTCCACCTTCTTGGTTTCTTTTTCCCCACTTTAGTCCTCTTTCCTAAAATGAATGGAATGCACTGCATGCAGTAGCTGCCAATATCTCGCATGTCAGGAAATTAGGGTCAAGTCCCCGTTTGTAAGCCCTGAAATGAGGAGAGCATGGGGGAGTGACACCTATAGTGAAATAGGGAGAAGGGAGAGGGATGAAGAGGCTGCCACATGGGCAGCATACTTTTTATGGTTACATACTTTAGGGCAGACTGTCCCACAAAGGACAACCATGATGCTGGCCATCCCTTGGGTCATAGGCTTCTCTGCTTCAATTTTGTCACATCATGCTTGTACCTGGGGTGAAGTAGCTTGGGGTGTGTTTAGTTATTTCAGTATTTATCAGTATTCAAGAGTATGCTTGTGAACATTTGATGGCTCTTTGTTTTATATTGCTGATTTCTTTTTGATTCAAAATTTTTTGGGGCACTTACTTGCTCTCCTTTCCCTTTTTGGGTTCTATGCTTCTGTTTGGCACAGAAGAAATATGTAAAATTAAAAATTCTGCAGCCTTGCTTCTAATCTCATTCATTTTTGGGTTCCTTGTTTATGGTTTAGATGTGACGGGATTGGCCAACACGTCACCAGAGGGGCTATTATTCAATTTTGGAGTGGGAGTCGGTATGATGTTTACTGTGATGTCAAACATGCGGGAAGTAAGAAAGCTAACCAAGTTACTCAGGGAAGCAGAATTGTTAATCAAAGACCTTGAAGATGAATCGGATGGAATTAATGCCTCAAGGCCTGACTTCGATTCCTCCAAGACCACTGTAGAAGGAGATTTTACAGAAAACAGGCAGTCTGTTCTTAGCAGTACGCTCAAGAAAGTAAGGAGTGCAAGCCAATCACTCAACAGTATGAGGGTGTCCTTGAGTGAAGAGTTTCAGCCTACCACAGGCATGGAATACCTGCAGTCGGAAGACATGGCCAAGCTGGAAGCTGAATTGGAAGCTGAGCTTGAAAGAATGGAACTGAACCTGAATGATGGAAGTACATTGAAGCATCGTAGAAGATATTCTGGTGTAAGTGAGGTGAGGTTGGGTTTTAAGGTCATTCTAATGATTCATGCTGTATACGTGATGTTTGTTTTGTCTGGCTGTTGAAGTCAAGTCTTTAAACAAAAGTAAGGGCCTTCAGGTAAACACCAAAATTTGTATTGGTCAATGGGTTTGTCTGACATGTGATCCTTGACATGAGATATGAAGTGTTTGGGGTTTCCATGTTTTTCTATCTATGCAAAAACCAGATACTAACATGTGAAGATGCTATGCATGTACTACCAAGCACCTTGTTATGTACCGTAAATGTAAAAGTTCAAGAACTAAACATTTGATAAGTATTTCAATAGCTATCTATAACCATTAGAATAGATGAAAGACTTTGGTCAGTCCCACCAAAAATCGAAGCTTCGAGCTTTTGGCTACTTGTGCCTGTCTCTGACCATGGTTATCGGAGGCTTACAATCCTGTAAAATATTATCTAGCGTGATTCAGATACTCCACTCCGAGCCAGCGTCAATCACAACATTCACATCATGTAGGCATAGGTGTGTTTAGTGTCCCAAGTCTGTATGCCGCACACTGTGCTGGGCCCAGTAGGAGATAGGGGAAACCATGGTCCTCATTATGATCTAAAGTATCCTCAGGACCCTCTTCTAACTTATGGAGACCGGGCAAGGGGGGTTTAAAATATTATCTAGTGTGTTTCAGATACTCCATTCTGGGCCAGTTAATATCACAATATACACACGATGTAGGCACATGCATCTTTCACAATCCGAGTCTTAATAGGTCCCGCTATGTGTTGTATCCAGTAGAAGATAAAGAAACCTGCCTTCATGTCTGGATGTATATGAGTCGACTCCTCATTGGTTGTCATAATGACCTAATGTATCCTTAGGGCCCTCCCTCTCTGGTCAGGTTTTTGCAAAAGGGTCTTAAAGCCTATCATCATTTGGAACGCACAGATGTATTGAGATGTGGATATTCAGTGGGGGTGTTCTAGGAACTAGTGCCAACCATGCATGATGGAGTTAGTGGACTTTTTAAGTGTGCGTTCTAAACACAAAAACTGTGCCGTTCGTCTAATGATGAGTTGGGCTTGTTTTTGTAAATGCATCCAATTGCTTCACTTTGAAGAAGGGCAAAGTTGTTGTTCCTAACTCTTCAGATCCCTTAATTTTCAAAAGCTTGTAGTATGTCCTGTATTAGCTGAATGTCTTGTTGTCCAGTTTGATGCAGAGATCATCGGAAATCTTGTACAGGGTGAACTGACAGTAGGTGGTCTTCCGTGTGAAATTGAATTAGAATCAGAGGAGGAAGATGGTAGTAACTCCTCCCATGAAGATCTGAATGCTAGCAACTATGCTGTCTCTCCTAGAGAGCTGGCAAAGCGTCTTCATGAAGTGTTGGAAGCAAGGCAGGAGGAACGAATCTCAGAACTTGAGGCTGAGTTGAAACTTCTGAGCTCCATGTTGCAAGACAAAGAAGCGGAGTTTCATTCTTGTAAGGATCTATCACCAAGCCCTACACCAGGTGAGTGAAATGCTTGTTCAGGATTGTTGTTCTGCTGCTTGGCTGGTAGGTGGAGTCAGTGAGACAATACACTGGGTTGTGGGTGGTGATAAATGTAGTTACTTATTTGTAGTTTGTGTATATATCAGGTTGTGATGGTAGCAGCTTTTCAAACTTCTGCCAAACAGATAACAGGGATTTTCAAAACAGTATTCAGGCAAAGAAAGCTTCCGAGACAGACAGGTTTTTGAGCAGAGAGGTTGAGAAAAAGCTATTTCTTGGCCCAGCAAAATGTAGTTCACCCAATGCTTCTCTTGCTTCTCCGGGAATTAAGGGAGATTTGCCTGCATGTGATAAGAAAACTTCACTTATGAGCTCCCTCAAGCCCCAAAAGGCACCAAAATATGGAAGTAGTGCATTATTCATTACTCTGGACGGGGAGGCATTGGCTGCCTATAAAGAAGCTTGTGATGAGCTCTCTAAGGTCCCTGGTGATTCAGATACTGGAACTCATCTGGCTATTAACAGCAGCAGTGGGCAACATGCTGTTTCTGAAAACAACAATTGTGACCTTGATCTGATCCATGCGGGCACTTCAGACCATTGGGAACAAGTAGATCTGTTATCTTTGGCTGAGGATTTGTATATTGATGGCGATCTGGAGTTTAAAGATATGCCAAATGGTCCAGGTAAAGGACGATATTTTTCGAGGAGAAAAAATTCTCGTAAGAAGGGCATGATTTCGAGCCATCCTGAACCTGAACAATCATTGACTGGCTCAAAGGCAGTTGATTCATCGGATGATACAACCAATGACACATCTGGCAGCACTCCTTGTTCTGTAAAGTTCATGGATGTGAGCACAGTTGGCTGCTGTAATGTTGATCAATTGAGAACTACGGCAGAAACTGGAGGAAGCCATAGTAAGAGCATTTCGTATTCTGACTGGAGTGAGGAAAGCCTAATTCATGCTGGAGCGAATACCCCAGTTGTAAGCAATCAGGAAGAGAAGAAGTCTCTATATTTTGATGAAGAGGCGTCTGAAATACTCGCTTGCAAACAGGGAGATTGGAATGTGCCTGAAGATTTTGATTCTAGTTCAGATTTGGATGAGCAATTAGGCCAACTGTTGATCAAACGCATTGTTGAAAAAAGCAGAAAGGGCTCGCCTATCATTGAAGATGCTCAAACTGTCCTTGCGTCCTTTGAAAGGAATGAAACTTCTTTGGCTGTTGATTGGAGCAGTGAAAAGGACGTAACATCTGTGAAATCAATTCCACCGGAGAGAGTTGATTCATGGTGTGATGAATCATTGACTCCACTAGCTTTGAAGAAAGAGGAAACTACAACTTATTTTGGGGCTAATGAAATGGTTTCTCTCCCCAGGAGTTGCTCTGTGATGAGTGTGCAAACTGTGGAAAGAGGCTTTCTGAAATCCATTACCAGGTGGGATGATGTATCGACTGCAGGGGTCGCATCAAGGAGTTCTTTTAATGAAGAAAGCAGTTTTACAGAGGCCTCCAGGGATCTCCAGGTTGATAACCCGTGTGTATTTACACAGTTAATGGATAGTTGTAATTTTCTGGATGAAAGAGAACATGGCAGAAAAGCTACACAAGACAATGTATATTGTAACTCCAATAGTGGTAGACAATATGAGTCACAATCTCAAAGTGAACATAAGGGGTTTCGAAGGAATAGCAAGCCAAGGTGATCTTCCTGTAATCTGCGGGATCTTGGATTGGGGATGCAAGCCCGTACTGCGTCCACTTTTTGGATGCTGCATCATGTGGTGCATTCGATTTGTTGCTCCTTTGTGTCCACTTTTTAGATGCTCCATCATGTGGTGCATTTGATTTGTTGCATCGGATCACCTGTAATTGAGGGCTGAGCTTTCTGAATGACTGAAAATTCTTTCATCCTTGCTATAAAATGGGAGTGCCTTCCTCTTCAATACGTAAGTGACTGTAACATAAGATTCATGGCTGTAGTCGCAAGTTATGTTTCTCCTTCTAGAGCTTTCTTTTCTCTATGTGATGTTGTGTTTTTAGAGGATGAGTTTGGGAATGTTCCTGGATTCATCTAGGTATATGCCTTTATTGATATTTCAGTCGATAGCCTTTTTCGAGCACCCAGTCTCCCCGTAAGAGACGCATAAACTTACTGCTTCTCTCACTAGACCTGCTTTTAAGGTATCTAACTGAGTGTGGAGGTGTAACTTGAACTGAAAGGGAGATGTTGAGAGGGTGCAAAAGAGACAATGGGTGCAATTGTCCCCCTGTGTAGCATGTTTCTATACTGATGCAAAGATTGAACTGTTACAACTGCAGATAAAGGCAGAGGTCTTCCTGTAAAGATGGGGCAGACTGATTCTCCTATTTTCCTAATCCATTTACTGACTGCAATGGGACTGTTTGCTGAAGCTTCTCAAAGTCTTGTTGATAACAGAGGCTGATGCTCTAAATAGCCCCACCGGGGCTAAAACTAACCTGATCAGGGTGGCTGCCCAGGCTGAATTTCGGATTTGCTGACCGCTGCTAGTTACTAATTTTTCCTTGCTTGTTGCTCCTGGTTTTGCTGATTGCCACCCGTCTGCTGCTTTTCCAACCTTAACTACTAGCTTGACTGTCCTGGTCACCTGTTCTGACGTAGTGCGTGGCTGCCATATGGACCTTTTTGGCTTGCTGTTGATGATGTGGCAGCCTGCGGCTGCTGTCCATGAGTCTAATGTGTTCACTGCTGCTATTCCATGCAGGCAATCGTGTGAAGGTGAAAGAGATTAGGGACGATTGAAGGCCTCTTTCAGTGAAAAAATCCTCCTCAATCCATTGTGCCCTGTGGGAGCTTGATACTTGAACTATATGGGATACAAGCGATAGCAGATGTTGGAACCATTCAACTTGATGGGAATACGAATGCTAAGCAATTGTCGGGCTCCATGGACCTTTGGCTTAGCCACTTCTACCTCATCCACTATTTGGGTCAAAACTGGTCCTACTTTTGGCTTGAGATGGGGCATTGGATGTGAGGTCCACTTCTTGGGCAGCTGAAGCTTCATAGTGATGTCCTTGATGACCTGAACGATCCTCATTCACTATTTTGGGTCAAAACTGGTCCTACTTTTGGCTTGAGATCAAGCATTGGATGTGAGGTCCACTTCTTCGGAAGCTGAAGCTTCTTAGTGATGTCCTTGATGACCTGAATGATGGGGAATGGACCAAAACACACGTGTCTGGGCTTTAGATACTTGATCTTAATGTAGGCCCATGACCTTCTTGTACTTAACATCATTACGCTGCTTGTAGGCCTCAGTTTGGTGAACCTCTTGTGCTTTGGCAGTCTTCTCCAGGACCTTCGCAATGCCCAAGATTTGTGTGTAGCTTTAATGATCCAAATTGCTTCATAAACCCGTTTGGTGAGGAAAGACTTGAATGGTACCATATCTTGCTCACATGTTGGTCAAAATCCTTGTATTACGGAAGATAAAGCTCCCATCTGTGTAACACTTCAGTACGTCCAGTGCTAATTGATTGTACACCTATTGATGGTTGTGCGATTTGAGGATGAAAGCTGTTAGAAAAGTTCAGCTTCTGAGAATATGAGGTGTTGAATAGAAGTCCTCAAAAGAGGTCCTGAGAAGCCATTGGTCTGTTAGCAAGAGAGTTGCTTGCTGTAGCCAACTCCCATAGAAAAGTTCAGCTTCTGAGAATATGAGGTGTTGAATAGAAGTCCTCAAAAGAGGTCCTGAGAAGCCATTGGTCTGTTAGCAAGAGAGTTGCTTGCTGTAGCCAACTCCCACGGGGCTGAAAACTTGAAGAAATCACATAACATCAAACACCTCACTCACTCCATATGCATGCATGTAGTAAAAATACTTAAGATCTCAGCCAAAATAATACTTACATATCCGAGTCTAAGTCATGCCAAAATAGTAAAAATACTTAAGATCTCAGCCAAAATAATACTTACATATCCAAGTCTAAGTCATGCCAAAATGTGTCTCGAGATTGCAGCATACTCCAGCTGAGGTAATTACCAAAAATGTTCTTGTATGCTGCACCCTTTGTTGTAACCTCTTCCTCTCACGTGCTTTCCTGGTAGGTTCTAGTACCTACAATGGATGAGTCTCTTGCGTATCCTCCTTTGCACCACAACAATCTCGTCTACTATGGGGTAGGCTTGCCCCCTTGTTTGCTCGGAAGGTCAACAAAATCTTCCTTGCTTGATTCCCCCCCCCAAAAGGGGTTTAAATAGAGCATAATGCCCAGGGTTTAAATAAAATATAATGCTCCCTGACGTAGTTGACCCATCTTCCAAACCAATTGACCCAAAAGGGTTGATTGGCCGCGTAGATTGTTGGACTGTTTGTTGTTTTGTTGAGTTGTGCATCTCTTTTGTCTTTCCTCGTCTAGTTCACTACTATGGTTGACTAGTCTACTGGGCCTATAAATGGCGCCGGCCTTGGCTTATCGGCGGCAACTCCTATGTTGGCCCATCATCCATCTGAGAGATGACCATCCAACAGTCCCTCTCAAAAAATGACGACACCTTGGATTTTGCAAAGCACATTGCTTGGAGGGTTTGTCATGACCCGTCAATCTAACACCATCCGTAACAACCATGGTCCTTGAAACCTTGTCTAATGAGATCCTTGTGGCTACTCCATAGAGACACTCACCTTTGTAGTAATGCTTTCACCAATTCATATTCCATGAGCATCCTTTGATCGTCCAGATCCCAAGTCTTCAATTAAAAGGCTTTGATAGGATCACCACTCCATCCTCCTATTGAATCCCTAGGCCAAAGGGGTCCAATTTACAGAGTGAAAGCCAGGGTGGAGCGATCCACATGCCAAAGTTTGGTTCGTTTATGAAGTCTTGAAAATGATGGAGGCGGCACACCGAGTGAGAGGGCGATTGAAAGTCTAAGAGGAATGTTGCCAAATGTCTTGACGAGAATCTCCGCTTCAGTCTTGAAAGGAATATTCAATAGCAGTTGGGCTTTGGCGAGGAGGATGGGTAAGATTGGTGGTTGTCAAAAATTGTTGCCGTGAGTTGTCGAGGCGTTGGCGTTGTACTTAGTGTGTGGCGTGACTAAATGTAACACAAGTCATAAGAGATTGAGCCACTTGGGAATGCAGGTCTAGGTTCATAGTGTATGCTCATGAGTGGTTGAGGACTTTGGAGGAAGACTTAAGGAGCGGGTGTCTTGAGTGTGGCAATGTTGTTTGTATTGCCTTGTAGAGATATTAGGCGATGAATGGAACAACCCTTCTTTGAATATTGTCTAAACTTGGGTACTTGATGCATTGTGCAATTGTAGTTGTCCTTTATTCTACTTTACGAGTGAACAAGCAATTTGCATGAGGGGTTGTGAGCACATCAATTCCGGGCCATCACTTCCAGTATGCCATCTAGAAATAGGCATATTGCCTTCGCAAGTGGTAGGCAATCCTAATGCATATGCCCAATTGAATGAATCAATATGCTAACAACTCCTTGAAGCTAACATTTTTGGCAATCTTGCTGGGGTATGAACTTTGAATCTTCTGTGATTAACTGAATGGGCACAATTGGGAATGAAAAGAGTTAGTAAGTTGGTAGTTAACTTTCAATCATGGGGAGGTAACCTACACTAGCCATGATTTACATGTATCCCTTTTCAAAATTAAATAGAAGAATGCTCGCTCACTCTCCGTCTTGTATCAACACTCCCTTTCATAGCCTAGCAAGGTGTTACCTATATGTTGTGTTGCTACCCGCTCAAGAAGCTCTCTAAGCATTGCATCCTTTTTCAAAATCAAACAGAAGAATGCTTGCTTGCTCTCTATCTTGTATTCAAGACTCCCTTTTCATAGCCTAGCAAGCTTACCTAAAGCATAGCAAAAGCTAACCCTGTAGGAATTAGAAGTGGTGGAATTCAAGACCATGCAAATATCCCCTCTAAAAGGAGAATGCCCAACAAAGAGGAGTCATCATCGCCTCCAAAGAAGGTGAAGATGATAGAGAACTGAAAGTGGCAAACCAATGGGTGCAACAATGAACGAGGTTGAGAGTCTTCAAAGAACTTCGTTGGAAGCACATCTTTGGTCGATCAACACGTGCACATTGGGGAGGAAATCATTCAAGTCAACAAGTGAGCGATTCGATGTAAAAGAAGCAATGATGGCAACCATCTGCAGGCTTCTCGACGAAGGTGTTGACTCACGGGATCCATTGGGAGTGGAGTGCAATTCACTCTTTCTACAATAAGCTTGACTACAAGACCAAGGATATGTAGCAAGCAAGGCTAGAGAAGGACACACAAAAACTTCTTCAAATTCGGTCATGTGTTTCAAGGCCCAGAAGGTGATCAAGGCATCCATGGGAGCAAAAGTGAATTGGCGAGAATATCAACGACCAAGTAGAAAAGTTGTTGGGTGACATGAAAAAGGCATGCTGAGTTGGGATGCACCTTTGCATATTCACTTTAGAAGAAATGGATTTCCCCATCTTCTATTTGAGCCAAATGTTCTCAATAGTGACGATGAATTACTCCACCATAGAGAGGGAGTCCCTAGAAATAGTGTATAGTCTTCAAAAATTTCTGCACTATTTATTGGGCACATTAGGAAGAAGGGGAACTCATTTTTGGGCTGTGTAAGAAATTCACAATTTCTTATTTTTTCTTTCCTATGAAATATACAAATATGGATTCACATTAAAGGATCTTATAAGATTCTTTAAAGTGGATTTCACACCAGTCTTGACGCATGCCAGCAACATATACTTTTAGCTGCCATGTCAGGGCCTTACTGACGTCATAGCCAACACTTTGCTTAAGAATGTGAAGCAATGGGACAATGTTGCTTAAAAGAATGGCAGCATCTGACCACACCACTGGAGAACAATCTAGCAAGAAGAGGTTCTAACTTCTCCGTATTGATCTAGAAGAAGAGAATGCGGTTGTGCAAAAACTCCGAAAGCCTCCACAAGTGGGTGCTATGCAAAGAGAGAACATAAGGAAAGAAGGCTTACATCATATCATTTATGGTGTGATGGAGGCATTTATCCAAATTGTCCCATTAGAAACGTTCCTCCATTTTCCAATCCGATTACACTATTGTTTGTTAGTGATGGCAACAAGGGACTTCATGGATACATCACAACTCAATTTGTCGTGTGCAAGTGCTTGTACCGACAAGAGACGGAGATGAAATTGCAACATATAGCAGAAAGCTCTAGTTGAAAGAGGAACTATAGAGAGAATCTGAAGAGCACACAAAGACAAAGGAGAAGTTGAGGAAAGTCGGAACAAAAGGCACTCCATTGGGAGATAGGTTTAGAAATATAAAAATTTTGCAACATTGCGGAATTGAAAGTGGTAGTGGATGATGCAAGCGTAGAGTTCAGAAAGCAAGGTAAGTTTTCTTTATCTTTTGCTCTTTTGAATGCAACACAAAGACAATGGCACTCAATGATAGTAGCAATTGAGCATAGAAAAACTCTTGCATGTGTGCTTGTTATTGAAAAACCCTAGAGCCTCAAAAGATAAGGTTGACCTAATGCAATTTTCGTAAAAGAAATGAAAGGCTTACTATTAACTAATGTTGCGAAAAGTATGCTACAGGAGAAAAAACAAGTCAAAATGCAACATTGTGCAACAATTTGTAGATAGCAAAAAAAGTTGATGTGAATGTAATCCAAGAGGCACTTGATGTGAGTGGAGTGAGTAGGAAAGGTTACAAATGTATTTTCAAAGCAGTATCATGAATCTTAAAAGATAAGAGGATAAAACATGTGTTCTTAATGAAGACTAGAAGTTAATAGGCCTACTCAACTAGCAATGGAATCTGCAATTAGGGGAGAAATGGGGTCTCAAAAGGGCCTCCAATTAGTCTTTCCTAATTTCAAGGGATTAGAGAGGGCTTTGAGATGTACCAATGAGAGTGCTAGAAGGTGTGGGGCAATGGTATGTTGAGGTGGAGGGTGGACAGGCCTGCAGAGAGCCCCATTGGTAGTTCCCCTCCCCCCCCCTCGCCAACCCATGTTTGCTCTTCCTCCTAGGAGCACGTCCCCCACATGAGCCCAAATCTGCTTTCAATGAGCTTGTGGGTCATTTGTGGCAAATTTCCCCTCTTTCTAGGGCCTCTGCCCCAACTGTTCTGGTCCAGCCTGCCATTCCTTCCATTTTTGGAATTTGAGGCTGTCCTCCCTTGCATTTGCCCTCTTCCCCCTCTTCCTCTGCTCCCTCTTGCTCTGGCCTGCTTGTTGCAGCTCCTCTCTCTCTCTGTCTCTCTATCTCTCTCTTCCATTTGCAGTGTACCTCCCCCCCACCCCCCCCCCCCTCTCTAACAAAATATGAAGAGGGGAGAGGAGAAGAGTGGAGATGAGGAGAGAGGGCACAGCTAGAGACCACCACAAATGACTAACTGTACACTGGATTTAGTTGAAAATGTAGAATATATACAAGCCCTTTTAGGTTAGGGTTAGGGCATCTGACCCTGTCCTTTATAGCACTCTATTGGGTTAGTGCTATGCACATATGATCACATGATGTTGAGTGTGGTTTTTCAACACCTTCCCTCAAGATCAGCATCATAAGTTGGCCTTCCCTCAAGATGATGATTCTAGGGAATTGAAGAAGGATTGAGCATTACATTCCATCCATCCCTTTAATGGGAATGTCCTTCCTTTAGGTCAAACCAAGAGCTTGTCGGTGCTTCTTGAAAAGCTCTTTACCGAGTGGTTTGGTAAAAATGTCCGCAACATTTTCTTTGCTATCACAATGCTGTAGTGTGATGTCACCAAGTAACACTCTTTCTCTGATGAAGTGCTCTCTGACATCAATGTACTTTGTCTTGGAGTGATATACTGGATTCGTGGCCAATGCTTAAACCGATTGATTCACAGTATATTGTTGTTGGCTTTGATTCATCCAAGTAATCTGTTCCATGGCAGTGGCTGCAATCTTGCAATCTTCCATATGAAACTTCTGCACGAGACCGTCAACATATTTCAGTTGACTCATGAAGGTGGTGCCTGAATCTCTCCTGAACTCAATTCCAAGACGATAGTGCATAAGTCCAAAATCTTTCATGTCGAACTCTGCAGATAAGTCTTGTTTCAATTTCTTGATGAAGCTATCCTTGCTTCCTGTCATAATCAGATCATCTACGTACAAAAGTGCAATAGTAATGTCTTCCCCTTGAACTTTGTAGTAGAGAGAATGATTTGCATTGGACTTCATGTATCCTAGATTAGCTCTGCTGTACCAAGTTCTGGGTGCTTGTTTTGAGCTGTAGAGACTTTTCTTGAGATGGCAAACCTAATTCTCTTTTCCTGGTTCAACATATCCTGCTAGTTGTTGCATTGTTAACATCCACAGAGTATAGTTGCCGAATGCAGGGTAATCAATGATTAGAGGTGATTAGGACGCATGATCTACTCCAACAGACAAGCTTAGCGAGTTTGATCCCCAAATACCCAAAGTCCAAGGATTCCAGGCATAGGTTGTATGTTCCATCTTACACCCAAGAACAAAGATTGCAGGCAATGTGCACATTTCAGGTCTACGTCCACGGAAATAGCCACGCCAATGAAAATAGACATGAAAGGAGAACATCTCAAACTCAGGGAGTTTGATCCCCAAACATCCCGAGGCAAAGGCTTCCAGGCATCGTGCAGGGTTTCCATTGAGTGTCTTGCGGGATCAAGCCTCGTGACTCCAGGTTTTGAGCCTCAGGCGTGGGGTTTGAACCACAAATGGTTTAAGGCATGAGGGCACTCAAGGAGTTTGAGCCCCAAATCACCTAAGCTTAGGAGGCGTGAGGCTAACACAAGCGCTATTTGGGAATTGGTTAGGACCACCTCCTAATGCTAGGTTTGTCCCAAGCACTTTAATATGGTTAACACAAGTGTTATTTTCGCCAGTAGGGAGAGATGGAAATAATAGTAATATGCCTTGGCACCCTATGGGCCCAAGAGCCTTTGGTTGTAAAGAGAAGGAGAGTGCTAAAAAGGAAAAGGGTTGGCCCTCCCTTCAAAAGGTGACTTGTATAAAAGGCCAAAGTGTTGACTTTGGTCTTCATTGTTGTTTGCACAAGTTTGAATACAAGCTCCCTCTTCTCTTCCAAGAGAGTGTTTTGGGTGTTCCCTTGTTTCCATTGTAGTGCCCTTGTGTTTGCCATTCCATCCACTCTTCCCCTCTCCTTCTCCTCTCCTTCTCCTTCCCTTCTCCCCTCTCTTCTCCCCTCTCCCCCTTCCCTCTTTCTCTCGTGGAAACACATTGTAACAATCCGGAGGCCGCTCGAGTGACACTTGTGGACGACTTGTGCCTTGCATTGCTCTCACAAGGAGTAGCTTAGAGTGGAGGCTCCATCGGCATCTCTTCAACATCCCCACGACACGTGAGTCATCGTCGAGAGAGACATTTTTGGTGCCGCTGCCAGGGAGAAAAAGTATGCTTTTGCATTTGCACTTGTTTTCCTTCGATATCTACCCATTGCACAAGGCTTCAAGCTTAACTTGGAGCCTTGTTAGTGGAGTTGTAGGAGAAAAGAGAGGGAGGAAGTGAGAGTAAGGACGAACAAGTAGGAAAACTGATTTTTCTTGTTGGAAAGTCATTTGGGAGCATTTGAAGCTTGTTTTTGATATTTTTAAGTGTTTTAAGTTGATAGGAATGTAGTGTGTGTGATTGCTAAGGAGTGTGTGAGATCCAAACCCATAAAAAAACAACCGAAATGTTGATTCTTGTCAAATCTTGAAGTTGTTTTGTGTTCTAGAACTCACCTCTCATGAAATTTTACATTTTTGCTTGCAAAAAGTGTTTCTTCTTCAAGTGTTTTTCATTGTGTAGGTGGACTAGGTAGTGTGCACCCCCCTAGCATAACAAATATGGGACAAAAACTCAAATCTTGCAAAAAATCCACAAAAATCAGTCGACGACATTGTGTTTTCCTATCCCGTTGAGTCGGCGCCATAGAGTTATCCCACTGACCAAATATCCCGCTGATCAAACCTTGTTGACCCGATGCCATAGAGCTATCCCGCCTACCTAACTTCTGATCATGGCCTAACCTGCCATCCTGATTAAATGCATGTTTGAGTTGCTATCCTGTCGACTTGACAGCCGTTGACCTGATGTTATAGAACTATCCCGCTAATCGTAGCTATTCTGCTACTCCACCGCCGATGTGGTGAACCCACCCCCATGCCTGTGGTCATATTCATATCCCTTCGTTACGCCCATCACACCGCCCGTCCCTATTTTCATTTCGCTAATCGTTGCATTTCGCTTATTTCACCGATCGTCGCTATTTTTATCTCGCTACTTGGTGTTATACGCTTACTCTGCCGCCGTCACGCGATACGCTTACGCTGTCACCCACCGCTATACCCGTATCCCACCGCTTGATGCAATACCATATCCCTCCTACTGCCACTATAGAGCTATCCCGCTGACTGTTGCGATACCTCTGGGGTAGCCAAAGAATTAAAAAAATACTAGAACCTGAGGGTGCTCGGTACAAAACAGAGAGTCTGGATGAAGTGATGCAAGACCCCTCGGGTCCAAGGGCATATGAAGCTCCATTCACAAGTGTAGCCTCTCCCAACTCGCTTGCACCTTCGGTTGCATCCAGGCTTAGAGGTACGTTCTCCAACATGTTCGATCGCTTAGGCCGAACAGAGTCAACACACATGGAGAATTTCTTCACTGGCATGTCTGTAGGGAGGGAAGGTTAGCAACATCCTGCTTCCGAACAACAGACTGGGACAAAAACCACCTTCGCCGATCCAGGATGCTCTGCCTATGCCACACCTTCCCAATGGGAAAACATGGATGATGAAGATCCATGGATGAGGGAATTTTGAAGGCAAGACCCCAACCGAGGGGATACTAGGAACTTCCAAGGTGGAGCGCCTTATGAACCTCCAATAGTCCAGGTGCCGCCAACCTTCACCAACTATAGGGCACCACAGTTTCCACCCTACCACCCACTGCATGGAACTAACGTTTCCATGCCCCAAGACCCACCCCCTTCGGGAGTACATCCCTTCAAATCTATACCGGCTGCACCGATGAATGCAGGCCTTGGCACATCCGTTCCAATGCTAGTACCAACTTGCGACACAAGGAGAAAAACATGAGAGTGGACTTGCACACCTACAAGGCCCACCCATTGTCAGGACACCTCTTTGCCGCCGGCAGAATCTGACACCACCGCCCGAACCAGCTCTGTAAAGATATTCCAACCTTGTGATAAGGAAGAGGATGAGGAGTCTGATGACTTCTGGTATGCACCTCCCCCCAAGCTAGAATTCTCGTAGAACTGGATGCACATTTTAGCCAATATAGATGTCCTAGAAAAAGTAGGGTTTCAGATCACCACTCGAGAGCTTGAGGGTATGACCCTAGTGGTTCCCCTAAGAATGTTTATGCTCAAACCCCAAGAGGTAAGAAAACAACATACATGGAGGCACTTCGCATTGCGACCAAGAAAGAAGCTTCTCTAAAGATCGAATCCTCTTTTGTGTCTTCAACAGCTTCAACTTCTAAGGTGGAGGTAATGGGCACTCCTCGGGTGCCAAAGTCCTTTGAGTTAGATCATAATATCTCCCAATTGATGGTTGAGTTTGCTGATTTGAAATTACATTTGGTTAATGCACGACAACCTAGAGTACCAAAGAGTGAAGATAAGCCTGGAGATAAGAGTGGGGTCACTTGCTATGAATATAATGAAAAAGGTCACTATCACCCTGAGTGTCCTAGATTGAGAATGAAAAAAGAAAAACAAGTATCCTTGTTAGAAGCTTCTTCAGGGGATGAGGAAAGAGAGGTAGTGCTGGCTTAACATGGGCATGGTAAAGCAAAAGAAGAAGAAGAAAGTAAGAAAGAAGTAGAGGAGGAACATCAAGAAGAGGAATGCCATAGTAAGAAAAAGAATGCATCTAGAAGGAGAATTAGCTAGTCAGACTTTCCTTTAGGACAAGGAATCGGAAACAATGACTTGTTGTCCGACCTTAAAGAAAAGGAAGCTCATATCACCTTTGGTCAATTACTTGCTTTGTCTCCAAAACTACGGAAGGAATGGGGAAAGCTAGCAAGCACAAGAGTGTCAAAGAAGAAAAGTGCCATTCCTGTTGTTCAAAAGGTAGATATAGATGTTGGTAATGATGTACCTATGGGTGATGTGATCATTGATGGTCAAGTGATTTCTAATGTGTACATTGATGGAGGTGCATTGATTAATGTCATGAGTGAGAAGACCATGATAGATGTTGATTTAAAATACTCTAGTAGTACCTCTCCTTATCGCATCAAATTGGTTGACAACACTAGGGTAAAGATCTTGGGGGTTGTGAAGAATCTAGAAGTGGATGTGTGGGGAATTTCTATACCGACTGCTTTTCAGGTGATCCCTACCAAGCCAGATGCACGTGCCTATCCATTGATTTTGGGAAGGCCTTGGCTACGCAAGCTGAAGGCTATTCAAAAGTGGGATTCTGGAGAATTGATTTTGCAGGGAAATGATAAGAAGGTGTGCTACAACATTAGAAGCCGCAAAAATGAAGTTGTCAAGGAGGAGTTTTCAACATCAGAGAGTTCAAGCTCTGACTTATAATCGAAGAAGAAGAAGAGATAGGGTGTAGCTCCGAGGAGTCTAGCTCAAAGGGTGAGGTGGAAGGAGTGGCCTTTGGTCTTTGTCTTGGTGCTAATCGGGATGAGTCAAGAGGGAACAAGATGGTGGTACAAGAAGATTCTGTATAGACACTTCATTTGGAGGATGTGGAGCACACTAAACGACGCCAATGCAATGAAGAGCTTCTTGGTGATTCTCTATCAGGGAGTGAGAAGCTCCAGTACTTGGATATGTTAGATGATTTTCCATGTCTCTTTGCAACAAGCTATTCATAGGTTCAACCAGTCTCTCTTATGGAGCACAAGATTGAGTTGAAGCCAGAAAGCAAGCCAGTTGTGCAACACCTAAGGCAAGTGGGGGTGATCCAAGCTGAGGCACTAAAGAAAGAGGTAACACAACTACTTGAGACGGGATTCATCTTTCCTGTTGATGATTACGAATGGATATCTCCTGTAGTTGTCACACCAAAGAAAGGAAATAAGTGGCGAGTTTGTGTGAACTTTTGTCCTTTTAATGCATGCACTAAGAGGGATCATTTTCCTTTGCCATTCCAAGATGAAATACTAGACCAAGTAGCAGGGCATGAGATGTATTCTGTATGTGATGGATATTCTGGGTACTTTCAAATTCGTATTCGGGAGGAAGATCAAAAGAAAACATCATTTGTCACACCTTGGGGAGTTTTTGCTTATAGAGTGATGCCTTTTGGGTTGACCAATGCACTAGCTACATTTCAAAGGTTCATGAGTCAAGTGCTCGAGCCTTACTTGGGAAAGTTCATAAGGGTGTTTTTGGATGATTTTTGCATTTATTATCGGTGCATAGATCACATGGAGAAGTTAAAGATGGCCTTAGCTAGATTTGATGAAGTAAAAGGGTGTTTAAATCCTAGCAAGTGTCATTTGGCTCAAACAGAAGTAGTCTTATTGGGGCATATTGTGTCTAAAGAAAACTTGCAAATGGATCCTGACAAGGTTCAAGCAATCATGGCATTGCCAAGTATTGAGAGTGTCACTGGTGTTCACAGAATTCTAAGAAAGAGCAAGTATTATCAATGCTTTTGTGATGATTTCACAGAGATAGTGCATCCCATGAACTTGTTGACAAGAAAAGGAGTTTCTTTCCAATGGGGTGTGGAGCAACAAGAGTCTTTTCAACAACTTAAGGAGACCATGAGTAAGGGCCCAATATTGAAGCCCCTTGATTGGTCTCAAGACTTTTATGTAAATCCAAGTGTATCTTTGCATTTAGTTGGTGCTGTATTGCTACAAAAAGGAGAGGCAGGTAGAATGCAACCCATCTATTATGCCAACTGATAGCTTACAAAGGTGGAAACATGGTATGAAGAAATGGAGCAGCAAGCTCTCTCTTTGGTGTTTTTAGTCAAAAAGTTTCGCTCCTATTTATTACCTTGATCATTTTTCTTCCTTACCTTTGAGTCTATATTAGCATATCTAGTTTGCAAGCCTAATCCTAGGGGGAGATTTGCAAAATGGTTGTCAGAGCTTCAAGAGTTCTCTTTCTCTTTTGTCACTGAAAATACCACTGGGTCCACTATGGCAGATTTGCTCACACGACGGGAGGATCTAGGAGAAGAAAAGAAATGTAATGAGAACATTAAAGATGAAAGGGATACAGCCCCAACAACTTTTGTTTTGTATTTTGATGGGGCTTTTAGTCCTTCATGCCAACAAGGAGCCAGGGGGATAGTCTTGATGAATTCTGAAGGTCAAGAGGTGTGGGCAAGAGGACAAGAGATTATAGGTATCACAACTAACAATGCAGCTAAGTATAATGCTTTGATTCTTGGTTTGGAGGGTTGCCTTCAAAGTCAAGTTAAAGAATTGGAAGTAAGAGGAGATTCTCAGCTTATTATAAAGCAAATGCAAGGGCTTTACAAGACAAGAAGTCCTCATTTGAAGGAGCTTAATCAAAAGGCTATGGCACTATGTAGTCAGTTTGATTTTTGCAAGTTTGTTCATATAAACAGAAAAGAAAATCAAAGGGTAGATGAGTTAGCTACTCAAGCATTTGTAGTACAAGACCGGGGGGTGGTTTCTTTGGTAGACACTGGATGGCTAGAACTACAAGATGTTCAGCAATATGTGGAAGAAGGCATGTTTCCTCAAGGGTTAACTCCACAATAGAAGCAGAGATTGGTAAGGAAGGCTTGTACCTATACTATTGTTGATGACATTCTTTATAAATTGGGAAAAGATAAGGTGCTTGATCGGGTGGTCATCCCATGGAGACTAGGAGAATCCTAGAAATGTGCCATGAATGCTCCGGTCATTTTGCTTCAGCGAGCACATCTAGGAGAATTCTTAATGCAGGTTACTTTTGACCATGCCTCCATAAGGATGTATATGAATGGTGTCAAAGTTGTAAAGTATGCCAAAAGTTTGGAAGGCAACAATTGATTCCTGGGCCCTTGAAGCCTATTCTAGCATATGGACCATTTGAGAGGTGGGGGTTGGTGGACTTTGTGGGACCACTCCCTCGCTCATCTAAGGGCAAGCAATTTTTATCGGTGGCCATAGATTATGCGACTCGATGGGCAGAGGCTAAGGCCATAGTCAATAGCAAGGCAAGCATAGTTGCAAAATTTCTTTTTGATCAAATTTGTTCATGCTTTGGTTGTCCTTTGGAAATTCTCACTAATGGAGGAGCCTCGTTTAGAGATGAACTAATTGAAGATGTGGTGCATAAGCTAAAGATAAATCATAGCATGTCCATGCCATACTATCCCCAATGTAATGGCTTGGCTGAGAAAACAAATGGATTGTTGTGCAAGTCAATGGGAAAGCTTATAGACACCAAGAAAAGGCATTGGGATAGGCACTTGGTAGAAGTTTATGGGCTTATAGAACCACACACAAGCTAGCTATTGGGTTTACACCATTCCAAGTAGTGTATGGATTAGAAGTCATTTTGCCCATTGAATTGGAGATACATAGTCTTTGCACTGCTGTTGCAAGAATAGAAGGACAGGAGGATGCCTATGCTCAATGCTTATTACAGCTAGAAGCCTTGGATGAATGCAGATTATAGGACTTACAAAACTTGGAGTCTTAGCTTGAGGATGTTGATGGCATGGTGATACCCGGACGCACCAATGAGTATTGCCTTAAATTCTTCTATGCTCGACCACCTTGAGGGCCAACAAACCCTCTCTATCACTAGAGAGGATTTGTTGGGGGGGGAAAGATGTGATGCCAAAAATTGATATTTTTAATTTGGCATTGGTATTGTTTTCTTCTATGTTTGATAAGAGTTTGAGTATCAAGTGATAGCCTAGCGGCTCTCACTTATTTCTATTTTCTAAGATATTGTATGGGATTAAGAGGATGAGTGGAATGGATCATTGTAAATACCATGTGTATGAATGATAAGTACCGTGGTTGGGGTGAGACTTATTTGTAACACCTATTTCATTAATTTTGGACTGGTGCACTGTCCAAATTCATTTTGTGAGATAATTTTGGATAAAGCATTTAAAAAAAAGAGGCTCTTATAAAACAAAACTTTGAGTCAAAAAGTAAGATTTTAAAAAATCAAATTAGAAAAAATGACGTGACATGTTATTAAAACTAGAGTACATTTAAAAAAGAGGACATCACATTGTTAAAAGAGACAAAAAGTAAGATTTTAAAAAATCAAATTAGAAAAAATGGAGTGACATGTTATTAAAACTAGAGTACATTAAAAAAAAGGCATGACACATTTGTACAAGAAGTAGATCATATAACTCAAAGCCATATGGTGTCAAAAAACACCTTCCATTAGCTCAGCCTAGAAGATCTCATCTTTGTCTCTCTTATCTATTACAACTTTACATTAGAGAACTAAAAAGTCTTTGTGGAGCTGTAGTTTCATTTCTTGTCTATTACAGTTACTTTAGAAAACACATAAATCTCTATGGAATTAAATTTCCATCACTTGACTATTAAGTCATTAGAGAGAGCATATGTCCTCGAAAATGCCTACTATGGCATTGGCTTCATGAAAACAAGCAGACTTTAAACCTGCAGGCCATGCGTAACTAGGGCTAGCATCGCAAATCTCCTCACAACCTGTTTCGAATCTTCCGCCGACTTGTAAGCATTCAACAACTCTTCTTTTGCTCTTGGCTTTCCTCATCTTCACCATTTTTTTCAATACAGCTTCTAGCCACCGCCATATCCTATATGAAAATTTAACTCATTAGCAGCATAAGTGCGTGATTAAAAGAAGCAAAAAAGAAAGCTAGGGATATTCACCTCTTCTGCTGAGTTCAAATCAAGTAGCCATGTGCGTAACATATCCTCCTCGAATGATTTTCCCTTCATTGGTCCATACAAAAGGGATCTAAGACAGAATTTGAGTTCAGTAAATGAAGTCGCCTAGTAACTAGTCATTGTCTTAGAGGGAAAGTGGGAGAAGGAGAGTGAGGGAGCGATAGCGAGGGATGCACAGTGAGCCGCCCCTCCTTCAAGAGTGATAGAAAGTGAGGGAAGACATAGAGTGAAAGACGAATACAAGTTAATTAGAAGGACTAGGATGTAAGAAATAAGAGAGTGTTTGTGGAAGGACTAGGATGGAAGAATACAAGTGCACTAAGACACAATGTGTTCGCTATGATAAGGATAAGGGTTGGAATAAAGTGAGAGAAGCATTGGGAATGCTCTACTTTAAGTGAGTGGAGACTGTCCAACTGAATAAAATTTTGTAGAGCATTGGGAATGCTGTACTTTAAGTGAGTGGAGCATTGGGAATTGATACTTTGGAGTGAAATATATTACAAATATTACATCATCACATATTCATATCAAAATTCTCATCACACAAGGTTATATTTCCAAATAATCACATCATCACACATTCATATCATAAAATTGTGTGCATGAAATAAATATATAAATATCATGACTAAATGCCACTTAAGTAATAAGTCACAAATTGGTGTATAATCAACAAAAACAACATCATGATTCATACATTACAACAAATAAATGTCAACCATAATATTCATGGAATAAACAACATCATGAGAATATGCTCCTCATGCATATATACAAACACAACATCATACATGCATCACAACTCTTTTGATGCTTCTAGTGGAAATTGTGGCAACTCTTTTGATGCTTCCAATGGAGGCTGTGGTGCTCTAGATGTACACTCAGTCTCTACTTCTTCTGTAGTATGTAGTTCTTTCAGAGTAGACTCAGTATCCTCTTCCTTAAATGCAAGTGGAGGCTCTGGCAACTCTTCTAATGCTTCCAGTGGAGGCTGTGGTGTTGTAGGTGTACACTGAGTCTCTACTTCTTCTGTAGTGTGCAGTGCTTTCATAGTAGACTCAGTCTCCTCTTCCTTAAATGCAAGCTTTGATATTGCTTCAGTTGCATGTTGTATTCTAATGGCAGCAATTAGGTTTCGAATGATTCAACCCTAAACAATTGTATATCCTCCTCTAAATATTTGAGCTCCAAAGAGTCTTCCGACGAGACCTGTGGCTTAAGTGAGAAAATTTCTTTGAAAATCAACATGCAGTTATAGGCAACTCTCCACCCACAAGTATGCCCATCTTCTTACTCTACTAGTAAATGCTTTTGGAAGTCTAGCGAGTCTTTGTACTGTCCTGTTTCTTTGATAGCAGATACCAACTTCTCAACCGACCTGCTCATCATGACATATTAAAAAAACTTAGTGTGTCTATTACATAAAGTACATAATATCGAAGTAACAACAGATTAATAGAATACTTACATTTGCACTGAGCCATGAAAGCCTGCAATCAAGTTGACAAACCAACAATAGTTGTCTTCTATAGTCTTTTGAGGAGAGCTAAGAATAGAAGAAAGGAGAGCATCGAGCATGTAGACACGATTCTGCACTGCACTAGGAAGCTGAAAAATAATTACACTGCACCAAGAAATAAACAAACGTTAGCTCATAGAATTGATTTGCATTCTACATTAGGAAACTAAGATATAACTACACTGTAAACAAATAAACAAATGTTAGCTCATTGAAGTAGCAACAAATAAGCAAACGTTACATGAGAATGGCCAGGATAACATTGTCATTATCCTCTTTTAAAGGATTGGAGAGGATTGAAACCTCATCTCTACCAAAGCTCAAATATTAAGGTTCTCGTTTCAAAACGATCCTAACTTCAAATGAGCTTTCCATTTTATCCAATGCAGCTAAATTTACAGAATGTGTCTCTATCATAGCTTGTATTCTATGTTTGTGGTCATTCTGCTTTTCCATGGTGTCTTTAAAGCTCTTGTGCTCATGGGATTTTTCAACCAAATTTAGAGGTGGTTGCATTGCTGAAGTAGAAGGGAGTGCCTCCATATTGACTTCATCCATTTCTTCTCCCTCTATTGCCTGTAAACAAATATGAGAGATTAGATTCATTATCTTTAAATTTAAATCTTAATTTAAAAATGGTATTTAGTTGAGAAATAGAGAGTCCATACCACTAAGTATTATCATAGTGGCCTTTTTACATAACCCTATGAGCCATAATTATCAAAGAAGGCATCATCATCTTTCTCTTCATCCACCAACCTCTCTCTGAACGGGTCATGTAAGTCCATCTTTTCATCATCATCAACTGGGACATTATGATCTTCAAGGTCATCATCCATGTCATCTACCTCTTTTTCATAGCCTATGGTTAGATCTTCTTGAAGCTAAAAATAGGCCATGAAATGCTTGTTTTCAATAATATTTGAGTTCCATTTTTTAAGGAGATCCTCAAATAAATATCCCATCCTGCACAAGGTGACCTCCTAACCTACCAGTAGCAAATTCTCCACCATGGTAAGCAAGAGACTCCCACTTTTTGTTGGACTTCCTCGAGGGGGTCACTATGTATAAAGCCTCTATATCACGTGCGTTCAAGGCCTATATTTAAAATCCCTTATCTATAAATTTTTTCATAAATAAAATGTACCCCTTTTCTATACAAATCTGTAAATTTTTTCCAAAACTATTTTAAATAGTCCCTTATGTATATTTATTTCTGTAAATTTTAGGAATAAAAAATATCCTTCTGTTGAACTCACGTGATAAGGTTACATATGATGAGTGACCCCCCCGAGTGGACTTCCATACTTGTTTTTTTGATAATGTATGGACCTGGGAATATCTTTCTCTTCTACCATCAATCTCAAATTATTTGAATTCCCTCTTATATTCGTTTGTAAGGAGTGATCAGGGTTGGGACTCCACATACACAAGAAGAATGATTCAAGAGATTGAATCGCTATGCCACATTCTCTCTTGCCTCTCTTTGCTGCATAAACACCACTATAGATCTTCAAAATCTGATGAATATGCTCGCTCTAGAGTAACCTGCATGGCTTCTTTGTCTTGTTTATTAACAAAAATGACAATGTTGCAAATCGCCACTTTGCTAATGGTGGTATATACTATTCTATCAATGAAGTTATGGATATCATTGCTAGAAACTTCATTGATGAAGAATAGTTGTGTCTTGTCCCATGCTGACTCATTCTTGATGAAGTCATCTTCTGAAACTCCCCTAAAGTTCTACAAGCTTTCTGGACTCTGACATAACCTCTACATTGAATTGAAAGCTTTGGTGCATATCTGGCCGCATCCTTATCTCGTTGATTGATCTTTCCACATATGCAACCACCTGTTGTGGGATTTCTTTTCTCATGTCAGAGGTTACTATTTTTGACCCATCTTCATCCTTTTTAATCCACCTGTTTGCCCATAGCTTTATCTTGGGTGTTGACAAAGAAGCTATATGCTTGACCACATTATAGTCAATGTTACAATGACAGTGGGATTTGTTTCTCTAACAGCAGATACTTAATGGCACTATACACTACATCACGCCTCACCTGTACATTGATGCATTCTTCCAAGCAGTGGTCTTTGTATTTCTTTCCAAAAAACCATTCTTTCTTTAAAAGTTTTTGTGCTGCCATGGATGCATACTTGTCAGGTAAGTACTTTATAGGCCTCCACATCCTTGCCGTCAACTCCTTCTTATCCATTACCTTTGACTTTTCGGAGACAAACAAAGGAGCTTCATAAGTCAACTCTCCACGCTCACATGTAATGCATGCTTCAAGCATCTCATTGAACACTTCAACAGGACGAAAAATGATCGAAGTGTAGTCGGCATATCTGACTCTCACCACCTTGAGGCTTGTCATATTTTCTTCTCACTCTTGAGTTCCCTTAGGCACAACTGCACTCAAAGAAGTATAGAAGTTTGTGAGTGTGTCGGCATCTGCTTTTGTGACCTTTCTCTTCAAATCAAGATTTGGAGAACCAAATGTTGTCCATACAACCCTTGCCTTCTATAAGACCTCTGATGTTGTGGATATCTTACGCTTTCCATGGACATAATGATTAAGTCTTTTGGACTCAATCAAATACTTGATCTCATGCTTGAATATACAGATGGTTGCAGGATAACAATGGAATGAAGTTATCTTTGCAAATTGTTCTGAAGTGAGTCTTTTGACCTACTTTGCTTCTTTGGCGATCTAATGACAAGCATAAGCCCAATGTTGACCATCAATGGGCTGGAATCTGCAATTAAGGAGGAATTCCTTCTTTGCTTCCTTTAACATATTCTCACCTTGTGCCTCTTGGCCTTGTTCATGTGGAATATTTTTAAGAGTGTCTAAGGAATCGAGTGAAGGTTTCCTCGAAATGTGTAGGCCCTATAAATGTAATTTGATCCAAAAAACTATTTTTGATTGGACAAAACATTATTGGACGTAGGACCACGTTGCTTGCCACTCTTTCCATCTCTCAAAGCCTCGTATATTGCAGTGCATAGGATATATCAAGGTTTTGGCTATTAGTAAAGATAGCTGCAGCTTTCACATCTTTGGCATTCACAAACCATGTCCTTTGACCCCAGATATATCCCACATCATCATCTGTTACTGCTTCATTAAGACGCAGATTGAGATTTTTGATTGATGTGAGTTCATCATGATCATCTTCAGCTTCGAGTTCTGAGTCTTCTTCATCTTTCTCTTCTTTTAACTGTTTTTCATCCACATGATCTTTCTTTATAGTGGGACGATGCTTTTTTCTACTGCTTGGAACCATGGCTCTTACAGTACTAGCCTTTTGCATTTCACGTCATGGTTTGCTAGCAAGAGCCTCTAGCATAACTGCAGTGGATCGACCTTCATCTTCTTCAATTTTTTTAAATTCTTGTGCACTCAAGGCTTGTGTTTCATCATCCTTAGTGACATCCACCATTTCTTGCTCTAGAAGTTTGCGCTCATGTTCTACATGTTTGTGATAGTGTGCATGTTCTTCTTGCCCTTGCATTGAAGTCTGTGCTCGATCTCCTTCATGTGAATATCCTTGAATCTGAGGAGCATATTATGCATCCTGAAAGTACTCAAACATAATCTTTGCATGCATCCTTTTTGCCACCACACTAGGAAATCGCTCCCAAGTATATGTAAGAGCCTCCAATGCACTTTGCAGCTCTGGAAACTTTGATGGTTGAGGAAGAGGCATCACAAAGGTCTTTGAGTCTCTACTTGACATAAGAAAATGAAGACCGCCAACTTCAGGATCTGAACTCTTTCTGAAAATATCCATAAAAGTCTCTTTTGGCTCTATCATTATGCCTACTACAAGGCTTAAAGTCATATATTTTTTGAAGAATGTAGCATCCCATGGATCGTCAACATCATTGAACTCTTTTTTTGACATAAGTAGAAAGTCTCTTTTCCTTTTGATGAAGAAACCAAGCTCTTCTGCCCATGTGATATTGAGTCCACCTACCAAAGCCGTTGGGGCTATATTCCTTTCCTTTCAAATTCAAAGTGACATCAGAGACCCATGCTCTAATCTCAGAGTCATTTAGGCTAGCCCCCACATTAGTTGATTGCTCCATAATCCTATAAGAAAAGATAATGAAGAATTTAGATACATACAAGTAAAGTACAATATACAATGCTTAATACAATAAATGTGGGAAATAGCCCAAAAGGCTTTACAAGGCTTCATATGGCAATAAATGTAACCAATAGCAGAGAGGGCTTTACAAAGTATTTTATAGCAATAAATGTGGGAAATAGCCTAGAAGGCTTTACAAGGCTTAAATATTTGTACAAATGTAAGAAAATTAGCCAATAAAGCTTTACAATGAAATAAAATGCCCTCTAGTGATAAAGCTTCAATCTTTGTGATGACATGTAATCTCCCCATCCATTCATATTTGTGCACTGATACCCAACTAATGCAATCTACCCACTAAAAACTATTCCACTGATATCCACTTATGTAGCCCACTGATACTCATTAAATAGTGAATGGTCGGATTTATTACAAGGCGCTTCATATGGCAATAAATGTGAAAAATAGCCTAAAAGGATTTACAAGGTTTTTTATGACAATAAATGAGCTTAAATATTTGTATTAATGCAACAAAAATAACCAATAAATATTTACAATGAAATAAAATGACCACTATAATCATCAAGCTCCAATATACCCCATGACATGTAATCTGTCCACTGATATATGTAATTTGTCCACTGATATCTGCTACCTGCTCATGCAATCTACCCACTGATAAACTTCTTGGTAAATGGTAAAATGTCTTATTTAATAGCATGTTATGAGTGTGAAACCACATGTGAGCGAAGGGATTGACAATGATTAGGAACTAGTTAGAAAAATTTGAGCATGGCTTCGATTGGCAACTTGGAGAATTGTCTCTCCTCTTAGGCAATCTAATCTATGCTAAACCAATCATCGAAGCAAAGAAAAGCAATAAATAATTTCTTTTTCTGTGTCCATTTTAATGTGCTGGGGTTTAAGAGGCTTAAATATGCAAAAGAAGGGGTTTTGATGTAGAGGCTAAACCTGCATGTGAGAGAAATGAAGAGCAAGTATCTAAAGAAAAGTTAACATTTTTCAATTTAAAAGATGAATATATATAAAAATATTATCTCACCTCCAAAACAAACCATAAATTCACTCTTTTATAATTTTTTAAAAGTATAATATAAAACATGTAAATATATAAAACTTTCACTCTTTCCTCTGAACTTTCTCTCTCTCTCTCTCTCTCTCTCTCAACTCCTAATTCTCTCTGTAGCCATAGCCAAGACACCTCATTCTCTCTCTTAATGTCTCTCTCTCTCTGACAACTCTTATGTCTTTCCCTCTCTCTCCTCATCCCACTCATTCTCTCTCTTAGTTTATCTCAAGTCTCTCTTTCTCTCCCTCCCATGACCGCTAGGATTTATCATTCTCTCTCTTCATCTCTCTCTCTCTCTCTCTCCTTAGGATTTGTAATTATTTCTCTCTCTCTCTCTCCACCTCTCTCTCTAGAGATTTATTATTCTCTCTCTTGATCTCTCTCTAGGATTTGTAATTCTCTCTCTCTCCTCTTCTCTCTCTACCTAGGATTTATCATTCTCTCTCTTCATCTCTCTCTCTCTCTCTCTCTCTCTCTCTCTCTCTTATCCTCTCTACCTCCCTCCCTCTATCCTCTTGGCCTCTAGGATTTGTCATTCTTTCCCTCTCTATGTCTCTCTCTCTCTCTCTCTCTGAATTCTCTCTCTTAATCTCTCCCTCCCTTCCTCCCTCCCTCCCTCTCTCTCCCTCCCTCCCTCCCTCCCTCTTTCCCTTTCTCTCTCTCCTCTGTCCCTCTTCTCACTCTTAATCTCTCTTTCTCTCCCTCAAATATTATGGTTCCGATGTTGCAGGTTGCAAGGTTGCTGATGTGGCCAATAAAGCTGACGTGGTAAACAAGTGGCACATGTCAACTCGTTGACCAAGTGTGGTGACCTTGAGATAAGGTAGGTGTATATCATCATATGTCAAAAGGGTAGCCAACCATGCATTATATCACCGAAATCTTTAGATTCTACTCGAATCTTTAGATTGTGTGGGATGCCTCCATCCTGAGATGATGGTGCTGCGGGAGCTATTGATAGTGCAGGAGCCCGTTTGTTGGTTATCATGGGTAACTAGAGAGTTGGGAGCACTGACGTGTTTTGGAAAGAAGTGTTAGATATCAATGCTCCACTCTCATGTAGCTATGCAGGAACCAGCTAACTCTACTTGTAAGCCCCCCATATGAGGAGAAGGCATTTGAGTAGCTCGGTTATCTGCTGGTAGGTCCTGGTTTGGACACCAGATGGGGGCCATGTGTGGCCTGATGGCTGGATGGTTTCAGATAGAGTTGGCACATTGCCAACTAGGCTACATTCAAGTGCGGGAAGGCATCCCTTGACTGATCGCACTGAGGGTAGATGGAGCATTTCCCGAGGCAGCCCACTCTTGGGTTGCGAGGCCCATTTGGAGCCTCAGATGATCCCGGATGGCTCTGGGCCCAACGGAGACCGTAGTTAGTTGCTCTGTTTTGCGCACCGGTTCTATCGTATGGTTAGTGGCCTATTTTAGGACCGACCCCCAGTCGACCGTTTTGGGTGGACTGGGTCGATCACCCAATTGAGCCTAACTGACTATGACTGGTGGCTATATAAGAGCAAGCCTGTGAAGCCCATTTCATCACTGGCTACAGCAACCCTGATTCCTTAGCATCCAGCCTCCGTCTTCTACTATTTCCAGCATGCCATCTAAGCTTCTTTCATAGGAGCGCACGGTTGGGAGGCAGTGCTATCTATTGTATCAGTTCTACAGTAATCAAATTTTTGATTCTCCATACTATCTTGTTTTCTCTCTTGCGTATGAGATCCTGTTATCTATTGAGCACAGACGTATTATTTTCTTACAAGAAGGTGTTGGAAGAAGGTCGATGGAATTGCATGAGCTTGGGAGTGTTGTGGATAGCCATTGGATGTGCTTCATTGGAGAGGCGCCGTTTGAATCTAGTTGTCAGTGGAGCCTAGGCTCTATTGAAGGTGAGTAGTCTGGACTTCGAAAGACATGGAGGGTCATTTCTCATAGGGAGTTGGAGCTGCATGATGTAAGGCTTAGGAGTCGGGAGTTGTAGGTTGTTGGTAGTCGAGACTACTGTTGTAATCAAAGTTGCAGGTTGGCAAGGTCCGCTGTCTTGGATGTCGACTTGTTGATAATGGCGATAGTCAATGGAGGTGCCGCTGAAGCCGTTGTGAACAGGGAGCCAACCAAGTCCCTGTTCGAGATCTCAGTGCCATAGGAGGTGGTATGGATCCAGTCAGAAGCTTGAAGGATTGTGCTATTGGCGACATTGACGTAGTTGTAGGAGCTTAGTCGTGAGCACTAGGATGTGGTCAAGTTGATGGAGTCACTAGCAGAAGGAGGTTCGTGGGCTGTAGTAGGACAAGTTGATGGAGTCGCTGGTCTTGCGCTATGGTGTATTAATTTCTTAAAAACAATTGCACTTACAACAAATTGATGAAATGCTCCCTATTTAAAGGAATGAGCATGAAAGTCCACTCTACATTTTGGACTATCTGCGTCAAGCTTGCTACACGATATGACAAATATCAACCTAACTAATGCAACCAATTCGGAGTCATGGGGTAATCAATAAAGAATTTAGTTTCGTATAGAGGCAAGGAAGCCGTCTTTGTATTTTTGGAAAAAACTCCCACGTCAATTATAAAATATTAAATGGAATTACAAGGTGCTCAAAGTAGAATCTACTGTGGATTATGTATTGTCTTGGAGCATGCTTGGGTATCTCCGCGTCAACCGCTCCCAATTGTCTTGCATGCTTAGGTATCTCAGAGTCAACCCCTCCCACAGGACGTTTTAGGCTTCTCCCACTCTGTAGGCTCTAGGATTGGAAGACATCCCAGTATAATTCCCGGTTTATCATGGATAGCCAGCAGCTTCCCTCTTCTCTGTCAGCTCGTTGGAGCTTGCAAGGGCGAACAGCATTTGTAACCGGTGGTACTCGAGGCATCGGGTACCCACCCATATACATTTTCTGCAATCCTTGACAAACTGTACATCGTGATGCCGTAGTGGGCATGTTGGTTGTCGGGGATCGCCCTGTTTTGTGTATGCGTCTGATCCCGGGGGCGGGGGCAGCAAAAATCGTTTGATTCAGAAAAGCAGACCCAGCTCATGCGTTGCGTTGCCGTCCTGCAGGAAGGCCATCGTGGAGGAACTGGCCGGCTTCGGAGCATCGGTTTATACGTGTGCCCGTTCGGCAGTGCATTTGGAAGAACAGCTGAAGCAATGGAAAGAGGTTGGATTTGCGGTCGAAGGATCAGTTTGCGATGTATCTTCATCAGCTTCATGCATCCAGCTGATAGAAGAAGTCTCTACGCGTTTCGATGGGAAACTGGACATTGTGGTAGGCCATCTTAGTGCTTGATTAGCACGCGTAAGATTTGCTTTTCAGCTGGAATTCGGCTGCGATTATGCAGTGGAGGTGTTCGCTACTCTTTTTCATGATCGAATTGTTCAGGTTCACAACGTGGGTAGCGGCATCGTAAAGCCAACAGTAGATGTAACGAAAGAAGACTATGAATTCACCATGGGGACGACCTTGGAATCCGCTTTCCGATTATCTCAGCTGGTCCATCCTATGCTGAAAGCTTCCGGGAGAGGAAGAATGGTGTTCATTAGCTCCATTTCCAGCTTCACCAACACCGCATTTCCTGCTACGGTATATCAAATGGCCAAAGGTACCAACTGCACCTTCAAGTGGCGGATCGCAACAGCAGGGGATGGGTCGAATGAACTAATGCCCAATTATTGCTGATGCTTGATTTTGCAGCGGGCGTGGATCAAATGACGAGAGCTCTGGCTGTGGAATGGGTCAAGGATGGAATTTTGGTGAACGCAGTGTCTCCGGGACTTATTACAAGGGAGCTAAAAACTGAGGTGAGGGAGATGTTTCCAGTCTATGTTGCAACAATCACCGGAGCAAAACCTGTGATTCAATGCTGGTACTGCTGTTAATTGTGGTGCAGGCGCCAGGGATCCGGAAATCGATCGCGAGCAAGATCGTGAGGGACATTCCGGTGGGTCGGGAAGGGGAGCCGAGAGAGGTGGCGGCAGCTGTGGCATTCTTGTGCTTGCCCTGTTCATCTTTCTGCACTGGTGCCATTCTGGTGGTAGATGGTGGAATCTCAATTCGCCCTGCCTTCACATGAAACCATCCTTGTACACATAACACAAGCTTAGTCAAGCAAACCTCTTTTCTTTAAGCAAATGTAATTTCTCTTTTCGGATGGTCACACGGCAATTGCTTATTATTTTACCCATGAGGACATACTTGCTTATTCTTTACGCATAGGAATGCCATTGGGACATTATTTTTTTCCTATTTGTTTTGGCCCATGGAGGCTAATTAATCTATGTTAGTGCATGGATTTTTTTATTTTATGCATAGATTAATCTTTTAAGCAATGTTAAAGAGGGGTCCACATTATATGTGAAATTCAAGAAGGGATTTGAATCCATAATCTTGTGTTTCACACAGTGAGCTCTACCACTAAGCTATAGAGTAGTATAGGTCCTCTAAAAATAACTATAATATTATATATGATCCCCCTTTCTCTTTAATGCCTCCTTCATAAGTGGCCCTTTTAGCTCCCCCTTTAATGCCCCCTACCATGGGGCTATTCTCTAAGTATGTTGTACGATTGAATTATTTCAAATTATTTTCTCTATGTATGTAAATGATGGGGTGTACTTTATCATGTTGACGTTAAAGTCTCCAAGTATTATCATTTCATTGTTTGATGGGAACTTTGTGAGATTTTGATGGATGCAAGATGTGAATAGTTTATAGTTTGATGTTGGTGGTTTGGGTGAGTACTAAAATTCCATTTTGTTGCATTTTGTTTGTGGACTGTACTGGGGATGTCAAAGCATGATCAGGTGTAGCCAATCATATAAAAATTTCAGGAGCTAGATGGGCATTGGTGGATAGGACTACAAAATTGATAGTGAGCTGATGATGATATAAGACTCCATGTGCTTGTCTCAATCTGTAGCAATGTGATAATTATGACATCTCAATTTTCAATGTGCGTAGATATTTAACTAGTTACCATCTCGGTTAGTTTGCATAGTAAACACTATTGCGCATTCAGTGAGAACTATTGCATTTTAAGATTCCCTCCAAGTACTCTAGACTTTACCTAAATTTTAAAACTAAGGTAAGATTTGTACTTATCTATAAAATAACATAACAATTTGATCAAAAATATTTTTATGAGGCAATTTTAGACATCCTAACATTAAAAAACTATTCCTTTTATATATAGGATCTTAAAAAGAAAACAAAAAATTTAAAATCTTTCAGGATTTAAAGACCATGAATTTAAAATCTCTCAGGATTTAAAGACCATGAATTTTGATAAAATGTACTTTATGGGTCAATGTTTCCTTAGGTGTAGCCAGTTTTGGTGAGGTTCATGGCCTTTTTTGTAATAGATATCTTGCTTGACCCATAACATACGCATTGCTCAATGGAATTCAGTAAACTTGGTCTTCAAGTTGTACTACACATTCCAAACTTGAACATGACACCAAAAAAAGATTTGGAACAAGATTGTTAAAGCATTACAAGTGCTATGTTGCATGTGAAGCATGCATCTTGAAGAGTGTAGGATATAAAAATTTATGTAAAAACATCAAAATTTATAAGAATTAAATTTGAAGAGTATAGCATATACAAATTTATTAAAAAACATCAAAACTTTATTCTTCACATACATGCAAAACAGAAATCATTCAAAAGTAAACTACATGAGCTTTTCCTCAACCAAATGACACACCTAACTGAGACCATCAGGTATACTTTAAGGGGCCTCTAATGTTGTGCTAAAATTATGCATACCCATTCAAGGACACGCTCCATAACTTTTTCTTGATTCGTTGAAAATTAAGAAGATTAAAAATATGAAATCCAAACTAGTAAGACTACTGCATGGTGGTCTTCAAACATTGGGAGTTGATGATATTGGTATCTAGATTCACTCTAGAATGGAAAAATTTGAAATGTGCAATTTGTGCATGTGCAAAAATCTTTTAATAAATCCAATGCTATTTACAATTTTGTTTTGTTTCTTTTTTCATGAAATTCTTTGCTATATCATGGCTCATAAGCATGTCAAAGGTCATTGTATGTCATAAATGATAACATCAAACCCGATAGCATGCCTTTTGGCCTATTTGTGTTTTGAAGCATTTTAAGTCACATTGCACTTGCTTCGGGGCAACTAATGTATCCAATTTTGTTGACATGTATCACTGGCGGGGGGAAACCACGATGGCTGAAAATTTTGCTACCCTCACATACTTTCAAATTTTCACACCTCCCATCCTACAAACCTCTAAAAATTAAACTACATCAAACCTGTTGTTGTCTTGCAAGCGGCAACCTGTATCATGCAGAGTCCCTTGAGGAGTTCACCTCACAAAATTTTAGTGTACCACATGCATTCAAAAGGAGGGGTATTTTAATTGAAGTTTTTGAAAAAAAATAACACGATTACAATAATAGGAGGGGTTTTTAAATTCAACCTTAGAAAAAGATCACTTAGTTCATAAGTAAAGAGGGGTGTTTTTATTGGGGTGGAAATTTTGGTGTAAGGGTTTTTAAAATACCCCTTGAATGCACATGATACATAGGGTTTCTTAGTAGTGCATCCCTGAGAAGAGTCCCCTCGATGTGACCTTGTTCTTCTGCACACCTTGTTTTGGTATTATCTTCTTTACTAGGGTAAGTTTTCTTTTATTCTTTGCTCACCTCACAAGCTAGCTACTCTGTGTTCTAGTGGGTTTGTTCAGAAATCATCATCATTAGCATCAATGGCAAAATGCAAGTTGTCATGGCTTGCAAGAGAATAAGACAGAGGCTATGAGATAGGAAATTGAAAAGATTGGTCAAGGCACAAGGAATAGATTGCAAGGCAATAAAAGAAATGGAATGTATCAAAGGATACTTTTGTAAGGTTTGTGTCGAAATGGATAGACAATGAAGAGAAAGAACACTCGTTGTAGAGCAGCAATAAGAAGCGATTGCAAATGCATGCATTCGATCATTTCCATCAAAGAGAAGAACATAAGATGTGGTCTCACCATTGGTGGGAGCATTTAAGGTGGCAACATTAGACCATCCAAGTAAATATCATTCTTGAGTCTTCACAAGCTTTAGCATGCACCTTGGTCTTATAATTTTTGGAGAGGAAATGTGCCAACTCTCCCCCCACATGAATGTGTGGTTAAGTTTATTTGTTTATGCATTGGATACGAAGTCCTATATGCTAAATGCAAAAATGCTAGTTGATCAATGCTAAGTGCTAATTCTAAATGAAAAATGCTATGTACAAAATTTAGAGTGCTATATCTCAAATTCAATTTACCACCAAATATATACAAAGTGATAAATGAAAACTGCTACATCCCAAATTCAAATAGCTACAAAATATATGCATAAAAATATATGCTAAACACAAACTCCTATGTGCAAAAAGAAAGAGCTATTTACCATGTTCACAACAAGACAAAGCACCCATAGACGCGTTTACTGAACTAAATAAAAAACTTACAGGCGCATCTATTTATGCGTCTATTTCCGCGTCTGGAGACCCGCATCTAACAACGTGTCTATATAGCAGACACACGCACGTATAGACACACATTTAGATGCCTAAATAGACGCTCTGCTTAAAAATTCAAAAAATAGACAGATGCATCATTAAACGCATGCATAGACGTGTTTTTGAATGGTCTTATAAACACGTTTATAGATGCAAAAATAGACGCTTGCTGAACAGACAAACGCGTATATAAACACGTTTATAGATGCATTGATAGACAAAATTTATAATATATTTTTTTAAATTTACAGAATGCTGTGTATGTTGTGTATGCTATATAGTTACAAGAATCCCATTTCCACATTGTGTAATTCAATTCTTACAGCCAACCGCATTTTAATTACAATTCCAAATAAAACAGTACAACTCCAAAACACAAGAAAATTGAAAGCTCAAAAAGTGCTTGTATGTACATATAGCATGAAGCTAAGCCACGCCATGTGGCTTCAAGTACAAAAAATAAGGAAGCTAAGCCACGTCATGTGGCTTGAAGTACAAAAAATAAGAGGAGTGTATATACAAGAGGCACGAAGACAAGCCAGTGGCTTCAAGTACAAAAAAGAGTAGCTAGCACTACTTCTACGACTAATCCTCACTGCCTTCCATGCTCCCTTCTATGCTCCCTTCTGTGCTCCCTTCTGTGCCTCCTTCCTCGTCTTCTTCCTCGTCGTCTTGTGCATGGGCCTGTAAACAAGGGACAACATATATCAATGTATGAAAAATCAAATCTTTACTTATAATATTGACATTATTTAATTACTTTCAAATACCTCAGGGGCCGCTCCAGTAGCCCGGATATACTGCTCCTCAGTAATCAACCCGTCATCATAGAAGTGCCTCCATGTATCTCCTCTGTGATGGTGGCGGTGGTAGGCTGTCTCGACAGGAGTAGGGTATCTGCCCAGGATCTCAAGCTGCAAGATGACACAATTTGCGGAGGGATTAGTACAAAGAAACAACCTCCTAATAACTACATAAGCAATATAATTTGAGATCGATACTTACAAATTGGGCCTCCCATGATTCAACACCCCCTGCTCCAAAATGCGCGCTTCCATATTGCTCCATTTGGATCCTTCGTGCCTCCACGTGCTGCAGACTGGGGTCCTCCCTTGCTGACTTCATTGCTTTCTTTCACTCATGCTTGTGAGCGGTGTGGGGTGGGCCCCTTGGTGGTTGACCTCCCTCGAGCCTGGCAAGCTCCACTAGTGCTTGCCTCTTAAGCGAAGATCTTTTATTGCCAAGTATCATAACAATCTTTGACTTGGCCCATTTATCTATGAACTGGCGATTGGGGGGGTTACGATACCTAGAGCAAACAGCAGCGAGGGTCTCATCAGCGAACCTCTTTGGCTGGTCTTTAAAGTAGATAAAGCAATCTCTGTAATTGTTAGCAATTACAGAGCGCATGAAGGCCATGATGTCCTTCCCCTGTGCATCCATCAAGATGCCTCCTGTTTGAGTGATGTCATAGAATATCGTACCTTCACCCGGAGGCACATCTAAATCATCTGAATCATCATTGTCCCCATTGCCACCCCTCCCAAAGCACTATGCCATGCATCCCCCACTGCTCTCCCTGCTACTACCCCTACTATCATGTCGTGTCGAGCTAGTACACCGGCCACTCGTAGCTGGAGACTGCACGGGACTACGCTGACCACTCGTAGCTGGAGAACTGAGTCTCGATTGCACAGGAGTACGCCGACAGCTCTGTGAGACAGAAGGACCTCCTGACGGCATGGGGGAAGGGGCATAAGACAGCATGGGGGAAGGGGCATAAGACGGCATGGGAGATGGGCCTACGCTGTGTAGCCGACTGGGTTGTGCTGACTCTGCAGGGGTGATCTCAGCTGTTGTGGGGTGGTTTGGAGTTTGTAGTGCCGACTCCTGAGGGGTGTTTAGAGTACCCGTCATATACCCGTATAACTCTGCAGGACTAGGAGGGTGTCTTAAAAGGTTATATAAGTCCCTAAAAATAGAATCCCGGGGATCAGGTGAGCTTGAAGCACTTCCTGGCCACATGATGAACTGGAAAAAAGAAAAAAAAACTATTATTGATGAGCTGAGAAGAAAGGGGAAGAGAAGAGAGGATTACTGTCAGAGTGCGTCTATAGACATGTCTGATTAGCGCGTCTATTTTTGCATATAACAACACGTCTATAGACGCGGCTGCTTGTGTCTGCAAATAGGCTAGACGCGCATCTAGACGTGCCTGTAGATGCGATTTTAGACCCTCTCTGAGACGCACCTATAGACGCGCTCCGACAGACGGACTTTTCTAAAAAGTAGAAAAGGACATGTGCTCGACACACCAACGTAACACTGATACCCAAATCATGCGTTTTTTGGATATGAGAAAGTACAAATCCAGAGAAAACTTCCAAAAAAGATCAACTACAAAAAGAATTACCTTGGATAGAGGTATGGAAGGTTCTTCTCCTTTTTCAAAGTTGCTTCTCCTCCTTGTTCGCCCTCCTCTCCTTTAAGCTTGGAAGTAAGTGTGGGTGCCTTCCTCTTAAGTGTGAGCTTGGAAGTAAGTATGGGTGCCTTCCTCTTAAGCGTCGAAACTGTGGATCTGCTAATAATGAAGCAAGCAAGCCACGCGAAGTATAAGTAATGTGAAGAAAAGCGAAGCGAGCGCGCTAAAAGCAGGTTTAAAAGCCGCGTCTATAGGCACATCTAATAGCGCATCTATATACGCATCTAAATATACAAGGTAGATGCAGTTTTAGATGCACTTTTAGACACGCACCACAGAGTAGACAGACACGGTTTTAGTCGTGCTTTTAGATGCGCACCACAGAACAAATAGACGTGCTTTTAGATGTGCCTTTAGATGCACCATAGTGTTTTAAATTAAATGTTTGAAGAAGAGAAAATTTTTTGGGGTTGTTTGTTTGTAGGATGTCTTCATCTTCAACAAGTAGCTCCAGTGAGGATGAATCCCTCTGTATCCACCATCGCGAAATGTGGTTGGAGCAAAAGAGTCAAATGTATGTGTGATCGATGTCGAGGAAACATGTATCATGCACGCAGGATTACACTCAATCACATCTCAAAGTATGGAGAATGGGATGCGACCGTAAACATGGTAAGGGTTTGTAAGTTAAGGTGGATTGAGATACCTATGGGTGTTCATATGTTTGAGTTATGATCTCGTTTTAATTTGATACAGGATGTAGTGCCACACCTGCATATGTTGCCCTATGCTCACCGTGAGGAGGCGAAGCGTCGGCGATATGAGGTGGGATCTTCAGGAGGGACCGTTACAGATGCATGGAGTGATGGTGATAGTAGACACGCCCGTAATTCCTCTACTCAAGCAACACCTATAGACGCACCTGCTATTTTGCGCGCCTACCAAGCGCGTCTATAGTTGCTTTGTGTTGTTGTGGCTCTATATTCGAAATGCTATATGCTACATTCAAATTCCTATATGCTATATTCAAATTGATATCAACATAAACTAGAGACGTTATAAATTTTGAGTGAAAAATATAAAGTGTTAAAAACCTTGATATTTTGTTTGCAGATTATTTGCATTGGTGAATTTCAAGTCATTTTTAAAACTCTCATCCACAATGGGAAAATAAAGTAGGTACTTCTACTTTAATTTGACATATAATTTACTTTACAAATATGAAAAGGTTACTTATTGAAAGGAGAGAACTTGCTTCCTACATTAGCATAGAAAACAAGAAAAGACGATTACAACTGAGTTTCTCTTCATGGCTATTCATCCATAAATTTCTAAAAGAATAGAACCAAATCACTTCTCAATATATTTCAACGATGCAATATTGTGTATATTGTGGTAGAATAGAATTTAACATAGGTTCATTTACAAAGTTAAAATCATTAATATCACTACTAGAATCAAGTATAACACCACATGACTTATTAAATACGTTCATAAGTTTGCATGTAGAAAATGGCCTAGGACAAAGATCAAAATTGGCTTGTAAAGCATGCATAGATAGTCCATTCAGAAAGTTGTACTCAGTTCCCTATGATCCATACTATTTATAGAATGTATTAGGTGCGGACATATTTCAAATGCAAATGCTTTCTATAATCGATATATCCCTAAACGTTTCTAAAGGTATTACATCTTTAGCAACATCTATACTACAAAGGAGATTAATGTTGGATAATCCACTAATATGTTGGAATCACCAACAAAAATTCTATAGTAACTCAACAAACTTACTATCAACAACAAAACACGTACGTTGTAGTGTCTAACTCTAGAACAAACCCCATATTTAAAAAATACTTGACAATGTATGAATGACCACATCCAAAACTAGGAGTAAGTGTTCTTCTTTAGAAGTTATTTCTGATATTCTTGAAAGACACTCTGTTGACTCACCATTCGATCTTATGAAAATTGCACATGAGGACAACTACTTGTCATTACTAGAACAAATCAACATGCTACCTACAACTCATAAAAAATAAAAAAACATGGCATGAAGTCGGCACAATTGTACTTCGTGATTCAACACGAATTATTGAGCATCAGCTCATAACATCTATGGAAGGTCTATCACAATGTGACGAATTAACACTAGAGTATGCATTATTCCCATTCCTCTATCCTTTCAGATATGGTGCTCATGATGGCAAGATGTTCTTCAACATATATTAAAAAATGAGAATATCAACATTGTTCTCCGTGTTCACTCTTTACAAACCATACTTGTTATTGATGTACCAAATACGTCAATCTATTATAATAGCAAACTCTACTCAAACTATAGTATTACAAAGAGATATTGACCAACAAAGATGACAAGATCCAAGAATATCTGAACAAGAGATAATTAGATGTATTCTTAAGTTTCAAATACCAAGTTCTATTCCTGGATCTCCTTCATGGCACCGTAGAAACTTGAAAGATCTAATGGCAATGGTTGACACATGGAGCCTTCCCAATATATTCCTTACACTTACTGTAGATAAGGTATCAACCATGACATGGTGTGGAATCGTTCAAATCAAAACCATTGCTAAACAATTCAATAAAAACTTCACATGGAGAGATTGTCCAGTTGAATGCACAGTGCTCTTCCATGTTAGACTGCAACAATTCTTAGTAAGATATATTCTGTGTGATAAAGGACTACTAGAGGTAGAGTCAGCCATCACATCATAAGATATGAGGTACAAAATCGAGGATCTATGCATGCACACATGATGCTATGGATAGATGAACAAGACATACATATCGTATCAAACCAGATAGATGCACATATCCCTTACATGAATGATTTTAATAATTGGCCAGAGAATTCAATTTAAAGAAAGCTTAACTATATGGTAAAGAGAAAACAAATCCACACATGTAGGCCAACATGCAATCTATTTGACTCAAGCACAAACCAAAAATGCAAATACGGATTTACATATCCAATACATTTAGAGACTAAACCTACTATAGATCCTCTCACACAAAGATGGATCTACTTCTGTCCATCCCTAGAACATCGTAATGTTGTTCCATACCATGCAGGAATATTACTCTTGGGGCAAGCACATATGAATATCGAAAAAATAACCAACACAAGCCTATCATATTACCTTCTAAAATATGCTATGGAAACCGAACCCATGGGACACATGAACTTGAATCCTGGTGATGCGAAACTTCTAGGACTAGAGAATCTAGATCCAATTAAATTAGAAATGATATTTGCATACATTCTTTCAAAGCCAACATCTCCAACAGAGGTAGCATTGTCATGCTTACAAATATCTACCATTCAAAGAAGCGAATCTGTGTATTTCATTGACTCCTCTCCCCCATCTATGCACATAGAATGTAAATTTTAGAAATGAGAATCATACAAAATCTTACTTCTTAGAATGCCATATCCGAGACCTCGTAAAAATAGAAGAAGACATCAAATCTCTTATCGATTAATATTGCAAAGTGCACTTGCTAATTGATCAAAATCGTGCCACCAACTAACAAACATGATACTCCAAAAAAGCTCATTACGTGTTATTCAAAACTCCATGGCTTCAACCGACCTTCATGAAGATACCAATATACATAACACAGCATGCACAAAATTACTTCAAATGATGAATGAGTTCAAGGACTTCGAAAATGCAACTCTTTCTTCTGAACAACAAGAAATTTAGATTAATGGATCACCCACAAGGCTTCATGTCATTTGTGGTACTCTTGGTTCAGGAAAGACATTTATGATCAAGTACATTACTTATAATTATGTAAAACAAGGAAAATCCATTATTTTAGTAGCAAAAATAGGAGCAGCTGCAATGAGACTAAGTCTACTAGCAACTACTATCCATCATCAGTTTGCTCTACCAAAGAGACATGATATGTTTTGTGCCTCCTTACCAGTGTCCAACGAACGATACATAGAATTGCAAAATGTAGAAATCATAATAATTGATGAGGTCTCAATGATGGCATGCCAAACATGAAACACAGTAAGCAGACAACTATGCAAATCTTGCAAGCAAACAATCTTGCAGCCTTTCGAAAATAAAAAGATGCTCTTATTCAGAGACATGTCCCAGTTGCCTCCAGTATGTAAATGCAAGGCGCAAGAAAATGAAATTTGTAGAAAATGCTATGTTGGAAACTCGGGTTTCTAGACAATTGCAACCTTTTCATTCCTTCACACATTAATACGTCACCTAGAAGATCCAACATACATAGAATTCTTAAACATAATCAGGATAAGACAACCAACGGTAGAAGAGATTCAGTATTACCTAGGCAATTTAATCATAAGTGATAGTGAAGCAAACGATTTCATTGACAAGGACACAACTATACTATGCACCCCATCAAAAAGACACATGATACTATAATGAGCTCATACTACATAAGAAATTCAATGAGCATCAAATTAAAAGTGTCACTATGACATCCAATGCAGATCAAATCTTAGAATTACAAGAATGGATAATGGATCCAGATTTCCACTCCATACAACAAATAGCAATAGGAGTGAAAGTGATGATCATAGAAGATATAGATCTCATAATTGGAGCTACAAATGGTGTTATTGCAAGTGTCATATCACTAGAATAGATAATAACACAAACAACATTTTAAAAATTCATGCCAATATCTTATCAACAAATGAAAAAATCACACTAAGAAAACATAAATGGAAGGTATTAAACTCAATATGGTATCACAAAACAACTTTTCCAATCACACTGGTAGATGCAATTATGGGACACAAGTCACAAGGATGCACACTTTTAACTGGAAAAGAATTCAATGAATGAGACTAGATGCTAGGCATGGCGATGCTCAAGGGCCATGGAGAAAAAGGGAACGTGAGGGAAGAAGCATTAACATAGGTGGGGAAGAAAAGATTAAGAGGGGTGGGAATGAAGAGAGTGACTATGGCACAAGGGGAAAGGAAGAGGGGGAAAAGGAGCATGTACATGATAGGAGGTGGAATGTAGAGATGGAGACATCAAGGGAAGAGAGTCATGCTTTATTGGAAAGATGGGGGGGGAAATCAAAGTACTAGCTAGGTGGCTTTACAACAATGAGCGTGTTCCATCAAGGAATAGCCCCCTCCTTTTATAGCCAAGAGAGGGGGTCTCTCCCAATAAATGCATCCTCCCACATGCATGGTGTGTGTGGAAGAGTGTCCCATGTGGGCTAGGCAGTTACGCACTCTCAATTGTGTGTGACAACCCTTTGCGTCATTTTTCCACATACATCAACCCCCATATCCCAAGTCTAAGATACTCCCTTGGCCTCTTCCCAATTTTATAATACGTTCAAACATCTAGGAGGACAAGTGGATGGTTGGCACAAGGAACCTTGCCACCTCATCCTACTTTCCCATCATTTAACTTGCATTCTTGGACTTTCTACACCCTCCTCCACAGGGGCCTATCCTACATGGAGGGAATAATCCAATATAATATCCATCTCCACCTATTTTATATTACTTCTCCCATGGTCCTTGGGCCATATCTCACTAAATGTAGGTGTGGGACCGCCTAGGTGGAGGGGTGGTGCATGGAGGACCCATGCCACCTTATCATTTTATATTATTACTACCATGGATTATGTACAACACACCTTATGGGTCCTGTTACATGGAAGGGTGGCACATGGTCATGCTTGCCACCTCAACCCTGGGCCATATGCACACCATATTTTATTATACTATTGCCACACATACAAGCACACACACATATTTATGCCTTTTACTTTGGTCAAATTTATCCATAACAATCCCCCCCCCAGGTAGGGAATGCACAACATTTCCATGCCTGGGACCATCATGCACAAAGAAGGGCTTGAGACAACGCTTGTTGATCACCTTCTTGCCATATGGCTCATGCAGCTCGTGAACTTTGTACAGACCCATTGCTACATTCCTCGATGACTTTGTATGGACACGTCCACAGTGGTAGGAACTTCTTATCCATTTGGTGGTCCAATCTGTTATCAAAGTGTAGCACAACATTCCCCTCAGCAAAGTGTCTTTCCCAACCCTTGCGAATTTTAGGATCCAAGCAGGCCTTTTGTCGATCCTTTTGGATCTCTGTTTGATGTAGTGCAAGGCGTCGGGTTTCATCTAACTTCTCAAGTTGTACCAACCTAGCCTCTACATGTTCATCTTCTGTCATCCTCTGTTCTCGTGCCAATCTCAAGGCCGGAATCTCTATCTCTGGTGGTAAAACTGCCTTAGTATTGTACACCAACTCAAAAGGAGTGTGACCTATAGATGTTTTATGAGTGATGTAAGTTCACACAGCTTCAGTGACCTTCTCATCCCATTGGCTCCTATTCCCTATGGCCATTTTCCCCATGTTTTTACAAAGGAGGCCATTGGTTCGCTCCGTTTGTCCCATGGACGTTGGATGATAGATGTTAGAAATGCGGTGATCAATACCCATGCGATCCAGAGGCGATCCATGAGCAACTCCGCTGCTTCATTTAAGAATGGACTCCCATGATCAGATACTATTTCCATGGGTGTCCCAAACCTTGTGCAGATACATTCAAATATGAAATTTGAAACTGCCTTACCATTTGCAGCGGGGAGGGCAATAGCTTCAGCCCACTTAGTGACATACTGAGTGGCTACCAAAAGATACTTCTTTTTGCGGGTAGTCATGGGTAGGGGCCCAATAAAATCTATTCCCCACTTCTAAAACGGATGGATGGACATCATTGGGTGATGTTGCCTAGGACGCAAATCCTTCCTATCAAAGAATTGACATGGTTCACAAGTTTTGCAATACATAGTAACATCCTTGAACAAGGTCGGCCAATAGTACCCAGCATGTAAAATCTTCTTAGTTGTATAGTCACCGCCATAGTGGCCTCCACAAAATCCATCATGATAATGCTTCAATACCTTAGGTACTTCATTTGCATCAATGGCCTGTCTTAGTACCCCATCCAGGCCTTGATGGTATAACACCCCATCAAAGAGAGTGTAGCGTCTACTATCTCTACGGATTTTCTTTCTCTCATAGCTAGTACTTTTTGGAGGAAAGGAGAAAGTGGTCAGAAACCTGTAGATTCCACCATACCATGGATCCCCAACTTCTATGGCCACTACAAGGGTTACATCGAGGCACTCCTCTAAATCAATCAAAGCATTCTTCAAGTTGAAACAACCCCCTTTTACAAAATTTGAAAGAAAAATCATATTCTTGTAAAATTGCTAACCATTTGGCCAATTGGCCCATGGAATTTGGTGATTGAAGAACTTGCTTTGCAAGACCATTGCTGCGGATTATGATGGACTTTCCAGCCACATAATGCTTAAATTTATCAATGCAGAACACAAAAGACAAAGCATGCTTGTCAGCCTCAGAGTAGCTTCATTCAGTTTCAAGCAATTGTCGAGAAGCAAATCGAACAGGATACATGAACCGATCCTCCCCTTGCTGGAGAAGAATACCCGCCAGAGTGTGCTCACCAAGATATAGAAAGTCTTTGACCAATTAGGATTGCGTAGAATGGGTTCTGAAGCTAGAGCACTCTTGATTTGTACAAACCCATGATCACAATCCTCATCCCAAGAGAAATCAACTCCATCTTTTAATAGCATAGTCATGGGTCGTGTCAAAGCAGCATATTGATCAATAAAGCGGTGATAGTATCCTGCTAGATTGACAAATGAGTGTACCTGACGTTTGGTTGTTGGCGGGGAGAGCTTGAGGATAGCTTCTACCTTCTCGGGGTTAGGCTTGATGCCCTTGGATGAGACAATATGTCCCAGTAACCTCCCTTGAGTGGTTCCAATGGTGCATTTATCAGGGTTGAGGTTGCCATACATCTAAAAGCACCTCCAAGAAAACCCCCAAATAAGGAGCATACACCATCTGCATAAATCTTTGAAAGGTAGCAGGAGCATTGGTGAGGCCAAATGGCATTACTTTGAATGCAAATGTCCCCCAAGGTGTGGCAAATGTGGTTTTAAGCACGTCCTCCTCAGCAATTCTGATTTGATAAAACCCGAAGTAACCATCACAGAAAGTATACATCTCATGAACAGTCTTGAAAGGGAAGAGGATGATGGTCCCTCTTGGTAGCTGCATTGAGTTTCTTATAGTTGATGCAAACCCGCCACTTGTTGTTTTTCTTTGGGGTGACTACCACTGGTGAAACCCATTCAGTATTATGAATCGGAGCAATTATAAACCCAGCTTCTACAAGTTTCTGCAACTCTAAGCACAAAGCATCGGACTGTAGGGGCCCTAATCTTCGATACTTCTGAGCCACAGGCTTCACATCAGGCTTCAGCTCTATCTTGTGCTTTATGGCAGTCACATGGCGAAGGTGGCGGTAGCTAGTTGCGAAGAGGTCAGGGAAATCTTTGAACATTTCTAGGAACTCGTCGTTCTCACTTGGAGTGAGGTTTGAGGAAAGCATAGATTCAAGCTGTTGAGGACTAGTTGTTACCTTTTCTATAGGTGGTGGGGTCAGAGACACCCCATCATGTAAACTTCCTCCTCTGAGAACTCCCCCCCATCTGATTCTTCCATTGATTCAGACACCGAGGATGAGAGAGTATCACTTTCTTGCTCCTCTTCTTCTTCTAGTTTCGTGGCACTTGGTTGCACCCGGATCTTCTCCTTAGAAGCACCAAAAGACATGTGTCCTGTCTTCCAATAGTTGAGTGCATCACTCTTTCTCAACCATGGTCTCCCGAGTATGGCTAGGTAACTCTGCCTATATCCTCGATGTCCACTACATAAAAATTGATGGTGGTGGTCAACCCATTGACAGTGATGGGCAAATCCTTAATGACTCCTAGGGTGGCGAGTTGTCGACCATCTACTACCTTGATTCGAGTGGAGGAACGCCTTGTGCAACTCAAATTCAATTTCTTCATGATTCGGGGCACCATGATATTACATGCAGCTCGCCCATCAACACACACACTTTTGACACGACAATTATCTATGATGACACCTACTGTATGTGGGTGCCAATCAATTTCTTCAGAGATAGAAGAGACCTCTCGTACCTTTCCCTTTTTCTTGCTCCTCCTTGTTGAGAGCCCTTGTTACAGCTCACATCTCACCTTAGGACTTTATGCTATTAGTTGAGGGAGCATGATGCTCAAAGACCGATGAGCAAGGTCCTGAACGACCAAATAGTCCTCTTGCCCTTCCAGTTCTTGTAATCGCCGTGCTATTTCTTCAAGGGGTGTGCGGTCTGGCATTCTTCTTTTGAGCAGTGTCCTTAAGGACCTCTCTGATGATCTCGGTAAACTCGTATCAAATATGCCCAACACTTAGTTTCATGATGACCACAACCTTTGCATTCCTTACAAATGATCACCCTCCTTCGTGGCTTGTGGCTTTGGCGGTGCTTCCACTCTCTTCATGCATGATTGAAGTACAAGCTTCACGTGCCAAGAAATCAGCATTTATATTTTGAGCTCAAGGGATATGTTGATTTTTTACCTCTTCAAATTGTTGGCAAAGTTCCAATGCTTGTTGATGTCGTGGAACCAAGCCTTCACTCTGCACCTTCCACCTTCCACTAATTGTTCACACATGAGTTGAGAATCTCCTTGCACCTCAAGTTGCTTGATGCGATGTTCTTATGCCTTTTGTAGCCCAAAAATGAGTGCCGAGTACTTAGCTTGGTTGCAAGTACTTGCTGGTGCAGACTTGCTATAACAATACACCTCACCCCTAGTGAAGTGAGCTTCACATCCACACCAGCAGCCTTAGTCGAAGGTTTGTATATGTCGTCAAATTGGAGGATCCAAGATGTCATCACACCAAGACTAAAATTTGGACATCTTAAGTTTCTTGGTAGTCCAAGATAGGTAGAAGGAGAGGGTGGGAGAATTCAATACTTGAGCAATATGTTCAGCACCAAATAAACTTGCAATCCTTTGTTGATAGTTTATCTTTAGACAAAAAAAAATTACAACTTGAAGCTCAAAATGGGGCACAAAAGGTTGATTAGGTACAAAGGGATTCCTTGGTCAAAACATTACCATAGCCGAGCCCTAGAAACCTTTGTAATGAGATTGAGAAGAAATCATTCAAGACGAGCTTATCCATAGGAATTAATAAGCAAATGCGCCAAATCTCCCCCCAAGCTTGGGGAGCATCCCACCATTTGAAGAATGTCACCCTTTTAATTACCTCCAATGCAGCAAGTAGCTCGATCACCGCACAATGAGTAGTTCATTGAAAGCAAAGTCCTTCTAGTGTATCACTAATTCTTCACCTTGAATCATCCACGGTGTATCATCCCACCCATTGTCTCCTTGAACACTGTATTGTACAATCAGTTGTTGAAGATCGACATGAAGATCAAGAAAGAGATCTCGCCAATTGGTAGCTGTAATGAGCAAAGGACCAAGCACCAAATCCTTGAACTCGTTGAGAAGTGACAAATATCCACACTTCTTGTGTGGCATGCATCCAAGGAGTGAACTTGAAAAAGTTCAGAATCTATGATCTAGTATTAGATATGAATAGAGCACATGAAATGAAGTACTTTTGCTCTTTACAACAAGAGGAAACTCCCTACGGTTAGAGAGTTATAGTTCATAATATTTTACCATATAAGCAATATCTTTACACTTTCATCACTTCCTATTTGCTGGTCCATTGGTAAGTTTTCCTTTTGTGAATGGGGAGGTCTTGGGTTCAATTCCCACTCCTTAATAAAAAGAGAGGAGAGGAGAGGAGAAGAGAAGAGGAAGAGGATAGGGGCGTGAGATCTTTTGCAGGAGCCTAAAAAGTCTGTCCGCGATGCATAGGTGTGCTAGAAGACGCAGGAACCCAAGAAAACAGTTGCGACTGTCCGTGATGTGCACAGATGCACCAGAATACGCAGGAACTCAAAAAACAATCACAATTCGTGATCTATCCATGACGCGCAAATGCGCTAGCTATAACCAGGGGACATGCAAGTGTCGTAGATGCACATGAGCGGTTTTGCAAGCACGGTCGACTAGAAGATGCATGGCGCTGCGTAGGAACCTAGAAGATGCACAGGTTTTGCAGGCTAAAGGCACATAAATTGAGAAGTTCTACAACCACAGAGATGGAGAACTACGAGCAGAAGATACGCAGATTGGAGGTGCAGAAGCAAAGAACCACACATGGAAGGTGCTACAGAACTACACCCAACCGTAGGAGTAACGAATTTTACACCACTAGCCGTGGAGACCTGGGCTCGAATCCCAGCAACCACACCAATTCTATTAACTGGAAAAGAATTCAATGCATGAGGCTAGATGCTAGGCATGGCGATGCTCGAGGGCCATGGAGGAAAAGGGAACGTGAGGGAAGAAGCATTAACATAGGTGGGGAAAAAAAGATTAAGAGGGGTGGGAATGAAGAGAGGGACTATGGCATAAGGGGGAAGGAAGAGGGGGAAGAGGAGCATGTACATGATGGGAGGTGGAATGTAGAGATGGAGACATCAAGGGAAGAGAGTCATGCTTTATTGGAAAGATGGGGGGGGAAATCAAAGTACTAGCTAGGTGGCTTTTCAAGAATGAGCTTGTTCCATCAAGGAATAGCCCCCTCCTTTTATAGCCAAGAGAGGGGGTCTTTCCCAATAAATGCATCCTCCCACATGCATGGTGTGTGTGGAAGAGTGTCCCATGTGGGCTAGGCGGTTACAGACTCTCAATTGTGTGCGACAACCCTTTGCCTCATCTTTCCACATACATCAACCCCCATATCCCAAGTCTAAGATACTCCCTTGGCCTCTTCCCAATTTTATAATACGTTCAAACATCTAGGAGGACAAGTGGGGGTTGGCACAAGGAATCTTGCCACCTCATCCTACTTTCCCATTATTTAACTTACATTCTTGGACTTTTTACACCCCCCCCACATGGGCCTATCCTACATGGAGGGAATTATCCAATATAATATCCATCTCCAGCTATTTTATATCACTTCTCCCATGGTCCTTGGGCCATATCTCACTAAATGCAGGCATGGGACCGCCTAGGTGGAGGGTTGGTGCATGGAAGACCCATGCCATCTTATCATTTTATATTATTACTACCATGGATTATGTACAACACACCTTATGGGTCCTCTTACATGGAAGCGTGGCACATGGTCATGCCTTGCCACCTCAACCCTGGGCCTTATGCACACCATATTTTATTATACTATTGCCACACATACAAGCACACACACATATTTATGCCTTTTACTTCGGTCAAATTTATCCATAACAACACTCAAAGGAAAGGCTCTTGTAGTAATACAAAAATCATTTGCACCAGACCTAACATATGTTATGCTTTCACGCGTCACCACTCAAAACAACTTAAGATCTTAAATAAAATCAATCCATCTGACTTCATTCCAATGCTTCCATAAACTTAAAAAAATAAGTAATCAATAGAAAATCCTTTTATTAAACATTCATCAATATAAGACAAAAGAAAATTTTGATATACAAAATAATATGTAGGATCTATCAACACTTATTTGAAGAACAACCAACAATAAAATATGGCAACATGAGACGAGGTACATTTTCAATATTACACATCGTAGTATTTCTTCACATTAGTTTATATTCAAATTTATAATAGATTACTATTTTGCAGATATTTAATCAATTTAAAAGTAAGGCCCGATTGGCTCAACAAGATTAAGAAAAATCAACAAAAAGAACAAAGGCACAAAATTATTTCTTGTATATAGCTCAAATGCGTCTAGCAAACATGGCTGGAAAGGAACCAAATGAATACATTTATGGATGGAGCACACTACAAGACCTTAGGAATTTCATGGATAACAATCAACATGAAGTATAACAATGGAAGGCAGAACATGGAGACAAAGAAATGAGAGCTAACGGTTAGTAAAAAAATTTTATTTATAAAAAATTATTTAACTTTACATATTTTTTAAAGAAAATAACATATGCATAATATCAATTCAAACATAATGCAGGTCTAACTAAGTACATAATTCGAAAAATCACAAAAGAGGATGATATCATTACTCCAATGATGTGAGAACAGAAGCACAAGCAATAATAGATAAGCACTCAGAAGGAATTTTAGCTTATTGCCTTGAACTTCTACACTTTGGCTACAATGTAAGCTTAGGCAAACTCCTCAAAATAGATCGTAAGATTGGAAATCTAGTTCAACAACATGTTCCAAACAAATGATAAAAAAAAAGTAAAAGAGTTGCCATTTACCATAGAAGGTATTACTTCCATTATTGATTTGAATTTTGCAAAAGAAGCATATGGCGAACATTTTGAGTTTTTCCAAAATTAATATATTTCAGCCCCCTACGGGTACATTCTTGACTCCATATCTTAGAATACATACAAATTCCATTTTCTAGCACACATAAAAAAACTCATCATACTTCATTTTGCTATTTTTAATAGGCAATCACGAAGAAGACAAAGAAAAAGAAACAAAAGGACCATATTACATATATTCTATTCTATGTATTGCTACAGAAAAAATATATATTGGACAAACTAGTAATCTTGAAAAACGGATAGCACAACACCAAACCAAACCTCCATTAAAAATGAAACATGATGTTAACAGGTACAAACCATTCCACTCGAACTTCAAAACAGAAATCCTAGCCACCACAAACTTAAAAAGCAAGGCAGATACACTCAAAGAGAAATTCATAAGAGAGCTCAACAAACTGACTCGACATATGGCTACAATAACCTCAGTGGAAATCCAGCATCTACAAAAAAAATTTACTTTCTCAAAAATAGAGACATAATCTAGTATATTTAAATAGAAGCCCATTTTCAATACATGAAAAGGACTTCCTATTTCAAACTATAGTTAAGTCATACTCTTGAATGACTCTTAATTCATAGCATATATTACTCAAAATTTTCCATTTTTAAAGCATTACGACTTTTTTTCAATACACATAAAATAATTCATGTATGAACTAATAGTAATTCATGCTTTTAAAAACTTCATGTTTTTAGTGACATATAACTCCATTTATAACAATTCCAATTTTTTTTTTAAAAAAGTATACTAGATAAATTTTCATGTATTGTTAGTCTTATAATAATATTGTAGTGTATTTCAAATATTTCTACTGTTATAGTGCTCTTCTTGATATCATAATTAATACTTCTCAAATTCCAATTTTACATAAACCTATGTTATAAATTCACTTTAAAAATTAAGTCAAAATGGAAAATACTATTAAAAAACTTCTAGGAAATAGCACTAAATTCATTTATATATATTCTACCTGCTCGGATCTAGTTTGTTTGTTTTGTAGAGAACCCAATTGAGAGGCCTTGGCCGGCTTGGGCTATGGAGATATCGAGGCAGCCAACATTTCCAACCAATTTCACCAATTTAATTTTTTAAAGGTGGCAACAAATTTCTATAAGATTGCAGTCCAAGAAGTTGTTCAATAAGAAAAACTAGGAAGCCTAGCATCAAACACCGTTTGTCCTCCTCCTCCTTCCATGGCTTCCCTCCCCAAACCTCACGTTGTTCTCATCCCCTACACTGCTCAAGGCCACGTCAACCCCATGATGCAGCTCGCCACCAAATTGGTTTCTCATGGAGTTCAGGTCACCATAGTCCTCATCGACCACCACCTCGCCCGCATCTCACAACATCATACTAACGGCTCTTTGTCCGGTGTCCACTTGATGAGCATCCCCGATGGCTTGCCGGCTGACTGCAGCCGTGATGTCATGGATGGTGCCCTCGTATTGTCTATCGAACAGAGAGGCGGAGCCTTTGGGACAGCACTCCAGAGCTTTCTTGGTGAAATTTCCCCCGTTACTTGCATCATCGGTGATTACTTTGTTGCAAGGGTGCGAGACGTAGCCAACAGACTTGACATCCCTAGAGTCCTCTTTTGGCCCCAATCTGCTACCACTTTCTCGATTTATGAGCATGCAATCGAGATCGCCTCAAATGGCTATAATCCTTTCGACGGGACCGGTATATCTTGACTCTTCATCTCTAGTTTAATCCATTCAGAAAAGCTTTAATCCTTTCTAAAGGACTAGTATTTCTCGATTTTTGCTGTCCCAGTTTGCATTCTGTGATTGAGTTCTACCTCTCCTAGATTTCAGCATCTATGTGATACACTTGGTATCAATGGGGTGTTGACCACCCCTCATCTTTCTGCTCACGATGCCTTGGTAGAAGGCATAAATCAGATTCTATTGGACAGGATTGGTAGCATGCTATAGTATGCACGTCTTACCGAATGCTATTGGGCTGAGGCATGTAAGACAACTGCATACTTGCTTAACAGGTCACCCAGGAGATCTCTGAATGGTAGAGTGCCATTTGACTTCTTGACAAGCAGGGCACCATTTTGTGAGCATTTATGTGTGTTTGGCTGCGAGGCTTATGCTCATGGTTCCTGATCGAGGAGGTGTATCTTCCTTGGATATAGTGAGTCCAATAGGGACTACAGGTTATGGGATTCTTCCACTAAAGAGTTGATATGCAGCCATAATGTCTATTTCAGAGAGGATGCTATGTTTAGATAGCCCAGGACTGTGGATAGCAGGAGAGTGGTATTCCAGGAGGGTGTAAGTGCACTGATACCTCCGAATTCTTTGCAGGGGCAGCCCATATCCCTTGGAGTGGGAGGTTTTTCCCACAATGAGTAGGTTATAAAGTTGGGACAGCCACGATTACTTCCTGATTTTGGTCAGAGATGGTCAGATGTCTCGAGTATTCCATAGATTTATACTCCTATGGAGATTGTTGATGCATCTTCTATGGACAATTATAGTTTACTCCCAGGATGCGGAGTGCCTCTTGTAGATGAGGGTGAGGCTATGCATGGTGAGGAGGATACCTTGGCTAATGATGCCCGGTATGATCCATTAGCTCGTTATGCCAGGACAAATGTGGTTTCTACAGTTATTAACTCGGGTCATATTGCGCATGGGCAAGAATCATTGATATGTTTGTTTCGTAAGTGCCTCCATGGCCAGAAGCAATCCCCTCGAGCTTGGCTTCATAGGTTTGATACCGTTATGAGAGCTCGGGATGTGATGCGCAGTGAGACAGGTTATGGTCTCAGTATTCAGGAGGTTGCTATCCTTCTGAGGTTACTTGCCATATGGTTCCTTATGGACAAGGATGACTTGAAACACAGTAGGTTTGACGATCGCAGATTAGTTGAGCAGCAAGTTATGGTTGATATGGCAGCCATAGTACTTCATGCATCCATGACTATGTTGAGACTTGGTTCTCACATGTTTGCCATTGGGGCTACACTTCCGGTTCTTGCTTCCATTGCAGTGGGAGTTGGTAGCATGATTATGGTAGATTTTGGTAGTAGGGAAGCGGTTGTGGACATCAGGTCCTTATGCTTCCAGGAGCAGCATGCAGATGATGCAAGTTGGGTAGACCAGTAGAGGTCTATTGTAGGGCATGTGCTTATGGTCACAGGTGGTACAGAGACATTTTCTTTGCACAGTGACAGTTCGGGTGCTATGGACTTAGCACAGGAGCATGTGGTGGTGAGAGTTCACTCTCCCAGTGAGATCTAGCATGAGATCTTGGTTGACAGGCATCTACAGCTTGTCATTTTCTATCTTGCAAACCTGATGTCTACTAGTAGCTTATCCTCTATGCACTTTGCACATTGTAAAGTGCTGATGGGCATAGGATGACGGTCTAGTCATCTTTTTTTTCAGCCTATGACTGATTGTATTATATGTGTACTATACTCCCTTAAAAGCACACTACCTTTAAGTGGGAGGTTGTTGGGGTAAAGGGCAGTGTGCCCACCCACTTGTACAGTGCCCATGTATACTCATATATATATGATAGAGGAATAAGCTGGAGTAGCTTTTGCTCCACCACTTTTGGTGTCTCCTTATCTCTTCCTGAGTGCTCCCTCTTCCCCCACAGTGGCAAGGCATGACCATGTGCCACCCTTCCACGTAAGAGGACCCATAAGGTGTGATGTACATAATCCATGGTAGTAATATTATAAAATGTAAGGTGGCATGGTTCCTCCATGTGCCACCCCTCCACCTAGGTGGTCCCATGCCTACATTTAGTGAGATATGGCCTAAACTCCATGGGAGAAGTAATATAAAATAGGTGGAGATGGATATTATATTGGGTTATTCTCTCCATATAGGATAGTGTCCATGGGTGGAGGAAAGGCAAGGAGGTTCTTGTCCAACCATAATGCTGATAAAGAAAAACATACATTGGCTCAAAGCACCCTAGGTTGGGAGTACTGGAAAGCTTTGTGTGAGTGCACTACAAATCAAGATTCACATCCGTGAATTGCTACTTTGAGAGCAAAACTGTGGATAAAGCTTGATGCATTTATAAAGTTGCTTACACAAGGTCAAATAGATGAGCTTTATTATGAGAGATTCAGGACAGCATTGGGAGAATTCATATCACTGATGGGGTAGAAGCATGGGGGGAGTCACATATTACACATTACATGGTAATCCTACTTAGGTTGAAATTTTGTGTTTTAAACTTGAGTCAGTTTATGTTTCTAATACAATGTTTTTCTTTATAGCATATTCTTTACGTACATCCACCATGGTTTGTGGAGCAATGGGGATAATCCAGTAATATTGTGATATGCCGTATTCTTGATAATATCTATTGCATAAGTCTCATCTTTGTCCCATGCTATAAATGATTTGTTGGATGTATCGTAGGGCATAACATCTCCAAGTGTTTCCATATCTCCACATTTATACTTTAGCTCAACATCTGCACTAAGAATCTTTGATACAGTAACTGCCACCTTATCTTCGCCAAGTCTTCGAAAGTGGCAAACTGAATTGGGATCACTATCATTGATTGTAGCAAATGCAACTACTTCTCTTTTGCTACATAAAATCACATCCATCCCTGGAACAAAATCTCTAGCCATCTCCTTTGTGAGAGTCCTTCACAAGCAAGCTGCAGTAGCAACAATTACATAAATATTAGTCTCTTTTTAATAATCTACTCATTTATTATAATTTTTAATTAGTACTTAATTTAATGGTGGGAGAATTTCTCCGATCAAGTACTCATCAGATGGACACGCCAAGTTATCATTTGCATGGTCGATCGAGCATTAAATACTATTTTTGCTCTAGTGTCATGCACATCCGTAAAAAAACACGAGCCTGCTAGGTATGTTATCCAATCAAGCACTTATGGGATGGGTGTGCCACTTTGCATGTAAAAGAACACGGTCCTAGGTGTGTTATTCAAACAAGTACTTATCCGATGGGGGCTCCACTTTGCACGTAAGTCCGTTTCAACTACGTTGAGGTACGTGCAAAGTATTGTCACCATCGGATATGCTTTGCATGGTTGATCATGCCTTATACACCATTTTTTCTTTAGTGATATGCACATCTGCAAAAAAACACGCCCTTAGGTGTGTTATCTGACCAAGTACTTATCGGATGGGTGTGCCTCTTTGATAACATTTCAATACCACCTAGGTTGAGGCGTACGAAAAGTGTTGTGCCCATCGGATATCCTTTGCATGGTCGATTGAGCATTAAATACTATTTTGGCTCTAGTGTCATGCACATCCGTAAAAAAACACGCTACTAGGTATGTTATCCGATCAAGCACTTATGGGATGGGAGTGCCACTTTGCGTGTAAGTCAATTCCACCTATTTGAAGGTGTGTGCAAAGTATTGTGCCCATCGGATATGCTTTGCATTGTCGATCAAGCATAAAACACCGTTTTTGCCTTAGTGTCATGCACAACCATGAAAAAACACGGTCCTAAGTGTGTTAATTAAACAAGTACTTATCGGATGGGGGCTCCAGTTTGCACGCAAGTTTTTTTCAACTAGGTTGAGATGTGTGCAAAGTATTTTTAACATCGGATATGCTCTGCATGGTCGATTACGCATTATACAACGTTTTTCCCGTAGTGATATGCACGTTTTTCCCGTAGTGATATGCACATCTACAAAAAAACATGCCCTTAGGTATGTTATCTGACCAAGTACTTATCGGATGGGTGTGCCTCTTTGAGAACATTTCAATACCATCTAGGTTAAGGTGTAGGAAAATTATTCTGCCCATCGGATATGCTTTGCATGGTCGATCGAGCATTAAATACCATTTTTGCCTTAGTGTCATGCACATCCATAAAAAACCACATTGCTAGGTGTGTTATCCGATCAAGTACTTATGCGATGGGAATGCCATTTTGCATGTAAGTCAATTCCACCTAGTTGAAGGTGTGTGCAAAGTATTGTGCCCATCGGATATGCTTTGCATTGTTGACCAAGCATAAAACACCGTTTTGCCCTTTGTGTCATGCACAACCATATAAAAACACGGCCATAGGTGAGTTATTCAAATTAGTACTTATCGGATGGGGGCTCCACTTTGCATGCAAGTCCATTTCAACTACATTGAGGTGCGTGCAAAGTATTGTCACCATCGGATATGCTTTGCATGGTCGATCACGCATTATACATCATTTTTTCCCTAGTGATATGGACATCCGAAAAAAAACACGCCATTAGGTGTGTTATTTGACTTAGTACTTATCAGATGGGTGTGCCTCGTTGAGAAAATCTCAATACCACCTAGGTTGAGGTGTACAAAAAGTGTTGTGCCCATCGGATATCCTTTGCATGGTCGATCGAGCATTAAATACTATTGTTGGTCTAGTGTCATGCACATCCGTAAAAAAACATGCTGCTAGGTATGTTATCTGATCAAGCACTTATGGGATGGGCGTGCCACTTTGCACGTAAGTCAATTCCCACTAGTTGAAGGTGTGTGCAAAGTATTGTGCCCATCAGATATGCTTTGCATTGTCGATCAAGCATAAAACACCGTTTTTGCCTTAGTGTCATGCACAACCATTAAACAACACGGTCCTAGGTGTGTTATTCAAGCAAGTACTTATTGGATGGGGGCTCCACTTTGCACGCAAGTCCATTTCAACTAGGTTGAGGTGCTGCAAAGTATTGTCACCATCGGATATGCTTTGCATGGTCGATCACGCGTTATACACCATTTTTTCCCGAGTGATATGCACATCCGCAAAAAAACACGCCCTTAGGTGTGTTATCTGACCAAGTACTTATAGGGTGGGTGTGCCTCTTTGAGAAAATTCCAATACCACCTAGGTTTAGGCGTACAAAAAGTATTGTGCCCATCGGATATCCTTTGCATGGTCGATCGAGCATTAAATACTATTTTTGCTCTAGTGTCATGCACATTCGTAAAAAAACACACTGCTAGGTATGTTATCCGATCAAGCACTTATGGGATGGGTGTGCCACTTTGCATGTAAGTCAATTCCACCTAGTTGAAGGTGTGTGCAAAGTATTGTGCCCATCAGATATGCTTTGCATTGTCGATCAAGCATAAAACACTGTTTTTGCCTTAGTATCATGCACAACCATGAAAAAACACGGTCCTAGGTGTGTTATTGGATGGGGGCTCCACTTTGTACACAAGTCTGTTTCAACTACATTGAGGTGCGTGCAGAGTATTGTCACCATCAGATATGCTTTGCATGGTCGATCATGCCTTATACACCATTTTTTCTCTAGTGATATGCACATCCGCAAAAAAACACGCCCTTAGGTGTGTTATCTGACCAAGTACATATCGGATGGATGTGCCTCTTTGAGAAAATTTCAATACCACCTAGGTTGAGGCGTACGAAAAGTTTTGTGCCCATCGAATATCCTTTGCATGGTCGATCGAGCATTAAATACTAATTTTGCTCTAGTGTCATGCACATCCGTAAAAAAACACGTTGCTAGGTATGTTATCCGATCAAGCACTTATGGGATGGGAGTGCCACTTTGCATGTAAGTCAATTACACCTATTTGAAGGTGTGTGCAAAGTATTGTGCCCAGCGGATATGCTTTGCATTGTCGATCAAGCATAAAACACCGTTTTTGCCTTAGTGTCATGCACAACCATGAAAGAACACGGTCCTAAGTGTGTTAATCAAACAAGTACTTATCGGATGGGGGATCCAGTTTGCACACAAGTCCGTTTCAACTAGGTTGAGATGCGTGCAAAGTATTGTCACCATTGGATATGCTCTGCATGGTCGATTACGCATTATACAACATTTTCCCCGTAGTGATATGCACATCCGCAAGAAAACATGCCCTTAGGTACTTATGCGATGGGAATGCCACTTTGCATGTAAGCCAATTCCACCTAGTTGAAGGTGTGTGCAAAGTATTGTGCCCATCGGATATGCTTTGCATTGTCGATCAAGCATAAAACACCATTTTTGCCTTTGTGTCATGCACAACCATATAAAAACACGGCCGTAGGTGTGTTATTCAAATAAGTACTTATCGGATGGGGGATCCACTTTGCACGCAAGTTGGTTTCAACTACGTTGAGGTGCATGCAGAGTATTGTCACCATCGGATATGCTTTGCATGGTCGATCACGCATTATACATCATTTTTTCCCTAGTGATGTGGACATCCACAAAAAAACACGCCATTAGGTGTGTTATCTGATCAAGTACTTATCGGATGGGTGTGCCTCATTGAGAACATTTTAATGCCACCTAGGTTGAGGTGTACGAAAAGTGTTGTGCCCATCGGATATCCTTTGCATGGTCGATCGAGCATTAAATACTATTTTTGCTCTAGTGTCATGCACATCCGTAAAAAAACACGCTGCTAGGTATGTTATCCGATCAAGCACTTATGGGATGGGTGTGCCACTTTGCATGTAAGTAAATTCCACTTAGTTGAAGGTGTGTGAAAAGTATTGTGCCCATCGGCGGATATGCTTTGCATTGTCGAACAAGCATTAAACCGTGTTTTGGCCTTAGTGTCATGCACAACCGTCAGAAAACACGATCCTAGATGTGTTATTCGACTAAGTACTTATGGGATGGGCACGCCACTTTGCATGTAAGTCAATAATATCTAGGTTGAGATGTGTGCAAAGTATTGTGATGATCGCATATGCGTTGCATTGTCGATTAAGCATAAATCAGCGTTTTTGCCTTAGTGTCATGGACAACAACCAATAAAAAACATGGTCCTAGGTGTGATATTCTAAAAAGTACTTATTGAATGGGCGTTCCACTTTGCATGGAATACCATACCACCGCTTTTTAGGCACATGCAAAGTATTGTGCCCATCGGATATGCTTTACATGGTAGATTGAGTATTAAATACCGTTTTTGGCCTTGGTGTCATGTACAACCGTCAAAAAACACGATTGTAGGTGTATTTTTCAAACAAGTACTTATCGGATGGGGATGCCACTTTGCACACAAGTCAATACTGCCTAGGTTGAGGAACGTGCAAAGTCTTGTGTCCATTGGATATGCTTTGCATAGTCAATCTCACATTATACACCATTTTGTTCCTAGTGTTATGCGCAATCGTCATTAAATACGTTTGGAGGTGTGTTATCCGAACAAGTACTTATGGGATGGGTGCACCACTTTGTATGCAAGTCAATACGACCTAGGTTGAGGCGTGTACAAAGTTTTGTGCCCATCGGAGAAATGTAGATGCGATGATATTAAAAAATTCTCGGTATGTGTATATGTGTGTGTGTGGCAAACAATTTTGATACAACAAAGTAAACACCTAGTGCACAAATTATGCACTTCATACCTTGAGTAAATAAGCTTGTTGATGAGGATAAATACGCCCTTGAATAAAAGCACAGTTATTGTATGACCTTTGACACCTGTGATTTTGCCCACATGTAAGTTTGCAAATAGTATAAAAAATAATATAATAATATATTAATAGTTTGCAAATGTGTATAGCAAGTGAGTAATGGGAAGTGGAAGTGGGAGTGAGGAGGGAGGAGTGGAATGGAAGAGGGAAGTAATAGGGGTGTATGATAATAAGTATAAAAAATAGTATAATAATATATTAATAGTTTTCAAATAGCAAGTGAGTAATGGGAAGTGGAAGTGAGAGTGGGGAGGGAAGAATGGAATGGGAGAGGGGAAGGTAATAGGGGAGTAGGATAATAAGGGAGTGAAATGAGTGAGGGGAGTTAATAGGGGATGAAAAAGAGGAGGGTGAGATGGGGAAATATGGGATTTTGGGAAATGGGAGGAGTATGGGACGTGGTGGAAATGTGGGATGGGAGTGGTGGCAATGGGGGAGGAAGAAGAAATCGATGGGGGGAGGGCTAATGGAAGATTGGGATGAGGGATGGGAGTCCAATGGGAGAGGGGGAGTAATGGGAGCCAATGGGAGAGGGGATAAATGAAAAACGAATAGGAGAGAGGGGAGGAATGGAAAGCCAATAGGAGAGGAGGAGGAAAACCTAATTTTTCTTATATATAGTCTTCCTTCTTCATTCATTCTCCCCTCATTTCATTCATTGAAGCAAGAAAGCAAGGACGATCAAGAAAGCAAGGAAGGAAGAGCAAGAAAGCAAGAACGATCAAATTTTTTTAAATAATTCTTTATCTAGATTTTTTAAAAAAAATTTGAAGAGAGAGGAACTAGAGAGAGAAAGGTTCTTGCCAGGAGGAGAGGAGAAGGAGAGGATTAAAAAAATTTGAAGAGAGAGAAACTAGAGAGAGAAAGGTTCCTGCCAGGAGGGGAGGAGAAGGAGAGGATGGATGGGCGGGAGAGAAGGGAGGAGGAGGGGAGGGAGAGGCGGGGGCGGGGTCGAGAGGGGGAGGGGGGAAAGGGGGACGGGGGGGGAAGGGGCGGGGCTGGGGCAGCCTCCCTTGGAGGAGGGGAAGGGGAGGGGGAAGGGGGGGGCGAAAAGGGGGGGGGGGAAGGGGGGGGGCTAGCGGCCGCGGCCGCCAACAGGTGGAAGGGCGGGTGGGTGTGAAGGGGGGGGGGGAGGGTAGGGGGAAGGGGGAAGGGGGGGCTGGCGGCCGCGGCCGCTAGCAAGGGAAGGGGGGGGGAGGGGGGGGGGAAGGGGGGGGGGGGGAAGGGGGGGTTGGCACGGCTGCCAGTAGGGGGAAGGAGGGGGGGGAAGGGGGGGGCTGGGAAGGGGGGGCTGGCGACCGTAGCCGCCAGCAAGAGGAAGGGGGGGGGAAGGGGAGGGGGGGGTTGGCGGCTGTAGCCAGTAGCAGGGGAAGGGGGGGGGAGAGAGAGGGGAGGGCAGGAAGGGGGGGCTGGCGGCCGCGGCCGCCAGCAGGGGGAAGGAGGGGGGGGAAGGGGGGGTAGGAAGGGGAGGGGGAAGGGGGGGAAGGGAAGGGGGGCTGGCGGCCGCAGCTGCCAGCAGGGGGAAGGGCGGGTGGGGGTGAAGGGGGGGGGAAGGGGGGGAAGGGTGGAGGGCAGGGGGAAGGGGGAAGGGGGGGCTAGCGGCCGCGGTCGCCAACAGGGGAAGGGGGGGGGAGGGGGGGGGGGAAGGGGGGGATAGCGGCCGCGGCCGCCAAGAGGGGGAAAAGGGGGGGGAAGGGGGGGCTAGCGGCCGCGACCGCCAGCAGGGGAAAAAGGGGGGGGTTGGCAGCCGCGGCCGCTAGCAAGGGGAAGGGTGGGTGGGGGGGAAGGGGGGTGGGGGGAAGGGGGGGTGGAGGGCAGGGGGAAGGGGGAAGGGGGGGCTGGCGGCCGCGGTCGCCAATAGGGGAAGGGGGGGGGAAGGGGGGTGGGGGGGAAGAGGGGGAAGGGGGGGGGAAGGGGGGGCTGGCAGCCGCAGCCGCCAACAAAGTGAAGGGGGGGGGAAGGGGGGTGGGGGGGAAGGGGGGGTTGGCAGCCGTGGCCACCAGCAAGGGGAAGGGGGGAGGGGGGGTGAGGGGCTGGGGGGGGGAGGGGGGGGAAGGGGGGCAGGGGCTGGCAATCAGGGGGGGGGAAGGGGGAAGGGGGGAGGGGCGAAGGGGGGGAAGGGGGACGGAGGGAAAGGGGGAAGGGGGGTTGGAGGGAAGGGGGGGCGAGCGGGAGGGAGGGGGCGCGCAAAGGGGGGGGAGGGGTTCTGGCGGCGGAGGGAGGGGAGGGGAGGGGAGGAGGGGAGGGTGGGTTCGAGGGAGGGAGGGAGGGAGGGAGGGGAGGGGAAGGAGAGAGGGAGAGAGAGAGAGTCTTTGCACTACTTCACACAGCATGGACGTCTTTGGCCTCTGAGCCGCATGAACACTTATCATCGCACAGCCTTTAGATGTAGCTTTGCCACTTGTCATTGGGCACCGCACCCATGTAGATCATTAAAATTCAAGGTTGGCATAGGGAGACCACCGTGTTGGTTCTTGGCGTAATGATGAGATGCAATCTATCATTCTGAACACCATCATCGCAATGCAATCTTCAGCCTAACCACCTGTCATCGTGCAGCCTTTTATCAGAACTTCTCCCATGCAAATCATACATTGTCTTGGAGAGACCACCAGGGTGGGTTTTTGCATACTAATGAGATGCACTATATCATTCTAAGCATCACCTCAGAACAGTCATCGCTTAGAGTTCAAGGTTGTCTTGAAGAGACCACCACACTAGTTCTTGGAGTTATAGCTCCATTGCCTATCTTTATGTATTATAGGAGGAGGTCTATGATGATCAATGCATAGGCAAAGAGAAGGAGATCTATGACAGCCACCGTGCTGGTTCTTGGAGTTATATATTTCCGTATCGAGGAATTCGTTTTTCCTTGTGCAACCAAGCAAAATGCAATTAATGATATGCCGTTCAGGGGTCCCCTTTAGGGGCAAGGGCCATATCGACATGCCATATCATACGTTGTCTTAGAGAGGCCACCGCATTGGTTTTTTGCGTACTAATGAGATGCACTATATCATTCTCAACATCACCTCGGCACAATCTTTGGCTTGCTGACGACTTGTCATCACCTAGAATTAAAGGATGTCTTGGAGAGACCACCACACTAGTTCTAGGAGTTATAGCTCTGTTACCTATCTTTATGTATTACAGGAGGAGGTTTATGATGACTAGCACATTGGTAAAGAGAAGGAGATCTATGACATTCATCGCATTCGTTCTCAGAGTTATATATTTGTGTACCAAGGATTTTTTTTTTCCTTGTGCAACTAAGCAAAATGCAATGCCATCCAAATAATCAACTACAATTCATCGAGTGAAAATTAAGCAAAAGATATTACAATGTACATCTACATCCAATAACAAGTTATATAAAAATTAACAATTGATACTGAGCAAAAATTGAAGAAAGAATCTTACATTAAATATAAAAACTCAGCAATTGTGCTGAGAGCCTTAAAGGCCAAAAGATTACACCTAGCGACCAAAACCCTTCAAATATAAAAGTTAACAATAGTGCATACTGAGAGCCTCAAATTGAACAAAAAGAGATTACATAAATGTAATAAAAACTTAGCAATTGACGTTCAATGTTTGTCCAAATGAAATGAGGGAAGACAACCACGTTCCTCTAAAATGGAGGAGATTTGAAAATGTCAATGTTGAAGGATTCAATAAAAAGAGATGGCTACTATCATATAAGAGCACCCAGCAAAGAGAGCTTGTAGGTCACGTGCTTCAGTTCATCCCGAAATATGTGCTTCACAATTTCAGATGCAACTAGCAGGATAAGTAGTTCAGGATGTGCCTTGCCAATTTTCCTCGTGACACTATTGTATCTGTGATAGATTTTGTGAAAAATTATTCTTTTCAAGAACAAGATGAGATACAAAGTGCTCTATGGTACAACAAGTAGATAACAATTCTTGTGCATATCACGTATAATCATTTGCTTGATTCTTCCATGCCTGATGCCAATTTGCTTGCTGACTCATAGGAGTCCATGTCAGTGCAACACACTTACCATTTCTACATTTTAGATGATAGGGAACATGACACCCTATTTGTGTAGCATGCTTTTCTACTGCATTGGGAATGGCTGAAAAAGGAAAATCCCCATGCAAAAAATATAAAACAACATTGGGTGTGGTCAGATAGTGCTGCCTCTCAATTTAAATTAGCACATGGATTCTACTTCACCTCAACATTCAAATCCCTAACTGGTTTAGACGTTATTAAGTAAGCTCTATTTAAACACCAATTAGCATGTCCTCAAGAAAAACTCAATGATGCCCATGATGTTGTAACATGGCTTATAGCCAACCTCTCCACAAGCGTGCATTCAACATACAATAAACAAAGCGTTAAGACTATTCCATGAAGTGAAAGTGGATCAAGTGCAAAGGAGAAGTTGGCACGATTGCACGAAAAATTAAAGGAGTTCATGGTCTGCACAGCATATGGTGCTTTTTAAACAACCAACTAATTAAAGTGAGAAAAATTTCTTGTTTCTATAGTGCATGCATCATAGGAAATCACGATGATTGTGAGAACATTGCAAGTGCGAAGACATGGGAGCGAGTTCAAGTTTTCCCTCTACGTTTAGATGGAGTGACAAACAATGGAGAGACAAATGACTCGCCACAGTTTGGGGGGAGTTTCGATGACCTCACTAACTGTCTGGAAGAGGGGATAACTTTTTAGTTGTCGTAGATTCTGGGGAGAATGAGGAAGATTAAACAAGGATTACCCATACTTCTGTTGCAGTGCATAAAACCTAAGTACAAGGTTGAGGAAACATTTAAGGATAATTGGGGAACAACCTATGAGAAGTGGGATGTATTAGTCGAAGCTTTTTGGTACAAAAAAACATCCAAGAGAGGTTGCAATTACGAACTGCTACATAAGAGTCCAAAAACATGTGTGTACTCTCATCTAGTAAGAGCTATTAAGTTCTAGATGCAATCTATACCACAATAAAAGAAGGGCAAGGGTGTCTTCAAATTGGATTTAGACACGAATGAGCACATCTTGGGGTGTCTTGGAGTGGTGTATGAGGATGACTGAGATAGTACTAAGAAAATGTATGTAGTCTCATTGTAGGGAAACAATATGTCCACTTGTCCTACAAACTAGAATTTGTATTGAGACTGCTTCTTTTTAGTATATCCCAAAGAACCACTGTGCTGGTTTTAATAAATTATTTTTCTAAATCCCAAATGATAAAACCCATGCTTGTTTTTAGTATATCCCAATAAGCACCACACTGGTTTCCCATAACGAATCCACACATCCTATAAATCCATTCATCTTGTAATAATAGAACAAACCACCACGATGTGGTTGTTCATATCCTAATGCAAACCAACTACTATGCTGGCAATAACTTATCCTGCACTACTACCGTGCTATCCCTATACTACTACTGTGCTATTCTAAAATTTGTTGCATAGTGCTATATTAAAACAATGTCCTTTAGACTGTTTATCATTTCATTAACCGTTAGATTTCATCCCATGCTTGCTTTTAGTATATCCCAACATTCACCATGCCAGTTTCCCATAATGAATGCATTCATCTTGTAATAATAGAAGCAAACCATCGCGTTGATGGCTGTTCATATTCTAGTGCAACCAACCACTACGCTGGTGATAGCTTATCCTACACCACTGTCGTGCTATCCCTACACTACTGCCGTGCTATCCTAAAATTTGTTGCACCGTGCTAGTGCCCTTTAGACTAGTTATAGTTAATCATCAGATTTCAACCACTGGGCTACATAAAACATTTAAGTATTAACATGGAAGCCGGTTGATATAAAATCAGGTATTAGAATATCCACAAGTTCAAGAAATATTTGCAAGATTTTTATTATTTCAAAACATGACATTTTGTTTTTTCAAGGAAATTCGAAACTCCCAACTATTTTATCAACCTCTTTATAGCAAGCATCTCCTAGCTCTTGAGGCCAGTCTACTGCACAATGGCAGACCTCTTCACACACTTGGATCAGACACTACTTGCTTGACTTTGCTGACTTATATGTCCGTAGTAACACCTCCTTTCACTAGGGATCCTCTTTATCCTGTTCTTTGCACTCTATACCTCTTCGCGCCTCTATCATGTCATGCGAAAAGAAACCTACATCATGAGCTTGACAAGTACCTTAATGGAGCAAGAAAAATAATAGCCAGGAAAATTCATATTCACCGCCTGTGTCAACTCCAAGTAATACACCCACCACTGAAGCATGACTTCCTTGTGCAGCTATTTTCCTCCTTCTTCTCTAGGTCTATTTCTATGAGGATTTCATCCAACATCGTTTTTAGATAGAACAAAAGCATTCCAAAGTCTTTTGGGTATACCATAGATTTGTAGTAGGTGGATCAGTGTATAGAGTTTGGATAGGTGTATAGAGTTTTGGGGCTAGATTTCGTAATGGGCTCTTAGTTGTGTCTGCATTGCACTTAAATAGGGAGAGAGTTCATTGAGCTCGACCTTCTCATTCTTCAGTCTCATGTTAGTTGTCTAATCTAAATCTTTCATCTCACATTAGTTGTCTAATCAAAATCTTTCGTCTCACATTAGTTGTCTAATTGAAATCTTTCGTCTCACATTAGTTCACTAATCATTCAGCCTCACATTAGTGATCTAATTGAAATCTTTCGTCACATTACTTGTCAAATCAAAATCTTTCATCTCATTATTATCACTACACTGGTGTGGATCAGATTACATAGATTACAATCTCAAAGACTCCTTTACTTTAGATTACATATCAAGGACTCCTTGTTGAGCTCCCTGATTGCAAGCTCCGCCCTCCTTGCTCCTTTCTAGAATGGGGCTGGTTCCTTACTGTAGGGGCTTGGCCCTTCCCTTCATGCTGCTTCCTCTTTCTTTGAGTTGAGCTTCCTGGTTACAAGCTTGGCCCTTCTTGCTCCTTTTCTGAAGGGGGCTGGTTCCTTTCTTCAGGCCCCTTTTCCTCGCAGCCAGGTTCGATCTTGGCCTTCTTCAATTTGAGCTCCTTGTCTTTAAGATCTTTTGCCCAAATGGCAAATTGAGCTACAGCATCTACTCTCTCGTCATAGATAGCTGTAGCAGGTAGGCACATTTGATCTGTCCATGACTTGGGAAATGGCAAATGGCATTCTCTACAGCCAGATTTTGTATGCACAAACACTCTAAAGCAAGAAACCTGCATAGGGTGGTAGCACACAAGCCATCGGATACAGCAATCACCTATGATGGGGATATGGTGGATCATGCATTTCGGACCCTGGTGCATAGCAGGATAGGCATCATTATCCTAAGGCTGAGGATGTTCTCCTTCATCTCCTCCACTTTTTCCTCTCTGTGCAATAGCTTCATCTGAATTCCTCAGCATCTATTGAAGCTGCATAAATTGTTGAAAAACATTTTCATGGGTGGTTTTCAAGATGACCACTCTAGTTTGGAAATCTCGAAAGATGATGGACTGCTTTTCATAACTATTGAAACGGCAAGCTCATGTAAACATCTATCCTGATGTTATTGTAGGGTCTTATAGCTTGCTCTTTGGACTTCTAACAATGTTTCAAAAAAACAACCCTCACTGTGGCTACTACAAACTACTCCACCGCGGTGGCTGGAACTTGCTCCATCGTGGTGGCTGCTCTTTGCATGCTTCTTGGCCTGGGGAGCTGCCTTGTTGTCTTCTCCACCCCGATTGCTCTGTGCCCCATCCTTTTTTGCCTTGAAGCTTTCTCACAATTCTTGCATCACCTTTTTTGTTTTTGCATTCTCCCTTTTCAGCTCCTCCATCATCTAGTCTTTTTCAATGTTCAATGCATTCTGCATGTTGCAGAGTTGTTTGTAAAGACCCTCCTTTTTGGCTCTCTGATCTCCAAGGTCCTTTCGCATCTTTTCTAGCTCCTTGTCTGCCATGTCCCCGTCATTTCTCACTTCTTCGAGCCTATCTCGGAGCTCCTTCATGTGCTTCTTTACTTCTTCTTGTCTATTCCTTTCCATGTCGACCAATTTTATAACAGCCTCAGCTTGCTCTTGTGCCTGCAAGTCCCTTGCTTGTGCCTCCTCTACCTTGTCTTTTGCACCTTCCGTGAGTCTTTTCTCAAGTTGTACTGCCTTTGCTGCATCGGTGGCTTTCTCTTGTAGAAAACTCACCTTCTCAAAAATCCCTTTAAAGGTAGATGCCATTAGGTGCATTACAACTCCAGTGGACTGAGATGAAAATTGGGATTTTCCATCCATGCAATTCTTTAACTTGGTTAACACACTCTTGGAGATCACCCTTGAGAAAGATACATCACATCCTTTCAGTTGATCTACTGCTGCTTGAACCTCCCAAAACTTGCAGGTTCCTCTCGTATCAAGAAAGAAGTGAATGGTCTTCTTCAGCACATCTTGGAGGTATGTTGGCAAGCTCAAAATCTTGACTCCACCATCTTTACTAATTTGAGCATTGGGGTATATGTCTATGTTAAAGATAGTGTAAATTGCACTATCCACATAGGGCATAGGGGCCACTATCCACATAGGGCATAGGGGCAAACCCTAACCCTAACCCTAAAGGTTTCAAATGTATATCTTCATGTTCATTGTTAATACACTTAGTGTACAGATAGCTATATCATGTGTACTCCTCTCTCTCTTGCTCTCTCACTTCCGCTATCATGGTATCAGAGCCGATGGTGCTCCCACTCCCTTCATGAGTGTCAAGCCCTCCTTCCATGAGGCATCTTCCTTTGAGAGAGATTTCTGTTAGAGAGAATGAAAGGCCTTCTTCAATCAAGGCACACAAGCCCTTTCTCAGTCAAGGCATAAGCCCCCTCCTTAAGGCATTTTCATTCCATCTCTAGCTCTTGTCATAGAGCTCCTTCTCATCGTCAATTTGAGACAAAAAGCTTCCGATTTTGATTTTAGGAGCTTTAGATATGTTGATTCTAGTCTTGCTATTCATTCTTGAGTTCTCTTGTGAGGTTAATCTGATTAGGAGATTGCACGGTTTTTATGAGAGGAGGTTTTGAGGTTTTCTACTCAGCTTCAGCTTTTGGTTTTATGCTATTTGTCGAGGCATTCCTTCTAGTTCTATCCTTTCTAGTACCTCTGACACCTCACACACTGAGAAGAAAGAAGTTGCACACCTACCTACTCTGCTAGCCACTGAAAGACACTCGACATAGGCAACCGACCGCCTTGACTTTGCTAGCAAAGCTCTACCAATAAAGCAACAAGCCCCAATGGCTCTTGCCTCTTGAAAAGACACCACCTTCAACCACAACAGCACTCAAGGCTCTAGTGCCTTCAATGTCTAAGGCTCCATCCAGCAGCAGATGGAGACTCCACTATGAGCAACCAGTAAAGACGCTCCAACAACACTCACCTCCGTGCATGCAGGCCAGTAGCAAACCACCAATGATGATAGTAGTTTTGTCACCTTCTTTAGCAACCCATGCTCTGTGATTTAGATGGCCTCCACCGACCACTACCTCTAGCTCTACAAAGCCCACGAGCGCCAAGCCCCCGACTTCATCAAGCCTACTCGGCTTTAGCTCCTCTGCCAATGCTTCCATACAAGATGCGACCTCACCGAAGCCATCCTTCAAGGTGACCCTCAAGAAATGACAACGGCTCTCAGCCTCCTTCACCGGCTCCCGCCACGACCAGACTTCACAAGGCGCCTAGTGACTTGGCTCCATACGGGCTACAAAGAGCAGATCGGTGCTCCTTCTACTGTGAAGATAGTGGGAGAGAAGGAAGGAGTCTCACTTGCGGCTTTCTCACATACACAATGGGGGAATACACACAAAGGTGGAGGCTCAAAACAGTTTTCCTCTTCTTAGTTGTGAAAGCCAAAAGAACTCTAGTACAAAGAAATAGAAGAACCCTATATGTGGGTCTCAAACCAAACTCAGCTAACTAAGGTGGCATACTAACTGAGCCATGAACTAGAGTACATAAGGATAGCTGTCATCCAGCTTTTATTCATGGGCGGTGTACCAACTGCATCTGTAGCTAACAAGTCGGTGACATAAATGCACAATGGTCACCCTGGCATATCATGAGTGGAGCTCGATATCTCAACACTCCCCCTCGAGCTCAATCCCAATTCCTGCACACCAAGCAGGTCTTTGAACTTGCACAGGTTCTTTGTGCCCAATGCCTTCGTGAATATGTCAGCTACCTGATCCTCTGTGCTAACATAAACTAGATCAATAAGACCTAGTAAAACCTTCTCCCACACATAGTGATAATGCACCTCAATGTGCTTTGTTCTAGCATGATAGAGTGGGTTATTTGCCAAGTGTATACTGCTCATGTTTTCACAATAAATGACAACTGGCCCATCTCTAGACTGATGCATATCATAAAGTAGCTTATGCAACCAAGCTACCTCACATGCAGCCATTGCTGCACCCTTGTACTCAGCCTCTGTGCTCGACAAGGCAACTGTAGGTTGTTTCTTGCTGCTCCAAGTGACTGTAGCACTCCCAAAAGAGAACACATATCCACTGGTAGATCGTCTCTCAGAAATACTACCAGCCCAATCAGCATCAGTGTATCCATGCAACTGTATCTAAACCCCAGTCTCATAAAATAGTCCATACTACAATGTGGACTTCACATACCTAAGTATGTGTCTAGCCACATCCAAATGCGGTTTCCTTGGAGCCTGCATAAATTGACTTACTAATCCAATAGCATAGCTCAAATTTGGCTTGGTAATAGTCATATAAATCAAACTTCCTACTATGGGCTTGTACATAGTAGGGTCTTCCAGAAGCTCACCTGCATCTGCGCTCAGCTTCACATTTTGCTCCAAAGGAACTGAAATAGGCTTACAGCCTGTCATCCCATATTTGGACAGCATGTCCAATCCATATTGCCTCTGCAAGGGCCATATCCCACTTAGTGATCTAATCACCTCAATGCCCAAGAAATAACGTACTCTCCTAGATCCTTCATCTCAAACTTCTACTTCAATAGCATTTTCACATGAAGGATATCTTCATCACTATCACCTGTGATGATCAAATCATCAACATAAATGACAAGTAGCATAATACCTTTCTTTGTTTTTCTCACATAAAGTGAGAAATTTGCCTTGGAAATCTGAAAGCCAATAGTAGCAAGATACTGTCCTATCTTGTCAGACCATGCTCTAGGTGCTTGCTTCAAGCCATACAAGGCCTTCTTCAACCTGCAAACAAACTCAGGATGAACATCATGAACATAACCTGGTGGCTGCTCCATAAAGACCTCTTCTTGCAAATCACCATGCAAGAAGGAATTCTTTACATCCATCTGATGTAAAGACCATCCCTTTGATGCAGCCATAGCAATGAGTGCTCTTACAGTTGCCATCCTTGCAACCAGACTAAATGTTTCTTCATAATCAATGCCATATGTCTGTGCATACCCCTTGATAACTAATCTTGCCTTATATCTGTTCACAAAACCATCTGCATTGTGCTTCACCTTATAAACCCACTTACAACCAATTGCATTATTGTATTTAGGCAAAGGCACCAATTCCCATGTAGTATTTGCTTCCAAGGCATTCATTTCGTCATCCATGGCTTTCTCCCATTTTTCTTTTCCCATGGCTTGCTCAAAAGAAGTGGGTTCTGGTTCCTGTATCACTTTGACCATATATGCATAGTGAATGGCTATAAATCCATCATATTTTAGCCTATCCACAGGATACCTAGCTTTGGTAGACCTATGCAAAATAGGCTCACTTCCAGGTGCTCTCAAAACATCCCTGGTCTTCCTTACTCCAGGTGTAACAACAGAAGGAATACCCAACTCATCATCAATGCTCTGTTCTGAGCCACTGGATTCACCATCCACATAAGAGTGACCTGCATTCACATCAAACATGGGTTGATCTACATTCTCTTTTCCTTTTCGTGATACTTGCATACGACTATCTGCATTGCTTTAAGGAGATTCTCTTGATCTCAATCTGCCTATCCATGGCAAAGTATGTGAACCACTGCAAGAGGACACTGCAGGTCCACTAATATTTTGTGATTGCTGATGTGAATTTTGTGCAGCATTACCATTTTGTGCATCTACATCATCAATCACATTTATTGGTTTATACCAGCTGCTCATCTCATCAAAAATAACATCTCTGCTCACTGTAAACTTATGAGACTTAGAAGGGTTATAGCATCTATACCCTTTCTGCTGCAGAGAATAACCAATAAAGATGCATTTCTTAGCCTTTGGATCTAACTTGGACCTCAACTCATCTGGCACATGAACATAGGCAATGCAACCAAAAATTTTCAAATGAGAAATATCTGGTTTCCTACCAGTATACATCTCCTCTGGCATCATGCCATGTATTGCTGCAGTGGGAGTCCTGTTCATTATGTAAACTGCTGTAGCAACTGCTTCAGCCCAATAATAATCTGGTAGGTCTTTTTCATTTGCATGGCCCGAGATACCTCTCCAATATGCCTGTTTTTCCTTTCTGCAAGTCCATTTTTCTATGGGGTATGACTGCATGAAAATTGCTGCTTTATGCCATGCTCCTGCAGGAACCTTGCAAACTCATTTGAGAGGTACTCTCTCCCTCCATCTTACCTTAGGCATTTTATTTGCAGGCCTGTTTCTTTTTCAACCATAGTTTTAAAAGCTTTGAAATGCCCAAACACTTCACTTTTATTTTTCATAAAATACATCCAAACTTTTCTGCTGTAGTCATCAATAAAAGTGACAAAATAATGACAGCCTCCAATAGATGTAGCTTTAGTAGTCCACACATCAAAGTGGATTAATTCCAATGGCTTCTTACTCTCTTGAACATGTCTAGGAAATGGTTTCCTTGCCTGTTTTCCAAATTGACAGGCTTCACATACCTTATGCATTTCTGCAACCTTGAATTTTGGCAATCTTACAACAATATTTTGGGCCTCATTAACATGACCAATGCGTTTATGCCAGATCTCAATATCTGCAACTACACTGGTCCCATGTGCAAACATTGTTGCACTCAATTCAGGCATGTCCGCATCCAACGTAAACATCATGCTCTTCTTCTTTCCTTTTGCTATCAAGCGACTGTTATTTTTCATATCCTCAACAAAGCATCCATGAGGATTAAATCTGACCTGCAAGCCCTGCTCAACCATTTGACGAACAGAAACCATTTTCCTTGCATCCTGCATCCATTTTGCATGACCTGTCATGTGGTTTGATGCACTTGAGTCAACATACCACACATCATTGCCTTCTTTTGCACTTGTCACAGAATTGGTCATGTGCTGCACCATAAACAGATGCTCATTTTTGTCATCACCCTGTCTACTAGAAGATGCATAATTTCCTTGCTGCAATTTTCCATTCATGATGTCATTCTGCTTTTTATAGTAGTCTTTAGCCATATGACCCATTTTACCACAGTAGTAGCATTCTACATTGCTGTTTGCATTTTGGCCTCTCTGCCATCCACCACGACCTCTTTGGCTCCCCCTACCTCTAGAGTTACCACGTCCTCCTCCATAGTACTGGTTTTCTTGAGTTTGCTGCATATTCTGATTTCTACCACGGCCTCCAGATCGGCCTCCTCTACCTTTGCCTCTACCTCTTCCAGCATTTGAGTAGAAGACAGTTTATTTTGAAGTTCCTCCTGAAGAAGATGTACCACCATTTCTCTGCTCTTCAGAAATTAGAAGAGCAAACAACTCCTCAAAATCGGGAAATTTTTCACGGACGGCAATGGATGTCTGGAACTATGCATAATCCTTTCCTAGACCATTCAAGGTCACAGAAACTAAATCATCATCTTCCACTGGTGACCCAATGGAAGCAAGTCCATCTGCAATTTTCTTCACCTTCATGTGGTAGTCATTGATGCTCATGTTTTCTCTCTGCACATTGTGCAACTCCTGCTTGAGCTGCATTTTCCTGGCTTGCGTATTTGTGCTATACTTTTTTGCCAAATTATCCCATGCCTCCTTTGGCGTACTTGCATCCTGAATATGCACAATCATAGAATCTGAAATACTGATAGACAGCTAGTACATAACTTTTCTAGCTCTCTCATGCCATCCTTTAAATGCCTGCATTTCCTGTTGATTGGGAACATTAGGAAGAACTAGTTCTTCTTCATTTCCTGTAATTAACTCCCAATAGCCTTTTCCCATAAGGAAATTTGTCATTCTAAACTTCCATGCTTGGAAATTGTTCTTGTCAAGCTTTTCAGTGACAATCTATGAAAGAGAATCAGACGCCATTACAGTCTAACACATCAAAATATTCTGTCACTACAAAAAACATAGCTTCCACCTCACAAGGGCAAATCTGCAAAACTGACGAAAGTGGTATTTGACCACACAGTCACTTCCTAGTGACGATTTTGCATCAACAGGCAATAAGGATGATTTTGTAACTCCCAATATCTCTGTGCACAGGCATACGATGCAATTTATGCAGCAACTTTTCACCGACCTGCAGAGCAATGGTCGCACATCAAAAAAAGGGCTTTTTTCTCAGTGCTTGCGGAGAAATTTCGCCTCCAAGACGGGCCTCAAAATGGCCTTGAATCAAAAAAATAAAGTCACCAAGGGCTTCGCCTTCTCCCGCAGCATATATTGCCCTCTTGCCACATCGCGAAGGGCATCTCAATCTGAGACAATGCACTCTTGCACTTTCCGGCTGTGCTACCTGCAGAGATTTGCTCCCAAACTCGAAAAAGGAAAGCAACACTGGTCCTCTTACCAGGACACCGCAAACATGGTTTGCTTTCTTGAGCTCCTTACCACGAACCAGGCTCTGATACCATGTGAAGATAGTGGGAGAGAAGGAAGGAGTCTCACTTGCGGCTTATGGGGGAATACACACAAAGGTGGAGGCTGAAAACAATTTTCCTCTTCTTAGTTGTGAAAGCCAAAAGAACTCTAGTACAAAGAAACAGAAGAACCCTATATGTGGGTCTCAAACCAAACTCAGCTAACTAAGGTGGCATACTAACTGAGCCATGAACTAGAGTACATAAGGATAGCTATCATCCAGCTATTATTCATGGGCGGTGTACCAATCGCATCTATAGCTAACAAGTCGGTGACATAAATGCACAATGGTCACCCTGGCATATCACGAGTGGAGCTCGATATCTCAACACTACTGCCATAGCTAGTCAACAAACGAGGCTCTTCTCCAACACCTACACTCCAACAATGCCTCATTCAATAACACTCAACACTCCGCAAGTCTCCAACCCGAGTGGCTCCAGAGAAGATGACGGACTTTCGTCCGTCGATGGAATCTATTGCGATGCTTCTTTACCTCCACAAAATAGTGACACATGGCATTATCTACCACGTTAGCAAATGTACCTGGGTGCCATGTCACATGCCACATAGGTACTGCCACATCAGAAGAGACCCATGTTGCCATGTCAGCATCTTATCTTGGCTAACTAAATGCCACGTGGCACTGTCAAAGTAGCCACATCATCCTACCATGTAAGCATTCTATCCAGTCAGCATGCACACTCACACAAATGCCATGTCAACCAAGCAGTGCCATGTCATTGGCCACCGCAGCCTACCACCTCAGCACACAGTGCCTCACAGGCACCCTCTTTGTATTCTGCATGTGATCTCCTCAAGCAACATCATCCATTTGGACCCCCTTCTTGGACAAAATTATTGGGGTAAAGGCCAATGGCCTAGTATATACCCCTTTGTACCATACATACATAATAAGAGCTTACCTTGATCTGGGTGAGTTAGCACCCACAATTTCGGTGTTCTCTCTTTCTTTGTTGCTTTCCAATAAGACCTCCTCTCCATCAACTGGTATCAGATCTTGGTTGAGCGAAGCCAACAAGAAGACTATAGCATTGCGGTGTTGCTGTGCCAAGAGCCCAAACTTGTTGCGTGGAGTCTCCTACTGCCCGTGGGCTACCCCTGGGAGCTGTATTTTGAGATATACTAGCTCGTTTTTACTATTTCATCCATATATATGAGGTTGTGTCGACTGTTTCAGCAATCTATTGCCTTGTTTGAGTGGGGGAGAGGAATATTATCCATCCACGATCAAAAATGACCTGCTGCTCTGCAATTCCACCCACTAGAAGTTGCTTTTTTGGGGCTTGAAAGCAAAAACGTCTTTTTCTTGTGGCAAACTCCAGTTGATCAAAGGCGGTTGGCACATTCAAATTTCAGTTGGGTTTATGCCTTCAAGTTGATGCATATCAAGCCAAAGTTTGGCTGAAAGTGAGTGCTTATAATTGATGCATTTTGAGCCTTTGTTTAGCTGAGAAAGTGAGCATAAGTGAGTAGTGTTTTTCTGAAGCTATCTTGTATCCCAGGAAGGGATTATTTTTGTGAGTGCAATACTCTTCCCACTAAGAGAATTTTTTGAACAACAATTTTCAGAATTGTTGGGCTATTTCATTGGAGTTTATGCCTCAAACGCTTCAAGAAAAGTTGGTGATTGGCAGTTTGCAGTCTTATGACCATAGTAAAAAGTGAGCAGGTGGCTATTGTCATTGCAGTTGACATTTTTGGGCTTGAGTTTGGTACATTGCTGCAATGTATCCTAGTCGTTCTGTCATCCATTGTGATGGCTTCGGCATCAAAGAATGCATTGTTTAACATTAAGGAGTTAGATGGCACAAACTTCTTCTATTAGAAGGAGCAAATCTACAATGTTCAAGTGCAGAAGAAGCAAGTAAAGCCTATAAAATGCAAAGGCATAAAGCTAGAGGATTGGGAAGATGATGAAGAGTGGAAGGAATTGTAAGAGCTTGCATGCTCCACGATCATGCTCACACTTTCAAAATTGGTGTATTTCAATGTGAAAGATACTGCAAGTGGTGCCTATGGTGTTTGGACAAAGTTGCATGATCTTCATGAGAAGCACAGTGCCGCTTGTCAAGTCTATTGGCTAAAGAAACTCATAGATCTTCGCATGGAAGAAGGGACTTCAATGTCTAGCCATTTAAATGAGTTTAACACAATTTTTAATCAACTTTTAGCTCAGAAATTTGCCTTTGATGACTTAGTTAAGGCAATGTTCTTATTGGTCACCCTTCTAGGAAGTTGGGACACTTTTAGGACTGCTATAAGCAATTCAGCCAATGCAGGAGGCCTAACAAGCAATGATGTTAAGAGTAGCCTTCTCACTAAGGAGGTAAATAGAAAGAACAATGCTGGAACTAAAAGTTCAAGTGCTCTCAATGTGAGAGGGAGGTCATATTCTTCCATGCCAAAAAGGATCTGGAATACCTCTATTATGGGAAGAAAGGCCATTTCAAAAAGGATTGCTATAAATAGAAGAACAATAAAGGCAAAGGCAAAGCTAATGTGCAGCCCAAGAAGGAAGAGATATCCACGGTCAATATAGAGGAAGTGAATGCCATAAGTAACAATAGTGATGAGGGTGACATTCTTTATGCCTTTATGTTTGAGCATGCTTTTCTTGTGACTAGTGATGATGCATTGTCACAGAATTGGATACTAGACTCAGGAGCATCTTTCCATGTCACTCCACATAGGGAGTGGCTTACCATTTATGATTCAGGAAGGAAAGGGACCGTGAGACTTGGAAATGATTATCCATGTGACATTGTTGAAATGGGAGATATCCACTTATCTCTTCCTAAGGGTTCTACATTTGTACTCAAGAATGTTAGGCATGTTCCAAATCTGAAAAAGAGCTTGATAAGTATGGGACAGCTTGATGATGATGGCTATCATGTGTTTTTTGGCAACAATACATGGAAAATTAGCAAAGGGTCACTTGTGATTGCTAGAGGTTCCAAGCATGGAATGTTGTACTCAATGCATGTGTCAGGCATAAGAGAGAATGTAATCAATGTGACCGATCAGCCATACGTCTCTTTGTGGCATCATCGGTTGGGACACATGAGCATGACAGGAATGAAGATACTTTATGGTTTGCAGTATGTTCCCATGTTTAATTTTTTAGATTTTAGCATGTGTGAGCATTGCATATATGGGAAGCAAACATGGTCTTCACATAAAAAATCTTTGGGCAAGATGAGGCTTCAACCATTGGAGTTGGTTCACAGTGATGTGTGTGGACCTATGCCTATTGTCTCATTGGGTGGTGCTTCTTACTTTGCTACTTTCATTGATGATGCTACATGGAAAGTGTGGGTCTATCCTCTTCAGAAGAAGAGTGATGTATTTGATGCATTTCAAAAGTTCTTAGCATTCGCTGAAAATCGGTCGGGCAAGAAGCTCAAATGCTTGCGCATTGATAATGGAGGAGAGTATACCTCTCATGCATTTAAGAATTTTTGTGAGCTACATGGCATCAAGTGGGAGTTGACTACTCCTGAGAATCCTTCTCAGAATGGGGTTGCTGAGAAGATGAATAGAACTATTCAAGAAAGGAATATAAGCATGCATTCTAATGCCGGTCTACCTCATGGCTTCTGGGCTGAGTCTATCAAGACAACAATACATCTTATCAATAGATCACCTAGGAAGGCACTAGATGGGAAAGTGCCAGAAGAGGTTTGGTCAGGCAAGCCACCATCTTATGGGCATCTTCGTGTATTTGGCTATGAAGCTTATGTTCATATCCCTAAGGAAAAATGCAGCAAGCTTGATCCAAAGTCAAGGAAGTGCATTTTTCTTGGATATGGTGATTCAAGCGAGATGGGATACCGATTGTGGGATCCAGAGGCCAAGAAGATAGTACGTAGCCATGATATTATCTTTAATGAGGACAAGATACACAAGAAGCCAAAACAGACTGTTGAGATATGCAGAGTGGTGTTTCAAGAGGATGGACAACCACCATATGAGAGGCATGCACAACCTATTCCACATGATGCAAGGCATGGAAAGCCCATAGATCGTGAGGTGGTAGAGCCACATCTAGGTGGACAACCTCAGCTTATGCAAGAAAATCAGTCGGGATAGCAAGATGCTCATGGTGAGCAAGTATTGAGATGTTCCACTAGAGTCTCACAAACTCCACAGAGATATGCTCCATCTCTAGATTATGTCATGTTGACAGATTGTGGTGAGCCTTCATGCTTTGAGGATGCTATATCTAGGAATGACAAGCATAAGTAGGAGAAGGCTATGCAATCAGAGATGGATTCTTTGATGAAGAATGCTACTTGGGATTTGGTTTATTTACACAAAGGAAAGCATGCATTGCCATGCAAATGGGTTTACAAGCTGAAGATGTCTCCAGCAAATGCATTGCCTAAGTATAAGGCAAGGTTGACAGCCAAGGGTTTTAAGCAGGAGAAGGGTATTGACTTTGATGAGATCTTTTCCCCAGTGGTGAAGATGACTACCCTTTGTATAGTGCTTGCATTGGTTGCTAGAGAGGACATGGAGCTTGTCCAAATGCATGTAAAAATAGATTTTCTACATGGAGATCTTCATGAGAACATCTATATGTGGTAGCCAGAGGGGTTTGTTGTGCAGGGCAAAGAACGAATGGTATGCAAGCTTCAAAAAAGTCTTTATGGGTTGAAGCACGCTCCTAGGGAGGGTAGCATAAGTTTGATGCATTTATGCGATCCCAAGGCTACACACGGAGTGAGACGGATCATTGCCTCTACACAAAGAAGGCATCAGATGGCAACCTTCTTATTTTGATTTTATATGTTGATGACATGCTTATTGCTGGGAAATCTACTTTGGATGTGGATGCCTTGAAGAAAAGGTTGCATGAGACCTTTGACATGAAGGATTTGGGTGATGCCAGTCACATACCTAGCATGAGGATTGTTCAGGATAGGAACAAGAAACTCCTTCATTTTTCACAGAAAGAGTACATTAGCAAGGTACTTGAGCATTTCAATATACAGAGGGGGAAGTCCATAAGTACTCCGTTGCCTCCATATGTGAAACTCAGCCAAGCAGACAGTAGATGAGGAGCGGGCTATCCGTAGTAGGAAGCTTGATGTATGCCATGGTTGCTACATGTCCAAATATTGCTTTTGCAGTGGGAGCTGTTAGTAGGTATATGGCAAATCCTAGCAAGAAGCATTGGGAGGCAGTGAAAGGTATCATGAGATACTTGAATGGTACAAAAAACATGTGCATTTTCTTTGGGAGGAAGGATACATTCGTTGTTCGATATGCAGATGCTGATTTTGCAGGGAATGTAGACACCAGGAGGTCTACTATAGGATATGTTTTCTCATTCACTGGAGGTGCAGTTTCATGGGTCTCTCATTTGTAGCCATGTACGGCTTTGTCTACCACTAAGACCCGGTATGTTGTAGCCACTAAGGCATGCAAGGAAGCTATATGGCTTACTCATCTAGTGGGAGACTTGAGCATTGCAAGAGAGGTTCTAGTTTTGCACTGTGACAGTTAGAGTGCCATCCAATTGGTATGGAATCCTGTCTTCCATGCGAAGACAAAGCATATTGATGTGAAGTATCACTTCATCAGAGAGGTGATTGAGGACAAGCGCATCCAGCTTGTCAAGGTTCACATAGATGACAATAACCCTGCAGATCTTCTTACAAAGAGTCTTTCCTCAGAGTGGTTTGCACATTGCAGAGTATTGCTGGGTGTCAGATGACATTAGGATGCCCATCTTCTCCCTTAAAGGCACATTGGCCTTTAAGTGGGAGGTTGTTGGGGTAAAGGCCAATGGCCTAGTATATACCCCTTTGTATTATACATACATAATAAGAGCTTAGCTTGATCTAGGTGAGTTAGCACCCACAATTTCGGTGTTCTCCCTTTCTTTGTTGCTCTCCAATAAGACCTCTCCATCAAAAGTTTGGCCCATCCTTCCGGGAGCCATAACTTTTGATCCAGGGGGAAGTTCAGGGTGATCCAAAAAGCAAAATTGCTCACCAGCTCACGCTCTACACGCTGAGCATGTTAGATCTGTCTTTTGACATTTCCACAAGTCAGCATCATTAAAACCTCATCATGAAAACCACCTCTTGATCCTTTGTAGCGTACCCAGTACTTAAAATGAATCAAGATAAAATTCATTCACTGCATTTTGTGATTCGACGTGTAGTCTAGCTATAGACTAGCATCACTATAGAGGAGATTCAACTCCACCAAACCAAGTCAGCCATTGCCACATTACTCGATTAGTTCCAACCGGTGTCAATCCATGCAGTTCTATCATCAGATACACATTCACACACTGGCACCAACTCAGTGTTTTGGCATTTGGCACTCCAGCACCTCAGCATGACACTTGGCAGAGTTCTCCTTCTCAAGTTTAGGATTATTGCATTCTTCTTGCACACATACATGCCATCCATGTACAGTCACATTTATTGACTATTGTTGGCATTAGTTCATGCACGCATACACATCAGCCTTGTACAACCTCTTGGCCACTCTTGACACAGTTGTCATCACTCTACTATAGGCTACTCTCACACAGTGTTCTCATGGGTAGACACTCTCGCTGGTACATGGGTAAGCCTCTTGCATAGAGCACCAGACCACCTCCAGCATGGTGTTATTCTCATCACACAGTTGATGATAGAATATCTTCTCTTCCACTGCTTCTCGAAAAAGTATGCTTGCAAACTACCTCCAAAAATTCCTAGAGCATTTTCAATCATGCTTTCATGATGGTAATCTTCTGACCTTGACATACTAGCCCTCCTTCACATTCACCTCCTGCACCAACCTGGTGAAGTTTTGGAGAGCATCCAAATTCGGCTTTTAAAGAGCAAGAGAGGAGCTCCCATATGTCACGATTTCAAGATCAGGGGAGGAGGGGCTCTCGCAATGTGCAGCTGAGAGGGAGGAAAGATTGTGTGAGGAGCTCCCAGATTGTGCAGGGCCCATTACAAGAGGGGATAGAAGTTATAGGAAGAGTGCGAGAGGGATAGAAATGGTCGAGAGGGATGGGAGATGAAACAATGAAGGAAATGGAATAGTGAAAGCTTGAGTTTGCACTCCGATTCCAAGGGAGAAAGAAATGGTCGAGAGGGATAGAAGATGAAGCAGTGAAGGAAATGGAATAGTGGAGGCTTGAGATTGCAAGGGAGAATGAAATGTTTGAGAGGGATAGAAGAGCAAACAGTTAAGGGAATGGAATAGCAGTTTGTAGCCCAACTAGACTGTTAAGGTGAGAGCCACTGCAGTGGTTGTAGCCCAACTACTATCAAGGTGAGAGCCACGGTGGTGGTTGGCTTGAATTTTGAATAATTCAAGGCGGTAGTACTGACTTGCATGGTAATTAATGATTAGAGGTGGTGGCATCTAAGATTCCCAGCCATGTCTGTGGTGGCAGCTAAGACGGTTGGTAGATAATTACGAGCCACCGCACTGGCCCGCAATTACTCAGCTTCTAGTTACCACCATTGGGCTTGCATGCATGATTACTATGAGTGCAGTAAATTATGGTAATGAGGGATTAGAGTGATTAGACTTCATGAGTTACTATTGTGGGAATTACTGCCTGATGGTGGTGATTGTCATCAGCCATGTCTATCATGGCTACGATTCCACCGTGCCACCACCCACCCACCACCATGCTTTAGCATGCATGATCACTACGCCTATAGTAAAAATTCAGTCACTGGGCTCGCATGCGCAGTAGAGAACTAGAGTGCATGGTAATGAGTGATTAGACACGGTAATGAGAATTACTGGCCAGTGCTGGTGCTCTCATCAAACACATCTGTCGTGGCTGAGAGTCCAATAGGCTGGTAGTTAATTACCAACCACCATGATTACCATCCCGTTTGGGGGATTCCACTATGGTGTCCTGCAATTAATATGGATGGAACCCCAGGCTCTAGCCACCACGGTGGCTCAAACTTTATAATATATATAAGATCCGTGGCATTTGGCATTTTACCATGTTGCTCTAATCTACCCATGCTCTTGTACTTTGCTCCACACCCCTCCTCTAGATCTTTTCTGCCCTTGCTCTACTTTGCTCCATGCTCCCTCCTTCAACTCTCGTCACTTCATTTGCTCCCATGCTCATCTGTTGCTCACCCACTCATCTTCAGCATGCCTAGTACCACTGCCCCTCGATGCTCTGTGATGCCAATAATATCTACCTTCTCATATAAGGTGATTGTGTTGCCCTCACCTAGAAGTAGAAATGCTAGCACTAGTGGAGAACCTTTGTTCCCATAGGTGATTCCCCACACATCTGAATGTCATCACCTTAGATAACATGCTCACAGAGGGCCTCTTTATGGCTGTGTTGTATGGGTTCCCCCTACATGTCGCGAGGAAGGCCTCAATATTTTCAAAGCAGAGTACTCTCGACTTGCTAGGGGGGCCCTAATTTGAGTCCTAGCAATGTGTATGGTCTTTGGCCTCTCCATCGTATCCTCCTTTGGCTCCCTAAAAATTTTTAATGTAACAAGCTAGACTGGCAAAAAATTGAGTTGTGCGAATTCCCTCTTGTTTAGACGAGGCTCTCAACAATGGCTGGATGTAATCTTTTGGGCTCTCAAGGATCTTTTGGCTCACTGGATGTAATGTTTTGGTCTCTAAGGCATTTATGTAATCTCTTTTTGTTCAATTTGAGGCTCTCAGTATGCACTGTTGTTAACTTTTATATTTGTATTTGAATGGTTATGGCCACTAATCTTTTGGCCTTTAAATGAGGAACTACAATTTCCTTCATTTATGGCCAAAATTGCGCTAAAATAACTCCAATGACCCCACGGTTGTGGTTGCATGGAGATACATCTAGAAAAATACAATTAAACTTAATCAAAAAATGCAATTAATGATATGGCCCTTGAGGGGTCCCCTCTAGGAGCAAGGGCCATATCGATGTGCATTATACAATATCCAGGATGCCACTAGACATAAATGGCATGCCGATATGGCCCTTGCCCCTAAAGGGGACCCCTCAAGGGCCATATCGTCCATTGCATTTTGCTTGGTTGCACAACGGAATACATTTTCCTTGGTACACAAATATGTAACTCCAAGAACCAGTGCGGTGGCTTTCATAGATCTCATTCTGTTTGCTAGCGTGCTGGTCGTCATAAACCTCCTCTTGTAATACGTAAAAATAGATAATAGAGCTATAACTCCAAGAATGAGTGCATTGGTCTCTCCAAGATAACCTTGAATTCGGGGCGATGAAAGGTGGTCAGGCCAGAGACTGCAATGAGGCGATGCTCAGAATGATAGATTGCATCTCATTATTATGCTAAAAACCAGTGCGGTGGTCTCTCCAAGCCAACCTATGAGTCGCATGGGCTATGGGCAAAGAAGCGGCAAAAGGCTACACGATGACAGGTGGTCAACTGTGTTGCGGAGGTGTTCAAAATGATAGATTGCGTCTAATTATTACGACCAGAACCAGTGCGGTGGTCTCTCCAAGCCAACATTCAATTTTAATGATTTGCATGGGTGTGTGCCTAGTGATAAGTGGCAAAGCTATGGCAAAATCTGTGCGATGATAAGTGATTAGGTGGCATATGCCAGAGACTGCATTGCACGAAGCAGTGTAGAGATGCCATGTGTTGAGCTATGCGATGTTCTGAACAAATAGATTGCATCTCATTATTCCACTAGTGCACCTTCATGACATCGGGAAAGTTTTCGACGAGAGTGTGGGTCCACACAAAATTCAAATATTTGCCCAGAAGCGCATCGTGTCGTGGCCCCAAAATGGCCCTAAAAATAGTTTCGCAATTGGCTACACCCAAGCAAACATTGACCTGCATCCCAAATAAGACTTTTAAGAAATGGTCCACAAGTCTCTAGCATGAATGCTATGCAAGTTTCTCGATTGAATATAGACCTAGGGTACAAATGTTACTATATCAAGAAACTCATTGCTAAGGCCTACATAAACCGACTACAGAATGTGTATTTTCCATGAAGGTACAGATGTCAAAGTGTTTCTTTATTTTACCTCAAGTGAGTATAACTGTTGTTCATGTAATTGGAATTGTCTTCTATGTGATTAGAGAGATATACGTTCAAATCATGCTTGAGTAGATACATACGAAAACAAGATCCATTTGGACCACCAAAGTTACATATCCCTATCAAATGAAGTGTTATGGATTAAAAGTCTGGCTTTCGAGGTGCATGAGGCAACCATTACAAGCTTGGGCTTGTTTGTCCATGACTTCATCAAGATAGGGACTACTATTCTCCATTATGGAGGTGACAAGTACTCCTATAGAGACTAAAAAGAATTATGTAGAGTTCATCCAAGGCTAAAGAAGTACTCCATCCAAGAGGACCCTACTATCCCTGTGAAGGATGTGGTGCATATTGTTGGTGATGTTCAATATGGCAATGTGGCGGGGTTTATTAATAGCAACATAAATACCACTGTAAAGCCAAACATTTGTGACGTATTTTCTCCTGACATTTGTGATGTGTTTTCCCCTGACGTTGACCTTGGTCCATGATGAAAATAGTTATTGTAGAATATGGTCACATTTGTATTGAATCCACAGATGATAATGAGTTTTGAATAGCAACATTGTATTTCTTTATGCATTCATTACTTATGGGAAATACTACTTTCTTGCCAGCTATGTAAATTGGTGCGTAATTGTTGTGTCTGAATAATATGCAAACATGTTCATAACTAAATTCATTATGGATTTTGAAGGAGTTTCACTCATGCCATTCTTTCCAATGGATTGTGGAGAGCTAGCACTGGTGCCACTCTCCCCGTCGGGGCTAAAAATTGAGAGTTTCTTTGGAATCATGTTTTATTTCAAGCCTTTCAATGGTGCATCAACAAGATGTTATGTTTTCACCCTAAAGTGTAATTTTTTCCTTTGCAATGAGTAATCAACATGACTTGTAAAGTTGTCCTTTTGGAATAATGCTAATCAGTCTAAACATTGAAAGTGCACGAGAAATGATTGTCATTGCCACCTAAGTTTACATCAAATGCTTGTCATTGCCACTTGATCTTACCATCAAATACATATCTTGCATTCATTAGACTCCTCTAAAAACGCTTGGTCAAGTTAAAGAGCCCGTATGTTGTCATTGCAATTTTCATTGTTATCAATTACACTCTTGCATTTTTTAAACGGTGTTTTGGAGATTTTCAAATGAGAATGCTCACAACAAAGCGAGTCGCAATATCAATGGAAATTCTAGAGAGCTATTTGAAGGTGTGTTTAAACACCACTATGGCTTACAAAATGAATCTCACTCAAATGGTTTTGGAAGTTTATTATTTTTTTGATGATAATGTAGTTTAGGCACTGATATTCTATTTATTATTTGAGAATGTAGTTTATATTTCATACTTCATGAATGGAAATCTAATCAATGAATCTCTTGTTTTTTTCATGGAGGAAGGCTACAATTTCTTCCAAAACTACCATTCTCGGAATTGGGATTTTCCCAAATTATCTAATACGGTCTTTTTTACAAGACTTGTTTATCTAGGTTTGATCGGCTTGCCAGGGATTTCCTTTGGGTACATCAATGGCATTCCTTCTCTTGGCAGTATGTGAATGTCCCCACAGGTCTTGTGATGGTTTGGGTTTGCCTAGTGTAGTTGATAAAGGTCCTCGATTGTGTTGCAAATGGGTTTTGTGAATTCATTCAGCTCAACCATGGGCGATTTTAGTTCGCCATTGGCCATAATGTATTGGTACTCTTGGTTTTTGAGCAAGCTGGCAAGAAATTCTTCTCAGCCCACTATAATTCAATGGGCTTGCCCAATGGAAATGCCAACAACACTAGCTCCTTTATGAGAAGCGATTTCTCATTTATAACCAGGAAAGCATAAACATAGATGAAGCCTTATGCAAAGAAAACTGAATCCATATTGCAAGACAATGGACTAGCTCTTGCCGCCGCCGCTAAACGGATCCACAATTTTGGAAATTATGGGTCTGGAAGATCCTTTTCAATGAGCTTCTCATCATCCTTCTCACCCATCTACATGCTTGTCAGAGCATTTCCTTACTTGAAATCTCGCATACGTCGCTTTGTAGCAAAAGGTGCCCAAGTGTCCATCCTCCGCAACCAATTTTACCCACCGCCCCATATTTGCATCGACCGATTCGTCAACTAGGATAGTTCCCATTTCACCACCTCCCTGAAAGGCATCTAGTACACCCATTGATCGATTCGTCAAAGTGCTTTTGCCCATCACATAATTACTAACCAATATCTTAGAAAGCTTACTAGAATACAAAGGCAGTGGGGCAGATTAGAAGATTGTATAGTAAAACATGGTAGCATGTATAGAATAGGACAATTTCAAGAATTGTCTTATGATATCGGGCACGCCCCCAAATGAGAGAGAGAGAGAGAGAGAGAGAGAGGTCTTGATGAGGGTCTCCCCTCCTTCCTTTCCCTCCTCCTCCATCTGCTCCATGGACCTCTCTATCTAGAATCAGGTCAGTCCACAAGTGGAAGACGGGGGAAAGTGATGTGCAATCAACACATTGAGTAGCCATTTCATTCAAGACTTAACTATCAACTGCGTTGATCGTGTGCTTGTACTTGTCCTTGGATATGATTAAAGCGAGAGAGCTCAAAGACATAGTCTGGAGCCACAAGGTTGAAAGTTCTGAGCTGCCTTCAACCTGGATTGATAAGGAATAGCAATGCAGACGAGCAACCTACAAAAGTGGAGGTGAATTGTAAGAGGCTGTTATGGGCGGGAGCTACTGGAATGGATCCTCGAATGGTGCAGAACTTTGTACGTTGTCCACAAGAAGTGAATGCAAGGATAGAACTGGTGGATCGTTTCAGTGTGCTGAAAGATGGCAAACTCTTGGAGGTTGCGCACGAGTGAGGCGAGAGGTGTGGAAAAAGGTGGAAAGAGGGAGAGCAAACGAGGAGTGGAGGAGGTACCTAAAATGAAGCGGAGAAGCAAAGCGAGGAGGATTGAAAATGGGCTATGGAATTGGAATGCTTCCAGGAGTCGTGCCACAACAAGGCATGGCGGCCAGTGTTCATCAAAAATCGAGATTTAATGTCATGGGAATTGTTAAATTTAGGAAAAAACCTTGAAATTTTGGGAGAGAAGGTTTTTGAATTTGTAATTTCGAGGCCATTTTAGTTATACTTTGGTGAAAAAACCTGCAAAATCTTGAAAAAAACCTTTTAATTTTTTAAGTTGAAGGCTTTTATATCGGTACCCAAAAATATTTTTGGTGAACATTGATGACAACGTTGAAACTTTCATAGAGCGAAGGGCACACATGAACGATGCCGAATCACAAGGTGATAAATTAAGGCAAAAGAATTTTGTAAAAATTGTCTAATTTTTGTTTTCTTTGAGTTGACTTAGTTACTAAGGCATCCCTTCTTCAAGGCAGGCCAAAACAAGGTGAATGATATATGTATCATTCATTATGCCTCTCTCTGTATGGGTGAAATGCCCAAGAGAGCACATAAAATGGGAGGCCCAAGGGAAGGAGATGAAGAGTGTGCAAAGAGGAGTCAATGAGAATGGCCCAAAAGTCATACAAGGGGAGCCCAAAACATCAATACTCTACAAGTGCACCAACCACAAATTAACACCTAATAGAGAATAAATAATAACAATGATTTTATTTTTCCCATCTCAAAGCCACAACATTGACTAAGGCTACCTAAGGAGGAAAAACTCTTAGGAGTCAATCTCCATAATATCACTTGACAAAATATTATTTAAAAAAAAAAAGGGTGAATGATATTCAATCATTCATAAGGCCTGTCCAAGATCAAAAAAGTAAACAAAAAGGAATCCACTGGAAATGGTGTGGAGAAAGATTGGAGGAGATAAAGGGGAGAGAGAGAGAGAGAGAGAGAGAAGGTCAACCACTTTAAAGTTTGCATTGAAGTCCAATGAAGAAGAGCCAATAGGAAAAATGCACTTCCAAAAAATTCAAGAAATGTCTAATTTCTACTTTCCCAAAATTAAATAGTTGCTAAAGAGGGCAAGCCAAAAATAAAAATAAAATGTGACGTTACTTACGATGGCAAGAGACGACAATAATACAAATTTTTTGGGCTATAAAGAATGCCAAGAATAGACACCCTCACGACTTATCGTCTCTCCTCTTCCGCCGCCTCCTCCTCCCTTCCAAAGTTCCATGGCCTCCCTCCCCAAACCTCACGCTGTTCTCTTTCCCTACCCCGCTCAAGGCCACATCAACCCCATCATCCAGCTCGCTCACAAACTCGTCGCTCTTCATGTCCATGTTACGGTCATCCTCATCGACTACCACCTCTCTGTCATCCCTCACTCTCATCTCCTTCCCCATATCCGTTTCGTTGGCATCCCTGATGGCTTACCCCCTGACTGCAACCGCGATCTTATGGCCGGTTACCTCGGACCGGCTCTCGAAAGCATGGGCGGAGTCATTGAGGACGTGCTCCAAAGACTCCGAGTTGATTCCCCTCCCATTACTTGCGTCATCGGTGATTGCTTTACATCAAGGCTGCGAGAAGTCACCAACAAACTCGAGATCCCAAGAGTCCTGTTTTGGCCACAGTCTGCTACAGTATTTACGATTTACCATCATGCCAACGAGATCACCTCAAACGGCTTCAATCCTTTCGAAGGCACCGGTATTCCTCGACCTTTTATTTCCCCGCTTGCACTCAAAAGTGTTGTCCACTAATTCGGAAAGAGTGAGCGATGAGTAAATTGTTACCTGAGCATGTTTAACGAATTGCCCTCTCTATTTAACGTGCAGTCAAGCCTTTCGGACCCAAACTGCCGATGGACCTTGTCACCTGTATACCGGGAGTCTCACCTATACATCCTGCTTACCTCCCCTTTGAAACTACCTTCGGAATTCCTGGACTACAATGGCTGAAAATTTGGATTGAGGAACAGATTCGCAATATCGACGAGCCCTTTTCTGTGATTGGAAACACTTTTGACGGGCTGGAGTCTGAAGTCTGCAAAGCGCTCCCAAACTTCCATGCGATAGGTCCTTTGTTACCATCGTCTTTCCTCGACGAGGAAGGAATTTCTCGTGACACTAAAGCTGGGACGAGTCTGTGGAAAGAAGAAGAGTGCGCACACTGGTTACATATGCAACGCAACTCATCAGTTCTATACATTTCCTTTGGAAGCGTGACTAACCTGTCGGTTGAACAAGTCCAAGAGATCGCTTTCGGCCTCATAGCGAGCGAGCAGCGTTTTCTTTGGGTAATTAGAGCAGGCTCAGTCCTGGGCCTCGGGGATCGGACTAATGTTTTGGAAGCGTTACCGGAAGGATTTGTGGACCAAATAGGACCTCGAGGAAAGATGATCAACTGGGCACCACAAGCTGCGGTGCTGGCACATCCAGCGGTGTCGGGCTTCTTCTCGCACTGTGGCTGGAACTCAACATTGGAGAGCATAAGCGGGGGGGTACCCATGTTGGGATGGCCACATATGTTTGACCAGATGACTAACTGTTGGATGATAGTCAATGAATGGAAGATAGGACTCGAGCTGGGGAGGGACGAGGAAAACAAGACGAACAGAAGGGAGGTAGAGAGAGCGGTACGAGAGCTGATGGAAGGGGAGGCTATAGAGGAAATGAGGGCAAGGGTAGCAGTAATGAGGGATGCAGCGAGGAAGGCTGGCACTAGCCATGGGAGCTCACACAATCACCTTCAAGCTCTTGTTGAGGATCTCTTCCTTAGAGCGCAAGAGCAAGAGACCAAACATTTTGGGTCTTGCTCTCTTTGATTTCATTTCCATAGAATTCCATTATGTCCCCCCATACATTGAAAATGGGAAATTCCAATGTTTAACCCCAAGATTTTGGTTGGGCTCTCATTTCATTTCTATAGAATTCCAACTACCTAAGGAATCACTTCTCCTCTCTGAGAATGTTCTCGTTCATCCCTAGTGTTCCTTTCCACTACTAGCAAAAAACAAATTTGTCTGAATCAATTTTTCTACATCAGATTCGAGTCTAACTATGTAATTTGTAGGTTTATTCTTAAAAATTAAGAGTAGGTAATATCTAAATGGGTATTTTGCAATCATAGCCACCAAAAAATATATCAACTTTCGATTCTTGCTAGGAGTGTCCTTTCTCTATATTTCACGTAGTCACTCTTTGATAATAAAATCACGATTGGGTCTTCTTTTTAAAATCTTTCAAAACGTACTCTTTAGAGTTTCAAGTTGCTTTTCCAACTTATAGGCTTCATGCCCACTTTCACAATCAAGACATTCTTTTCTTTAATGTTATTTAGTCTTGAAACTACCTTTTCAAGGTGGGTACAAGCATTATTACATGTCCTTAAGACATTTAGAAATGTCATGGTACTACTCCCTCATAATCCATTTTCGAAAACAAGATTAATATACTCTCCTTGGCTTTTAGTGCAAATAGGCTTTTGGATCTACTTAAGGACTCTTGCTATTCTTGGCATTCAAGTGGATGGAATGAAGGAAAGACTTAGCCTTTAAAGACTATATTGAAGAAGGCAATTATCTCACCATCTTGGCTAAGACATAAAGTATGACATCATAGTGCAACATTTTAGCCAAGATTAAAGGCTAGAGACCATCTTTTCCCTTAACATATTCTTCTTGTCTTTTAGTGCAAATAGTCCCTTGGGTCTATTTTGGGACACTTGCTAGTGTCAATGCTAGATAGATGGTGAGGGAAAGATTATGTTAAAGATGGAAAAAATTAACCTCATGGTCAACTGTTTAATGTGAGGCTCTACGATTGCCATGTGGTAGGTTGGTGGAAGGTTGGAGTGCCACATGGACGAGATGAGCAGTGAAGAGTAGAGAAGAGGGAGATGCTCTGAGTAAAGAGTAGTGATGAAGAGTAGAGAAAATGGTGAGGCTCTTTGGGTTGTCTAGAGTGCCACATGGATGAAGAGAACTTGAAGCAGTGAAAAGCCGTGGTGAAGGGCATTAATGAGCAATGAAGAGATGACTCAAAAATTCTCCTCTTCACTCTTTGCAGAATTGTGCTTGAGCTCTCCATCGCCTCCCTCAATCTCGCTAACATTGCCTCTACAGTCCATCACCTCCAACGAAGCTTGCTGCATCGTGCCATCACTGACACGCAGGCACTCCTCTCCACCCTTCTGACTTGAGTCATTGCTGACATGCTCAAGGCCTCACTGCATTGCACTCAAGGCCTTCTGGAGCCATCCCACTATGCCACTCAAGGCCTTGCTGCATTGTGCCATCCCGCTACTCCACTCACGACTTTCTGGCCTTGTGCCACTCAAGGCCTTCTGGCTCACAAGGCAAAGTAATCCATAATCTGGTAGCTGTGAATCCAGATTGTGCTCAAACCTTGTCAGCAGTGAATCCGTCAACCATGTTCAGAATCCATCAAGAGAATCTGTCAGCCATGAATATGTACCGTCATCATTCTCAAAATTGGCAGCTTGCCTCTATGCTTCAGTCCCCCTCGATTGGACCAGACGAGTCCCCCTCAATTTTTCAAAAAGAAAGCCACCTTATGTTATTTTTTATGCGTTGTTTTATTATTTTTCCATCACTGACTTTACATTTCACTCCCCACTAGTAGAATACAAAAGCATATTCTTTATTCTATTTTGTTTCAATCCCAACCACTAGTGGAGTGTAGATAGATGCATTCATTGAAAAAGGCGTCATGTAACCAAATTTTCTAATTTGAAAAGGCATAAATTAAATGGTTAAAAATGAGTATTTCAAGCACATAGTGTTGGAAATATAAATCCTTTGAAAAAACCTTAGCTTAATGTTACATTGGAACCTTAACATAATTTTATTTTAAGTTTTGTACTACATCAATGGCTTACTAGCACATTAATTTACCAATGGCTAAGGGTCATTGTTTGCTTGGGTGTAGCCATTTTTGGTTAGGCTCAGGGACTTTTCTGTACATGGGTATCTTGCATGACCCATAACTTATGCATTGCTCAGCGGAATTTGGCAAACTTTGTCTTCAAGTTATAGTACACATTCCAAACTTGAACATGAGAGCAAAAAATTATGGAATAAGGATTTGGAACAAGACTGTTAAAGCATTATAAGTGCTATGTTGCATGTGAAGCATGCATCTTGAAGACTATAGGATATAGCAATTTATTCAAAAACATCAAAATTTTGTTCTATACATACATGCAACCAAGTAATCATTCTAAAGTACATTACATGAGCTTCTCCTCAACGCAAGGATACACCTAAATGAGATCATTATGCATGGGTTAATGGGCCTCCAACGTTGTGATGCATACCCATTTGACAGCATGCTCCATAACTTTATTTTGATTTGTTGAAAACCAAAATGGATTGAAAATTTGGAATCCAAACTATAGGGACTAGTGCATGGTGGTCTTAAAACATTGCTAGTTGTTGGTATTGGTATCTATATTCACCCTAAAATGGAAGAAGTTGGAGAAGTGCAATTTGTGCATGTGCAAAGATATTTTAATAAATCCAACAGTATTTAAAAATTTGAATTGTTTCTTTTTCCATGGACTTGCTTGCTATATGGCTCATAAGCATGCCAAAGGTCATAGCATTTAATAATACATAGCATCAAACCTGATAGCGTGCCCTTTGGCCTATTTATGTTTTGAAGCATTTTAGGCCACATTGCACTTGTTTGGGATATCCAATTCTACTGACATGTATCGTCAGAGGGGGAAAAATTGATGGTTGAAAAGTTGCTATTCTTGTGAATTTCAAATTTTCACATCTCTTGCCGATCAAATCTTGGAAGATTTAAGTACCTCCAACCTACCTCCACCTTGCAAACGCGTTGCAAATGCCCTGCAACCCGCACACCTCGACGTGACCTTGTGCACACTTTAGTTTGCCATTTTCTTCTTTCGGGTAAGTTGCCTTCTATTCTTTGCTTGCCTCACTACCTAGCTTCTTTGGGAGTATTCTAGACTGATCATGGCCATGGCATCAATGGCAAGTGAAAAGCCAGGTCAAGGCACAAGGAACACAGTGCAGGTCGAGGAAAGTGCTGGCACAGTATTGAATCAGCAACGAAAGACACTTTTGCAACATTCGTGAAGGGAGAAACAACGAGAACAAAGAGGACTCCTTGCAGAGCAGCAGCAAGAAGCAATTGCAGATGCACTCATTCGATCATTGCCATCGGAGCGAAGAACACGAGTTGTGGTGTCATGATTGGTAGGAGCATTCGAGGCAGTAACATCAAACCATTCCTGTGATTACCAGTCTCGAGTCTTCAAAAGCTTTAGCCTACACCCTAAAAATCGTAGAGTAATAACCTTACCAACACCTCGACAGATGCACGCCCAAGAGGCGATGCTCTCTAATGTGAGAAATGGCCTACAGAAAGTGAAAGGGGTGCACAAATTAGATCAACGTCTAGCTACAAAGAGGGTGACATTAGCTATGTTGGTGTCCCCTGAAACAAAGGAGAAATGGCTTGGGCGCACAATGTCGAAGATGTTGTCAATTAGAAGGACCAACGTGCCTCTAGTGGTTTAATGTAGAGCAGAAGCAATGCACGAGCATCCCGATCGGAGAAGTTTGTGGGCTTCAACAAAACGCAAGAAAAGGAGAGAGAGCCTAAGTGCAAAAGTCATTGCTACAGTGATGACGTTTTGGCATGAAAATATGAGAGTTTCTCCAAATAGAAAGGACATCTGTAAGAAGCGAACGGGACACAAGGGGTTTGAGGAGCACATCATACACATGATAGATACAATGCAGGTCAGTGGAGCCTAAACCAGTCTGGTGGTTGTTTGTGATTGAGCTTTGGGATAGTTTACTTATTTCTTTTCTTAAACTAGGCTTGGACTAATGTGGTTGTCCTAAACCAGCCCAGTGATTGGAACATCATGCAACCATAGGCTAGTTCAGCTCAATCGCCAGTGATGTGATTGTCCTGAACTAGCATGATTGAACAAACATTAGCTGTTGGCCAGCCCGATGGCATGGTTGAGCAAAAATTAACAGTAATATATTTTGCAATATATTGTTATTTTACTAAACCAAACCTTGGGTTGTATTCTGGTGAGAGACGTAGGCTTAAGTTTGGTAAGCAAACATAGTGCATGCATGTGTGAAAGGATTAACGGGCAACATCATGATTCAGGAAATGAAGGCTTTTGCCTCCATTGGGGGTTGAAAGGTTTAGGAGGAGTTTAAGGGTTAGAGGGAGGTTCAAGGTTCAGAAGGGTTTTAGGGTTTAGAAGAGGGTCTATGGTTTACAAGAGGTTCAGGGTTCAGAAGGAGGATCCAAGGTTCAGGGTAGAGTACATGGCGGAGAACTCATCTCCCTCGTGGATCATGGAGGTCAAGGGTTGTGGGACTAAGGGTTTAGGGGGATCATAGGAATGGGAGAGGAAGAAGGTGTGAAGAGAGTGGGAGAGAAGGAAGGAGTCTCACTTGCAGCTTTCTCACATACACAATGGGGGAATATACACAAACGTGGAGGCTGAAAATAGTTTTCCTCTTCTTAGTTGTGAAAGCCAAAAGAACTCTAAATACAAAATAATAGGTGAACCCTATATGTGGGTCTCAAACCAAACTCAGCTAACTAAGGTGGCATACTAACTGAGCCACTAACTAGAGTACATAAAGATAGCTGTCATCTAGCTATTATTCTTGGGCGGTGTACCAACCGCATCTACAGCTAACAAGTCGGTGACATAAATGCACAGCGGTCACCTTGGCATATCACGAGTGGAGCTCGATATCTCAACACTCCCCCTCGAGCTCAATCCCAATTCCTGCACACCAAGCAGGTCTCTGAACTTGCGCAGCTTCTCTACACCTAATGCCTTCGTGAATATGTCAGCTACCTGATCCTCTATGCTGACATAAACTAGATCACTAAAACCTACTAGAACCTTCTCCCGCACATAGGGATAATGCAACTCAATGTGCTTTGTTCTAGCATGATAGATTGGGTTATTTGCCAAGTGTATACTGCTCATTTTGTCACAATAAATGACAACTGGCCCATCTGTAGACTGATCCATATCATAAAGTAGCTTATGCAACCAAGCTGCCTCACATGCAGCCATTGCTGCACCCCTGTACTCAGCCTCTGTACTCGACAAGGCAACTGTAGGCTATTTCTTGCTGCTCCAAGTGACTACAACACTCCCAAAAGAGAACACATATCCACTGGTAGATCGTCTATCAGAAATACTACCAACCCAATTAGCATCAGTGTATCCATGCACTTGTATTTGAACCCCAGTCTCATAAAATAGTCCATACTACAATGTGGACTTCACATACCTCAGTATGCATCTAGCCGGCATCCAAGTGCGGTTTCCTTGGAGCCTGTATAAAGTGACTTACCAACCCAACAGCATAGCTCAAATCTGGCCTAGTATAGTCATATAAATCAAACTTCCTACTATGCGTCTGTACATAGTAGGGTCTTCCAAAAGCTCACCTGCATCTGCCTCAACTTCACATTCTGCTCCAAAGGAATTGAAATACGCTTACAACCTATCATCCCATATTTGGATAGCATGTCCAATCCATACTACCTCTGCAAGAGCCATATCCCACTTATGGATCTAATCACCTCAATGCCCAAGAAGTAACGCAATGCTCCCAAATCCTTCATCTCAAACTTCTGCTTCAATAGCATTTTCACATGAAGGATATCTTCATCACTATCACCTGTGATGATCAAATCATCAACATAAATGACAAGCAGCATAATGCCTTTCTTTGTTTTTCTCACATAAAGTGAGAAATCTGCCTTGGAAATCTAAAAGCCAATAGTGACAAGATACTATCCTATCTTATCAGACCCAATTGCATTCTTGTCTTTAGGCAAAGGCACCAATTCCCATGTAGCATTTGCTTCCAAGGCATCCATTTCTTTATCCATGGCTTTCTCCCATTTTTCTTTTACCATGGCTTGCTCAAAAGAACTGGGTTCTGGTTCATGTATCACTTTGACCATATAGGCATAGTGAATGGCTGTAAATCCATCATATTTCAACCTATCCACAGGATACCTAGCTCTGGTAGACCTACGCAAAATAGGCTCACTACTAGGTGCTCTCAAAACATCCCTTGTCTTCCTTACTCCAGGTGTAACAATAGAAGGAATATCCAACTCATCATCAAGGCTCTGTTCTGAGCCACTGGATTCACCATCCACATAAGAGTGACCTGCATTCACATCAACCATGGGCTGATCTACTTTCTCTTTTCCTTTTTGTTATACTTGCATACCACTATCTGCATTGCTTTGAGGAGATCCTCCTGATCTCAATCTGCCTGTCCATGGTGAAGTATGTGAAGCATTGCTAGAGGACACCTCAGGTTCACTAATATTTTGTGATTGCTGCTATGAATTCTGTGCAGCATTACCATTTTGTGCATCTACATCATCAATCACATTTACTGGTTTATACTAGTTGCTCACCTCATCAAAAACAACATCTCTTCTCACTGTAAACTTATGAGTAGAAGGGTTATAGCATCTATACCCTTTTTGCTGCAGAGAATAACTAATAAAGATGCACTTCTCAGCTTTTGGATCCAACTTGGATCTCAACTCATCCGGCACATGAACATAGGCAATGCAACCAAAAACTTTCAAATGAGAAATATGTGGTTTCCTACCAGTATACCTCTCCTGTGGGGTCATGCCATGTATTGCTGTAGTGGGAGTCCTGTTCATTATGTAGATTGCTGTAGCAACTGCTTCAGCCCAATAATAATCTGGCAGGTCTTTTTCATTGAGCATGGCACGAGATACCTCTCCAATATGCGTGTTTTTCCTTTCTACAAGTCCATTTTGCTGTGGGGTATGACTGCATGAATGTTGCTACTTTATGCCATGCTCCTGCAAGAAACTTGCAAACTCATTTGAGAGGTACTCTCCCCCTCCATCTGACCTTAGGCATTTTATTTGTAGGCCTGCTTCTTTTTCAACCATAGCTTTAAAAGCTTTGAAATGCCCAAACACTTCACTTTTCTTTTTCATAAAATACATCCAAACTTTTCTACTGTAGTCATCAATAAAAGTGACAAAATAATGACAGCCTCCAATAGATGCAGCTTTAGTAGTCCACACATCAGAGTGGATTAATTCCAATGGCCTCTTACTCTCTTGAACATGTGTAGGAAATGGTTTCCTTGCCTATTTTCCAAATTGAGAGGCTTCACATACCTTATGCATTTCTGCAACCTTGAACTTAGGCAATCATGCAACAATATTTTGGGCCTGCATTTTTTAAGTCGCAATACATTAACATGACCAATGCGTTTATGCTAAATATCAATATCTGCAATGACATCGGTCCCATGTGCAAACATTGCTGTACTCAATTCAGGCATGTCCACATCCAACGTAAACATCCTGCCCTTCTTCTTCCCTTTTGCTATCGAGCAACCTTTATTTTTCATATCCTCAACAAAGCATCCATGAGGATTTAATCTAACCTGCAAGCCTTGCTCAATCATTTGACCAACAGAAACCGGGTTCTTGGTGATATTTGGGACATGAAATACATCAGACAGGTATTTCTTTTTTCCATCCTGCATAGACAATGGAATTTTACCAATCTGCACAATAGGATGTGCAGAATCATCACTAGTCTCAACAAATCCTGGTCTTTCCATTTTCCTTGTATCTTGTATCCATTCTACATGACCTATCATGTGGTTTGACGCACCTTAGTCAACATACCACACATCATTGCTTTCTTCTGCACTTGTCACATAATTGGTCTTGTGCTGCACCATAAATAGATGCTCATTTCTGTCATCACCCTGTCTACTAGAGGATGCATAATTGCCTTGCTACAATTTTCCAGTCATGATGTCATTCTACTTTTTATAGCAGTCTTTAACCATATGACCCATTTTACCACAGTAGTAACATTCAACATTGCTGCTTGCATTTTGCCCTCTCTGCCATCCACCATGACCTCTTTAGCTTCCCCTGCCTCTAAAGTTAGCACGTCCTCCTCCATAGGACTGGTTTTCTTGACTTTGCTGCATATTCTGATTTTTCCCACGGCCTTAAAATGGGCCTACTCGACCTCTGCCTCTGCCTCTGCCTCTGCCTCTACCTCTTCCAGCATTTGAGTAGAAGACATCTTCTTTTGAAGTTCCTCCTGAAAAAGATACACCACCATTTCTCTTCTCTTCAGAAATTAGAAGAGCAATCAACTCCTCAAAATCAAGAAAATTCTCATGGACAGCAATGGATGTCCAGAATTGTACGTAATCCTTTCCTAGACCATTCAAGGTCATAGAAGCTAAATCATCATCTTCCATTGGTGACCCAATAGAAGCAAGTGCATTTGCAATCTTCTTCACCTTCATGTGGTAGTCATTGATGCTCATATTTTCTCTCTGCACATTATGCAACTTCTGCTTGAGCTGCATTTTCCTGGCTTGTGTATTTGTGCTATACATTTTTGTCAAAGTATCCCATGCCTCCTTCGGCATTCTTGCATCCTAAATATGCACAATCATAGAATCTGAAATACTGATAGACAGCTAGTACATATCTTTTCTGGCTCTCTCATGCCAGCCTTTACATGCCTGCAACTCTTGTTGATTGGGAACATTAGGAATAACTGGTTCTTGTTCAGCTCCAATAATGAACTCCCAATAGCCTTTTCCCTTAAGGAAATTCATCATTCTAAACTTCCATGCTTGGAAGAATTTTGTTCTTGTCAAGATTTTCAGTGACAATTTGTGAAAGAGCATCAGACGCCATTACAAAACATTGCAAAATATTGTCACTGCAAAAAAACACAACTTTTGCCTCACAATGGCAAATCTGCAAAACTGACGAGAGTGGTATTTGACCACACAGTCACTTCCTAGTGATGATTATGCATCAACAAGTAATAAGAATGATTCTGTCACTCCCAATATCTCTGCGGATAGGCATACGATGTAATTTTTGTGATAACTTTTTGCTGACCTGTAGAATAGTGGTCGCATAGCAAAAACAAGGCACTTTCCTGAGTGCCTGCGGAAAACAGCCGCCACCAAAATGTGCCCCAAAATGGCCTCGAATCAAAAAAGTAATTTCACCCGTAGCATATACTACCCTCTCACCACACCGCGAAGGGCATCCCAATCTAAGACAGTGCACTCTTGCACTTTTCGGCTATGCTACCTACAGAGATTTGCTCCCAAACTCGAAAAAAAAGGAAAGCAACACTGATCCTCTTATTAGGACACCGTGAACTTGGTTTGCTTTCTTAAGCTCCTTCTCACGAACCGAGCTCTGATACCATGTGAAGAGAGTGGGAGAGAAGGAAGGAATCTCACTTGTAGCTTTCTCACATACACAATGGGGGAATATACACAAAGGTGGAGGCTGAAAACAGTTTTCCTCTTCTTAGTTGTGAAATCCAAAAGAACTCTAAGTACAAAAGAGTATGTGAACCCTATATGTGGGTCTCAAACCAAACTCAACTAACTAAGGTGGCATACTAAATGAGCCACTAACTAGAGTACATAAAGATAGCTGTCATCCAGCTATTATTCATGGGCAGTCACCTTGGCATATCATGAGTGGAGCTCGATATCTTGACAGAAGGTGTAAGAGCATTGGGGGAAAGGAGACAGAGGAGAGGGAGGATGAGAGGGAGGAAAGGGAGAAGGTGTAAGAGCATGGGGGGGGGGGAGACAGAGGAGAAGGGAGGAGGGGAGGGAGGAGAAGGGAGGAGAGAGAGGAGAAGGGAGGAGGAGAGGGAGGAGAAGGGAGGAGGAGGGAGGAGGAGAGGGATTTCAAGGTTGGAGGAGAGGGGAGGAGGAGTTGCAAGGTTAGGACATGCCTTTGAATGTGGAGTGCAAGGAAGCATGGACACTTAGAGCCAATTGCTTAGAATACATAAGTAGAACTCAACACAATGCCCCAAAGAGTGTGGGCTTCATTCGATGATGGGGTATTTAAACAAGTTGGAGAGCTTCTCTCTCTGCATGTACGAATTGTAAGACATTCTCTCTCTACATGTAGAACTTGCATCTAGAAGTTGCATGTAGGAGTCACAAGTTGCATGTTGCATGTAGGACTTGTATGTACAACTTCCATGTAGGAGTTACATGTAAAACATGCATGTAAAACTTGCATGTAGGAATTGCATATAGGACTTGCAAATAGAACTTGGATTTAGAACATGCATGTAGGAATCGCATGTAGAACTTGCATGTTGCATTCCTAAGAAAGATTATTCCTAGCCTTATGCAAGTACAAGCAGAGATTTGCCGCTACTCTACACACACATTCTGTGCTACCTAAGTCCATGTTGGCATAGAGACCATGTTTTTATATGGTTGTGCATGACACCAAGGCAAAAATGATGTTCAATTCTTGATCGACCATTTAAAGCATATGCGATGCACACAATACTTTGTACGTACCTCAAGCTAGATGGTATGGACTTGGGTGCAAAGTTGCGCAGCCATACGATAAGTTCTTGTTCAAATAACACACCTAGGACTATGTTTTTTTATGGTGGTGCATAATAGTAGGGGGGAAATGGTGTATAATGCGTGATCGAACATGCAAATCATTTTCGATGGTCACAATACTTTGCACATATCTCAACCTAGGTGGTATTTACACACTTACAAAGTGGTGCACCCATTCGATAATTACTTGTTGGAATAACACACCTAGGACCATGTTTTTATATGGTTGTGCATGATATTGATGCAAAAATGGTGTTTACTGCTTGATTAACACTACAAAGCCTATCTAATGGGCACAATACTTTGCACGTGCCTCAACCTAGGTGTTACTTACATGCTTGCAAAGTGGAGCACCCATCCGATAAGTACATGCTAAAATAACACACCTAGGACCATGTTTTTATATGGTTGTGCATGACACTAAGGCAAAACGATGTTTAAAAAATTTGATCACTCTTGAGAAAATTAAGAGTATCACACTTTCGCCCCTTTAGTAGAGAAGAAAATTCAACATCTATCTTTATTGGAGTATAGCACAATCATGCCAAATATGTATCACTGCCTCCTGTAGATATTCCATATAGAGGGTGAGATTAGGTCTTATTCTATATTTGGTATTATTTCTAAATTCTCAATGTGAGGGTGAACATTAGTACTAGGCTTTACATAGTTTTTCAATACCCCTATAGCCCATACATGGATTGTGGATCAATCTATCCTTTGTGTGTTGGTCATTTACCTAGAGATAGGAAAAAATTTGTGGGGTTTTTTGTTAGAACTTTTATTGATGAAAAGCTTGAAAAGGATCAGCTGTGCAGAAAGCTTCCTTTGTGGTTGAGGAGAATAAATTTTGAATGTGCCCCCAACAATGAGTCAAAGATTCGCCTAGTTAGTGCGATAATATAATAGTGGAGTGGAAATCTAACCTGGCCAAATCATTTCAAGAGAAGATTCATGATACTCACTAAACTTCCTCCTAAAGTGATCCAAGAGAAAATATTAAGTTAAGATGAAATGCATCTTCTCTATGTGTGTGCAAAAAGTTATAGTGGAAAAGGTCTAATATATGCAAATGTGCAAAGTATTATGCCCATCTAATAGGCTTTGCATGCTCGAGCAATCATGATTATATACTGTTTTTCCCCTAATGTTATGCACAACTGTCAAAAAACGCGCTCCCAGATGTGTTATCCAAACAAGTACTTATCGGATGGGCACACCACTTTTCATTCAAGTCAATACCATCTAGGTTGAAATGCGAGCAAAGTATTGTGTCCATCGGATATTATTTGCATGCTCAATCACGCATTATACAACATTTTCCTCCTAGTGTTATTCACAATCATCAATTAAAGCGCCCCGAGGTGTGTTATCCAAACAAGTACTTATGGGATGGGCATGCCACTTTGCATGCACATCAATATCACCTGAATAGAGACCTGCGCAAAGTATTGAGGCCATCAGATATGATATCCATGGTTGACCAAGCATTAAACTCCGCTTTTGCCTTAGTGTCATGCACAAGCGTCAAAAAATATTGTCCTAGGTGTGTTATTCTAATAAGTACTTATCGAATTGGTGTGCCACATTGCATGCAACTCAATACCATCTAGGTTCAGGTGCGTGCAAATTATTGTGCCCATCAGATATGCTTTGCATGCTCGATCATGCATTATATATTGTTTTTTCCCTAGTGTTATGCACAACCGTAAAAAAACATGCTCCTAGGTGTGTTATCTGAACAAGTACTAATGGGATGGCTGTGCCACTTTGCATGAAAGTAAATAATACCTAGGTTGAGGCACATGAAAAGTATTGTTCCCATTTGATATGCTTTTCATGGTTGATTCCCACATTAAACACCGTTTTTGCCTCACTGTGCTGCAAATCCATCAAAAACACACTCCTAGGTGTATTATCCTTACAAGTACTATTGGATGGATGCGTCACTTTGCACCCAAGTCAATACTATCTAGTTTGGGATGCGTGTAAAGTATTGTGTCCATATAATATGATTTGCATGGTCGACTAAGCATTAAACTCCGCTTTTGTCATAGTGTCATGCACAAGCATCAAAAAACACTGTCCTAGGTGTGTTATTCCAACAAGTACGTATTGGATTGGTGCGCCACATTTCATGCAACTCAATACCACATAGATTGAGGTGCATGCAAAGTATTGTGCCCATCAGATATGCTTTTCATGCTTGATCACGCATTATATATTGTTTTTCACCTAGTGTTATGCACAACCATCAAAAAACGCGCTCCGAGGTGTGTTATCTAGACAAGTCCTTATGGGATCGGTGAGCCACTTTGCATGCAAGTAAACACCACCTCGTTTGAGTTTCGTGCAAAGTATTTTTCCCATTTGATATGCTTTGCATGTTTGATTCTTGCATTAGACAGTGTTCTTGTCTCACGGTGATGCACATCCGTCAAAAACACGCTCCTAAGTGTGTTATCTGAATAAGTACTTATTAGATGGGCATGCCACTTTGCACCCAATTCAATACCATCTAGGTTTATATGCATGCAAAGTATTGTGTCCATCGGATATGCTTTGTATAGTCGATCAAGTATTAAACATTGTTTTTTCCTTAGTGTCATGCACAACCATATAAAAACATGCTCATACATGTGTTATTCCAATAAGTACTTATCGGATGGACATGCCACTTTGTAAGCATGTAAATACCACCAAGGTTGAGACACGTGCAAAGTATTTGTGTCCATCTAATATGATCTGCATGGTCGAGTCATGCATTATACACCGTTTCCCCCCTAGTGTTATGCACCATCATAGAAAAACATAGTCCTAGGTGTGTTATTCGAATAAGAACTTATCGTATGGGCATGCAACTTTGCATGCAAGCCCACACCATCTAGGTTGAGGTGCGTGAAAAGTCCTATGCCCATCTCATATGCTTTGAATGGTAGATTAAGAATTAAACTTCGTTTAAGCCTTACTGTCATGCACAACCATATAAAAACATGGTCCTAGGTGTGTTATTCCAACAAGTACTTATCGGATGGGTGCTCCACTTTACAAGCATGTAAATATCACCTAGGTTGAGGTTCATGCAAATTATTGTGCCCATAAAATAGGCTTTGCATTGTTAATCAAGCATTAAACACCGTTTTTGCCTCAATGTGATGCATATTCGTAAAAAACACACTCCTAAGTGTGTTATCCAAACAAGTACTCATCAGATGGGCACACCACTTTGCATGCAAATCAATACCATCTAGGTTAAGATGTGTGCAAAGTATTCTATCCATCGGATACGATTTGCATGCTCAATCACGCATTATACAACATTTTCCTCCTAGTGTTATTCACAATCGTCAAATAAAAGCGCTTCGAGCTATGTTATCCAAACAAGTACTTATGGGATGGGCATGCCACTTTGCATGCACATCAATATCATATGAGTAGATACCTATGCAAAGTATTGAGGCCATCAGATATCATATGCATGGTCGACCAAGCATTAAACTCTGCTTTTTCCTTATTAAACACCGTTTTTGCCTCACTGTGATGCACAGCCATCAGAAACATGCTCCTAGGTGTGTTATCCTTACAAGGACTATCGGATGGATGCGTCACTTTGCACCCAAGTCAATACCATCTAGGTTGATATGTGTGCAAATGTATTGTGTCCATATGATATGATTTGCATGGTCTATCACTCATTATACATCGTTTTCCTCCTAGTGTTATGCACCACCATCAAAAAACGTGCTCCTAGATGTGTAATCCAAACAAGTTCTTATGGGATGGGCGTGCCACTTTGCATGTAGGTCAATACCACCTAAATAGATTCCCGTGCAAAGTGTTATGTCCATCAGATATAATTTGCATGGTTGACCAAGCATTAAACTCTATTTTTGCCTTAGCATCACACACAAGCGTAAAAAAAGATTGTCCTAAGTGTGTTATTCCAACAAGTACTTATCGTATTGGTGCTCCACATTGCATGTAACTCAATACCACCTAGGTTGAGGTGCATGGAAAGTATTGTGCCCATCATATATGCTTTGCATGCTCGATCACATTTTATTCTTAGTTTTCCTCCTAGTGTTATGCACAACTCTAAAAAACTCACTCCCAGGTGTGTTATGCGAACAAGAACTTATGGGATGGGCGCGTCACTGCATGCAAGTAAATACCACCTAGGTTGAGGTGTGTGCAAAGTATTGTGCCCATCGGATAGGCTTTGTATTATTGATTAAGCATTGAACACCATTTTTGGCTCAGTGTGATTCACATCCGTAAAAAAACACGCTCCTAAGTTTGTTATTCCAACAAGTACTTATCGGATGGGTGCAACACATTGCATGCAACTCAATACAACCTAGGTTGAGGTGCGTGCAATTTATTGTGCCCATCGGATAGGCTTTGCATTTTCGATTAAGCATTGAACACCGTTTTTAGCTCAGTGTGATTCACATCCATAAAAAAACATGCTCTTAAGTGTTATTCCAACAAGTACTTATCAAATGGGTGCAACACATTGCATGCAAATCAATACAAGCTAGGTTGAGGTGCATGCAGAGTCTTGTGGCTAGCATTATACACCATTTTCCTCTTAGTGTTATGCACAACCGTCAAAAAATACGCTCCCAGGTGTGTTATCTAAACAAGTACTTATGGGATGGGTCACTTTGCATGCGAGCATATACCACCTAGGTTGAGGCACGTGCAAAGTATTGTAACGTGGTAAAATTTGATTCACTGCATAATAAATCCATACACCATGCCGTAAATTTTTGCACCATGTGGGGATGACTTATCGGATGGGCAGACCATATTGCATGCAACTCAATATTAAATTATTTATACTATCTTTTATAATTCTAAACCGTAAAATAAAAAATTTTAATTAAAGATTCTATTAGCTAAATGCTTGTATCCTTGTATCACCATCAAAATTTAGTAAAATAAAATAAAAGATATTAATTTAAGAAAAAGTTACATCTAATAGGAAAAATATTCAAAAGAGACTAATATTTTCTATAATTGTTCCACAAGAAGATGGCAAAAGATTTCATTCTTAGGATGGAGGTGATATTATGTTGCCAAAGAGAAGTTGTTGCATTTGCTACAATCCATGATAGTGATCCAAATTCTCTTTGTCACTTTCAAAGACTTGGGCCCGAAGATAAGGTTGCATTTATTGTATCAAAGATTCTTAGTGCACATGTTTGAGCTAAAGCATAAGTGTGGAGATATGGAAGTACTTGGAGATGTTATGCCTTATAATGTTTTCAATAAATCATTTATTGCATGGGATAGAAATGAGACTTATCCAACACATATCATTGGGAATACAAAGTGAAATTCTTTGGATTTCAGTGTGGGAGATATTTTGCAAATGATATCATTTGCAAACAAGAACATAGTGGAAGGTCAAGTTTTGGGGTTTGAACACTAGGATTAGTGGTCATTTGTGAAGATGAGGATTATGAAAGTTACTAATCATGGTATGGATGATAACATAACATCATTGGATGGTCCCTATTATGAGGAAGGAAAAGATTTGACATGGAGCATGCAATTCCTGAAGATTAAAAAGGGACATGTGGTTTTCAATGACAAAGATAGAGTATACTACAATTTCAAAGGACTTAACGAATATGCCTACAAGCCAAGCTTTGTCCCTTCAGATGTGGATGATTTCAATGATTTCTTATCAGGAGTGGATGAGTTCATTGATACTGAGAAAGATAAAGAATTCAGAAGCAATGCTTACTCTGGAGTGGATGAATTCTTGCATATTGAGAAAGGCAAAGGCATCAAAAGTGTTGTCTCTTCAGAATTATATGATTTCAATGCAATCCTCTATAGAAGTGACATCTTATCAGGAGTAGATGAGTTCAGTGGTACCGTGAAGGCAAAAGACTTCAGAAGTGATGTCTTATCAAGAGTTGATGAATTCACTCATGTCTGCAAGAAAGATAAAGATATCATCGGTGAGTTCTATGGTACTGTGAAGGCAAAAGACTAGAGAAGTGATGTCTTATCTAGAATCAGTGAGTTCACACATGTCGAGAAAGATAAAGATATCATTTGTGTTGTCTCCCCAGACTTGGATGATTTCAATGCATTTAACTATAGAAGTGATATCTTGTCGGGAGTGGATGAGTTCATTGGTACCAATAAAGCAAAAGGTTTCAGAAGTGATGTCTCATCTGGAGTGGATGAATTCATACACATTGTCAAGGAGCACAAAGAGTTCAAAAGTGTTGGCTTATCAAACATGGATGACATGGATATTGTCTCAAATGGTCCGAAGACTACTTCAAGGGCAAGAATGAAATAAAAAAAGGACTATTTCAGTATTTGAGTTTGACAATGATAAGATAAACGATGCAACATCCTATGAAAACACGATGATAAATAAATTCAACGTGGAGAAGTGTAGAATTTCCCAAAATTTGGATGTACAGAAGAAACCAACAAAAGACTATTCGGTATTTGACTTTGACGGCAATAAGATGAAGGATGCAACATCCCATGAAAATAAAGTGACCAATAAATTTGATAAGGAGAAGTGTACAAACGTACAAAAAAAACGGACATCCATATGCATGAAAAGAAAGTGAGTCCAGGCAGATGTAGAAAAGAAACCAAAGAGAATAAGAGTATTGAATGAAGATGTTATGCTAAAAGCAATGCAATCTACATGTAGCAACAAAGTTGTATGCATTTCGTTAACTTACTTGACATCAAGGGATGTAGAGAACAGGTGTGGCAAAGAAGAGGGAGCAAAAGAAATGAATACCTACTCACGAGGCTTTCTTGCTTTCTGGTAAATGATAGGAAAAAGCCAAATTTCGAACAATAGATAAAGCCTCGTATAAATGGAAAAAGTATTTGCAATAATGCATATCACATTACTACAAGATTATCACATGGCACATACTAGGACTTGGCAAACAAAGCAAAGTATGGAATAAAGTTTAACATTCATGGAAACACAGGAAGGCCCAAAACAAAAGCCTCAACAATCTCGGCAACAGGAATTTTAAAAGACTACATTCATGAAAATGCTTTACCTCGACCCCATCTATCTGAAATTCATCTTCCGATAGGTTTGACAAAAAAAGAAGTGTTTAAATCTATTGGAGAAACACAGAGGTGAAGAGGGCATGCTCCGACATCTTTTCACAATTTGTATACTCTTCGAAAGAAGAGCTTTGTACATGTTAAAATCCCAAAAAGGCAAAAAATGTCAAAGTGCAGTGATTGATATGATCTAAAGCGAGCACTTGAGAGTGCAATTTCTCTAGAACAAAGAGAATCATATTTTTAAAAAAAGAGAATTTCATCATGGACTAGTTTGGCATTCTAGACTAAAATATGCATTTTAGAAAGAGCAAGCTATTTCTCATCCAAATGAGTTCATGTGCATTATTGTAGATGGTATGGATCAAAACACAACAACATTACCTCAATTCATAAACACTCCACCTAAGCTACAAGGAAAATACTTTTTGAAGACACATCTATGTGGAGTGTTAGTGCATGGATTTAAGTTTTTTGCAGACATATGGATTGATTCCTTGCATCTACATGATAGCAATCAAGTTGTAACGTTAGTTATGAAGGCAATTCACAGTGTACACGTTGAAAAAGGTCACCTACCAGCAAATTTGAGAATATAGGCAGACAATTGCGAATGAGAGAAAAAGAATGTACTCTTTTTTGCATTTTGCTCAATGCTAATCGCTCATCGAATCTTCAATGAGATTGAAGTTGGGCTTTTGTTGGTTGGACACACATGCGAGGATATCGATCAGGTTTTTAGCACGCTATCAAGAGAGCTAAAACACAAGGACATGGAGACGATGGATGACTTGATAATAAAATGTGGGAGGCAAGTTGGTGGCCGCAAGGAAGGTACAGTTTGCTCTATGGTTGAAAGGATGTATGATTGGAAGAGCTTTATTCTACCTTTCATACAAAAAGGTGGTGATGCCTTGATTGGTGGTCATAGCGCTCCACACTATTTTCACTTTTTCTTAAAGGATGAAAAACCAATGATGCAGTGGCAACACTATTCTCATGATACAATATGGGAACCCAAAAAACCTTATTGTCTCTTAACTTCAATCCTGAGCAAAGAAATACATCCAATATGGGCTCCTATAAAAGAATTCAGCGAGACATCTAAAGGTGAAATAGAAGGCTTAAAATCTTTTATTGCATACAAAGAGGAAATGCTATGTAGATTTCCTGATTGGAAGCCCTCTTGGAAGAAACACACTGCTGTTGTAATTAAGAAGACCTATCAATTGATAAAGGACCTTGAGAAAATGCAAGTAGATGATGCCAAGCAAAATGGCCTTTATTTTGGCCAAATGTTGGTAATGACTTGCACCCAATATTTGATGTCTTTGAGAATGAGTTTGATTTGCTACTCCCACATCCATAATGTGGTCCAAGGAAGAGAGTTTATACCAGAAGTAGATATAGACATCCACTACTTTGTTGTAGTTCGACCATGGACGAAGAGCATGAGAATGTTAAGTTCTAGGTTACAAAAGTGGTGGACGTGAGCATGGATGACAAGGGAAAAGTTGCAACATTTACAACACTTTGGTATGAGCCAAGGGGTAGGAAGGAGAACCACAATAACAATACATAGTATATAGGCTGTTTGAAGAAGGAATGGGTTCCAAACCATGAAGTAGTTTTACAGCTTTCCACAAAGACAGTCATAGTATCTTGGAAATCAAGGACAAAGAAAACAAGGAAGCACATGGGATATGATGTAGAAGAAAAAATAAGAATATTGCTACCCATTATTTCGGACATTACAGAGTTTTTGAAGATGCTCGCTAAGGAGGAAGTAGAAGGAAATAGTGCAAATGCAGAATGCCCATGACAATATCATTCAAGCATCCAAGCAACAAGTGGTAATGAATTGGACATTCAAACAAACTAGTTACCTATTTGTACTTAACACATTTGTAAAGGCAAAACTGAGTTATTGAAAAGGCTGTATGTCAGACTCCTTTGTACAAAGTCTCATGGAGAGCAATATTTCTTGTAAACATATGACATTGTAAAATTGCAAGCATAGCTATTACTATTTTTGGAGCACATTTAAAGAGTCTTCTATTCCTCTTATCTATTTTAACCTTTAAATTTTTATGGGCCTTCAGGAGTGTTATAGTTGTCTACATTAAATTTAAGTGCATTCTTTTGGATTAAATTATATTAATAAGTCCTTATTTTGAAAGTGATTTTTCAGGGATTTAAATTAATAACTCATGATTTTTTTTAAACGTGAATAGGATTGTTAAAAAGAAGAAGTACAAAAGTAGGATTTAATCGAAGTTTTTGCATTAGTAGTGCACCATTATAGAGACAGATTGCGAAATTTATTATGTGGAAATGATAGTGCGAAAAAGTGAACTTTTGATTCTTGAATGATATTTTCATAAATTAAACTTTTCAATTGGGAAGGATTTTTGGGATTAGTCCAAGAGTAGACATATGAGTCCAAATTAATGAAATAAGTGCTGATCATGAATATGAGAAGAAAAAACGTGCAAAATTTGAAGAGACTAAAAACAAGGAAAGGTAAATTATAATACTACCATTTTCTTTAGGGTAGGTAGCCTAGGGAGAATTTTGGGTTTTTTGACCCCTCCTTAAGCCACGTGTGGGTTTTTTGACCCCTCCTTAAGCCACGTGTCATGAATATAGTCCTTTTATTTGGTTTGATCCAAATGCTAAGCTTTTCACTAAAGCAAAAGCTCTTGACTAAAAGGATATACGTGCTTTTAACAGTAAAACTATATAAATGTTTGAGCTTTGATTGCAAGAGGCATGAGCCTAGAGTGAGGAAGAATTTGTGGGAAGAGGTTCATAAGGAACATTTCTTTATGTATGTGGTGGAATTTTGCATAGAGTTTCCATAGCTTCATGTATGTTATCCTTCTCCTCATATTCCCTTTGATCCATGAATACACTTGTTTTAATGCTTCGGACTCGTATAGCACTTGTAGATTCTTGCACATTCCATTTCATGTATGTTATCCTTCTCCTCATATTCCCTTTGATCCATGAATACACTTGTTTTAATGCTTCGGACTCGTATAGCACTTGTAGATTCTTGCACATTCCATTTCATATCTCTGCTACCTCTTTGTCATTCTGTAAATGCAATCGAGACATGACACTACATGAATGTTTACATTCTTTGTTATATCACATATATTTAGTATCGCATCTCGAGACATTCATTTGTTATAGTCAAGTTATATGTAGGGATGAATTGGCATTGTAATACACTATAGTTTGGTTCAAACTACTACGATGGTCATTTTCTGAGATAGCATAGGGAAAGTTTTCAACTCTTTTGTCATCGTAAAAACCCATGAAACTATTGGTGAAAGTAACAACTGCCATATGAACCAAATCAGTAGCTCTATCATGTCTCATAATTTTTAGAGAGCTGCCCCTCAAACATCTGAAGCCTCTAGAATGTAAAGAAACTTGGAAGGCCTAGTGTCCCACAATCCAAGAACAATAATCAGCTAACCACGTAGCAGATCAGACGTGAGCCTAAGAATACATGCATGTGATCCGTTAAGAATCATCCGAGTCTAATAGAGCAATCATAGATGTGAGTGGGAGAAATGAAATCAACAAATGAGATTTGATATAAAAGTGGCATAGAGTGATAAAGCAGCGTAAGTATCAAAAATCCAACAAGAGAGACATGTGCGGGTTCAGTATTGGCCGAAGTGGCTACATTCTGATCCCTTACTCTAAGATGGAAACAGAGCAGATACAGATGAAAATTCAAGCGAGCAACAACCTCCTACGAATTGCAATCAACCAATTCTTGTTTGCTATAGTTGATGGTGGGGGTTGGGCTTGCTTCAAAGGAGTTAATTACATTGTGGTTGCACTAGAAGCCAAGAACAAGTTTGCTAATTTGATAAGCTCTTGGCTTGCTTAGTCCATGGAAGAGTAGATGAAGGTATGCCAGAGTCTCAAATACTACATTGGAGATGCCGAGCAGATGCTTGACCAGGGAATATTTTTATAGAGCATCGCATTCCCAAACGATGTCACACTCAGAACTACATTGGAGATTCTAAGAAGACGCTTGATTGGGAAATATTCCTACAAAGCATCACCATAGGGAGCACTCATCAAATTAGTGCGTAAGAATTCTCAAGCCCATTTATTATGACTTGACACAGATTTCAATTAGTAACACTTATTTCATTAATTTTGGACTTGTCAATGTACAAATTCATTTTTACATATACTTTTGGACTAGTTTTCAGATAAAATTTAAGAAAAACCCAATCTTCAAAGCACATATAGAAACATAAAAACAAGCATTTTTTAATATATTTTTTAAGGACATGAAACTAAAATTATAAAATTTAACGCAGCCTAGATAAGTTACATGAAAAAATAAGATTCGGTTGTTGTAAACTCTCTTAATATTTAATGGTGTTAATAAACACCTTCAAAAGTTAAGCCTGAGATAAGTTACACAAAAAAGAGTGGTTCAATAATTGTAAACTCTCTTCATATTTATAATAGTGTTTAGGAAACACTTTCAAAAGTTACAAGTGGAAGTAGCAAACTCTCACAATATTTATAATTTAGGTGTTGAAAAACACCAAAAGTTACAATAAGACTCTCATTGGAAGGCAAATTACACCAAAAGTTACAATAAGACTCTCACTGGAAGGCAAATTTATTTTCAAGACTACAGCCATTCAATTTGATGAATTTTCTATTTTCAAGTCTTTAGCCTAAATTCAACCCATTCAAGAGCTGAGCTCATCTCATCCTCATCGATGTAGTTAAAATTATAGAAGAGAAGTAAGGATTGATGAATTTTCTCCTGCATAACACTTTGTTTATTCCGAATGGCTTGCGCTTCCTCGGGGGAAAATCTTCCATAACGAGCCACATGCGAAGATATCTCACTTTGAAAGTCTATCAACTCTCTCCTATATGACTGCAATTTATTTATTTCAGTAGTAGCCATACTTATTTTTCTTTCCTCTTCCTTCTCTAAGCCCTTCTGACAAGCAAAGTCATCCTTCTCGTACTGGGTTAATGGAGCTGGATTTTGCTTTCTCTCCTCTCTCTTTCCTTGGTTCTCGGCAATCCATTCTTTGAGGCTGCTAATGGCTTGCTCGACAGAATCGATTACCTTAAAAAGATCCATAATGGCTGCAAGATGAAAGGAGTATGCTTGAGAAGAGGAGGTAAGGCTGCGGGCAAGATGGAAGGAGCAAGCTTGAGGAGAGGAGTAAGGTAAGAAGAGTAAAGTGGAAGAAGTGTGAAGAGGAGTAAGGTAAGAAGAGTAAAGTGGAAGAAGTTTTTGCTGCAGGTGAGATATAGAAGACGAATGAGGTGAGGAAGTTAACGAGAGTGAGGAAAGATATAGAAGACGAACGAGGTGAGGAAGGTAACGAGAGTGAGGAAGGTAACTAGAGGAGGTAAGGCAAGATGAAAGGAGTATGCTTGAGAAGAGGAGGCAAGGCTGCGGGCAAGATGGAAGGAGCAAGCTTGAGGAGAGGAAGGAGCAAGCTTGAGGAGAGGAGTAAGGTAAGAAGAGCAAAGTGGAAGAAGTGTCTGCTGCTGCGGGTGAGATATAGAAGATGAACGACTACTAGGGAATTTATAGAACTACAGATGCAAGACCGTAATGCGAGATGACTAGATGCACGACCGTAATGCGAGACATTATAAAATAAAATGATGGGATGCAAGACCGTAATGGGAGACATTTGAGACATGTAAGATAGTGATAGTACATTGAAATCTATAAAATAAAATGATGGAACACAAGAATGATATAATTAATAGAATCTCATCATGAGATATTCTTTTAATATAATATAAGTTAGTAATTATTAGAATGTCATCATGAGATATTCTTTTAATATAATATAAGTTAGACTTGCTGTACATAATAAATGATAGATTTTGAGTACATTGAAATCTATAAAATAAAGTGATGGAACATAAGAATGATATAATTATTAGATTCTCATCATAAGATATTTATTGTACATAATAAATTAGACTTTCAAAAAAGTAAAACCTAATGTATTGTAATGAATAAATATCATAAAATATCCTAATGTATTGCAACATTTAACATAAGTTTAAAAAACACTATCATTAATCAATACAAACGAGATAAAAATCTTCAAGGACTCATGTTTCTTTCTACATGTTTTACAACTGAATAGAGTCTGATGAGTCCTCTTGAGGCTGTGATTCTCTAAGAGTACATTGAGTCTCTACTTGTGTGGATGGTGTACATTGAGACTCTACTTCTGGTGCAATCGGGATAGACTTAATCTCTTCCTCCTTTACAAGATGTGATGTTGTAGATGCACATTGAGTCTCCACTTCTTGTGTAGGAAGAATGCATTGAGTCTCTAATTCAAGTGTAGACTGTAATGCTTCTACTTGAGGCTGTGATACAGAAGGAGACTGAATTGTCTCTTCTTTTTCTTTGGCTCCCTCAGGTTCTTCATTGAGTCCATCATGTTGTTTCCCAATGGTAGCAGTTAGATAGTGAACAGTCTTAGCCACAAAATCTTGTAGCTCGAGCTTGGTATATGCTTCTATTGAGACATGTTCAAAAATTTCATTGAGATACAACATGAAGTTGTAGGCAATTCTCCACCCACTACTAAACATGTCTTTCTGCTCCACTGCGAGGCGTGTCTGGAAATTTGGTTGGTCTTGATGCTCCCTGATTTTCATAATCGCAGAAACTAACTTGTTTGCAGACCTGTCCATCATGACATATGACAAAGTGAATTTGTGTAGTAAATAGTAAGATGCATGTTCATAATGATATGATAAAAGAACACTTACCTGAACACCCCGTGAAAGCCTGTAAATGAGTTGACAAACCAACAATGGTTGTCATCAAGATCCCATACTATCAGGCTCCAATGTGAACTACATCACCAATAAAGAGCGATAAGATTTATCACAATATTAAGTATTAATTGACACAATATTATAAATAAGAGAGTAAAAGAAAGATTGAGACCATACTTACTTCTCATAGTATGGCATAAAGACAAGTAGTATGCCATCCAAGTCTAAAGGTTATAGAATTGAACAAACATCATCTACTGTCTTCTTGGTATCACTAAGTACAGCTGAAAGAAGAGAATCGAGCATACAGACGTGATTCTGTACTGATCTAGGAAAGTGAGATATAACCGTATTGCAGCAATAAATAAACAAATGTTAGAAGGAGATTGAATCAAATGATTGAAGTATCAAGCCAAGAGATGTTCATATCAAACCTGAGGATGGCCATCATGACTTTGTCATTAGCCTCTTTCAAAGGGTCGGAGAGGATTGTAACTTCCTTGCTACCAAAAGTCAAAACACGAGGTTGCTTGCTAATGATGACCCTAACCTCAGAAGAGCTCCCCATTTCGTCCAATACAGCGGTTACATTAGGACAACTTATGGGCATAGCAACCAATTTTTCCTCTGGATGCTCCACCACGTTATCAATAAATGCCTTAATGATAGATGATATAAATGCATATAGATGCAAGTCTGTATATGTCAACAATGAGGTTTCACTGCCTCTCAAATTAAAAATTTGAGCAAGGAGCAAAAAGCAGTTATATCCGACTCTCCACCCACAACTGTGGTCATCATTCTGCTTCGCTGCAGGGCATGTTATATACTCTATTTGATCTTCCAAGTCACCCTCCATTTGCATAAGTGCATCTATAGCACCTACCAACTCTCGCCGCCGATCTACACATCAAAATAGAAAACATAAATGAATGTGCACATTGCATAGGATGCATCTCATTGACATAATTATGACACAAGTAGGTTATACTTACTCTGACACACTGCCATGGATAGATGCTATTGAATTGATAAAGAAGCATTAATTGGCTAAGATGTCCACAATTACCAAGCTCCAATGCAAGCTGCATTATCAATTAAGAATAATTATTATTTGATATAATCCTCCACAATGTAAGAGATAAGCTAGGTAGGGATTGATACTCACTCCTCGTGATATGCAGTAAAGATAACTCGCACCGCAATCAAATCAATAGGTTGCAACCACTTAAAAACATCATCTATGGTCTTCTGCTTATTGCTAAGTACACTAGAAACAAGAGGATCGACCATATATGCACATCTTTGTATATATAGGGGAAGCTGTTGTAAAACCATACTGCAATAAAAAGAAAAGAATATTAGTTCATTTGATCCAATGGAAATACAAAAGCATAAAGTCAGTAAAAAGTTTGTGTCAAACCTGAGGATGGCTATTATGACCTTGTCATTAACCTCTTTCTTGAAGTTTATGAGGATTGAAATGTCCTCTTCATCGAATAGAAACGTAAGAGGGTGTTCTCGAACTTGAAACCTAACTTGAAATGACTTCTCCATTTGCTGCAATGTATGATTATTTTCTAGAGTCATCCGCCGATGGATAGCCAGAGTAGCTTTGCTTTCTTGAGATGAGCTTTCTATATTCTCTACTCCAGCTATGTCCTCCTCATCCTCCTCCTCTCCCTTCTCCTATAAAAGGATAAAATAATTATGAGATTCAAAATTTTAAATTAATTATAAATTTAAAAAGACCTTTAAATGAATAAAGAAAATTAAACATAAGTTTTCATACCTCTACATATCTTCGTGGTCTTTTTATGTAACCTTCAAAGGCAAGGTCAGTGTCATATCCATCTTCTTCTGCTTCCTTGCTATCATTGGTGTCCTCACTATTATATCCAGAGCTTTGATCATTTTCATCATCTTTCTTGCTCTCATCATACATGATCATCTCTATGTCAGCATCCTCTTCATGTGAGATCCGACCTTTCTTATCAAACTTTATTGTGAGAGAAGCCACGGTATCAAGGTATTCCAAGCAAGCAGGGCTCTCAATAATATTTACATTGTGTCCTTTTCTGATAAGAGCTTTAAACAGATGTCCCATTCGACACAATGTGACTTCCCATTCGGACGGTAGCAAAAATTCCATCATACTAATTAAAAGATCAGCACTTTTTGTTGGCCTTTCATAGTGATTTGCATTGCGATGGAGGGGACTTGGAGCTTCATGCTCTTCCAGCAGTAGTTGCAATCTCTTTGCATTCCCTCTTATATTGTTTTGTAAGGAGTGATCATTGTAAGGGCTCTTCATGCACAAGAAAAAGGTTTCTAGACTCTGTATCTTGAGACCGCATTCTCTCTTGTCCCTTTTTCTTGAGTATATACCATTGTAAATCTTAAGCTCATTGCCATATTGTTTTTCTAGGGTAGCAGACATTTGTTCCTTGTCATCTTTATCAGCAAATATGACTATATTACATTGTCCCACTCTACCAATGGTGGTATATAATATTCTGTCAAGGAGTTGATGAATGTCATCCGGTGATATTTCATAGACAAAGAAAAGCTGAGGTCTCTCCCAAGTAGTGTCGTCGGACAAAAAATAATTCAATGAAACTCCCTTGCACTCAACACTCTTTCCAGACTCTGAAATGATTTCATGTATGAAAAAAAAGCCCTTGTTCAAAGTTTTTTCTTTTCTGAGAGTGTGCTTATTGATGAATTTTTGTGCATATGCATACACATTTTCCGGAATGTCACTTCTCATAGAGGGAGTAATTTCAGATCCATCATCTTCTACCTTCACCCATTTATGCGCCCAAGCCTTCTGTTTAGCTGACGGTAAAGCTGATGCCATCTGCCTCACAATGTTATGATCAATTTTACATTGGCTAATTGGAATATTTTTTTCTCCCAATAAATATTCAATTGCACTCTTTACTGCATCACGCTTGACCTGTTGGATGATGCAATCTTCCATGCAATGATCTTTATCCTTTTTGCCAAAAAACCATTCTTTGGACATTAATTTCTCTACAGCAAGACTTGCGTATTTGTCTGGTAGGTTTCTTAAAGGCCTCCACATCCGAGCTGTCATCTCTTTTTTATCAATCTTCTTTGCCTTCTCTTTAATCAATGATGGAGCCTCATATGTGACATCTCCTTTCTCACATGCAAGACACACGTCTTTGATCTGATGAAAAACTTCATCACTACGGAAAAGTATGCTTGTGTAGTCTTGATACCTATCCCTTACTGTCTTAAAGCTTGTAATCACCTCTGCTCTTTCCTGCTTTCCCCTTGGTACAATGGCACTCAAGCATGTGTAGAAGTCAACAAGATTATCCGCTTCCACTTTAGTTGCAGTTCTTTTGAGAGTGGTCAAAGGAGAATTAAAAGTTTTCCATATGGTCCTAGCTTTGAGCAACATCTCTGAAGTGGAGGTGATTTTTCGTAGTGCATAAATGTCATGATTAAGTCTTTCTGACTCAATCAAATATTTTTTCTCGTTCTTGAAGATACAAATGCATGCAAAATAGTAGTGAAATTGAGGCACACTCGTGAAGGTTTGATAAGTAATTCCTCCTTTCTTGTATGCATCTCTAGAGCGCTCATTACAAGCATAGGCATAGTACTAACCATTTATTGCCTCAAATGTACAATGAGCTAAGAAATTTCTCTTGGCATCCCTTATATGTCGTTCTGGATCATTCACTGAACTCTGTCCTTCTTAAAGTGAGGGAACTTGTTTTCCGAGGAACTTAGTGAATTGCATCTCAAAATCTATAGGCTGAGAGAAATTGATGGATTGACTATAATCTCTTATGACTGGCCAAAATGTTCTTGGACGGAGTACCAAATTAGAAACAACTGGTTTTTTTCCATCAATCAAAGCCTAAAAAATATTTTCAGCATAGGCTGTATCTAAGGTCCTGCTGTTAGTGAAGACACTTGCTATGACCACCGTTGAAGCATGTATAACTTGAGTCTTCTGGCCCCATATATATCCTGGATCCTCATCTGTCACAGCCTCATTCAAGCGAAGATTTAGGTTCTTCATTGATAACATTTCTGCTTCTAGATCTGACTCCATTTCAAGACCCTCCGTATCCTCTTCATGTTCTTCCTCTTCTCTTCTTTGCCCTTTCTTTGTATATGAACGACCTCTTTTTCCAGTTATAGGACTTGGAACTGTAGCTCGTGAAGTACTTGCCTTTTGCATTTGACGTCGAGGTTTATTTTTTAGGGGCTCAATGTGAACTGCTTTAGATCACCCTACTTCTTCTTCTATTGCCTCAACTTCAGGTATACTTAAGGGCTTCACTTGTTCTGTTATTCCATCAACTTCATGAGTTACACCATCTAAGTGAGTAATACCATGAACAAGAGATGTGTGTGCATGTCCTGTCTTATCTGATGCATGTCGTGTCTCACTCAATTCAATTTCTATCTGAGATGCATGTGCATGTCCGGTCTCCACCAATTCAATTCCTGTCTCAGATGTAGATCCCTTGTAAGCATCCACGTGTACAAGACCCTCATCCATTGCTACAATGTGTTCTGTCTCATCCACTTCACTTCCTCTCTCATTTGTATTACCATGAACCAGGTCTACATGGCGTGTCTCATCACTTCCTTTCTCATGTGTGGATTCTTGCACCTTAGGTCCCTCCAATGAAGTTGAACCTTGTTCGATGACACCCTGAAAGTATTCAAGGATAATCTTTGACTGCATTTTTCTTGCTTCCTCAATGGGAAATTCCTCCCACACATGTTGAAGGATCTCCTATGCAGGAACCAATTCAGGAAATCTAGGTGCTTTTGGCGGCGGCATCACAAAGTGCATTGCATCTTTCTTAGAAAGAAGAAACGATCTGTTGCTCATTCTTGACTTTGTGTAAATCATCATTGTACTGCTGTCTTTTTCAATTTTTATTCCTACTAAGGTGCCCCCTTGAATCAAATTGCTCTTTGAGAAAGATACATTTGATGTCCACTCATCTTTCTCCAACTCTCTCTTTGTCATCACTAGAATGAGATTTCCTTTACTTAAGACCAAGAACCATGCTTTCTTTGTTGTGTCAACAACTGTCTAGTTTGTGAAGTCCTTTGGGGCATAAATTCTTCCATTGTATTTCAGTGTCATACCATTGACAAATGATGTAGCCTCAAGATCCATCCTGTATTCAAGCACAACACAAATTTTAAGTACTTTGACAAACTACAATTACTTTGAAAAATCAAAAGTACAATGAGTCCCATTAATACACCTCAAGTTTTTATTCTTCCCAATCATAAGTATCAATTTCATGCTTTGGGAATAGCCTAAAAGGCTTTACAAGGCTTAGAGCATAAATGCTTTGGGAATAGCCTAAAAGGCTTTACAAGGCTTAGAGCATAAATGTGAAAAAAAATAAGGATTTACAATGATCTCTGAATACAAATTTAAAGTCTGTCATATATAAGTGCAAAATGCTCTGTCAACTCCCGCAACTGATATAAGTGTAAAATGCTTTGTCAACTTCCACAACTATAATCTGTCATGTCCACTGATACAACTTTCAATCATCTTGAAAGTTTAAAAACCTTAATCGTTGCTTAAATGGTAGGGTTGTTGTGACTGTGAAACCGAATGTGAACAATGGATTGACTCCGATTAGGAACTAGTTGGGAAATTTTGAGCATGGCTTTGATTGGTTTTTTTGGAGTTCTCTCCTCTAAGGACAAACTAATCTATGCTAATCTAGACCACCAACCGTCGAAGCGAAGAAAAGCAAGAAATAATTTATTTTCCATTGTTCTTTTCAATATCCTTAGGTTGCGAATTAAAAGCAAAAAATAATCTATTTTCCATTATTCTTTTTAATACACTAAGGTTGTGAGTTTAAAAAAGATAAAATTTATATTTTATCTTTTTTAAACTCACACCCCTTTCTCTCTCTCTCCCCCCCCTTCTCTCCCCCCCCCTTCTCTCTCTCTCCCCCCCCTTCTCTCTCGTTGCTGCCCCCATCCTCGCACCCCACCTCCCCCATTCTCACTCCCACGCCCACGCCCATTCTTTCACCTTCCCCATTCCCACTCCCTCTCCCACTCCCATCCTCCCACCCATTTCTCTCTCTCTCCCACCCCTTCTCTCTCTCTCCCCCCCCTTCTCTCTTGCTGCCGCGACAGCGGCCCCCCCCCTTCTCTCTCTCTCCCTCCCCCTTCTCATTTTAAAAAAGATAAAATTTATATTTTCAAAAACTAATTTACTTACAACTCATAAGAATTGAACATTCACATTAATAAGAAGTTAAAATCTTAATAAATTTGAATTTAAATAATAAAATCTATAAAGTAGTTTAACTTAAAGTTTATGAAAAAATAACGTAAAATAAAGAAAATAAGACTTAAAATTAAAAATTTAATATTTACCTAGAAGAATATATTAATTCTCCCTAAAAAGAAATAAATTAAAGTAATAATAACGAATGTAAGTTAAACTACTTTTAAAATTTTAATTTAAAATGTAATAAAATTAAAATTATACTTTTTATATTCCAAACAAAATGCATTATAGTCTAAATTAAAGTAGTAAATTGAAAATGAAAGTGAAACTCATTTTAAATTCAAAAATAAAGAAAAATTTAAAATTTAAGTTTCTACAAGTTTTGCTTTTAGCATACATTTGTCTTTTCACATCCACGCATTTGTCTTTTCAAACACAAGGTTGTCTTTTATCACAATTTTCAAGTTTTCACACGTTTATCTTTTCAAACACAAGGATTCATAGTTTAAAAAAAGGCGGGAAATTTGAAATTCTAGTTTCCACACGTTTCTCTTTTCAAACACCAAGGTTTATAGTTTTGTTTGTTTAAGTTTCGACTAAATCACACACCAATCTCCTCTAATATGCCTCATTGATCGTAGCTCCCAAATTCTTCCATCAAAACATCTCTCCTTTATCTCTTCTTGATCATCGCCCACTCATTTTTTCTCCTCATTGGTAAGATTTTCTATCTCAATCGTACTTTCTCTTGTGCCCTTCCTCTCTAAATTTTCATCAAACACCAAGGTTTATAGTTTTGTTTGCTTAAGTTTCGACTAAATCACACACCAATCTCCTCTCATATGCCTCATTGATTGTAGCTCCCAAATTCTTCCATCAAAACATCTCTCCTTTATCTTTTCTCGATCGTCGCCCACTCATTTCTCCTCTTCGTTGGTAAGATTTTCTATCTCGATCATACTTTCTCTTGTGTCCTCCCTCTCTAAATTTTCATCTCTCGTCCATCTCTCTCACTCTTCTCTCTCTCTCTTTCCTCTCCGCTCTAGTCTACGTTTCCTCTCATCTTAGTCTACTCTCTCCCCTCCTCTTCATTTCCCCTCTCTCTCTCTCTCTCCCACTCTCTCCTCACCTTATCTCTCTCTCTCTCACTTGCGCTCCCCACTCTCTCTCTCACTTGCCACGGCCTCCCCCCCCTCTCTCTCTCCCCTCCCCTCTCTCTCTCTCCCCCCCTCTCTCCCTCTCGTTGCCGCGGCAGCGGCCTCCCCCCCTCTCTCTCTCTCTCCCTCTCTCTCTCTCTCCCCCCCTCCCTCTCTTTCGCTGCCGCGGCAGCGGCCCCCCCCTCTCTCTCTCTCTCCCCCTCTCTCTCGCTGTTGTGCCTCCCCCCCTTCTCTCTCTCTCCCTCCCCCTCTCTCTCGCTGCCGCCACCCCCCTTCTCTCTCCCCCCCTCCTCTCTTGCTACCGTGGCAGCGGCCCCCCCTCCCCTTCTCTCTCTGTCGCTCCCTCCTCTCCCACCCCCTTCTCTCTCTCTCCCCCCCTTCTCTCTCTCCCCCCCTCCCCCCCCTTCTCTCTCTCTCCCCCCTTCTCTCTTGCTGCCGTGGCAGCGGCCCCCCCTTCTCTCTCTCTCCCTCCCCCTCTCTCTCGCTGCCGCACCCCCCTCTCTCTCTCCCCCCCCTCCTCTCTCGCTGCCGTGGCAGCGGCCCCCCCTCTCTCTCTCCCCTCCCCTCCCTCTCTCCCCCCCCTCCCTCTCCCCCCTTGTCTCCGCTGCCGCGGCAGTGGCCTCCCCCCCCTCTCTCTCTCTCCTCCCCCCCTTTCTCTCCCCCCCTCCTCTCTCGCTGCCGCGGCAGCGGCCCCCCTCCTCTCTCTCTCTCCCTCCCCCTCTCTCTCGCTGCCGCGGCAGCGGCCCCCCCCTCTCTCTCCCCTCCCCTCCCCTCCCTCTCCCCCCTCTCTCTCTCTCCCCCCCCTCTCTCTCGTTGCCCCCCCTTCTCTCTCTCCCCCCCTCCTCTCTCGCTGCGGTGGCAGCGGCCCCCCCGCTCTCTCTCTCCCTCCCCTCTCTCTCGCTGCCGCGCCCCCCCCTTCTCTCTCTCCCACCCCTCCTCTCTCGCTGCCGCGGCAGCGGCCCCCCCTCTCTCTCTCCCCTCGCCTTCCCTCCCTCTCCCCCCTCTCTCTCTCTCCCCCCCTCTCTCTCGTTGCCCCCCCTTCTCTCTCTCCCCCCCCTCCTCTCTCGCTGCCGCGGCAGCGGCCCCCCCTCTCTCTCTCTCCCTCCCCTCTCTCTCGCTGCCGCGCCCCCCCTCTTCTCTCTCCCCCCCCTTCCTCTCTTGCTGCCGCGGCAACCCCCCCTCCTCTCTCGCTGTCGCAGCAGTGGCCCCCCCCTCTCTCTTCCCTCTCCCCCCCTCCCTCTCCCCCCCTCTCTCCGCTGCCGCGGCAGCGGCCTCCCCCCCTCTCTCTCTCCCCCCCCTCTCGCGCTGCCACGCCCCCCCTTCTCTCTCTCCCCCCCTCTCCTCTCTCGCTGCCGTGGTAGCAGCCCCCCCCTTCTCTCTCTCTCCCCCCCCTTCTCTCTCTCTCCCCCCCCTCCTCTCTCGCCACCGCGGCAACTGCCCCCCCTCTCTCTCTCTCCCTCCCCCTCTCTCTCGCTGCTGCACCCCCTCCCCTTCTCTCTCCCCCCCTCCTCTCTCGCTGCAACCGCAGCGGCCCCCCCCTCTCTCCCCTCCCCTCCCCTCCCCTCCCTCCCCCCCCTCTCTCCGCTGCCGCAGCAGCGGCCTCCCTCCCCTTTCTCTCGCTGCCCCCCCTTCTCCCTCTCCCCCCCTCCTCCTCTCTCGCTGCTGCGGTAGCGGCCCCCCCTCTCTCTCTCTCCCTCCCCCTCTCTCTCGTTGCCGTGCCCCCCCCTTCTCTCTCTCCCCCCCTCCTCTCTCGCTGCCGCCTCTCTCTCTCCCCTCCCCTCCCCTCCCTCCCCCCCCCCCCTCTCCCCCCCTCTCTCCGCTGCCGCGGCAGCGGCCTCCTCCCCCTCTCTCTCTCTCCCCCCCCTCGCGGCTTCCCCCCTCTCTCCCCTCTCTTCCCCCCCCTCCCCCTTCTCTCCCCCCTCCCTTTCTCTCCCCTCTCTTTCCCCTCCCTTCTCTCCTCTCTCTCCCTCTCTCTTTCTCTCTCTCTCTTTTGCTGCCGAGGCAGCAAGACTCTCTCTCTTATAATCTCTCTCTAAAAATCTTTCCTTCACTTTTCTCTCTCTAAGTTCTCTCTCTATAATAAAATTTCAAAGAATACAAATTTTAAAAAAAGTACCTGGAAAAAAGTTGAAATCTATGCTTGTGCTTGCTTTTGCTCTTCCTCCTCTTTTTGCTTCTCCTCTTGCTCTTCCTTGTTGAAATGAGAGAAACAATGAGAGAAGGAGAGTATATATAAGAAAAACTAGGGTTTTAAGTGCTTCTCTCTCATTGGTCCTTCTATAACATTATCTCCTCTCCCATTGGCCTCTCTATTAGATTATCTTCTCTCTCTCTCCCACCCACTCCCATCCTCCCACCCCATTCCCACTCCCACCCCCATCCTCCCACCCCATTCCCACTCCCACTCCCACCCCCATCCTCCCACCCATTCTCACTCCCACGCCCATGCCCATTCTTTCATCTTCCCCATTCCCACTCCCTCTCCCACTCCCATCCTCCCACCCCACCCCTCCCACTCCCACCCTCACCCCACCCCCACCTCCCCCATTCCCACTCCCACTCCCACTCCCATTCTCCCACCCACTCCCATCCTCCCACCTCCACCTCTCACTCCCACTCCCATCCTCCCACCCCTACCCCTGCCCCCCCATTCCCACTCCCATTCCCACTCCCACTCCCATTCTCCCACCCTTATCCTCCCACCTCACCCCTCCCACTCCCATCCTTCCACTCCCTCTCCCACTCCCACTCCCATTTTCCCACCCCCCCACCTCCCCCATTCCCACTCCCTCTCCCACTCCCACTCCCATTTTCCCACCCCCCCCACCTCCCCCATTCCCACTCCCTCCCCCATCCTCCCACCCCACCCCTCCCACTTCCACCCCCACCTCCTCCATTCCCACTGCCATCCTCCCACCTCACCCCTCCCACTTCCACCCCCACCTCCCCCATTCCCACTCCCTCTCCCACTCCCATCCTCCCAGTCCCACTCCCCACCCCTCCCACTCCCACTCCCATCCTCCCACCCTCACCCCACCCCCACCTCCCCCATTCCCACTCCCTCTCCCACTCCCACTCCCATTCTCCCACCCCCACCCCCACCTCCCCCATTCCCACTCCCTCTCCCACTCCCACTCCCATTCTCCCACCCCCACCCCCACCTCCCCCATTCCCACTCCCTCTCCCACTCCCACTCCCATCCTCCCACCCCCACCCCCACCCCCACCTCCCCCATTCCCACTCCCTCTCCCACTCTCCCTTTCTCCCACTACCACCCTCCCACACTCCCTTTCTCCACTTTCCCACTCTCCCTTTCTCCCACTACCACCCTCCCAACTATCAATTCCACTATTACTTATGAATTCTAATTAAAACTATTACTAACACACTATTCAAAATTTTTGGACTTTCTCTCTTGGTTTGGACTTTTTTTTGGAGCATATCCTTTCCACTCAACTTCACTTAGTGAGCTAAAAAATTGGGTTTTTTGAGCACTTAATGGGTCACTTATATACAAATATGGCCTTATTAAGCTAGTAAAAAGTCAAGTGGTAACCTCTAATTTTAAAAAAAATGGCTCGCTGAAGCTATAATTCCCAAACTCATGCATGGTGCCTCCATCCAATAACTATAATAATAATAATAGTAGTCTCCTAACTCAAGTTCAATTTTAACACTATGAAGTGAAAATATGACACCATATGAAAAGAGTTTGTTGAATTCAACATATAAGTGGTGTATAGATACACCATTAGATACACCATTTGTATGGAAAAAAGCATACAAAACATTATCTTATGCATCTGAATCTCGTTATTGGTGGTGTATAGATACACCATTTGTATGGAAAAAAGCATACAAAACATTATCTTATGCATCTGAATCTCGTTCAGAGTCATCAGACTCATGTAATGTATTTGAGCTTGATGGGTCAAGTCTTGCCAAATGATGTTTAATATGGACACGACTTGGATCAGGGATTGTGATACATTTTTCAACATTGTATCCATGCTTATTTTTAAAACTTCGTGTCCTCGATTTCCAGCAATGAATAATGCTACTGACTTCCACCTCTGTTAATCCCTCATTATTTGGAACCCATTCACGTTTCTTTTGCAAGCATCCCTCATAGAGTTGTTTTATTGTATATCTTCTCGGGAGATTTTTTAATGGCTTTGGTTCATACCATAAAGCTGTAAATGTTATAGGAGTTCCCTTGTCATCCCTTTCTATCTTAGTAACCTTTGCAACCCAAATTGGGCCACCTTGGTCATCCAACTCTGAACCTGGATCACATGCCCAAACTGCAACAAATAGACCCTCTTCAATCTCATTACATGGTATAAACTCTGGTAAGGGTTTGTCTCCCTTCCTGCCACAATATTTTCGAGGTAAAAGGCATTCCTCTGCTTCCTCCATATCTACTAACATATTTATATCCAAAGGAAAACTTGGTGACCTAGCTTGTTCCGGCCAAAAGGATTCAGAGTATTCAATGCTCATTAAGTTTTCTTGTCTTTCTAAAGATTGGATAAGTGCTTTAGTTGATTTAATTGTCTCCAAATTCTTAGTTGATTGCTCAGGATATTTCTGCATCATACTTTGAAGATGTTTAATGAAGGCTTTCAAGCCTTTCATTTCATCTATGTCAAGTGATTTGTTTTTTGCAAGAACAAATCTAGTTTCCTCCAATGGAATTATTCGTTGTAACAAAGCATATGACTCACTCCATAAATGATCTCCATCTACTGAGTAGTGCTTCCATTGCATCACTGGAATATTGTTATGCATGTGAAACCGAAAGTAGTGTGGATTTGTGTGTCCTATTAGGGCATCATCTCCTGTTTGTAAATGTGGCTCTATAAATGCTCTCCAATCTACCATCCTCTCTAAGATAGCCACTTCTGATTCTTCCTTACGAGAACCTCCAATTTTTTTCCCAATTCGAAATAGCATATCCTCCATTGTCAAAACATCCATTGCCTTCAACTCACCAGAGATAACACTGAAGATTTGATCTATGTCTTCATGTGTATGGCCGACAAGAAGAAAGCCAACTTCCACTTCTTCAAATATTTTCAGACCAACCAACATAGAGCATAAAGCAAATATATATTTATTCTTGTTCTCTCTCCAACAATTATCAGCTTGTATTCGCAATGTGTTAGGCAAACATCCGCGAGCATCTCTGACCTTTCTTATTGCTTTCATGATTGATGTAACAACCTGGTTACTATCATGGTCATGCAAACTATCAATCCATACATCACAAAAGATTCGGTATCCATGTACTAATACTCCACACAAGTGTGTTTTTAGTCCACGTTTGCCCTCCAATGCCGGTGGGATACGTCTATATCGTGGCAAAGTGGTTGTATTCTGGTCCATGCCATCAATGGTGATGCACATGGACTTATTGACATGTGAAATAGCTTCCTCTCTCCAAGAAGCATACAACTTTCGAGCATCCTGCACATGACGTAAATGGATTGATCGCCATTTAATATATCTTCCTCGCTGCTGCTCACATTTACTATGTTCAATGGCATTTTTTAATTCATCACATGTCTTACATTTTGACATCCTTTGCTTTGATGGTGTCTTGACATGGCAAAAATCTCTACGCCAAATTTTGTACAAGGTTGATCGTGAAATCATGCTCTCGTCTCTGTCTTGTAAAGTTTTATTGACAGTCTCTAGGACGACCTTCTTTGTCATTCCCAAAGGAAGATGTTGTTGGCATTCGACACGTCCATCTAGCATTGTTTGTTGAAGATGAGGCTGCGGTAATGCATGGTCTTCGAGAACTTGCTTTAATGTTGCGGTTGCATTTATAGTGCTTCCATGGCATTTAAGCTTGTACGTATTTCCATGAATTGTATGAATAACTTTTTCTTTCACCTCTGCCCAGATGGTCCAATATGTGCCATGTGATAGTCCAGTTAACCATTGATATCCTCGATTGCAAATGGGTCTCCCATTAACCATGGGTTTCAATCTAGGTTTACAGTGTCCTGTGCTCAAATCTTGATTAGTGCCTTGATGAAGAAAGCATGAAAACTCTTGAAGAAGATAGTTATGTCTATTAGGCGCTGTCTTACTCCAAATACCAAGGCGTATGGCTGCACAATCATCTTTCCCAACTTTTCTAATGCAAAGTCTCTTGCAACAAACTCGCATAAGCATCCTTTCCATATTCTCCTCGGATAGCATCACATGTCTCTTTGGTTCTGGAATTGATGCCATGATTCTTCGCCTCTTCACACTCACATACTTTCTTTTTGTAAATAGTGTCTTGCGTTTTCTAGTTGTAAGACCATCAAACCTCGAATCCATTTCCCTTGAATCTTCATCTTTATAATCAAATGCTGTGTAGGCTTGAGAATTATTTGATACCTTATAATATCTTGGAAATGGCAATCTCGTCGACATGTTCATTGATGTCAATTTGTTGCTAATGCCTCTTGAATTTTGTGGTTGAATTGTTTCTCCTTCGTAACTCAAGATTCTCCCATCTATATTCTCTGGCATGCTAGCAACAATATTCTCAGATTCTCTGCCCCTTTTGCCTTGTATTCGAGTGGTAACATCATGATCATTGTCACTAATATCATCAATTCCTGTTATTGCATCACTTATCCCATTGATCTTTGCGTGTATTTTTCTTTGTGGTCCCATCTTATTATTTTCAACACATCTTCTGTCTTTTATATCAATAAGCATGTTTGAGTCACTTGCAGCACAAGACAAGTCTTCTATACCAGTGAGCCTGTTTGAGTCACTTGCAACACAGGATAAATCTTCTATACCAGTGAGCCTGTTCGAGTCACTTGCAACACATGACAAGTCTTCTATACCAGTGAGCCTGTTCGAGTCACTTGCAACACAAGACAAGTCTTCTATACCAGTGAGTATATTTGAGTCACTTGCAACACAAGAAACCTTTTCTGCATCAACATCTGTTACTATAATGTCCTCGATACCTGTGAGCATGCCACTATGATACTCTTGATTACTACTATAGCTTCTTATCAATTTGGATCCCATTTGTGTTATAGTCTTTTTCTTCTGATAATATTCTGTTGTGTCTTCCATGACATTGAAGGAAACTGTCTTGGGCAAACTTGATTTCAAGAAAGCTAACCCCCATTTACAAGTACTATGAACTTGTAGTTGAGACGTAGTATTATGGACGTCTAATTGTGAAGTACTATCCATTGCATTTTGAATGACACCTGCACTAGTCAACTTAATTATCTCCACTATACAGAGAAAACTCTGAGCATAGCCCTTAAAGTTGCCAATTGCTAAAACTTCTCCGAAGCGAGATAACATCTGTACTTTTTCCCCCTGGATATAAGTTTTCTTGATATCTTGAAAGTATGTCTTTGGAACAATTTCGTCTTGGTCCCAGAGTGTTCTGTGTGCTTGCATATCAAATATATCACATTGTAAGATATCTCCCAATGTTTCAAAGTCTCCATGTGGATATTTTAAATGTACTTCAGGATTTACAACGTTGGTGATTATCACTACACATCTTCTCTCACCACAACGTTGAAAATGACACACATTCATAGGATCAAGACTATGAATTCGTCCAAAAGCCACCACTTCATTCTTCTCATATAACACCACATCCATACCCTCTGTTAGGGTGAATACCTGTTTTATGTATAAAAGTAAATTAGCAACTCAAAATGAACATTTAATAAATAATCATTGAGCTTATTATTACTTAATAACTTCTATATCAAAACTAGGAGAGAAGGCATTAACCTAAACCCTACATCCTAAACTTTAAATAATTAATACCAAAACATCTTAACCACCGTAAATCCTAAACTTTAAACATTTAATTCTTAAACCCTAAATCCTAAACCCTAAAAATATAATCATAAACACTAAACCCTAAACACTAAATCTTAAATCCTAAGCCCTAAATCCTTAACCCTAAATACTAAACCCTAAACCCTAACCCTAAAATACAATCAAAATTTTATGATTTTTCTCGATTTGTGCAACATGTTAGATATACCCCCAACTCAAGCAACACGTTGGGGGGTATATCCGACCTGTTGCACAAATCTAGAATTTTCTCGATTTGTGCAACAGGTCGGATATACCCCCCAACCTGTTGCTCAAGCAACAGGTTGGGGGATATACCCGCAACCTGTTGCTTAAGCAACAGGTTGGGGGGTATATCCCACCTGTTGCACAAATCGAGAATTTTCTGGATTTGTGCAACAGGTTGGATCCAACCTTGTTGCTCAAGGTTGGGGGGTGTATCCAACCTGTTGCACAAATCGAGAAAATTCTCGATTTGTGCAACAGGTTGGATATACCCCCCAACCTGTTGCTTAAGCAACAGGTTGGGGGTATATTAAGCAACAGGTTGGGGGGTATATCCAACCTGTTGCACAAATCGAGAATTTTCTCGATTTGTGCAACAGCTGTTGCTTAAGCAACAGGTTGGGGGGTATATCCAACCTGTTGCACAAATCGAGAATTTTCTCGATTTGTGCAACAGGTTGGATATACCCCCAACCTTGTTGCTCAAGGTTGGGGGGTATATCCTACCTGTTGCACAAATCGAGAATTTTCTCGATTTGTGCAACAAGTTGGATATACCCCCCAACCTGTTGCTTGAGCAACAGGTTGGGGTATATCCAACCTGATTGTGCAACAGGTTGGATATACCCCCAACTTGTTGCACAAATCAAGAAAATTCTCGATTTGTGCAACATGTTGGAGTTACTCCCCAACCTGTTGCTTGAGCAACAGGTTGGGGGTATATCCGACCTGTTGCACAAATCAAGTATTTTCTGGATTTGTGCAACATGTTGGATATACCCCCCAACCTGTTGCTTGAGCAACAGGTTGCGGGTATATCCCCCAACCTGTTGCTTGAGCAACAGGTTGGGGCCTGTTGCATAAATCGAGAAAATTTTTGATTTGTGCAACAGGTCGGATATACCCCCAACCTGTTGCTTAAGCAACAGGTTGGGGGTATATCTAACATGTTGCACAAATCGAGAAAAATCATAAAATTTTGATTGTATTTTAGGGTTAGGGTTTAGGGTTTAGTATTTAGGGTTAAGGATTTAGGGCTTAGGATTTAAGATTTAGTGTTTAGGGTTTAGTGTTTATGATTATATTTTTAGGGTTTAGGATTTAGGGTTAAAAATATAGGGTTTAGGGTTTAGCTTTTAGGGTTTATGATTATTGTTTTAGGGTTTAGGATTTAGGTTTTAAGGTTTAGTATATAAGATCATGAGCTTAGAGTGTAGAATCTAGGGTTTAGAATTGAGAATTAGGTTTTAGAATTTAAGTTATAGGGATTAGGATTTAAGGTTTAGGAATTATAACTATTATATAAGTTTAAGAGCTTAGATTATATAACCTAAGATTTAGGAAACTTTAGGATTTAAGATTTAGGGTGTAAGATTTAAGATATATAGACTATATAAAATATGCATTCTAAAGTATTTAGTTTAGATATATATAGACTATATGTTATATGCTTTCCAAAGTGTTTTGTTTATAGGTATGATACATTGCAAAGGCTTTACTTTAAGTAAGTATAAGTCTACCTAGTCAAAGTAGGATCAAAGTATCCTACTGATTAGGGACAAGCACATAGACTAAAAGCACACCGATTCATATTTTTTTACATTCATGCTGCATGGTGTATCAAAAGGTACGATCCTTTGCAAAGGCTTTACTTTAAGTAGTTACAAGCCTACCTACTCAAAGTATCCTACTGATTAGGAACAAGTACATAGGCTAAAAGCACACCGATTCGAAGAAGTGATGTATGCACACTGATTAGGAAGAAGTGCATGGTGTATGAGAAGAAATGAAAAAGTATTTGATAAGAAATATTCGAAGAAATATATATTCCATATCATGGACATTCTAAGAAATATGTATTCCATATCATGGATACCATGGATATCTGGTGCTTGCTAAAGTAAAAAAAAATGATATGGATGCAATGATACTGTAGTCTTCTAGATTCTATGGTTTTAAATACCTACCTTACAAATACATTATCTAATTTTGCATTCTTTCGACTAACCAACAAGTATTATACACATGGAATCATGGATATCTGATGGTTACTAAAGTAAAAAAATGATATGGATGCAATGATAGTGTAGTCTTCTAGATTCTATGGTTTTAAATAACTACCTTACAAATACATTATCTAATTTTTTATTTTTTGACTAACTAACAAGTATTATACATATGGAATAAAAGCATACATGCTAAAAGTAAGTGATTTAATATTTTCTAAATTTTAAAATTAATTTAATTCTTTTATTGACTACTTTTTAAAATTGAAAGGTTATTAGTATATAATCTACATAATTTTAAATGTTATTAATGTATAATATTAATTATTTATATATTTATTTAAATTTATATAATAATTAATTTATATTTATATTAGTTTTTAAGTTAATAATGTATAGAAGAGCAATATATTCACTAATTCTTCATTGTTTTAAGACTATTATATAAAGCACATATGCTAGAAGATCTCCTTTCAATTTTTTTTCTTAAATTAATGTATTTATATATTTATTTATATAATAATTATATAATATTTATAGGGGTAAAAATATTATAAATGGATTTCTTATATTAATAAAGTGTAGTGAGAAGAGTTTTTTGAAAAGATTTATGATTGAATTTTGTTTTGAAGTTGTTGCGTACGCAATAGGTAGGACATTTGAGTGGTTTTGAGATTGACAGAGATATTTGTAATAACGTGTAGTGAGAAGAGTTTTTTGGAGGATTTGTAATAACGTGTAGTGAGAAGAGTTTTTTGGAGGATTTGTGGTAAAATTTTGTTTTGAAGTTGTTGCGTACGCAATAGGTAGGGAGGTTTGAGTGCTTTTGAGGTTGAGAGAGAAATGTGTTATAGATTTTTTTTTTTTTTAAAGGAGTTTTTTGGAGAGATTTATGATTGAATTTTGTTTTGGAGTTGTTGCGTACGCAATAGGTAGGGAGGTTTGAGTGGCTTTGAGGTTGAGAGAGAAATTTGTAATAGATTTTTTTTTTTGGTTGATGAGTTTTTTTGAGAGATTTATGATTAAATTTTGTTTTGAAGTTGTTGCGTACGCAATAGGTAGGGTTTGAGTGTTAAATTTTGTTTTGAAGTTATTGCGTATGCAATAGGTAGGGAGGGGTTGTGAGAGTTTGAGTTAAAGAGAAAAATTTATGGAAAAAAAGATTTAATGCTAAAATGGTTTTTTAAGTTGTTGCGTACACACAAGTTTTTTAGAAAAAGATCGGATTTGAAAAAAAATTCAAATTTATAAAAACTTGATTCTTAGAAGTTCTTGCGTACGCAACAACTCACCTCTTGCATCATTTTGAAAATTTTTGCGAATCCTGCAACAGGTTGATGAGAGGAGAGAAGCGTGGAGTGTAAACGAATGATCTTTGAATGAAAGAGAGAATGGAGAATGTTCTACTTATAGTGAACCTAAAAGAACTAAAAAAACCTTAAAAACTAAAAAAAGCTTAAAAACTAAAAAAAGCTGACTTGACCTAAAAGCTATCCATTTCCTATAAAACTCTACTTCTCCTCATTCTGTCTCACAACTCTCTTATTCTCTTTCACAACTCTCTCCTGGAGCTCCACCACCTCTCCACTCAGGTACTCCCTCCCTCCCTCTTCTCCAACTTCCTCTCTCCCCTCCCCTTCCCGTCCCTTCCCCTCTCCTCCCGCTTCTCCCCTCCCTTCCCTTCCCCCTTCTCCTCTCCTCCCTCCCCAAGGCCCCTTCCCTTCCCCTTGCCTGCTCCCTCCTCCTTCCGTCCCCTTCCTTCCCTTCCCCTGTCCCCGCTCCCACCCCCCTCCGCCCCCCTTCCCTCTTCTCCGCCCTTCCCACTCCCCTCCCTCCCTCCGTCCCGCCCTCCGCCGCACCCCCCTCCTGCCCTGTCGTTGATCCTCTGCCCCCCCTTCCCTTCGCCCTCCCCTCCATCCCTCCCTCCCTGCCGCCCTCCCCCCCTCCGCCTCCCCCTTTCCTCCCCTCCGCCCCCAAGCCCCCCTTCCCTTCGCCCTCACCCCCGTCCCTCCCTCCCTGCCGCCCCCCCACCCTCCCCCCCTCCGCCTCCCCCTTTCCTCCCTCCGCCCCCAACCCCCCGCCCCCTCCCGCCCTCCCCACGCCCCCCCCCGCCGGCGCGCCCGCCCCCTTCCGTTGTCGGAAGGGGGCGGGCGCGCCGGCGGGGGGGGGCGTGGGGAGGGCGGGAGGGGAGGGGAGGGGAGGGGAGGGGGGGGGGGGCATGCCGGGAGGGGGGGCTGGGGGCGTGGCGAGGGCGGGGCGGGCGCGCCGGGAGGGGGGCTGGGGGCTGAGGGAGGGGGGTGGTGTGGGGAAGGGGAGGGGGGGCAAGGGCGCCCCCCCCACCTGTTGCGTGCGCAACAGGTGGGTGGGGGGGGGGGGCCGCCCCCCCCCCCCCCACCCACCTGTTGCGCACGCAACAGGTGGGGGGGGGGCGCCCTTGCCCCCCCTCCCCTTCCCCACACCACACCCCCCCCTCCCCTCGCGCCCGCCCCCCCTCCCCTCCCGCCCTCCCCACGCCTCCCCACCGCGCGCGGGGGGGGGGCGTGGGGAGGGGGGAGGGCCGGGCGTGGGGGAGCGGGAGGGGGGGGCGCGAGGGGAGGGGGGGCGTGGGGCGTCGCGATGGGTGGGGCGGGGGGCGTGGGGGTGTGGGAGGGGGGGTGGGGAAGGGGAGGGGGGCGAGGGCGCCCCCCCACCTGTTGCGTGCGCAACAGGTGAGGGCGCCGTCCCCCCCCTCCCACACCCCCACGCCCCCCACCGCGCGCCCGCCCCCGAACCCGCCCCCCCTTCCGAACGGCGTGGCGTGGGGGGCGCGGGAGGGGAGGGGGGTGTGGGTGGGACGCGGGGGGCGTGGCGAGGGCGGAGGGGGGGCGGGCGCGCCGGGAGAGGGGGCTGTGGGAGGCGGGGTGTGGGGAAGGCGAGGCGCCCCCCAACCTGTTGCAACAGGTGGGGAGCTTTACCCCACCCGCCCCCCTTCCCTCCCATCCGCCCATCCCTCCCGCCTTCCGCTTCCCTCCCCTCCGCCCCCCCAACCCCTCCTTCCCGCCCCCGCGCGCCTGTCCCTCTCCCCTCCGCTCCCACGTGCCCTCCCCTCTGCCCCGTTCCCTCCCTTCCAACCCTCGCACACCCCCGTCCTCCCCACGCCCCCGCGCGCGCGTTGAGAGGGTGTTGGGGACGGAGGGAAGGGGGTGGGGGAGCGCGAGAAAGGGAGGGGGCATCGATGCCCCCACCTGTTGCGCACGCAACAGGTACCCTTCGCCCCCCTCCGCTTCCCTCCGCTCGCCCGGCCCCCGCTCCTTCCTTCCCTTGCCCCTCCCCTTCCCTCACCACATGCACACACACGTGTGGAGAGGGAAGGGGAGGGGCAAGGGAAGGGGTGTGGGGAAGGAGCAAGGGGGAGGAGGGCGGGCGGAGGGAAGAGGTGGGCGTGGGTGATTAAAATAAACTAACTAATTAAAATAAAATAATTTAAAAAAATATTTTATTTTAAAAATTAAAAATAAATAAAACTTAAAAAATATTTAATTAAAAATTTATTTAATATTTTGAGTTTGAAAATCATTGTATTTCTCATTTTTTATTTTTGATTGTTTTTCAGAAAACTATAGCTTTCATGGCTTCCAGTTTTGGTTCCAAGGTGTCTTTCAAATACCTTGAACATGCTTGGTATTTTATGGAGCGGAAATCAAAGTATTTTTTGGTGATCACTTCAGAGAACATATCAAGCCCGAAATATTCTGCAGAGGCAGTAAGAAATGGTGGCATGGTATCAAACATCAATATTAAAGAAAACAATTTAATAGAAATTGTGTGCCAAGGAAAGAATGACGAGGTGGTTTACAAGTTACGAGTTACTCCGAAGCACTTCTTGAAACCGTTACCAGATTCAATTGAGGGATCCCAAGAATTACTTAATGCCTTAGAAGCATTGAAGAAAATGTGGGATGCATTTCCAAGTGGTGGTGTTGAACCTTCAGGGGCATTAATTATGCCATCTATTCAAGTACCGTCAATATCTGTGGCGGTAACTCCGATAACTCCAACAAGTGTAACTACAGTATCTCCAACTGTACCTACGCCATCGACTGCTGCAACTACAGGAACAAGAAGGAGTGATCGTGGAGTAGACTCAAGTGCTATAGCTATTCCTAGAAAGAGAGCAAAAATAACTCCTACTCCACGTGGAGATCGCTCAAGTGCAGGCTATTTAAAACCTGGCGAAAAATTGGATAGCGATGAAGAGAAAGATCAGCAAGAAGAAGATACAAGTCTCGAAGACTTTTCTATAAGTGTGGCGGACTTACATCCTCCAGAGGATGAGGGATACATTTGGGGATTTTCACAATTCAGCGTGGCCACAATGCTTATTGATCGAGCTTCATTGTTCACAAATCAAAGAAAGCTCGATAAGATATTTGCACGCAAATTGTATGAAGATACAAGGAAAACAAGAACTCCCGTTGCCACTAATATCACTCTTCGTCCTATGGCGTTTAAGAGACTTCAAGAAGATGATCCCACATTGCCTGATGTCACATTTCAAAAGCGCGTGGACTTTCTTGATGCTTTTGAGAACTTTAGAAAGAGTGACTTTGTTCGTGGAGAGGCTTTGTATCAAAGCCGATATGGGAGTGACATCGAGAAGAGATACATGCTGGCAAAGAATAGATTCTTAGAAAGATGTAGGTTTGAGCCCATTGATGGGCAACACTTTTGTGAGGCTTGCAGGATCGCCCTTGATGAGGGAAGAAAAGGAAACTTGCCACAGATTGAGTGGATGGAAAAGTTTCAACGGGTCATTTGTCATATATGCATATTTAATGATGACTCGAAGTACATTCTAGAATCAGAGAGGCTGAATTCTGCTCCATTTAGGTTGAAAAAAAGCTCTTCTCTTTCTGAGATCTTGATAAAGGCAAGGGAGTTATGGATGGGCTGTGGAAAGCCACAAACAGTGAAGGGCAAGAGACCTACATCGGAGTACATGACAAAGAGGACTCGGTTCTATAGATGCTTGAAAGGTGTTGTAAGCAATACGCAAGGCATACCAGGTAACAAGGTTGAGGCAAAGGATTTGAACACCGCTGTTGCAAGATACAGGGATGTTACCTGCATTGTCTTCCGTGAAGAATCAGTGTTTCAGAGCATCGTGGATGTTTGCCAAGCATATGAAACAGGAAAGATATCCTTTGAGGCACCAGAGCACATTGCAACTCAGAGGAAAGAAATAAAGAAACCAATGTCTATTGTTTGGTGGAGAGCTTTAAGGTTTGTTCCAGATGCAATAACAGAAGAAGTATGCAAGAAGATCCTAAGTGGTGACTGCTTCTTTGGAAAGAAGAGCAAGCATAGCAACTTAGATGAAGTGGTCACCCGAATGATTCAAAGTGAGGCTGCTCTCTCGGCACTATTATTTTTATTGAAATCTGATGATGAGTTAGCTGGCAAGTCAATTGATGTGGATAAGAAGAAAGCACTTAGCCTAGGTCAACTCCTTGATAAAACATGGGCTAGAAAGTGGTTGGCTTCAATGGATGCAGATGCCACACCAACAAAGGATCTAAGAGCTAAAATGCCAAAGGTTGTTGAGACAGAATATATGGACATTAAGAAAAAGGCCTTGCAGTCCAGTACCCAAGGTAGAGCAATTGGTGGTTTAGATGATGGTTCTTCATTCAGCTTCTCTTATGATATCCTGCTATCAGAGAATGATACAAAATTTGCACACATCAATGGCATTGATACGGAGCATTTCATAACAATGAGCGGTCATGCTTGGGAGAAGCCATGCGTATTTTTCATAAATGAATTGCAAGACCTTGCAGTGTCACAAATAGTTGAACTTGTGCGGTTTATTGTTGAAGGTCCTATGGCAGATAAGAAAAGATCAACGTTGGTCCTGTTCGTGACAGAATCACAAAGGGATGCCCTATATGCGAGTTTGACATCTTCATTTGGGTATTTACTTTCAAAAGTATACCATGGTATAGTCCTGCGTAATCATATGACTGTCTTGGAAGGCACTGCCATTCAAGTCTTGCAGCCTTTCTTGATGTGCTTCTTATCGAGGGGTGGTGGTAATCTAATCCAAACTCCTTTAAGGACTCTCGAGCTTCATTACTTTGAGGACCATAAGGTTAAGCTTGATGCAGCAATGGTGGATTACAGAAAGCCGATGGATCCTGATGTGATACTAGAGATGACAAAGAATTTATTGAATGATGGGTGGGAAGTAGCATTGTATCGAATGGGTTTTGCTGCTGAGAAATTGCTACGGCAAGGTAAAAATGTAAATGTTATTGATACCCCCCATCAAATTGAGTTCTTTGACACATATTACAGTTGCACTACTTTCTTTGAGGAGGAAAATGTCAAAGAAGAGGGTAGTGAGTCTGAGGGTGATGATTCTAGCTCAGGTGATGATGAGGATGAAAGCTCTGCATCCGATGACTTACGGCAAGAAGAAATCCGCACAAAGAATAAGGGTGATCAATTGTCAACTAGAGTCAAGGAGGTTCCACTCATCATACGGGAAGGTTCACGGCAACAAGAAGTTACAGTAGTACAGCACGTCACAGGTAAAGGTAAGGCTAAAGAGGTGGAAGCACTTCCCTTAAAATTAAAAGTGAGGAAGGCACCCTTGATCTTGGATGAAGGACAGGCAAGTGGATCGATCTTGGGTGAAGGACAGGCAAGTGGATCAAGCAAGGAAGCCTTACTCAAAGAAGGTATGGACGAGGCAAAGCATGACCAGGAGGAGTTACCAGGAGGCATAGATGGTTCTTCAACCATGACCTTACAGACTCCAGAGCAGCCTACTAGTCAGGAACCTAGTAGCCAGGTCCCTACTTACCAAGAACTTGGTCATGAGACTCTAGAGCAGCCTACTAGTCAGGTGCTTGGAACTGAAGAGCAAACTAGTAAGGACCTTGCTACTGAGACTCCAGTCTTAGAGCAGCCTATTAGTCAGGACCCTGGTAGTCAAGGGCCTGGCATTGAGGACATTGGTACTGAGTAACATGTTGGCTAACGGCTTTGTAATCACAAGTTTTGAACTTCTATGTAAAGCTAATATCTAATGAAAAGTTTACTACTTTTTTTATTTCTTTACTCTCATTATTATGTATAAAGATTGTTTATGAGGGCCATTTTATACTTAACGGTGTTTTTTAATACCAAGTGTGGTGTATATGTACACTACTTACACATAAAAGGATTTATCTACACTACCTTTCTAAGGGCTTTATGTACACCACCTTTCTAAAAGAAATGGTCATAAAGGTGTGTGCACACCACTTATACATAAAGGTGTTTATTTACACCACCTTTCCAAGAGAATTGGTCATGTATTGGTCATCTATTGATGTTCTTACGTGATTATGAAGATGTTTATGTAGACCACTTTGTAAGAGAATTGGTCATCTATTATTGGTCATGTATTGATATTCTTAGGTGATAGTTGCTCAATTCACAAGAAGTTATGAAGATGTTTATGTAGACCACTTTGCAAGAGATTTTTGTGAAGTTATGAAAATGTTTATGTAGACCCCTTTGTAAGAGATTTGGTTATGCATTGATTTTTGTGAAGTTATGAAAATGTTTATGTAGACCCCTTTGTAAGAGATTTGGTTATGCATTGATGTTCTTAGTACTTAATTATTAAATCTTTTGTTTTGAGTTGGCAAATCTAGTTCAAAATCATTAAATCTTTTGTTTTGAGTTGGCAAATCTAGTTAAAAAACAACATTACTAGTATATTCAAAATTTTTGGACTGTTTTTTAGTCCATTTCTCAAATTGGACTTTACACAAGTCCAAAAATTTTGAATAGTGTGTGTAACTTAAATAAATGATATTACTTGAAAACACTCATAGGATTTAAGGTTTAGGATTTCGTGGTTTGGGTTTAGGATTTGGGGTTTGGTGAGTTAGGGTTTAGGGTTTGTGAGTTAGGAATTAGGGTTTTTGAGTTAGGGTTAGGGTTTAGGGTTTGTGAGTTAGGGTTTAGGGTTTGGTGGTTTGGATTTAGGGTTTAAGATTTGGGAGTTAGGGTTTAGGGTTCAAGGTTTGAGGGTTAGGGTTTGGGGGTTAAGGTTTAGAGTTTGGTGGTTTTTTGGGTTTAGGGGGTAGGGTTTAGGGTTTAGGGTTTGGGGGTTTCGGTTTAGGATTTAGGGTTTAGGGTTTAGGGTTTAAGGGTTAGGGTTTAGGGTTTAGGGTTTGGGGGTTAGGGTTTAGGGTTTGGGAGTTAGAGTTTAAGGTTTAGGGTTTGGGGTTTAGGATTTAGGGTTTAGGGTTTAGGGTTTGGGAGTTAGGGTTTAGGGTTTGGGGGTCAGGGTTTAGAGTTTAGGGTTTGGGGGTTAGGGTTAAGGGTTTAGGGTTTAGGGTTTAGGGTTTAGGAGTTAGGGTTTAGAGTTTAGGGTTTGGGGGTTAGGGTTAATGGTTTAGGGTTTAGGGTTTAGGATTTAGGAGTTAGGGTTTAGGGTTTAGGGTTTAGGGTTTGGGAGTTAGGGTTTAGGGTTTGGGGGTTAGGGTGTAGGGTTTAGGGTTTAGGGGTTAGGGTTAAGGGTCTAGGGTTTAGGAGTTAGGGTTTAGGGTTTAGGGTTTGGGAGTTAGGGTTTAGGATTTGGGAGTTAGGGTTTAGGGTTTGGGGTTTAGGGTTTAGGATTTGGGGTTTAGGGTTTGGGAGTTAGGGTTTGGGGTTTGGGGGTTAGGGTTTATGGTTTAGGGTTTGGGGTTTAGGGTTTAGGGTTTGGGAGTTAGGGTTTAGGGTTTAGGTTTTAGGGTTGTTATTGGTTAGGTTTGAGGGTTGAGGGTTTAGGGTTTTTTTGGTTTATGGTTTAGGGTTTAGGGTTTATGGTTTAGGGTTTAGGGTTTAGGGTTGTTATTGGTTATTGTCTAATTAAATTTTCAAACAAGTTCTAGATTTTTAAATCATTAATAAAGTAGATTATTGAGAAGGGACTAATGTTCTTTATAATGGTTGTTACAGCTTGTTTGCAAAGGAAACTCACAAAGGAGATGGCTACAAAATTTGTTCCGGGGATGGAGGTGATTTTATATTGCAAAAGAGAAGTAGTTGCATTTCCTACAATCCATGAAAGTGATCCAAATTCTATTTGTCACTTTAGAAGACTTGGCGAAGATAAGGTGGCAGTTATCGTATCAAGGATTCTTAGTGCACATGTTGAGCTAAAGCATAAGTGTGGGGATATGGAAATCCTTGGAGATGTTATGCCCTATAATACTTCCAACAAAGCATTTATTGCATGGGACAGAGATGAGACTTATCCAACACATGTCATCAGGAATACAAAGTGCATATCTTTGGATTTTAGAGTGGGAGATATTTTACAAATGTTATCATTTGCAAATAAGTATGTAGCAGAAGGTCAAGTCTTGGGATTTGAACAAGTTGAACACTGGACATTTGCGCAGATGAGAATTCAAAAAGTTATTGATGATGGTATGGATGATAACTCAATGTCATTGGATGGTCCCTACTATGAGGTAGGTAAGGATTCGAGATGGAGCATGCAATTTTTAAAGATTGGAAAGACTCGGCATGTGGTTTTTAATGATAAACATAATGTATACTACAACATCAAAGAATTGAAAGAATATGCCAATGTACCAAGCTCTATTCCTTCAGAGATGGATGATTCCAATGCACTCAACTATAGCACTGACGTCTTATCAGAAGTCGATGAGTTCATTGGTACCGAGAAAGAAAAATATTTCACAAGTGATGCCTTATCCGGGGTGGATGAGTTCATGCACATTGAGAACTTGGGCAAAGATGTCAAAAGTGTTATATTTTCAAGCATGGATGGCTTCATGGATACTGATAAAGTTCTTGGAGTCAAAGCAGGTAACTATGGAATTATGGAAATCATGCACGATAGTATAATGAGTGATGTTCTCTCTGGAGTAGAGGAGTTTCAAGACTATGGAGTTATGAAATCCATAGAAAGTGCATCAATGAGCGATGTTCTCTCAAGAATAGATGAGTTTGAAGATCATTCTGGACACTCTATCACCACTGACTATGGAGTTATGAAATCCATAGAAAGTGCATCAATGAGTGATGTTCTCTCAGGAATAGATGAGTTTGAAGATCATTCGGGACACTCTAATGCCATTGTGACAAGTGGTTCTACGATTGTATCAAAAGTAGGGATGAGATCAACAAAGGACTATTCGGTGTTTGACTTTGATTGTGAACTTGTAAATGTTACAAATGGTTTGACGAATGTATCAAAAGCAAGGATGACATCAACAAAGGAATATTCAGTATTTGACTGTCAGAGTGATAAGATCAAGGATGCAACATCTCATGAAAACAACGTGACAAATAAATCTTACAAGGAGAACTACACAAATCCAAATAAGAATGTACAGAAGATCCCAAAACGGACATACAGATGCATGAAAAGACAACGAGTGCAGGCAGATCCAGAAAAGCAACCAAAGAGAATAAGAGTAATGAATGAAGATTTTATGCTAAAAGCAATGCGATCTACATGCTGTAAGCATACATGTATGCGATCCATTAACTTACATGACATCAAGGGTTGTAGAGAACATGTCTGGCAAAGGAAAGGAAGCAGAAGAAATGAATACCTACTCACGAGATTGTCTTGCTTTCTTGTAAATGATAAGAGAAGGCGAAGTTCAGGACATCAAATAAGGCCTCTTATAAATGGAAAAAGTATATGCAATAATGCATATCGCATTATTATAGGATTATCACATGGCACATATTGGAATTTGGCTAATAAAGCAAAGTATGGAGTTAAATTTAACATTCATGGAAACATAGGAAGGCCTAAAACAAGAGCCTCAACGGTTGTGGCAACAGCAATTTTGAAAGATTACATTTATGAAAATGCTTTACCGCAACCCCACCTATCAGAAATGCATCTTCCGATAGGTTTGACCAAAAAAGAAGTATTTAACTCTATTGGAGAAACACAGAGGCAAAGAGGGCATGCATTGGCATCTTTTCATACTTTGTATACTCTTTGGAAAAAAAGCTTTGGACATGTTAAAATCCCAAAGAGGCAAAAAATGTCAAAGTGCAACGACTGTGATGATCTAAAGCGAGCACTTGAGAGTGCAACATCTCCAGAACAAAAAGAAGCTTACAAAAGAAAGAGAGAATTTCATCATGGACTTGTTCGACATTCTAGATTAAAATATGCATTTTGGAAGGAGCAAGCTATTTCTCACCCAAATGAGTACATGTGCATTATTGTAGATGGTATGGATCAAAATACAACAACATTACCTCGATTCGTTAACACTCCACCTAAGCTACAAGGCAAATACTTTTTAAAGACACATCTATGTGGAGTGCTAGTGCACGGATTTAAGTTTTTTGCAAACATATGGATTGATTCCTTGCATCTACACGATAGCAATCAAGTTGTAACATCCGTTATGAAGGCAATTCACAATGTACATGTAGAAAAAGGTCGCCTACCAGCAACTTTGAGAGTACAAGCAGACAATTGCGGACGAGAGAATAAGAATGTACTCTTCTTTGCATTTTGCTCAATGCTAATCGCTCATAGAATCTTCAATGAGATTGAAGTTGGGTTTTTGTTGGTTGGGCACACACATGAGGATATCGATCAGGTATTTAGCACAGTTTCAAGAGAACTAAAACACAAGGACATGGAGACAATGGATGACTTGATAAGAAAATGTGGGAGGCAAGTTGGTGGCCGTAAGGAAGGAACAATATGCTCAATGGTTGAGAGGATGTATGATTGGAAGAGCTTTATTCTACCTTTCATACAAAAAGGTGGTGATGCCCTGATTGGTCATAGCGCTCCACACTATTTTTGATTTTTCTTAAAGGATGAAAAACCAGTGATGCAATGGCAACACTATTCTCTTGATACAAAATGGGAACCTGAAGAACCTTACTCTCTCTTAACTTCGATCCCGAGCAAAGAAATGCATCCAACATGGGCTCCTATAAAAGAATTCAACGAGAAATCCAAAGGTGAAATAGAAGGCTTAAAAGCTTTTATTACATACAAAGAGGAAATGCTCCGAAGATTTCCTGATTGGAAGCCCTCTTGGAAGGAACACACTACTGTTGTAATTAGCAAGACCTACCAATTGATAAAGGACCTTGCAAAAATGCGAGAAGATGATATTAAGGCAGAACGGCCTTTATTTTGGCCAAATGTTGGTAATGACTTGCGTCCAGCATGTGGTCTCTTTGAAAATGAGTTTGAATCGTTGCTCCCACGTCCATATTGTGGACCCAAGAAGAGAGAGTTTATGCCACAAATAGACATAGATGTCCATTGTTTTGTTGCAGTTCGACCATCGGATGATGAACATGAGAACGTGAAGTTTTGGGTTGCGAAAGTAGTTGACGTGAGCATGGATGACCGGGGGAGAGCTACAACATTTACAGCGGTATGGTATGAGCCAAGGGGCAGGAAGGAGATTCAAGATAACAGTACATTGTATAGTAGTTGTTTGAAAAAGGAATGGGTCCCAAACCATGAAGCAATTTCAAGACTTTCCACAGAGACAGTCATAGTATCCTGGAAATCAAGGTCAAAGAAAACAAAGAAGCACATGGGGTATGATGTAGAAGACAAAATAAAATTACCGCAACCAATTATTACGCACATTACAGAGTTCACAAAGATGCTCACCCGGGAGGAAGTAGAAGGAGATAGCGCAAATGAAGAATGCCCATGATAACACCATTCAAATATCGAGAAAGAGTGAAGGTGATGGTGGTTGTCAGATGAGAGTGAATGAAGATGGCACCCAAGCGACAAGTGACGACAGAAAGGACATTCTAAACAAGCAAATGTTTGGATCGCTCATTTCTGTGATCATGATAGAAAAGGACATTCAAACAAGCAAATGTTTGGATCGCCCATTTGTACTAAACTCATTGTAAAGGAAAAATTAAATTATTGAAAAGGCCACAGGAGATCCTTTGTACAAAGACTCATCCAGAGCAATATTTGTTGTAAAACTTATGACATGATAATGTAAAATTGCAAGCATAGCTATTGCTATTTTTTGGAGTACAAAAGAGGCTTCCATCATGTCTCATGTGTATATAAACCTTTTAATTTCTTGAATATTCAAGAGTGTTATAGTTTTCTGCATTGAAAGTAAAAAGAGTCTTACAGGTCTCTTATGTATACATTTTTAAAATGTTGTGAATCCTCAATAGCATGGTTTTTCATGGATTTAAACTAATAACTCGGATTTTTTATTTTAAGAATATGATTCTTATAAACAAGAAATACAAATTTAGGATTTAATAGTAGTTTTTGCATTATTTGTACAACATTGTAGAGAGATATTTTGAAATGTCTTATGTGAAAATGATAGTGCCAGAAAGTAAACTTTTGATTCTCGAATGACAGTTTTATAAAGTAAACTTTTCATTTGGGAAGGATTTTAAGGAATAGTCCAAAAGTAGACATATGAGTCCAAAATTAATGAAATAAGTGTTTAGTGTAGAAGTTCAAATGGGACAAAGGGGGACACAAGGTAGGATGAGTTTAAGACTTCATCCCAAAGGAGCTTTAATCATAAGAAACTATAGGCGAAACTTTTAGGGGCTCCCACAAATTGGGATATCAAAGACAACATCTATAGCAATGTGCTTGGATGGAAGCTTTTGGAATTTCTATCAGCAGCTGTTGCTTGTAAAAATTGCTGTAAATGCCTCATACTCAGAGATGGGCTTTGGACTTATATTATATGCATGTTCTTCCACCTTTGGTATGCGGAAAAAGGCATCTAGAAGTGCTTTGTGTTTGCATGCCTCTATTTGGAATGTATAGAGAAGCAAGGTGAGGTGTTCAAAATGCACATAGTGTAGGCAGTTTCGACTCATCATCATGCCCTCTGATAAAATTTTGGTTCATCTATCATTACAACTTTGCGAAATCGATGGCTTCACGATGGAAATTATTCCTTTGCTGAAATCAATCGCAAACCGTTCAATTTTCTCACGTGGGATTGATGCTACTGTACCATGAAGTTGGTCAGTGACTAAGCTAGTTTTGTCTATTCTTTAACATTATGGCCATAGAAGCAAGGAGCTGTGTTTTTTATTTGTTTTTGGGAATGTGATATTCTTCTAATTGGTAAGAGCTTGAGGGCTTGCAAGAATTAAAACCTCGACTTTGCGAGCCAAAATTTATTTCAATTCCAACAATTTTAGTAGTTCACATGTGCAGTGCTAAGTACAGACAAATGCTATTCAGTTGAGAGGAGTCGATGTAAATTCATTCACTTATGAATTGGTTTGGATATGCAGAGTGTCATGGCTTGGTAGATTTAGGTAGAAATTAGAAGGCGAGGGCAAGCTTTTGAAGCTTGATGATAAGAAAGTAGTAGACGGCATGGATGACATTGACTACTGTCTCGACGGTGAGGGGATGTTTGGTGAGTTTGTTAATGTAGACAAACTTGAGGTGGAAAGAAAGGGAAAAGCAATTATGGTTAGCAAGGGCACGTCTGCAACAAAGGACTTGGCCATGCTATTCATGCTCCATGAGCTTGATGACCTACAAAAACGTGACCTTTTCTCTACCTCTCAAAGAAATCGAAAAACACGATGACGATTTGAATTTCACCTGGCATGCCACTCGTGGTGATCTTATTGGGCGATCAATTATGATTATGACTATTGACATTAAGGTAATATGCCCATATCTTATCCATTCATGAGACTGATCCTTGGCGCTAATATTCTTGGTATTAATATTCTTGGCGTTATCTCAGCACCCAAGGAAGGGCCCGTTTCCTCGGATTATAACTCTTTGGGAAAGGAAGCGCAATGTCTCCCCGCCCACACTTGTGTGGTTATAATAATTATATATTATATATTATCATACAAATATTTTCAATTGCTTGTCCATTCAAAATTACTTGTTTTCAACCTGAATTCATACAACATTCCTCTCTTTTCATGCATGTTATGGATGCAAGGGAGTAAAGAAATCTAAGTTGGTTGCAAGATTCAAAGATATTATCACCTTTATTCATATGATTGTAGTCCATGTGAAAATATTGTATGGACTGCAAGGAGGATTAGTTATTATTGTATTGCCTTATTCATGTATTTATAATTGGACTTCAGCTTCCAAGATATAGAGATCACAAAATCAATAATAAATCACCACCCCTGACATTTGCAAGGAGGATCTCATCCTAATGGACCCTGTGTCACGTCTCACATCCACATTTCTACTCATTCAATTTTTTCCTTAAAATTTTGATAAATTACTAGGATTTGGATTCAATTTTGAGTTAGTAGTTATGTGCTCGATGATAGAAAGGCTGTTGCTACAACCTACTAGTTTCTAGATAGCAACTACTTCAAAATCATTACATAAAGTGATTATGAATACATCTCCCAAATGAAGATTCCCATGGTCAAATTCAAGATGATCGGTCATTTGAAAACCACAAGGAAAAATAAAATTCAATATGGTGACTCGTTTGAAAAACAACAAGGTAAAAGAAATGATAATCACTATTGTTTGTTCTTCTAGATAGCTACTTTGAAACCATCGCATAAAGTGATAATTAATACATGCTCTGGAGGAAGATTTCCATGAATATATTCAATAATGCGATTCGTTTAAAAAAACAAGGAAAAAATAAATTCAAGATGTTGACTCCTTTGAAAAATAGCAAGGGAAAAGAAATGAAAATCAATATCATTTTTGTTGTTTAATTTTATTCGTCGAGATGGCAACCTACTTTTTTTTAAATATAAAAAATAAAATAACAAAGCAGTTTATATTAAATGGGGTGGTCAGCCCAGCAAAGAAAAGGACCTAGGTACAAATATTGGTCGACAAGTGGGCTATCTACCCTCTGTCTACGCTGCAAGGAGCCTGGTCATAGCCCATTTCTCATGTAGGACTACCAACAGGTACCTACTTACCAGAGGATTCTGATGTTGAGTTATCTAGCTCATGTCCCTAAAAATGAGAGACTCCCTATGGCCCACTAGGCCTCCATGTTGGAAGACGATCTTGTTTCTCGCTTCCCATCTGGTAAGGCCAACAAGGCACTAGCGTAGAAGCAAATCTGGATGCGTCACCCATGAGAACATGTTTCCATTGAGCGCCTAAGTGTCACTTCGACATCATCAGCCTAGAGTCTCTGATGGCTGGTTCTATCGTGAGCCATACACTCGTAGTCACCATATTGCAATTCCACATTAGATGACAAACCACTTCCGTTGCTTTCCTGCACAGAGGGCAACACGGGATGACTACGAAATGATTTGCAAGCTTCCCTTGGAGAGGAAACCACTGAGTGATGATCCTCCATAGCAAGAAGCTTACTTTCCTTGCAATTCAAGCCTTCCAAATTCCTTTAAACCAATCCTTCCACCATGCTCTGCTTCTCCTCAGCATCCATTTTTGGTTCAGATGATCCGAGACTATCGTGGCATCTTGCATCAAATGGACATAGATAGATATAGATAAGATTTTGCGGAACCATTGCTTTCCTACCAACAATTGGCTAGCTTTCCAATCTTAGGATGGGTAGGAGTTTGTTGGCCACCACTTGGGGGTGCTATCTAGCACTGCTTGGATCCAGTCAGTCTCCCCATCATTGAGCGCAAACTTTAGGCATAGTTTATCTAACGGGAGCCAGTCAGCCCTAGAGGTCATGCCACAGTCGAATTCCTTTTCTAGAAATGTTATGGGCATGGACAATGTTGATGAGGGTTCTCCCCTCCATCTCGGGGCCGGGCTCCACCAAATGATTTCCAGCAGGCTTACATCCCCTCTCAAGCCCTTACGACCCTTCTAAGTCATGCACCCTACACACTCTTTCTAGGAAGCCACCAATCCTGAGATCAAATCAGGCCCAACAATAGAAAGTGGAAATCGAGAGGTTTTTTTCCAAGCACCCACTCCTTTACCTTGACCCATGGAGATGAACTTTTTGGTAATCTCAATCCAGGGGGCATGCTTCTCTAGCACTCTAGAGAACCATTTGGCTATCAAGGAGATATTTGTTATTCTAATGTCGGGGAGCCCAAATCTACCCTGCATTCTTAGAGCCTTGAGAGAATTCTAGGGAATTGTGTGCATTCTTTTTTTACCCGCTTCCTCTGCCCACACAAAGCTCTTGAAAAGTTGCTCAATCTCATTCTAGTATGACTTCTTGAAGTTCCAGATTGAGGCCATGTAGGTTGTTGTGGCTGCGAGAATGTGCTAAACTATGATCACTCTATTGTTCCATCCGGTGCTGAGGCCTTGCCATCTCCTTAATTTTTACTTGATGTTGTTTTGACATAGGGTCAGACTGAGACCAATGGAAGCCCCTAGGAGTCTTATGACATTACCTTGAGGATTATTTGCACTTTGAGCCCGCATTTGGATCGGCTATGATGGAGCCCACCTTTGTGGATTTGTTGGCCATGATGGTTAGGTTTTTCCCTATTAGATCGTAGAAAGCCTTGTAGAATTCACCTGTAAGGCCATCTGAGCATAGAGCTTTGTCCTTGGACATAGACTTTAGAGCTTCTTTTAGTTATCTGCGGGAAAATGGCCTGGCAAGTATAGTTCTTTGAAAATCCAATACCCTATAGTCAATGCCATCTAGGACTTCATCCAGGCATTTGGCCCATGCGGCATCCTTGACTGGCTCTTCGCCCACAATCGTCCCCCAATTCTTTTAAGAAAGGTATGTGCAATGTGCCAGAACTTAGTGATGAGCTTACCTTTGGCATCTTGGACTCCTTCGATCTGATCTCTGACTCATTTTCTCTTAACTTGTTGAAAGAAGACCTAAATTCATGGGAAGTTGCCTACGGCCAACCAGGATTGTCTACTCTTGATTCTAGCATCTTCTTCTTTCTCTAGCTCTGCAACTTGCATGGTAACTTCTACTTCAACCACTAGCATGGACAGAACCAGATATGACGAGGTCTGCTTTAGTGTCTGTCTTAGACCTTTTATGGCATATGTCTGGGATCCTTCAAACTCCTTATGCCATAGTTTGTAGGACCTATCCCAATCTTTTGAGAGCCGCACCATCCTCCTAATTGGAGCCTGATTGCATAATCCCACCTCCCCTACATATTTGTCATGCCGTCATGCGCCTCCTCCCAGTTGCAGCACAATATTGTGGGAGGGACAACAGCCTTTTGTTGAGGAAGAACGGGAATTCCCTAGATTTGCCCATCGGCTAGGGGATGCAGAAGCTCTAGTTGATTGGCAAATGATATGAAATTGTGGAGATACACAAGCATTCACCTTGCATGGGGATTTGAGCCACCATCCCTTGTGTGAGACATAGAAATGATAAAGCCTATTAGCTCTAAACTCCATTCCCTTTTTGCAGTTGTTCCAAGTGAACCCACTCAGACTCCCTTGGACTAACTCATAGCAATCAACAAGACCATGGTTTAGGCATAGCCCCTCCCATGCTCCCTTTCAAGACCCATAGATGGTTTTTAACTATGAGACCTATCCGACTCTATTTCAATGAAGTTCCAATCCCCTCCTAAAATCCATTTACCATCTCCCATGCATGCACTCAGTCTCTCCCAACATTTGGCTCTATCCTACAGGGCATGGGGTGTGACGTAGACACTCGCAACTTTCACTTCCACACCCTCAATTATGATCTTGGTTGTAACCATCCACCCTTCCTTATCTCTATACAACTAAGTGGACTTAAAATTATTGGAAACTAAGATCACAGTCCCCCACCTACCCCGCTTCGTACAATGCACAAAAAGGTTGAAATCATTTATTTTCTAGGAGTTCTAAAATCACCACATTTGAACTCCTAGAGCATAATGACCTATAGATTGGCTTCAGAAAACTCCTTTGCTTGATTGTGCCACAAATCCCCCTGACGTTCCAAGATATCACATTAAGATCAAATCCTGAAGACCCCCCCTTCCCTGACTACGACCTGAAGGGATAGTGCTTTGAACAAGCATATTTAAGGAAATTAAATTGGTTCTCTTGACCCCGGGCCCGCTTGCCATGCTACCTCCATAGTGGATGATAGTTGGTAAGAAAGGACTCACAGCGGCCAAGGGAATTTAGGCACAGGACACAAACCCAAGTGGTGGATCTCAAGCTCCCAGTGATCACTCTAAGGATCCTCGGATGGATGGAAAGGAGCCTCTACGTACCGGTTGGAAGGAAGGAAATGATGGATCAAAAATGCATGCTCAAGCCCTTGTGGTGGTGGATGAAGACGAGGACCTCCCTAATGATAGCAACCTACTTTGAAATCATAACATAGAGTAACTATGAATACATCTTCAAGGTGAAGATTCCTATGATTAATTCAAGATAGTGACTCATTTGAATAAAAGTACGGAGTATTCATGGAGAAGAGATCAATGAACGTGTAGACTGACTAGACATAAGGAAAATGTAATGAAAGTCAAATGCTTGCTAGTGGCTATCATCTCTTTTTCTAGATAGTGACTAGTTTGAAGAAAAATGTAGAGTGACCATGATTACAAGAACTTGGAATAATGTGTCAATGAATAAGTCTCATCATCTCTATCTCCATGTCTATCATTCTCAATTTCATACACATGTTCTTCTTCATCAATACACCCATGGTGCTAGTAATTTTACAATGTTGGTGTTCTTTTAGTTATAATATAGCTAATGGGAGTGTGAATTGTGTTCCTTTAAAATCATTGCAGTCTTATCTCTTTTGCCTATGGAGGAGGAGGAAAACAAAAGCATGGGAGTAGGAGATTAATCGTGGCAGAGATGGGAGCTTAATCGATCACAAAGGGTTGAGCCAAAACCTTGCAAACAAATTAATTAATAGGTTTAGGCAAGAGCGAGCAGGAGCAATGAGAGTAGAGTTTCCAATGGTATTGCTAACGTGTAGTTAACCAGGAGAATTAAATGAAATGATAACGGAGGCGCGGGGTCCTGTCACTTATGTCCAAATAACCTATGCAAGTAGTGCTGGCAAGAGGGACGCTGACTTTGCAAAGGGAAGGAAGTTGCAATGCACAGGTTTGATTGAGGCTAGGGAGAGATGAGCCACCGGAGACGACAATGCAGAGGCAAAAAAGGAGGAGGAAGAGACGATTTGTTGGAGGCCAGAACAGCAGGAGGGGTCAGGTGTAGAGGCATTGTTTTGGACAAAGGGGAGGCAATGGAGGAGAGCCAACAAGGAGTAGGAACAGTCAGGAGAAGGCGAGGGGGAAGGAGCTTGCACAAGCGAGAGAGAGGTGTGGCAAATGAGGGTGAGGAAAAGAAAAGGAGGAGGAGCTTGGCCTCCATGGATCCTGGATCAATTGCAGGATGGCGAAAGTAGAAAAGGAAGGAGGATGAGGAGGTAGTGATGGTGGTGCTCAATGCTATGCAGTGATAGACGATTTTGTTGGGCGATTTCTCTTTAAATTTTTGTCATGTGAAACCCCTCCAAATCTTCCAATTCTCATCGCTTTTTGTCAATCCTACTTTTGAAATCTTTGGCACTATAGAAGCTGCGTGCCTATCTGGAGGAGGAGGATCAAGTTTCCTATGACTAATTCAAGGTAGTGACTCATTTGAATAAAAGTATGGAGAATTCATGGAGAAGAGATCAATGAACGTGTAGATTGACTAGACATAAGGAAAATGAAACGAAAGTCAAACGGTTACTAGTGGCTATCTTCTCTTTTTGTAGAGAGTGACTAGTTTGAAAAAAATATAGACTGACCATGATTACAAGAACTTGGAAGAATGTGTCAATGAATACGTTTCCTCATCTCTATCTCCATGTCTATCATTGTCACTTTCATACACATGTTCTTCTTCATCAATACACCCATGGTGTTAGTAATTATACAATGTTGGTGTTCTTTTAGTTATAATATAATTGATGGGAGTGTGAATTGTGTTATTGTGTTGTGTTTCTTTTAAAACAATTGCAGTCTTATCTCTTTATGAACACATGAGGTTTCTCTTGCATGTAGTTCAATGAGATTTAGAGGAGAAAGGACTCTTTGGTTGGTTATCCTCTTTGTGAGTTATTTCTGTTTTTAGGTAGGTGGCATTGTGCTATGAAATGTTAATCTGGCCTCTCATGAAGCCACATGTTATATTTCAAAATCATTTTTGAAATTCAATACTTTTTTTTCTTTTGTGAATGGCAAGAAAATGTTTTAGCGTAAGTGCTCATCGTTTTCCTTCTTTCCTCTTGTGTTTAGCATGCACGTATTCCTTCTTCCTTGCTTCTTGCATTTCTCATCACTCCCCTACTTTTCCTTATCATTGAGGTGCAAATTCGAAGAAGAAGAAGAGAAAGAAGAAGAAGAAGAAGAAGAAGGAAGAAGACAAAGAAGCAGATCATACAGCATCCCTACAACATCAATCCATGCTCCCTCGCCTTTGATCAATGTTTTGGATACTAGATTCAAGTTCCTCATCAAATTTAACGTTTTGGATACCAGATTCGAGTTCCTCATCCTCAAATTTGTTCTTGGCCCTCCATCAAATAACCACAACACCAATGGTTATCGCAGCAAACATCATGCAAGAACATCCCTTGACTCATGAATTCGGATACACCTGCTCAATTTTGCAAGTTTGCCAGCTTTTTCGCCTTGCCTCCCCTTTGTTCTGCCTCAATCTTGGGTAGCGTATCCTCCCTACAGACCATTGACAGAAGTTCTGAGTAATGTTTGTGAGTTTGTATTAGTCGAGTTTGCCATCTAAAGGGATTGTCATCCTGGGAGAACAATAAGGCACAGGCAGCCTTAACCTACAAAATCAAGATGTTTGGCTGTCAGCATCAGAGCTACAATAATCTCTGCTTGCCGTTCGATCATCGTCTGTTTGCCTAAGGGAATTGCCTTCAACCTTTCACTACATGCTTTATTGATGGAGAGCTCTGGATCCTCTCCAAAAGCATACCGAAGGCGGAGATATGGCTTGCAGTTGTCCTCTAGTCTATTACAGCTTCGATTTCTGCATTCCTAGAGCTGCTTCTTTAGAGGTGCTACACATCAATCTTATAAAACAAAGCTTCACTTACTTCTTCTCGACTTGCATTGAACCAAAATAGATATCCTAGCACAGGGGCATCTACAAGCGATGGAGAGGTGTCTATGAAAATAATTGCTTTCGGGGCAATGGACCAAGGCAGAATAGGGAGGACGATAGCCAATGAAGGCACTAGCAGCTTTGCAGTATCTTTGCCTATAGTGGCCTCTATTGAGAGTGGTCCAAGTTTGTCCCCATCAACAAGTCCATTGATCGGACCTGAAGGCATCAACAATTCTAAAATCGGAATGAGAGGGAAACAACTACACAGAGATATAACTTTTAGCAGTTGGCGAGCTGGATTGAGCAAGTTCTTCCATTTTTAATGCTTCTATCCATTACAACATTTGAAAGGTAAGAGTTCTTTAATGTTGAGGCCACTTGTGGATCACTTATAAGTGACTACATATACTATTTTAAATTTTGATCTACATGTTGAACCTGATCTTACGACTTCATTTCCAATCACCCTTTTGGGTCAAATTAAAAACCTAGTTGGCTCTTAGAAAATTGTATGGATGGCAGTAATTAAAGATCGAGACTTCTTGTGTGGGTATGCCTAAGTGCTTAGCCTTTGTGTTATAGGAGGGACTAGGTAGGCAAAACCTTTGATCATTGTCCAGAGAGTTATTGCCTTCTTTTAGCTCTCCATCTATCTATGTGTGTGTATCCTTAAAAAGCAAGTGAGAAGGTCCCATATTTTTCTCCGGTATGTTAATGAAGGTGCTATGTAAAGCCCTTCATGCTGCAACCTTTGTGACTACTTGTCAAGAAGAAGCTAGTTAACTAGAGACCGCGAGGCTTGGAAGCCATTAGTTCTCACTAATTGTTCGTAGCTATGTTGACAATTAAATTATGATCCTCATCTTCTTATCATTCTTTATTCTCAAAGGTAAAGTTTTCTTCCATACTAGTTTTTCTTTTAGTTGAGTAGACTAGCCAATTGCAAATACTATGAATGCAAAGTGCTATTTGTTGAATGCAAATGCAAAATTCTCTGTGCTAACTGCCAACTGCAAAGTGCTATGTGCCAAATTCAACTTGCTATATGCTATATGCAAATTGCTATGTGCTAAATGCAAATCTATATGAAACCCAAGGAAGGGCATGTTCCTTGGTCTTATAATTTTTGGAGAGGAAGCGTGCCAACTCTCCCCCCACACAACTCTGTGGTTTTGTGCAAAATGCAAAGTACCATAAGCCAAATGCAAAGGTGCTACATGTCAAATTCAAATTACAATGTGCAAAATTCAAATTTCTTTGTGCTAAATGCCAATTAAACTGAACCCAAGGAAGGGCATGTTCCTTGGTCTTAAAAGTTTTGGAGAGAAAATGTGTCAACTCTCCCCCCACGCAATTGTGTGGTCATGTGCAAAATACAAAGTACTATAAGCCAAATGCAAAGTGCTACGTGCCAAATTCAAATTGCTTTGTGCTAAATGCAAATTGAAATGAACCCTAAACACTCCTTGGTCTTATGATTTTTGGAGAGGAATTATGCCAACTCTCCCCCCCATAAAGATGGGGTTCTAAATGCAAAGTACTATGTGCATAATGCAAAGTGCTATATGCGAAATACAAAGTGCTATGTGCCATACTTAAATTGCTATGTGCAAAGTTCATTTATCTCTAGTCAAAAGCTGTAGTTATATGCTAAATTTATGAAATTCAAATAAAACATATTCTCGAGTCAATATAGCTGCCTGCCCGGATCTAGTTGATTTAAGTTTCTATATTCGGCCACAATTACGCGTATTCTCCACAATTACGCTTCCTCTGGCGGGATGGTTGCTGAGATTCAGTACCTTTTCTCGGATCTCCCATCGAACGACTTCAATAGTCTTTTCAAGACACTGGATTGGCGCTCTCTGCTGATGCCCATTGATACACACAAGAGGTAGCGATCCATCCGAACTTGTACGCCGCTGGCGTTCCTGGGTCGTTTTACGGCCGCCTGATCCCAAAGGGGGCCTACATTTTATCATTTGCGCGTACGCGTCGCACTGGCTTTCTCGGGTACGACCCCTAAAACGGATTGCTTTTCTTTTAATTTGTGTAGATGAGAGTTTTTGCACTTCGTTTACTGCAAAGTCCAATAAATCGTGTTAGCGATGAAGAGCTCCCTTTCTGAAATGGCCTTCATACCACGCTGTGCAGGTGCCTCCGTCTGTTATCGATAAAACATCTCCTGCGTGGAACGGCGGCCACATTTGGATCCACAGTGAAAGGCCTAAGATTGCAGAAGCTTACGCACAACAGTTTCAATCTGATATTAGGAGCTTTCTCAACTGTAGAGCGCAGGAAATGGCGAACGGTGGAATGATGTTCTTGTTGTTCCTTTGCCGACCCGAGGAGCATCCAAAGGGATCGTATTCTCCACACACAGATGTTTGGTGTGACTATTTCGAAACTACCTGGGACGAGATGGTGTCTGAGGTACATGGCAAACTTTCACGAGATCTAATCATGGCTGAAATGACAGGCTCGGTCTCTAATCAAAGCTGTATCTAGCAACGGTAGCTTTTCTAGCTATAATGTTGGTTTGAATTAAACTTCCACAAATAGGATTTATTTGCCTTGTTGAAGTTCATTGTTGCGATTCGTTCAAGACCTGCTAAAAAAGTTTCTTATCCTGGTGAAAGCAGGGCCTGATAGCTGCTTCCGAACGAGACATGTTCAATGTCCCACAGTATACTTGTCATCCCAGCGAGTTGAAGGTCGCGTACCAGAACTCGAGCTACTCAAGATAGATGTCTTGGAGGACAGAGACATTCTTCCAAAGCAAGAGCTAGACCGGCTGATGAGCGATCCAGGTGAGTTAGGAAAGTACATTGCGACTGTGCTGAAGAGTCTGATAGGGCCGATGGTGGAAGCACACCTGGGGGTGAAGAGGACCACCGAACTTTTCAAGAGACTACAAAGGATTGCGGCGGACAAGGCTAACTTTGCCAAAAATCTATCCGTGGATCACCTGATTGCAATTATCAGGCGCAAATGAAGAACCTACGTCAATAACTTTTCCAATTCGGAACAAAGGCTTCTTTTCACGCATACTTTCCATGTGGAACTAGTTCCGTTACCACGCGGGAGATGTTTTTACCATATTCAAATATTTTCCCACATGGAAGGTTGGTTTTTCCCATGTGATATATTCCCACAAGGGAATTTCCTTTGCATGTGACTTCAAATTTCCCACATGCAAAATTGGTTTAAGATATGACAATTTCATATGGGAAGTTTTGAAATACCCATGATATGGAAACTTCTCGTTATTCCCCAAGAGGGATGTATGAAATTTGATTTTTCCCATTTGCGAAGTTTGTTAGATATTACCACAATTGAATTTTCTCATGGTAAAATTAAATTTCCAAAACAATTTTGAATATGATATTTCATGCAGGAAGTTTAAATTCCCACATGAGAACTTCTCATTATTCCCACGAGGGATGTGGAAAACTTAAAATTCCCATCTAGAACAAAAATATGCTTAATATTCCCACAACATTATTTTGTTTACTTGGTCCAATTAAATTTCTCATGTGGAAAAATAAATTAAAAATATGATAATTTCATATGGAAAGATTCAATTCCCATGTGGAAACTTCTCGTTATCCCACAAGAAAATCTCCCATGTGGTAATATAGATTTGCACACAAAAACTTTTACACTTATTACCACATGAAAAAATCAGCATCTTTTAATACATTTTTAACACATTTCATATAAATACTGTGCAAAAATCTTTCTCACACATGTTGACTCATGGCAATTAGATTTTGCTTGTGATAGATCTTATTTTCTAATATGTGGATAACGATCCAATATGTTATTGTTTTCTTGCACTTGCAAATTTCATCGCACCCACTTTTTCCATACGGCAAAGTCATATCGTCATTTTCCATGTGTTAATGTCTACTTTTCCCATGTCATCTATACTACCTTATTTAAAAGGAAACACGTGTCATTCCAAAAGATATTCCACATGTCCAGCATTTGGATCCTCTTGAGGCTCCAGCCTCCTCTCCAGCAGCCACCTCTCCAGCCGCCCTCCTAGCATGGAGTATTCCTTGCACAACGATGTGATTTTTTTGGCGAAGGATTTAAGCACAACGATGAATGTTTGATTTAGATTTTCCTATCCTATTTCGCCATTCGTTTCTTCCTATTTTGCTATTCTACTATTGTGTTGCTACTATCCTATTTTGTTGTGCTGGCGAGGTGATCATTAGAGCATGGTCGAATCAGTGAAGCGTGGAGCCTATGAGTGAAGTGGAGCATGGAGCCTATGAGTGATCGGTTCTCAAGAGAGCGTTCTCAAGGCTCTTTTCTTGGTCTCATGCATATGTTTTTGTTTGGATCTTGCAATCAATCCTCCTCGTTGTGGATTCTTGACATAAACATTGGTCCTCTGATCAGTTAGTGTTGATGAAGGTTCGAGCGTATGCATTCTTTGACTCGGGGGGGTCACTCATCATATGTAACCCTATCACGTGAGTTCAACAGAAGGATATATTTTATTCCTAAAATTTACAGAAATAAATATACATAAGGGACTTTTTAAAATAGTTTTGGAAAAAATTTACAGATTTGTATAGAAAAGGGGTACATTTTATTAATGAAAAAATTTACAGATAAGGGATTTTAAATATAGGCCTTAAACGCAGGTGATATAGAGGGTTTATACATAGTGACCTCCCCGAGTTCTTTGATTATTAACTCTCAAACGGGCCTCAATCAAAATTTGATGCTTTTGGATCGTGATTTGAGCTTTGAAAGAACGCAATCTCGCCAAGCAGCAATCATACTAGCAAGAGAGTAGATTGGGGTTGGGTCCACTTTGGGGTAATGGAAACAGTTGCAAGGCCATCCACGGTCTCCATTAGTGTCAATTTCGTTGAGCTTTCTAGTCTACGCTGAAGGTTGCAATATGCAAGACCTTCGTTCTTGGTTGGCAGGAGCAAAATCGTTAAACAACCCATGTGGCAGAATTTAGAAATACTATGCTATGCTCTTATGAGAAGGCTTGCTCATAATGGATGCTCAAACAACTATTTTTCTCCTACGCTCTTCTCATATAAGGTGATGGCGTTGCACCCACCTAGAGTGGAAATGTTGGCACTAGTGGAGACCCTTCTTTCCCACAGTCGATTCCCCCCATATTTGCATGTCACCACTTTAGATGACATGTTCACTTCTAGCCTCACCTTTGGCCTCTTTATGATTGTGCTGTATGGGTTCACCCTCAACGAAGGCCTCAATATTTTCATTGTATGGGTTCACCCTCCCCTGAAATTGACAATACGGCCCTTCAAGTGTCCCCTTTAGGGGCAAGGGCTATGGCATGTCAATATGGCCCTTGGCCTTAAAGGGGACCCTTGAAGATATGGCATGTGGATATGGCCCTTGGCCTTAAAGGGGACCCTTGAATGGCCCTATCGTCAATTGCATACTAGGGGGGCCATAATTTGAATCCTGGCAATGTGCATGGTCTTTGTCCTCTCCATCGTCTCCTCCATTAGCTCCCTAAAAAAATTTCATGCAACAAGCTAGACTAGCAACAAGACTGAGTTGTACAAATTCCCTCTTGCTCATCAGACGAGGCTTATAACCGAAACTCAGCAATGGATGGATGTAATCTTTTGGCCTCTAAGGCTCTCAATGATCTTTTGGCTCACTAGATGTAATGTTTTAGTCTCTAAGGCTCTCAGCAATTGCTGAGTTTTTATTACATTTATGTAATCTCTTTTTGTTCAATTTGAGGCTCTCAGTATGCACTATTGTTAAGTTTTATATTTGAATGGTTTTGGTCGCTAGGTGTAATCTTTTGGCCTTTAAGGCTCTCAGCACAATTGCTAAGTTTTTATATTTAATGTAAGATTCTTTCTTCAATTTTTGCTTAGTATAAGTTGTTAATTTTTATCCTAGAACTAGTGTGGTGGTCTCTCCAAGACATCCTTTAATTCTAGGCGATGACAAGTCATCAGCAGCCCAAAGATTGTGCCGAGGTGATGTTGAGAATGATATAGTGCATCTCATTAGTACGCAAAAAACCAATGCGGTGGCCTCTCTAAGACAACGTATGATATGGCATGTCGATATGGCCCTTGCCCCTAAAGGGGACCCCTAAACAGCATATCATTAATTGCATTTTGCTTGGTTGCACAAGGAAAAATGAATTTCTCAGTACGGAAATATATAACTCCAAGAACCAGCACGGTGGCTATCATAGATCTCCTTCTCTTTGCCTACGCGTTGATCATCATAGACCTCCTCCTGTAATACGTAAAGATAGGCAACAGAGCTATAACTCCAAGAACTAGTGTGGTGGTCTCTCCAAGACAACCTTGAACTCTAAGCGATGACTGTGCTGAGGTGATGCTTAGAATGATATAGTGCATCTCATTAGTATGCAAAAACCCACCGTGGTGGTCTCTCCAAGACAATGTATGATTTGCATGGGAGAAGCTATGATAAAAGGCTGCACGATGACAGGTGGTTAGGCCAAAGATTGCATTGCGATGACGGTGTTCAGAATGATAGATTGCATCTCATCATTATGCCAAGAACCAACACGGTGGTCTCCCTAAGCCAACCTTGAATTTTAATGATCTCCATGGGTGTGGTGCCCAATGACAAGTGGAAAAGCTACATCTAAAGGCTGTGCGATGATAAGTGGTCATGCGGCTCAGAGGCCACAGATGGCCGTGCTATGTGAAGCAGTGCAGAGATTCCCAATGTAGTGCTGCGGTGTTCATAATAAATAGATTGTGTCTAATTATTATGCTAGTTCGGCATCATGATGTCAGGAAATTTTTAGTGAGATCACGGGCCCGTGCAAAATTCAAATATTCACCCAGGAGCGCAAAATTTAAAAATTCAAAAATTCACCTAAAAATAGTTCTGCAATTGGCCTGATTGGCTACACCCAAGCAAACGTTGACCCCATGAAATTGAGTATTTCCTACAAAGTTCTCTAGCATGGATTAGGATGCTCATTTTGTGGCTCCATCCTTTTTCTCATTGTATTAGGTTTTCTATCAGTCTCATAGACCCATCAATCTTTAGGAGACTTTGAAAAACTTTATTTCCTTGTTTTTTTCTCTCATATTGACCATATCATTAGAAATGTCTAGCAAAACATCCGTAAACTATGAGGTGTGTCTAGTAGCCCATGTAACCCATAATTCTTGAGCTTTAATAGGGTTCCATTTAGTGCTCTGATATGATCCACTACCATCTTTTAGTAGGCACGCTTTATAACTACATGTAACCCTGTTTTGTAATTTGATCAACTTCCAAGCTTTTCTAGCAAGACATGAATAAGTGGAATACATCTTTGTCATTAATTGTCTGGCATTTCTTACACCAATGAAACTTACCAATCTTACTAGCTCTCAGATTAGTCTAGAGAGCATGTAGGAGGATCATCCATGTAAGGACACTTTTTATTCTCAAAAGTTTGGTGTCCCATATGCTTGGAACCTTGTAGACGAGTAGTGGTCATTGTCCCTTCTTATTCATTAGGAACTGAGTAAGTGAATCGGTCTTGATTGGGAGAGGGGAAATGGGTGAGGTTAATTACTTCCACACAAACTCCTTTAAGTAATTCGATTTGGAAATAGCTTCATAAGACATGCATTTGCATTGGCTATGAGGGAGCCCACCTTTGTGGATTTGTTGGCCATGATGGTTAGATCTTTTCCAATTAGATCCTAGAAAGCCCGATAGAATTCACCAGTAAGGCAAGTACAATTCTTTGAAAATCCAATACCCTACAATCAATGCCATCTGGGACATCATCCAGGCATTTGGCCCATCCGGCGTCCTTGCATGGCTCATCACCCCCAATTCTTTCAAGAAGGTATCTGCAATGTGCCAGACTCAGTGACTGAGGGTACGTTTGGCGTCTTCTACTCTTTCGATCTAATCTCTGACTCGTTTTCTCTTAACTTGTTGAAAGAAGACCTTTGATGTGGGTAGTCGCCTATAGCCGACCAGGATTGCCTACTCTTGATTCTAGCATCTTCTGCTTTCTCTAGCTCCGCAACTTGCATGGTAACTTATGCTTCAATTAGTCTAAGCATGGACAGAACCAGATATGAAGGGGTCTGCTTTAATGCCTCTCTTAGATCTTCGATGGCATATGTCAGGGATCCTTCAGACTCCTTGCACCGCAATTTGTAGGACCTCTCCCAATCTTCCGACACCTGCACCACCCTCCTAATTGGAGCCTGATTGCACGATCTCACCTCTCTAAGGAGTCTCCTTTGCCTAGCAAGTCTCCTTTTCTCAGAAAGTCAGATTGTTGTTTCTCTTCAAGGAGTCTCCTTTACCCAACAAGTCAGATTGGGTCACTTTGCAAGGAAGTGCCCAAAGAAAATGGTGAATACTACGCTCGCATGTGGAGAGAAGACAGAAGATGGACAGAATGCCTCTGAAGAAGATCTTCCAAGTGAAATAATTGCCAAGATTCCTTCAAACGAAGCCCCCACATCATGCAAAGACGAGGTGGCTGGTCACCGACCCCCTCTAGAAGCGCTTGCTCCAACTCAGGAACAATAGTGGATGATAGTTGGTAAGAAAGGCCTTACAGTGGTGCAGGCCAAGGGAATCCAAGCATAGGACATAGACCCGAGTGGTGGATCTCAAGCTCCCAATGATCGCTCTAAGGACCACTGGGTGGATGAAAAGGAGCCTCTATGTACTGATGGATGGAAGAAAACGATGGATTGAAAATGCATGCTCAAGCCCTTGTGGTGGTGCATGAAGATGAGGACCTCCCTAATGATCCTTTCTTGCGTACGTGCTTCGCTAGAAGCACAGATAATAACTAGTGGAAGGGATTGATCCATGGCATGGGTCCCCACCACCCGTCGATGCACGATGTCCTTTGACACATTGTTACTCCAAGGCAATTCATTCAGCAATTAGCAACCTACTTTGAAATCATAACATAGAGTGACTATGAATACATCTTCAAGATGACGATTCCTATGACTAATTCAAGATAGTGACTCATTTGAATAAAAGTATGGAGTATTCATGTGGAGAAGAGATCAATGAACATGTAGATTGACTAGACACAAGGAAAATGAAACGAAAGTCAAATGGTTACTAGTGGCTATCATCTCTTTTTCTAGATAGTGACTAGTTTGAAAAAAAATGTGGTGTGACCATGATTACAAGAACTTGGAAGAATGTGTCGATGAATAAGGGGAAGTAGCAAGCTAAGGGTGTCCACTTTTTGTTCACTCCCCAATCCTTAGGAGGTGGAAAAACAAGCTTTTTAGCACACAAAAATGCAAATCTCACCTACTTCCCTATGGATCTAGTCTTTGAAGTCTTGCGACACAACATCACACTTGCTATTGTGCACACAATCATATAGTCTGATCGAAAATTCGATGCACACACAAAAAATTTCTTTGTGTCACACGGCATGGTTCCAGGGTGGTCACACGTTTGTCACGAACAGAGAGTGTCATATTAAATTCTAAATTTCTCACTCATTTTAGATTAAATGTTATTGAAACTTTGTAAGTGGTCTCTTTGCATTATGTAGAGCTTAACTTGATTTATTGGTAATTTTTTGAATGATTTATCTAATTATAAATAATTATTTATAATAAATAAAGTCATAAAATACATGCATTTTAGTAGCACACCACATTTTTTTAGTATTTTGAATAATTAAGCAAATCCAATTCAGTGGAAGGTTAGCAGGCACATAAGGGTGTGTGGTTGAATCATCAAATCCCAAATCCGACGGTTAGATTTAGGAAGATTGAAGTTTAATTTTTACTTTTACTCCTTAGAGGATCAACAAAGAATATTAAAAATAAATCTAGTAATTCTCAAACATAACCAAACATTTCAAAAATGTCAATATTTTTAGTCCTCTGCATGATGAATAAGAGGAAAAAATTTTGGTTAAATTTGAGTAAGGGAAACGTACGATATGGCCTCCAACAGTTAAATCTCCCTCTTGTGGGGGGAAAAAGGGCCACCCAAGCCTAATACCAAGACAAGGTAGGGTTGGTATTAGGCTTGGTGAGGTAGGCTAGGAGCATCACAGACCCTAGTGGCAAGCCTTTGGAGTCTGCATGCTGCCCATGTGGAAGGCTGAGTCATCAAAACCATGCCACGTTGTTAGACCACGTGGTGCCATCTCATCAAGGAGATGTGACATCACTCCTTGCCATGTCACCTTACATTGCCACACGTGCTGCCACATGTGCCACCTCATCATTCCACATCATGAGCCATGTGATCACACAATGCCACCTTGGCATACCTCCTCAACCTTGCCACATCACCAATCCCTCCACCTCAATTTGCCATGTTGATCTACCACCTCATGAATGCGAACTCATCATGCCACATCACCTCTCAATGTCATGGAAGAGACTATATTACCACATCATGACCATGCATGGTGCCACATCAGCCAGATGTATACACATGACGATGTGCGAGGCATACAATACCTCGATCGAGGTATATGACCTAGGTGAGGCATACAATACCTCCATCGAGGTATATGACCGAGGACACCTAGGGATACCTCGATCGAGGTTTATACATGCGTAATGCACTGAATACCTCGATCGAGGTATATGATCGGGGCTTTGGGCATAGCAGACCTCGATCGAGGTATTTGAAGGTACAAAACTTAGCCAATTAGTATCAATCTTAGCACCAAAACTTAGCCAATTAGTTTCAATCTTAGCACCTCTCCACCAATAATAATGAAGAGCAATCTAACAGCAATTTAAGAGCAATCTAGTGGATGAGTTAAGGCTCTCTATAAGACACCACGTTTTGGTTAATTTCACCCATTCTTAGCCATTCTTGCCTCCTCATCACTTTGTCACACCTTCCATCCTACTTTCATTGAGAATGGGTTCTCAAAGTCATAGAGCTAGTAGACATGAAAGATGTAGGAACCCGGGCCCCCAAATCTCATTGACGAGGAGCGCAAGCGGAAGGCTCATGAGCGTAAGAGAGCCTCTAGAGCTCAAGCTCGCGCTGCCACCACTGATCCACCTCCAGCTCTACTCTACATCCCACCTCCACCCCCACCTCCACCCCCACCCCCACCTCCATTGTCCCCCCATCCTCATCCACTCCCCTACCTCTAGCCTCCGCCCTTCCCCTAGCCACCTACATTTTGGCCTCCACCTCTACCTCTTCCCCCTCCACCCTCCCCCCGCTCCGCTTGGCGCCTCCCTTCCCCCATCCACCCTACCATCTCCCATTGATCCCCTTGCCCCACCTTGCAGCAGCAGTGTTGCTTCACGACGTGACTTGCCGAAGTCCACTATCCATCATCGTACTAGCAAGATTGTGCAGTCTTTTTTTTGTGACCTCATGCCAGCTTCGCAGTCTTCTCTTCTCACGTCCCTGATTGATCACCCTGACTTGGTAGAGTGTAGGAGGCTTGCTGGTCTTGGTGCACGTAGAGATAGGGTTGTATCTAGCGAGGTCCTTAGCAGTGTTCGACGTTCCTATGCTTCTATTAAGCATAGGAACTCCAGTGATGCCTTGGCAGCACGTCATGCTATTGTGGCTGCCATTAGTAGACCTCATATGATAGGCCATGTGTGTACCGCTTCACGTCTTCTTCAAATTGCACTGCGCACATTGCGAGCAGGCATCATTAGGAGGCAGAGTCTAGAGGATAGTGAGACTGATGCTCTTTGGGCTTTGAGTGGTCGTGCACCTCGTAGCGATCGATTGTTGGATGATTCCACTAGGTCCTTCATACAACAGTTTTGGGAGGAGCATTGCAGAGCATCCCTGGTGTTCAAGAAGGCATTGTGGAAGAGGGTGTCACGCGGTGTGTACATTGAGCATGGTGCATGTTTTTTAGAGTGTACCCAGACTGAGTTGTACACTCAGTTTGTAGAGGCACACCCGGAGTTCAAGATTGGGCAGAGGTCATTTGAGCGATGCAGGCCATGGTTTGTGCGATGCTCTTAGGAGAGTGACACATGCTGTTGTCGCAACCATGTGGATTTTGGATTGATGTATGACGTATTCCGTTCCCTTGATGGTCATAGGGGAGTGGTTCCTACTAGCCCTCGCGACTTCATTCATTCCATATTGTGTACACGAGATGGTGATGCTTTATTCCACTCCCTTGATTGTGTGGAAGGCACGTTACTTTGTGTGGTGACTTTGCTAGAGTGCCACGAGTTGCACTAGATACTTGTGATGTGCAGATGGTTCATTGGCAGCAGTATGAGTACTGTACCTTGACATTAGATGGTGGTGCACAGTCGAGGAGGTTGCAGCTTGTGGGGAAGGAGACACCACGTGTTGTATTCATTGACAGTTTTCGAGGGAAGCTGTACCGCTACATACGCCACTCGCACACTGCGAAATGGGAGGATCGTCAGTTTCGTGCATGTTTGAGGACATTTCCTACAGGGGTGGTTGTCTCAGTGGTGGACTTTGCGGAGAATTACACCTTTGCACCACAGCATGAGATCCAATCGGAGTATTATTTCTCCGAACAGGTGACGTGTGATTGAGTATTGGTTTTTTCCCCACCTCATTATATTGAATTATTTCAATAGTCATATTTTTTTTCAATGCCATATTGCAGGTTGCTATATTTGTGCACATTAGCTATCGTCATGCACAGGCTCATGTGGATGGCATTGATAGCACCATGGACTCACGCGTCATTGTGCGAGAGTATCACTTCTACATTAGTGATGATCGATCGCATGATGCCCATTTTGTGTAGCATTGCTTCACTTTGCATGATAGTTTCTTGAGGGATCATGGTGTCACATGGCAGCGGCGCTGGATCTGGTCAGACGGTTGCGGTGGTCAGTTCAAATCCGCTAGACAGTTTTATTGGTTCTACAGATGGCACCGTGAGACAGGCATTCCGATTACATGGAGCTACTTCGAGACAGGGCACGGTAAGGGAGAGCACGATGGTGCAGGTGCTTGCGTGAAGCATGCTTTGCGTCGATACCAGTTGCGTCACAGTGCCGATCGCTTCAAGGATGCACATGATGTGGTGCGGTGGTGCAGCCAGCACTTATCCACTAGTGCTACCTCCTCGTTTCAGTCGCGTGATGATAGGGTGGTGAGCCGGTATTTTTGGTGCGTGGACATTGGGAGTCTTGATCAGTCTAGGCCTTTTGATTGTCGTTCTGTGCCTAGCACTCTTGATTTCCATTCCATCAGGAGCGTAGGTGAGTCTCACCCCACGATCTTTTCTCGACGGTTTGCATGTTTTTGCTCTGCATGCATTGATGATGATTGGGGAGGGTGCTCCATGATACAATGGGCCGATCCATGGGTACGGCGAGTGCTTTCTCCCTTCCAGCCTTGGGAGGAGGTACATGATGATTAGGATGCGGGATTCAGTTCCTCTAGAGATTATGACCAGCTTACAGATATTTTGTGTATTGGTGATATCTTCGCGGTTATTGCTTCGGAGGGCAATGAGGAGGGTGTGGATTATTACTTGTTGCAATGCTCTATGCTGAAGAGTGTGCTGAATGAGGATATAGTGGATGGGCATGGGATGCACTTCAATGCTTATAGCATGATCGTAGGTGGCCACTATTTTCAGCAGATACAGAGGTGTGGTCGCTATATTGAGTTCCAGGAGTACATGGCGGATCAGGAGGCATACATGTATTCTCAGGGGGGGCCGAAACCTTGCAACAAATTAATTTATACATTCAGGCACGAGAGCGATTAGGAGCAAAGAGAGTAGAACTAACTCTTGTAGAATTAAATGAAATGATAACGGAGGGGGAAGGGTCCTGTAACTTATGTTCAAATAACCTATGTAAGCATTGACGGGAGGGATGCTGACTTTGCAAAGGGAAGGAAGTTGCAATGCATAGGTTTGATTGAGGCTAGGGAGAGATGAGCCACTGGAGACGACGATACAAAGGCAGAAAACAGAGGAGGAAGAGATGATTTGTTGGAGGCTAGAACAGTAGGAGTCATAGGTGTAGAGGCATTATTTTGGATGAAGGGGAGGCAAGGGAGGAGGGCCAATGAGGAGGAGGAATAGTCAAGTGAAGGCGAGGGGGAACTTAGTTTGGCTCAGCAAGAGAGAGGTGTGGCAAATGAGGGTGAGGAAGAAGAAAAGGGGGAGGAGGAGGTTGGCTTCATGGATCCTGGATCGATTGCTTGTAATGCAAAACCCCTCCAAATCCTCTGATTCTCATCGCTTTGTGTCAATCCTACTTTTGAAATCTTTGGCACTATTGAAGCCGCGTGCCTGTCTGGAGGAGGAGGATGAAGATTCCTATGACTAATTCAAGATAGTGACTCATTTGAATAAAAGTATGGAGTATTCATGGAGAAGAGATCAATGAATGTGTAGATTAACTAGACACAAGGAAAATGAAACAAAAGTCAAATCGTTGCTAGTGGCTATCATCTCTTTTTCTAGATAGTGACTAGTTTGAAAAAAAATGTAGAGTGACCATGATTACAAGAACTTGATTAGCAAATGGACGGACCGCACACTCATGCTTCAAAATACCATTGGATCTGCATGCCAATTGAACATGCAATATAAGGGTTACAAGCCACCTTGCAAATGTGATTAGAGGTGATTAGGCTCCATGATTTACTTTTATGGAAATTACTACCTGGTGGTGGTAGCTCTCATCATAGTTAATTACCAGCCACCACATGGCATCTACTTCATGATTACCAGCCTATCTGGGGTAAGATTCCACTGTGGTGGCCTACAGTAGTTTAATATGGATGGAACCCCGGGATCCATTCACCATAGTGGCTCCAACTTTATAATATATAGTATATAAGATTTGTGGCATTTGGCATTTGGCATTTGGCATTTTATAATATATAATATATAAGATCTGTGGCATGTGGCATTTGGCATTTGGCTGCTCAAACTTTATAATATATAATATATAAGATCTGTGGGATTTGGCATTTACTATGCTACTCTCATCTGCCCCTTCTCTGCTACTTTGCTCCACACCCCTCCTCCAGTGCTATATCACCCATGCTCTACTTTTGCTCCATGCTCCCTCGAAATCTCATCACTCATCCACTCCCCTCCTCATCTGTTGCTCATCCACTCATCTTCACCATGCCTACTGCCACCCCCCCTTGATGCATTGTGTTCCCAATGTTGAGAGTTCATGCACAACATCATGTGATCATATGTGTGCATAGCACCATCATGTGATCATATGTGCATAGCACTAACCCAATAGAGTGCTATGGAGGAAAGCGTTAGATGCCCTAACCCTAACCCTAAATGGGTTTGTATATATTCTACATTTTTAACTAAATCTAGTGTATAGTTAGTCATTTGTGGTGTGCTCTTTAGCTATGCTAGGCTCTCCTCATTTCCACTCTTCTCCTCTCCCCTCTTCATATTTTGTCATGGCATTAAAGCTCCCTTGCCTTTTTTGAGGCATTGCAATACGTATGCGAGAGTATGAGAGAGTGTGATAGTGTGAGAGGTTGAGAGATTGAGTTTTCTCTTCCGTGAGAGAAACATTCTGTTGAGTGATAGAGAAATTTTTGTCCATTTGTTTGAGAGATTTCCATGGATCAAGTGAGAGTTTCTTATCTGTTCTTATCCATTTAGAGAGAGATTCATTTAGCTGAGTTTCATTTTCTAGTTGGAGAGAGAGAGAGAGCTTAAAGCTCTGAGTGATACTTCGACCTACAACTACAAGCCAAGGCTACAACAAGCAAGGCTAACAAAGGCAACTCTATCCCTATAGCCTAACAAGACTACGAGCTTCCTCAAGCCAATAAAGACATGGCAGTGTCATCAAAGGGAGCCTGCAACACCTTCTGCAACCTCTACAGCTAGGCAGGCAGCTCTTCCAAGCTTCAGTAGCACCGGCTCTCCAATGACCTACAGAAACATATCGCCAGACGAGGCTCTTCAACGAAAGCCTCTTGCCATCCACTATGTCTCGCTTCTGGTCAGTACACAAGTTGGCTATTGGGATACCAGCAACGCTCCCTACGTCCTTCAACAAGCTCAAAGGCAGCCTCCTCCATCAACAGGCTCCTCAAAGTCTCCTACAAGCCTCCCTAAGGCTCATTAGGCAGCAAGCGGCTGCTCTCCTGCGGATCACGTAGCCTCTCCACCCCTCCAAACGTAGCCAGCCAAATGGCTCCAAAGTTCCATAGCCGCTCCGCCTGATCCGCCATAGTCGCGCAGCTCCAGCCAAGCTCCATAGCCGCCTTCTCCAAATGCCTTCTGAAGCTCCAAATCTCATCGACGAGCTTGAACTCTCCCTCCAGCACTTCGTCTTCTTCAACGCAAAGCTTAGGGCCTCCACAGAATGGCCAAACACAAATTCTTGCTCCAGCAGTGCGACACCTGCAGCGACATGCTTCACAAAGGTGCCACTCCCACGACCAACAGCTCTGTCTGTCTCTTGCAACATCTACACCTTGCCACTCCAGACAAGCGGTTACTAGTCCACATCAATAGCTCTCAGCCTAGAAGACCTCCTCAGACGGACGCCTCACCAACGAAGGATGCCACTAGCCAGTCACCTCCAACAATCTCCCAGCCTCCAAAGAAGGCTTCATAAACTAGCCTCTCCTTCATACACGACATCCAGCAAAGCATATCCCGCTCAACAACAACAACAAAAATGACACTCTAGCCTTCGCAAACCTGCATCTAAGGAGCTCTAAGGATCCATCGACACGCCAGACGGCTCCTACAAGCACACCCTCTATGCAGACGGAATCTCTCAAGATTTCATTGAAATCCCACAAAGATTCCGGTCGATGTCCTCCCAACATGTGGTAGATTTGTAGGGTAAGATTAACCTTGGGTCAGATAAACCCGATCAGGTTGGGTCACCATAGCTTTGGTCAGGGCCTTTACACATAGCCGATCCGAATACACTATGGTTAAGGTATCCTTTGGTTTGGTCTGCTAAGCTAGTTGCCACGTGGTACCTCATCTGCCACCTCATCTAACACATGGCACCCTTATCCTCACTGTCGTGTCACCACTGACATCTCAGTAGTCAAAGTCAAAGTACCATGTCATCCTTTGACTAGTCAATAGTCCCCTGCCAGGCACATTGACCTCCTGCCAGGCACATACAGTCCACTGCACATGACCACTCCTACCACCTCAGCAGAGGGCTCCATAGGCACAGTTCCTGCTAGGCACAGTCACTGCACGTGACCCTCTGACTGCCACATCATCATTGAGCACATTTGCACTCATTTTGCCCCTCCACTTGGATCAAGTCATATCTCTTGATCCAGAAAGAATTTGAGGATGATACAAAAAGTAAAATCACTCGATTTTTTGTTCTCTACATGCTCGTTACATCATGCATACATTTTGGCGCAAGTATCACTCACTTTTGAGCCTCGTCGTCGATAAGTCCACTTCCTACACGCACATCAGCCTCTACATCGACACATCTGACCTAACACATAAAAAGAACCAAAAGAAAAGAAATTATTTGCTGTTCTTTCATCGATCAATGGTTGGTATAGATCTAGATCAGAGTAGAGTAGATCGCCATAGAGGGGACGCTTTGAATCTCCCCAAGTTGCCAATCTAAGCCATCCCTAAAATTCTCGACTAGTATCTACTCGGAGTCAATTCCTACACTCACATACGTCTTCACATCATCACATTACCTGAAACCTGACATTCATCAGTTCAGTGAGCAAACTTTAGAGTGTTCAGAGGCATTGCCGATTGATCGGTGAATAGATAACACATGATTTGATTTTACATAGACATGCCATCATTGTAAAGCCTATTTGGCTATTTCATGGCATTGTTCACATCATTTAAACCTTGTAAATCCTCTTGGCTATTCTGGAATCATTTGCCACAAGAATTATAATTCACATCGAATTATATATTGCAATTCTACTTTCACCGATAGTTCAAATTTCATTTTCCACAGTCAGTGTTTTGCAGTTGATTCAAACAGTGATTTTTAAAACACTTTGAGTACATTTCTTGCACCATGTCTACGACTAGCAATTTCAATCTGGAGGCATCTGCTAAGCTAGAAAATCCAATTACAGCACATGGAAATACCAAATGGAGACCATTCTTGTACTTTAGGACAAATGGGAGTATGTCGATGGATCTACACCTAGACCATTGGATGATCCAGCCAACGATAGCTCTACTCCACCTGTTGTCACAGCACCAGCAGCGGGATCTACAGTGACACAAATAGTTTCCGCACCTGTAGCAGATCCTACCATTGCCCAAGCTCAAGTAGAATGGGATAAGAAAGATAAGTACACATATCATTTGATCAAGCAGAATGTGCAAGATGTCATGCTAGGATAGCTCAACACCGTCAAGACATCGAAAGAAGCATGGGATATGTTCGCAGCTCCAAGATTCTCACACTGAGAAACCAAATCAACCAGAGTTTCCGCAACAGCAAGAGTGAAACTGGTCATGCTTACGTACTTAGGATCAAAGACTACAACAATAACCTCGTAGCAACAGTTGGAGAGACTATGAAAACAACAAAAATGGTTCAAGTCATCTTGAATGGACTAGAAGAGGGATACGAGAATCTAGTCTAGAGTATTGCCATCCAATGAAAAATATTGACACTTGAAGACCTTTAGCCAGTCTTGCTTAGTGAAGAACTCAAGACTCAGGCCATTCATGCATGAAAAGATCATTCTAATGATCAAGCATTCATAGCTTCAGACAAAAGCAAAGGCAGAGGTAGATCATTCCAGAAAAGTGGTCATCATCAGCAACAGAGTCAAAGTCAGCATCAGCATCACCATCATCCTTAGCAACATTAGAATCAGCAAAGAGGAAATCATTCCAATCGAGGAAGACTACTGCAAGGATGAGGGAATGCATCCACCAATGTGTCAAACATCGAGTGCAACTACTATTATAAGTTTGGACACTATGAAAGAGATTGCCGCAAGAAATAGTACGACCAAGGTAGTCAATCCTGCAGTAATCAAGGGAAATTTCATGGTAGAGGAAATCATTGTGGTGGACATTCTAGTCACATTAATTTTGCAAATGAACATAGGAATATGTTTCTTGCCAATGAGGAAATGCAGAATACTGATACAGTGCACCTAGACATTGATTGCAATCCAAAAGAGGATTTCAACTGTCAAGTCGACCAAGTAGATCAGGATCCTTGGTATATCGACAGCGGTGCATCATCTCACATGACAAATAACTAGGAATGCTTCACAGAGATGAAACCATTATAAGGTCAAAACAATGTCATCTACACAACAGATAATGCACCGAATCTAGTTCAAGGGACATGCATTATCCCTATGAATGATTTTGCTGGTATGAAAGGATTGGTGAAAGATCTACTCTATGTTTTGAAGCTCAATAAGAACCTCTTGTCATTAGGTCAAATGATGGAACACAACTATTGAGTCATCTTCCACAGAGATGAATGCACTATCAGAGATAAATCCAAAAGATTTCAGCTAGTAGGACAAGGTGTCAAGGGAGGATGCTTGTATAGAATGCTAGCTACAGTACCAGATATGCATGCCATGTCATCTCAACCGCAACAGATGCCACTATCACAAAATGGCACAAGAGATATGGTCATGTTAATTTCAAGAGCTTGCTAGATCTCAGGAATCAAAATATGGCAATAGGGATTCCAAAGCTACAGTTTCTTGGAAAAGTTTGCGAAGCATGCTGCTTTGATAAACAAAAGTGAACCAACTTTGGTAGAAGTACCTCTCAAGCATGAGGTATTCTTGATTTGATACACATAGATGTATGGGGTTATGACTAAGACCCGTAGCATCAATGGTTCACTTTACTACTTGAATTTCATCGACGACTACAATATATATTGTTGGGTCTAATTTTTGAAAGTGAAATCTGAAGTGTTTTCCAGATTTCAGCCATGGTAGAAAACCAGATAGGCAGAAAGATCAAAGTCATGAGATCAGATAGAGGAGATGAATACATGTCTTCAGGTTGTGAATACATCATATCAGATAGAGGAGGTGAATACATGTCTTCAGCATTCATGAACTTTTCATGGCATTTGAAGACAATTCACTTATGCAAATACTCCATAGCAGAATGCAAGAGCTGAAAGGAAGAATTGTACTTTAGTAGACAGTGCTAGAGAAATGCTTAGTGAGAAGCATCTTCTGAATTAGTATTGGGTAGACGCAATAGCCACTGCAAACTATTTGCTTAATCGGCTTCCTATCAAAGTGATTCACGGTATGACACATAATGAAGCATTCACTGGACACAAGCCACACATTAGGCATCTTCGCATATTTGGTTGCAAAGCATATGCCCACATACAAGATGATCATCACAAGAAATTGGATGTGAAGTCACGCAAAGGCATCATGGTTGGCTATAGTGAAGAAAGCAAAGCATGCAAGTTGTATGATCCCATCAACCAAAAGGTCATTATCTCTAGAGATGTAATCTTCAATGAGGAATCAGAATGGAAAACCTCAAATACACAGGAGATAGACACACTGATTTCACAATCATGTACAAAAAAGGTTGATGAAGAAGAGCAAGAATTGCCAGAAACACCCGAAGTAGAGCCACAGCAACTCAGATGATCTATTAGGAAAAGCAGATTACTAGCCAGATTGACATATGCTCAGAAAGGCAAAGCAATTCATGTTAAAACCACCAACTATTCTCTTATGATTACCATCATGGCTACAAAAGAGCGAGTGTCGAAGATGAAGTAGACAAGCCAGAATGGCAAACTACTATGAATGAAGAAATGGATGCTTTCTATAAGAATAATACTTGGGAATTATGTGACCTTCCACCAAGCAAGAAGGCCATAGCAAACCAATCGGTATATAAACTGAAGTACAATCCAGATGGAAGTATTCAAAGATACAAAGCTAGACTAGTTGCAAAAGGATTTGCACAGTAATATGGTCAAGATTATGATGAGACTTATGCTCCAGTAGCAAACATGGATTCCATATGGTTCTTAATATTACTAGTGACACTAGCAAATGGAATGTGTACAAGCTAGATGTCAAGAATGCATTTCTCAATGGTTACCTAGACGAGGAAGTCTACATGCAATAACCAATAGGTTATGTTGAACCAAGAAAAGAGAATAAAGTTTTCCATCTTAAGAAAAGACTCTACGACTTAAAGCAAGCACCCAGAAGTTGGTACAACAGAATCAATATATATTTTGCTGATCTTGGATAAATGAAGTCCAATGCAGATCATGCTCTCTACTATAAGTTCAAGGGGAAGACATTACTATTGCACTTTTGTACGTAGATGCTCTGATTGTGACCGAAAGCAAGGATAGCTTCATCAGAAAGCTAAAACAAGACTTATTTGCAAAGCTCGACATGAAAGATCTTGGACTTATGCACTATTGTCTTGGTATTGGGTTATCGAGAGATTCAGATAGCACATTCATGAGTCAGCTCAAGTATGTTGACAGTATTCTAAAGAAGTTTCATACGGCAAATTGCAAGATTGCAGCCACTCCCATGGAATAGAGTTTGAAACTTACTAAAGATTTAATAAAGCCTACAGTCAATGACAGGTTCTATAGGCAGCTCATTGGATCTCTTATATATCTGACTACCACACGACTAAATATTTGTTATGTTGTCACTTGCACAGTTTATGGCAAATCCAAAACAGTCTCATTGGAATGCAACCAAAAGAGTCTTGAGATACATCACAGGTACAAGATATTTTGGAATAGAATACAGAGGAATTCATCCACAATTGCATGGATATTGTGACAGTGACTATGATGGAGATCATGAGACCAGGAGATCCACACAGGGATATGGATTTTTCCTTGGTCAAGGTGCTATATCATGGTTGTCAAACAAACAACCAACTGTTTTTGTGTCTTCGATTGAAGCAGAATATAGAGCACTCACTACAGGTGCATGTGAGGCTCTATGAATCAGAAAACTATTGACAGAAATAGATTACTTTGATGAGTCAAAGGCAATATACTGTGATAATCAATCACCTCAAGCATTGGCCAAGAATCTACTATACCACTCCAGGACAAAGCATATTGATGTCATAGAGCACTTCATCAGAGAAAGAGTGTTACTTGGTGACATCACACTATAGCATTGTGATAGAAAAGAGAATGTTGTAGACATCTTTACGAAACCAATCGATAAAGAGCTTTTCGAGAAACATCCACTAGGTCTTGGTTTGATGCAGAGGACGGGCATTCCCATTAAAGGGGTATGATGGAATGTAATGTTCAATCCTTCTTCGATTCCTCAGAATCATCATCTTGAGGGAAGGTGTACTTCAAGATGTTGATCTTGAGGGAGGAAAGTCATGTCATGGTTGTAGAGGATGAGGTGGTATGACCTACAGGTTGGCTACCTATGCCCTTGGGTCGGCCTGTAAATAGGGGGAGCAGCCCCCTTATATAGCTATGGTCAACCCTCATGCAAGGTAGGCTGAGGAGGCCTTGTGAGACCATATTGGGGAGGAGAGTAGCCCCTTTCTAGGGCTATGGGTTGCAGCCCCTATGACTAGGAGTAGGAGTCAGTGAACCTACTGTAGGAGTTGCCCCCCCCTTCCCTCACTCGTGCATCTGAGTGTGGAGAAATTAGTGCCGTATATAGTAGAGGTTTTCCCCACTAGCTTTGGGGGTTTGGTCCTTAGATCCCTCGTAGTCTCTTGTTTTTTCTCCTCTTCTTATCAGTTTTGTGTGTGTGAGGCTTGCTCTTAGAGTCTCTCTCTCTCTCTCTCTCTCTCTCTCTCTCTCTCTCTCTCTCTCGCTCCAAATTCTTATCTAGATCTGCTACACTTCTCACCACACTCACTTCCCCTTAAGAATGGTTTACATCCTCGAAAATAAAATTGGGAGGCCTTTTGTGGAGATCGCTTACCCTTTTCCATGTTGAACCCTCTTCGAGCTTGTCTTTCCACTCAACTAGATATTCTTATTATAGGGTATATCTAGTCCTTTTTTCTTGTCTCTTGTTATTTGGTCAGAATAAAGTGATTCATCTTGGTCAACCAATCCAAAATTGCCCACATAGATTCGTGCCCCCTCCATGTCCTAGGTAATCGAACAATATAATTTATGGAGATACTTTTTCATATGCCATATGTTAGAGCTATATATAGCTTGCCCTAAGTCAGCCTAGTCCTCAACTATATATATGCCTATGATCTATGAATAGGATCACTTTCTTGGGAGAAACTCTTGTGTCGGTCTCTCTCCTCTTTCTCTTCCTCCAACACAACTCTTGTGTCCATCTCTCTCCTCTTTCTCTTCCTCTCAACATGGTATCAGAGCCTGTGGCTACGATCTAGCGTGATTATGAGGAGAAAGACATATGTTTTCTTGTCAATCTGACAACACGATCATTCACAAAACATTCTTTCTGATCGTTTCGACTACTTGATTGCTAGGTTTTGAGTTGATATGCAAAAGTTATCAAAGATGCATTGCAAATTAGCAATATGATCATGATTGATGAAAACGGCCCAGGCTAGCTTGTTTGAAGCATATGCACCAGTTATTTTGACTAGTTGGATCACTATATTCCGATTTCAAGTAAGAAAGTTATAATTATTTCTTTTTGCTGACTGCTGTCAATAAACTACTGGTAGAAGAGTGTTTGGATAGGAAGATGAACACTCATAGCACAGAAGAATTAACCTAGGACATGAGGATGGAAAAGGTTCATACTTTATAGAATCAACAATATTTGATGCAAAAGCAAAAGCAATGAAAAAATATATATACTTAATGATAAGAAGCTTCCTGATATAGTGTCCCCCTCCCGCTTTCAATGTCCACTAGTACATCACACCATCTTGCACTCAGTATTTGTGTTCCCTTGGATTTAACACACTAGAATATCATGCTTTTACATTCCCACATTCCATAAAATTTATATGAAGAAGAGATCCAACACCCATCGGTCATATTTATAAAAACCAAGGGCGCAAGATTGTTGTTGTAAGCATAGTCAATCTTTAGGGATCAACATCTTATCTAATCGATGCCAAGTAGGGTCTCAATCTTGTCGTTAAGAGTAAGGTAGCCCAATCTACATACTTTTGCAAGTGATAATTATACAGGTTCAATAGACCAAAAAGTTGATTGAGAAAATCAGAGGAAAATCACTTGGACAAAAGGTTATAACACACTATTCAAAATTTTTGGACTTTCTCTCCTGGTTTGGACTTTTTTTTGGAACATATCCTCTCCACTCAAAAATTGGGTTTTTTAGAGTACTAAATGGGTCACTTATATACAAATATGGCCTTATTAAGCTAAAATGTCAAGTGGTGACCTCTAATTAAAAAAAATATGGCTCAATGAAGCCATAATTCCCAAACTTGTGCATGGTGCCCCCATCCAATAACTATAATAATAGTAATAGTAGTCTCCTAACTCCACTTCAATTTTAACACTATACTGATAAAATGAAAATATGACACCATATGAAAAGAGTTTGTTGAACTCAACAAATAAGTGGTGTATAGATACACCATTTTTTTGAAAAAAAAGAGTTTGTTGAATTCAATATATAAGTGGTGTATAGATACACTCTTTTTTTGAAAAAAAAAGGATACAATACATTATCTTATTGGTGGTGTATAGATACACCATTTGTATGGAAAAAAGTTTACAAAACATTTTCTATGTACTAATACTTCACACAAGTGTGTTTTTAGTCCACGTTTGCCCTCCAATGCCAGTGGGATATGTCTATATCGTGGCAAAGTTGTTGTATTCTAGTCCATGCCATCAATGATGATGCACATGGACTTATCGACATGTGAAATAGCTTCCTCTCTCCAAGAAGCATACAACTTTCGATCATCTTGCACATGATGTAAATGGATTGATCGCCATTTAATATATCTTCCTCGTTGCTGCTCACATTTACTATGTTCAATGGCATTTTTTAATTCATCACATGTCTTACATTTTGACATCCTTTGCTTTGATGGTGTCTTGACATGGCAAAAATCTTTATGCCAAATTTTGTACAAGGTTGACCGTGAAATCATGCTCCCATCTCTGTCTTGTAAAGTTTTATTGACAGTTTCTAGGATAACCTTCTTTGTCATTATACATGGTCTTCGAGAACTTGCTTTAATGTTGCGGTTGCATTTATAGTGCTTCCATGGCATTTAAGCTTGTAGGTATTTCCATGAATTGTATGAACCACTTGGGTTTCGATCTAGGTTTATAGTATCTTGTGCTCGCTCAAATCTTGATTAGTGCCTTGAGGAAGAAAGCATGAAAACTCTTGAAGAAGATAGTTATGTCTATTAGGCACTATCTTACTCCAAATACCAAGGCGTATGGCTACACAATCATCTTTCCCAACTTTTCTAATGCAAAGTCTCTTGCAAAAAACTCGCATAAGCATCCTTTCCATATTTTCCTCGGATAACATTACATGTCTCTTTGATTATGGAATTGATGCCATGATTCTTTGCCTCTTCACACTCACATACTTTCTTTTTGTAAATAGTGTCTTGCGTTTTCCAGGTGTAAGCCCATCAGACCTCAAATCCATTTCCCTTGAATCTTCATCTCTATAATCAAATGATGTGTGGGCTTGAGAATTATTTGATACCTTATAATATCTTGGAAATGGCAATTTGGTAGACATGTTCATTGATGTCAATTTGTTGCCAATGCCTCTTGAATTTTATGGTTGAACTCTTTCTCCTTCGTAACTCAAGATTCTCCCATCTATATTCTCTAGCATGCTAGCAACAATATTACGAACAACATGACAAGTCTCAGATTCTTTGCACCTTTTGCCCTGTGTTCGAGTGGTAACATCATGATCATTGTCACTAATATCATCAATTCCTATTATTGCATCACTTATCCCATCGATCTTTGTGTGCATTTTTCTTTGTGGTCCCATATTATTATTCTCAACACAAGACAAGTCTTCTATATCAGTAAGCATGTTTGAGTGACTTGCAACACAAGACAAGTCTTCTATACCAGTGAACCTATTCGAGTCACTTGCAACACAGGACAAGTCTTCTATACCAATGAGCCTGTTCAAGTCACTTACAACACAGGACAAGTCTTCTATACCAGTGAGCATGTTCAAGTCACTTGCAACACAAGGACAAGTCTTCTATACTAGTGAGTATATTTGAGTCACTTGCAACACAAGAAACCTTTTCTACATCAACATCTACTACTATAATGTCCTCAAGACCTATGAGCATGCCACTATGATACTCTTGATCATATTATAGCTTCTTATCAATTTGGATCCCATTTGTGTTATAGTCCTTTTCTTATGATAATATTCTGTTGTGTCTTCCATGACATTGAAGGAAACCGTCTTGGGCAAACTTGACTTCAAGAAAGCTAACTCCCATTTACAAGTCCAATGAACTTGTAGATGAGACATATATTATGGATGTCTAGATGTGAAGTACTATCCATTGCATTTTTAATGACACTTGTACTAGTCAACTTAATTATCCCCACTATACAGAGAAAACTCTAAGCATAGCCCTTAAAGTTGCCAATTGCTAAAAGTTCTCCGGAGCAAGATAACATCTCTAGTTTTTTCCCCTCAAAATAAGTTTTCTTGATATCTTGAAAGTATGTCTTTGGAACAATTTCATCTCAGTCCCAGAGTGTTTTGTGTGCTTGCATATCAAATATGTCACATTGTAAGATATCTCCCAATGTTTCAAAGTCTCCATGTGGATATTTTAAATGTACTTCAGGATTTACAACGTTGGTGATTATCACTACACATCTTCTCTCACCACAACATTGGAAATGACACACGTTCATAGGATCAAGACTATGAATTTGTCCAAAAGCCATCCTTCATTCTTCTTATATAACACCACATCCATACCCTCTATTAGGGTGAATACTTGTTTTATGTACAAAAATAGATTAGCAACTCAAAAAAAGACATAATAAATAATCATTGATCTTATTATTACTTAATAACTTTTATATCAAAACTAGCAGAGAAGGCATTTAACCTAAACCCTACATCCTGAACTTTAAACAATTAATACCAAAACATCTTAACCACTGTAAATCCTAAACTTTAAACATTTAATTCCTAAACCCTAAACCCTAAATCCTAAACTCCCAAACAATAAATCCTAAACCTTGAACCCTAAACCCTAAACTCTAAATCCTAGACACTAAATCCTAAATCCTAAATCCTAAACCCTAAACCCTAACCCTAAAATACAACCAAAATTTAATGAATTTTTTTGATTTGTGCAATAGGCCTGTTGCTCAAGCAACATGTTGGGGGATATATCCAACCTATTGCACAAAAAAAAAAATTGCACAAATCAATAATTTTCTTGATTTGTGCAATAAATTGGATATACGGTTGGGGTGCACCCTCAATCTGTTGCTTGAGCAACAGGTTGGGGGATATATCCAACTTGTTCCACAAGTCAAGAATTTTCTTAATTTGTGCAACAGGTTGGATTGAGCAATAGGTTGGGGGATATATCCAACCTGTTGCACAAATTAAGAAAATTCTTGACTTGTGGAACAGGTTGGATATATTGAGTAATAGGTTGGGGGGTATATCAACCTGTTGCACAAATCAAGAAAATTCTTGACTTGTGGAACAAGTTGGATATGTCCCCCAACCTATTGCTTGAGCAACAGGTTGGGGGATATATCTAATCTGTTCCACAAATCAAGAAAATTATTAATTTGTGCAACAGGTTGGATATCCCCCAACCTATTGCTCAAGCAACAGGTTGGGGGTGCAGCCCCAACCTCTTACAATAGGTTGGGAGGTATATCCAATCTGTTGCACAAATCAAGGAATTTTCTTGATTTGTGCAACAAGTTGGATATATCCCCCAACCTGTTGCTCAATCCAACTTGTTGCACAAATTAAGAAGATTCTTGACTTGTGGAATAGGTTGAATATATCTCCCAACCTGTTGCTCAAGCCATGTCGGGGGTGCACCCCCAACCATATATCCAATCTGTTGCACAAATCAAGAAAATTCTTGATTTGTGTAATTTTTTTGTTTTGTGCAATAGGTTGGATATATCCCCCAAGTCTGTTGCACAAATCAAGAAAATTCTTTATTTGTGTAATTTTTTTTATTTGTGCAATAGGTTGGATATATCCCCCAACCTGTTACTCAAGCAACAGGTTGGGGGATATATCCAACCTGTTTCACAAATTAAAAAAATTCATTAAATTTTGGTTGTATTTGAGGGTTAGGGTTTAGGGTCTAGGATTTAAGATTTAGGATTTAGGATTTAGGGTTTTGGGTTTTGGGTTTAGGATTTATTGTTTAGGAGTTTAGGATTTAGGGTTTAGGGTTTAGGAATTAAATGTTTAAAGTTTAGGATTTACAGTGGTTAAGATGTTTTGGTATTAATTGTTTAAAGTTTATCCAACCAACCGTATATCCAATCTGTTGCACAAATCAAGAAAATTCTTGATTTGTGCAATAGGTTGGATATATCCAATAGTAGGTATGATCCTTTGCAAAGGCTTTACTTTAAGTAATTATAAGTCTACCTAGTTAAAGTATCCTACTTATTAGGATAAGCACATAGGCTAAAAGCACACCGGTTCATATTCTCTTACATTCATGGTGCATGGTGTATCTGAAGAAATGAAGAAGTATGTGATAAGAAATATTCATAAGAAATATGTATACCATATCATGGATTCATACCATGGATATTTGGTGGTTGCTAAAGTAGAAAAATGATATGAATTCAATGATACTGTAGTTTTGTGCAAAGCCTTAAAGCTTTTGCAAAGTATTACATATTGTAACAAAGATAAGCAAGTATGCTAAACCTCTTCTAGATTCTATGGTTTTAAATACCTACCTTACAAATACATTATCTAATTCTTCATTCTTTGACTAGTAAGTATTATACACATGGAAGAAAAGCATACATGTTAAAAGCACTTGTGTAAATTTTAATATTTCCTTATTTTTTAAATTAATTCAATTCTTTGATTGACTACCTTTTTAAAATTTAAAGGTTATTAATATATAATATACATAATTTTAAATGTTATTAATATATAATATTAATAATTTATATATTTATTTAAATTTATACAATAATTACATTATATTTATATTAGTTTTTAAGTTAATAATGTATATTTTTATTAAAACTAAAATTTAATATCTAGTTAATAGTAGGAAGAATATTGTAGAGATTTTTCATATTAAGAACTACCTTACAAAATACATTCACTAATATTTTATTGTTTTAAGCATAAGTATTATATAAATCACATATGCTAGAAGACCTCCCATTCAAAAATATTTTCATTGTTATATTTTTTTAATTAATGTATTTATATATATTTTTATATAATAATTATATAATATTTATGTTAACTTATAGATTAATAATATATATTTTTAGCAAAATTATATTTTAATATTACTTAATAAAAATTTATTATATTATGGAGTAAAAATATTATAAATGGATTTCTTATATTAATAAAGTGTCGTGAGAAGTGTTTTTGGAGAGATTTATGATTAAATTTTATTTTAAAGTTCTTGTGTATGCAATAGGTAGGGAGGTTTGAGTGGTTTTGAGGTTGAGAGAGAAATTTATAATAGATTGTTTTCTGATTTATTTATTTTTTTAAATTATTGCATGCCCAATAGGCTGGGAGAGTTTGAGGTTGAGAGAAATTTGTGACAATAGGTTGTGAGAGTTTGAGGTAAAGAGGAAAATTTGTGGGGAAAAAGATTTAATGCAAAAGATGGTTTTTTGAAGTTGTTGCATATGCAATAAGTTTTTGAGAAAAGAATCGAATTTGAAAAAAATTTCAAATTTACAAAAACTTGATTCTTAGAAGTTCTTACATACGCAATAGGTTGGAAATGAACTCACCTCTTGCAACATTTTGAAAATTTTGAGAATCATGCAATAGGTTGATGAGAGGAGAGAAGCGTGGAGTGTGAAAGAATGAACTTTGAATGAAAGAGAGAACGAAGAACGTTCTACTTGTAGTGAACCTAAAAGAACTTTAAAAATTAAAAAAACTAAAACAAGCTGACTTGACCTAGAAGCTACCCATTTCCTATAAAACTCTACTTCTCCTCATTCTCTCTCACAACCTTCCCCTCTCCTCCTGCTTCCCATCCCCTTTCCTCCCTCCCCTCCCTTCCCACCTCCTCCTGCTTCCCATTTCCTCTCCTCCTGCTTCCTCTCTCCCCTCCCTTCCCCTCTCTTCCCGCTTCCCCCCTCCCCTCCCCCCTTCCTCCTTCTGCTTTCCCCTTCCCCTCTCCTCCCTTCCCCTCCCCTCCCCCTCCCTTCCCCTATCCTCTCCCTCCTCCCGCTTCCCCTTCTCCTCCCTTTCCCTCTCCTCCTGCTTCCCCCTCCCCTCCCCTCCCTTCCTCCCCTCCCCTCCCCTCCCTTCCTCCCTCCCCTCCCCTCCCTTCCCTTCTCCTCCCGCTTCCCCCCGCTTCCCCCTCCCCTCCCCTCCCTTCCTCCCTCACCCCCCTTCCACTCTCCTCCTGCTTCCCCTCCCCTCTTCTCCCACTTCCCCCTCCGAGTAGTGAGGGGGAGGTAAGGGGAGGAGAGGGGAGAGGGAGGGGAGGGGAGGGGCGGGGAGGGGAGAGGAGAGGGGGGGAGGGGCGGGGAGGGGAGGCGAGAGGGGGGGAGGGGCAGGGAGGCAGGAGGGGAGGGGAGGGGTGGGGAGGGGAGGTGAGAGGGGAGGGGATGGGAGGGGAGAAGTGGGGAGGGGAGGGGAGGGGCGGGGAGGCAGGAGGGGAGGGGAGGGGAGGGCGGGGAGGCAGGGGGACTAACCTCCCCCTAACCTGATGCGCACGCAACAAGTTAGGGGGGGTTAATCCCCTCGCCTCCCCGTCGTCCCTTCCCGTCTGCCCGCCCCTCCCCACCTCTCCCCTCCCCTCCCATCTCTCGCCCCCGCCCCTCCCCTCTCCCCTCTCCTCCCGCCTTCCTGCCCCGCCCTCCCGTCCTCCTCCCCACCCTCCCATTTGTCCCCCCTCTCCTCCCCTCCCGGCCCCGCCCCTCCCCTCCCCTCCCACCTCCCTGCCCCTCTCCTCCCCTCCCTGCCCAGAGGGGAGGGACAGGGAGGGGAGACGGGAGGGGAGGGGAGAGGCGGGGAGGCGGAAGGAGAGGGGAGGGGCGGGCAGACGGGAGAGGAGGGAAGGGGAGGGGAGGGCGGGGGGGCACAACAGGTTGGCTTGTGGGGGGGCTTAATCCCCTCCTCTCTTTAAGTGGGGGCCCTTCGAGGCTCCAAAACAAAAAAAGTAAATTTAATTAATTTAATTTTAAAAAAATTAAAAATAAATAAATAAAGAAAATGTAAAAAAAATAAATTAAATTTTAAATATATAAATAATTAATTAAAATAAAATAAAATAATTAAAAAAATAAAAGAATTTAATTAATGAATTTAATTTAAAAATTAAAATTAAATAAATAAATAAAAATTTTAATTTTTTAATTTTTTTTCAAAAAAAATAAATTAAAATTTAAATATATAGATATACAAAATAAATAAATTTAAATAAATAAAATAATTTTTTTTTAATCAAATAAAATTTTAAGAAAACTAAATTAAATTCTTTTATGTATGTTTATAAAATATTTTGAATTAAATTATTTATGTAAAAAATATTAGATTAAAAAATAGTATCTAGAAATATATAAATATATTTTTAAAAATATATTTAAACTTTTGAAATTTTAATTAATTTTAATTTTTAATATTTAAATATTTAATTAGCAAAATTTTTAATATTTTGAGTTTTAGAATCATTGTAATTCTCACTTTTTGTTTTTGATTGCTTTGCAGAAAACTATGGCTTCGAGTTTTGGTTTTAAGGTGTCTTTCAAATATCTTGAACATGCTTGGTATTTTATGGAGCGCAAATCAAAGTATTTTTTGGTGATCACTGCCGAGAATGTGTCAAGCGTGAAATATTCTCCAGAGGCAGTAAGAAATGGTGGCATGGTCTCGAGTTACACACAAGCACTTCTTGAAGCCCTTACCAGATTCAATTGAGGGATCCCAAGAATTACTTAGTGCCTTGGAAGCATTGAAGAAAATGTGGGATGCATTTCTAAGTAGTGGTGTTGTTCTTTCAGCAGCAGTAAGTATGCCATCTATAACATGTAACCCTCAAGTTGTACCACCAATATATATGGCAATAACTACGATATCTTTGGCAAGAGCAACTACAATATCTGCAGCAGTAACTACATTATCTCCAACTGTACCTACACCATCGACTGTTGCAACTACAAGAACAAGGAGTGATCGTGGAGCAAATTTAAGTTCCACAGCTATTCCCAAAAAGAGAGAAAAAATAACTCCTACTCCACGTGCAGATCGTTCAAGTGCAGGTTATTTAAAAGCAGGCAAAAAATTGGATAGTGATGATCAGGAGGATCTGCAAGAAGAAGATACAAGTCTCGCAGACTTTTCTATAAGTGTGGTAGACTTACATCCTCCAGAGGATGAGGGATACATTTGGGGATTTTCACAATTCAGCGTGGCCACAATGCTTATTGATCGAGCTTCGTTGTTCACAAATCAAATAAAGCTAGATAAGACATTTGCATGCAAATTGTATGAAGATACGAGGAAAACAAGAACTCCAGTTGCCACTAATATCACTCTTCGTTCTATGGCATTTAAGAGACTTCAAGAAAATGATCCTACATTGCCTGATGTCACGTTTCAAAAGCGCGTGGACTTTCTTGATGCTTTTAAGAACTTTAGAAGGAGTGACTTTGTTTGTGGAGAGTCTTTGTACCAAAGCCGCTGACGTCGAGAAGAGATACATGCTAGCAAAGAATAGATTCTTGAAAAGATACAGGTTTGAGCCCATGGATGGGCAACACTTTTGTGAATCTTGACAGATCGCCCTTGATGAGGGAAGAAAAGAAAACTTGCCACAGATTGAGTGGATGGAAAAGTTTCAACGTGTCATTTGTCATGTATGCATATTTACCGATGACTCGAAGTACATTCTAGCATCAAAAAGGCTGAATTTTTCTCCATTTAGGTTGAAAAAAAGCTCTTCTCTTTCTGATATCCTGATAAAGGCAAGGGAGTTATGGATGGACTGTGGAAAGCCACAAACAGTGCAGGGCAGGAGACCTACATCTGAGTACATGGCAAAGAGGACTCAGTTCTATAGATGCTTGAAAGGTGTTGTAAGCAATACGTAAGGCATACCAAGTCATAAGGTTGAAACACTATATTAGAGAATTTGGGAAAATCCCAATTCCCACGAAATAAAATATAGTCACTTCAAGAGTAAAATTTGATGTTTTTTATTGAAACATTAGCTCCATTGAGGACCCAAGTTTCAATTATGTTGGGGGAGACTAGACCATGCACAATACTTTCCCAATTCCTAGAAACCCAAGCAAAAATCTTCCGTATGTTGCTATGGCAAAAGGCCTTAATAGATGTGAACATGGCTCCATGGCCAAAACACTTGTTGATTTACTAGTGAAAGAAAGATGTTTGTTGTTTTGTATGCATTGAAACCACAAAGAAAAACCAATTTATAGATGTTGCGTTAGGAAGATTCATTGGAGTAAATTAAATTGGAGTATTGATATATGCAATAGGGTTGTTATAGATCTTTGACATCCATCATATAAATGTGGTCTTCAAAAACAAAATTAAACTTGCAACAACTGTCAATTTTTATTTGGTATATTAGATGTATAAAATTAATGTCAAATGCTTATGTTTCTATGTTGATAAATTGCAGTATTGACATATGCTATTGACATATGCAATAGGATTATGGTAGAGCTTTGACATCCATCATATAAATGTGGTGTTCAAAAACACCGTTCCATCACAATAGAGCTCATGAAACTCTCCATCACAATAGAGCTCATGAAACTCAGAGACATGGTCTTGATAAAAACCTTTTTTTTAATTGCTTTCTTGTACTAAATATAATCAAAACCATTGACACATAGCCAATTTTTTACCACATTGTTTAACATAATGATTAACAATTCCATACTAGTATTCATACTCACAAAGTAGCTCATCTCCGAAGGAGATATCCTTTATGGTTTGCACAGTAATGTACCCATGGGCACTCAAATTTCCTTGTGACTTTTGAGCCCAAGGTGGTAGTTTAGGGATGTATACAAATATAACATTTGTTCTTTCTTTATAATACATTGAGCTATTTATATATCCAGCAATGTTTCCATACAATACATCTCCCACAATAGATTTCACATCTGTCAATGGCTCAATGAATGGATCTTCAAACATTCCATAAGTCTTCATCCTTGGGAAAAACTTGAGGAGAGATCTCCAAGTATCATAATCATACTTTGGACCATTATATACCATCAAATCTTGTTTTTTCTTGATGCTCGTATGTACAAAAAGACCGTATCCTGCCCTAGGTATTGTTGATTTCTTTACTTCATAATGGATGCCATTCATTTCGAACACGTGCTCAATGGGTATGGGCAATTTATGTTTCCATAAGCCATTGGATGCAGGATCAAAATTTGTAATAAGATAGCTCTTCAACTTTTCAGGACAATCTGCAACACCTATCATATGTTTAAAATCAAAGAATCATTCTTTTAGTGGAGGAATACAAACTCACATCATAAAGCACATAGCATTTTTTGGACAAGGTACTAACTCAACGTCTATTAATTCTTTCACAAAACAAATTGAAACATAATGTTTTGAAAATCGAATCTAACCAAATAGTGTCCAAATATAAATCAGAATGTAGGTACAAATGTTTTAGTTGAGCATTTGTGTTTGCAACTCTAATTAACAAGATCACTCACATTCCCTAAGGGTTGTCTATACAATAAAATCGAATCAAGTTGGCTAAGAATGCCCTTGCAGCATCGGAAGTGATTCCCCTTTCCTTGCATCCAAGAACCATAGCAAAGCGTTTTGCCTCACTATCTTTCAATGGCCCCATTTTGGCAAATTTTCCTAGCATGCATTCTTCCTCTTCATTCAATGTAACATGTTGAGCATGCACCATACTTCTTGTAGTAGGACAAGTCCCTCTCACTCTAGTTTTGGTTATAGGTGAAGTAATACCTTTCTCTGTGTCTTTTTTTGAACTACGAGTAGACATATGAGATTCGACATTCATCCTTTCGAGAACTTCTTTGTTTTTTTCTTTGAATTCAAGGATCACTGGTTGAAAATAATAGAACATATCATGCCCTTCGACAATCGGAGCTTGACCAAATCTGTTAGAAGAGATGGCACTACGCACATCTACTGCATCATCTAGCATCTGTAGGTATGGTAATAACTCATGAAGCAAAATAGAATCACCACAATCTATATCAAATTTTGTAGGGAAAATGCAATTTTCTGCTGGATTAACACAACCCATGTAAGGCGAAACATCAATGAACACTGTTCTTCTGGTTTGCATTCCTCTTTAAAACAACACCACACTCTCATTAATGGTTTAAACTCCGCTTCCACATTCATCCTATCTGGTCGAATGATTCTACTCTTTGTATGCTTGTGGCATGCCATCGCACCCCAAACCATGAAGAAATGTAACTTTCTGTTAACATGATGCTCCAAAGTGTCCAGCATGTGTTGCACCATGCCCTTTTCTCCTCCAGTGGACCAAATGCCAACATGGTAGTGATCGAGCAACCATTGTAGAAACTCTAAACACCCAGGACAGAGAACAAGCCAATGCTTCCCATTGTGCATCAAGGCTTAGCTTGCAGCGACAAAATGCCAAAATGAACGTAATAAGTTGATGGAAGATAGAAGAAAACACATGTTACAACAAAAAAGTTGTAGAAATGTGTACTACACTTGGCGCAGATTTTCTGAAATGTATCCTCAGACATACTTGTGCATTATCCATGATAAGATGGACCAAAAGAAGACAGCCATCCCTAGATTACACAATCGTTCAAAGGACACAGACAAGTCCTTTCAGCTCCTAGTGGCTTTGAATGGCATGATAACACATGGACATGGTCAAGGACGTTATGGTCACTTTTCTTTATCCTTGTGGCCGTCAGATCCTAACTTCACGATTGGTTCATTGGCTTTGTGTTTGAGAAATCTTGAAAGATTTGATAACCATGCACTTGGAGATTTAGTACATGATGGGATGCCAAGGTCTGACAACGCTCTGCTAAATGCACTAACCTCAAGAGAAGCATTGGATTCTCACTATGTTTCTAATGGCAAGCAACAACTTCATCTTGGAGCAGGGAGTGGAACATTCAAAGACCTTGGACTTGGAAGTTCCCATCAAGAAAATCCTTATAAGAAACTACCCGAACACCTATTGTTGCAGTTGGATAATTGTGGTTCTGAAAACAAGAATAGGTACTTGTTTGCATACCTATCATTACTTGTTGCTCGAGGGATTTTCAAGTCAATTCAATTGGGATTCTTGATGGTTGGGCATACACATGAGGATATTGATGCAATGTTTAGCAGGTTTTCAGAGAGGTTAAGAACTAGCCAAACATTGACATTTGCACATCTCATGGATACTTTTAGACAATGTGAGGAGTCTTCTCCAACGCCATTTTTGGTAACGGAAGTCCCTGATTTCAAGAGCTATGTTGATGGATGCCTATGCGATGGGAAAGATTCTTTAGTGGGACACTCAAAGCCTCTCCAATTTCGGTTCTTTATGCGAAATGAAGTTCCTATCATGCAATATAATGTGCATCCACGATCATTAGATTGGCAACCAAGTGAAGGTGGCATTGAGTTGTGGAAGAGACATCCGGATGGTCATCCAATGCTACCAAGTGGAGAGCCTTATGTAACCATGTTCAAGTATGTGAAGGATCACTTAGATGTGATAGTTGGTATCAAGGAGTATGTACACTTTTGGGAAAAATGGGCACACCTGCAAGGTCCAGATGCATCTTTCACAAAGTTTTACAAGCCAGTAGTGAAGTACTGGAAGAACATGATTGATGAGCTTGATAAACCAAACAATAGTGTAGAGGGCATGTACAAGAGATTTTGGCCAAAGACGCAACATATTGATTGTGTGCAAGTATTTGATAATGAAAACGATGAGTTTCAAGGAATTGAAGAGTTGAATGATCATTACTGTGGACCTCAAAGGAAAAAGCCAAAACAATCATTTGATCCAATGGTTGATGTACAAAAAGGACACTTTCTTTTGGTCCGACCAGCAGAAAAAATTTACCCAATTTGGCTAGGCATTGCTCAAACTGATGTACAGAAGGATAATAAATCTAAAAATTTCAAGAAGGTTTTCATACAATATTGGGCACCTATATGCAAAAGACACAATGCAGAAATTGAGGAGGTGTATGCAGATTGTTGGAACAAGATTTGGATGTGCAATAAAGGTGATCCTCCACATTGGGAATCTGTTGATGCTATTGAATGGTCATGGGTTCCAAAATGTAACCTCTCAAATAAGGTTTCCTCGAAGAGCAGCAACATCCCCATCAAGGTGAAGATACCAACCATTGCACGCAAGCGAGCTTTATCCAATTTGGCTCATAGAACAGATTCTGACTCTGATGCTGACTCCACAATGGAGTGAAGGTACTTGAAAAGCATGACTTTTTTTTCCTTGCACAACAATAATTTATTTGAATACTGACAAATATTTGGAAGGTATGACATTGATCTTTTTTCTTTATCTTTTTTTTTGCAGACCATTGCTTTGTGGTTGCAAGTTTTGCACACTCGACAAAATATCAAGGACTAGTGTTGCATTCTTACTTTTTCTCCAACTAAACTAAAATGGTGTTTTTGAACACCACCTTTTTTTGAGAAGAGGCAAAAAATGCTTCATTAAACTCAAACATATGATGTTTTTTTCTCGGCTAATGCAGAACAGGCACACTCCAAATTGTGAATTTCATATACACGGCCAAATCCAGGGAGAAAGTCAATGGAGTGCACTCAATGCATTGTAATTGTAACCCCTCAAAAAATACCATGCATTGGTCGAAACCTCAACATTTGACATTTTATTTATGTTGATGCAAACCATGCACATCTGCAAGATTTGGATGGACTCCCAAATCTATGGGAAAAATCAATGAAAAACATTGAATGTTACATAATTACAACCCCTCAAAAGTTCCCAAATTATCAGGATTTTCCCAAATTCTCTAATATGGTGTTTTGAGGCAAAGGATCTGAACACTGCCATTGCAAGATACAGGGATGTTACTTGCATTGTCTTCTACGAGGACTCAGTGTTTCATAGCATGGTGGATGTTTCTCAAGTATATGAAACAAGAAAGCCACAAATAGTGAAGGGCAGAGACCTACATCTGAGTACATGGCAAAGAAGACTCGGTTCTATAGATGCTTGAAAGGTGTTGTAAGCAATACGCAAGGCATACCAAGTAATAAGGTTGAGGCAAAGGATCTGAACACTGCCATTGCAAGATACAGGGATGTTACTTGCATTGTCTTCTGCAAGGACTCAGTGTTTCAGAGCATGGTGGATGTCTCCCAAGCATATGAAACAGGAAAGATATCCTTTGAGGCACCAGAGCACACTGCAACTCAGAGGAAAGAAATAATGAAACCGATGTCTATTGTTTGGTGGAGAGCATTAAGGTTTGTTCCAGATGCAATAACAGAAGAAGTATGCAAGAAGATCCTTAGCAGTGATTGCTTCTTTGGAAAGAAGAGCAGGCATAGCAACTTGGATGAAGTGGTCACCTGAATGATTCAAAGTGAGGTTGCTCTCTCGGCACTATTGTTTTTATTGAAATCTGATGATGAGTTAGCTGGCAAGTCAATTAATGTGGATAAGAAGAAAGCACTTAGCCTAGGTTAACTCCTTGATAAGACATGGGCTAGAAAGTGGTTGGCTTCAATGGATGAAGATGCCACACCAACAAAGAATCTAAGAGCTAAAATGCCAAAGGTTGTTGAGACAGAATATATAGACATCAAGAAAAAGGCCTTGTAGTCCACTGCCCAAGGTAGAGCAATTGGTGGTTTAGATGATGGTTCTCCATTCAGCTTCTCCTATGATATCTTGCTATCAGAGAATGATATAAATTTTGCACACATCAATGGCATTGATACAAAGCATTTCATAACAATGAGCGGTCATGCTTGGGAGAAGCCATGTGTATGAATTGCAAGACCTTGCAATGTCACGGATAGTTGAACTTGTGTGGTTTATCATAGAAGGTCCTATGGCAGATAAGAAAAGATCAACATTGGTCCTGTTCATGATAGAATCACAAAGGGATGCCTTGTATGCGAGTTTGACATCTGCATTTGGCTCGGGGGGGTCACTATGTATAAACCCTCTATATCACGTGCGTTCAAGGCCTATATTTAAAATCCCTTATCTGTAAAAAATTTCATTAATAAAATGTACCCCTTTTCTATACAAATCTGTAAATTTTTTCCAAAACTATTTTAAATAGTCCCTTATGTATATTTATTTCTGTAAATTTTAGAAATAAAAAAAATCCTTCTGTTGAACTCACGTGATAGGGTTACATATGATGAGTGACCCCCCCGAGGCATTTGGGTATTTACTTTCAAAAGTATACCATGGTATAGTCCTATGCAATCGTATGATTGTCTTGGAAGGCATTGCTATTCAAGTCTTACAGCCTTTCTTGTTGTGCTTCTTATCTAGGGGTGGTGGAAATCTAATCAAAATTCCTTTAAGGACTCTCGAGCTTCATTACTTTGAGGACAATAAGGTTAAACTTGATGTAGCAATGGTGGATTATAGAAAGCCGATGGATCCTGATGTGATACTAGAGATGACAAAGAATTTACTGAATGATGGGTGGGAAGTAGCATTGTATCAAATGGGTTTTGCTGCTGAGATATTGCTATGCCAAGGTAGAAATGTAAATGTCATTGATATCCCCCATCAGATTGAGTTCTTTGACACATATTATAGTTGCACTACCTTCTTTGAAGAGGAAAATGTCAAAGAAGAGGGTAGTGAGGAAAATGTCAGAGACGAGGGTAGTGAGTCTGAGGGTGATGATGAGGATGAAAGCTCTGAATTTACCACTTACACATAAAAGGATCTATGTACACTACCTTTCTAAGGGGTTTATGTACACCACCTTTCTAAAAGAAATGGTCATAAAGGTATGTGCGCACCACTTATTCATAAAGGTATTTATTTACACCACCTTTCTAAGAGAATTGGTTATCTATTGATGTTCTTAGGTGATAGTAGCTCAATTCAAAAGAAGCTATGAAGATGTTTATGTAGACCACCTCTGTAAGAGATTTGGTTATGCATTGATGTTCTTAGTACTTAATCACCAAATCTTGTGTTTGGAGTTGTCAAATCTAATTAAAAAAACAACATTGCTAGTATATTCAAAATTTTTGGACTGTTTTTTAGTCCATTTCTCAAATTGCACTTTACACAAGTCCAAAAATTTTGAATAGTGTGTTTTATATATCATATGAAAGCAATTTTTGATTTCTATTAGATCATCAGTGAAAACTCAGTGAAAACAAGAGTTTAGTGCTTCAGTACTTGTGGTTTCATGCTGCTTTTGCAAAAGTAAAATCCAATGATGCTTCAAATATATTAAGCTAGTTTTTATTTAGTGCATCCTTTACCAACCAGTTTCTTATTTAGTTCATCACTTGTTGAGTCTTTGTGTAAGTACTTGATTGTTTTTTAGCAATCACTATGACATATATCTATGTGTTGGAGATTTTCTTTTCCTGTTGGTATAGAGATAAACCAACTTTCTTTAATGTTGTACATGATTGGGAACCATGATATCATCATAGTTCAGTACAATGCATTGTTGTTGATATTCTACTTAAAATGCTATGTTATTTGTATTGCACTACAATCATATGCTTGGTGCTTTATTCATAATGATAATACATGTATTATTATGTTTTGCTAGCAAGTTTAGCTACAACTTCAAGTTTCCATAAATCTCAATTAAAGAGACTTGCCAAATATTCTATATCAGGCTTTACTTTCAGCATGAGCTGATTGATTCAAAGGAGCTTCCAAATATTTTGTATTGTTTTGAAGGCTAGATTTTCTTCAATTATCTTATCATTTACTTTTGATTTCCTAAATGTTCTATGTTATTTTGAAGGTGAGAGTATCTTATGATTCTGAAAGTAGGTTCTCTTTCATCTTTGTTAATCAAGCATGCCTATAGGCCATCCATTGTATTTGATTTGGAGTAGGCTAAATATCATGTAGGTGTGCTTGATTTGGAAAAGAAAATGCTGATCTAATGTTTCTTTCTCTCTTATAAGCTAACGTCTTGCTTGACTTGCTCATCATGTATTCAACACTAGCTTCACTTTCATAAGTTGGTCGATCATATGAAAGAAAAGGACTTGCCGAATGTTTTACGTTGTTAACATTCTAACATGTTTTCTTTCAATGTTTTTGGCATATATGGATTATTTATTAAGTACTCGTTTGGATGTGGCACATATGCATTACTGTTGAGTACTTGTTTGGACATGATCACCGTTCTCGGATGCCCATTTTCTTGGTTACTTCTGAATGTTCTTTGTAATCTCAGATGCTCATCTTCCCGGTTGTTTGATACTTTCGGATGCGAAGAGGTTATTATTTTATTCCCGCTATGATTATGTAAGCTGCATCTAATCCACACAAGCTTGCCTCTTGTCATACACACATGGCTTATTCTCGTTGTATTTTCGATTGTTCTGTACTTTTGGCTGTCCCCTGTTGTTCGGTACTTCTAGGATGCCTAAATGTTCATATTTCTAGTTGTTCAATACTTCCAGCTACCCAGTTGTTCGGTACTTCTGTGATGCTCATATTTTCAGTTGTCCAGTACTTTCGATTGCCCAATTGTTTGGTACTTCTAGGATGCTCAATTGTTCGGTACTTTCGGATGTACAAATGCTCATTGTATTTCTAGATTATTGGTTCTTGATTTGTAGGATCATTATGGGCCTTTCTATTGTATTGCTATGGCTTACTTACACTACGCAAGTGACATTTTAGCCCTGGCTTTATGGACATATCAAATCCGATACTTTAGGATGCCCAAATGCTCATTGTGTTTTTAGATTATTGGTTCTTGATTTGCAGGAACTTTATGGGTCTTCCTATTGTGTTGCTACAGCTTTCTTACACTACCCAAGAGACATTTCAGCCCTGGCTTTGTGGACATCTCCAATCGCCCCTCCATACTCATCTTTGGAGTGACCAAAGCAATCTCCTCATACATTCATCCTTGGTACAATAGAAACAGACACTTGAATATTTGTTGTGTTCATATACTCTGCGTGAAGTCAGTCATTTTATGTGGATGAATTGTGCAAAACATGAAGGCATGATTATAAAGGTTTGAGGAGGTTTGAACAAATTGAACTTGGAGACAATAAGCTCTACTATTCAAATGAAGAGCTCAAACATTGAACTTGAAGATCTCAAGCCTTGATTATGCATCATCACTATGTCAAACAAGTTGAGATTTCTAGGAAGATTTTTCTATTTTTCACACATACTTTGTGCTGTATCATGCACCAAACATAGTGCCTATACTTTGCACTTATACTTTGCACTGTACTATGGACAAGTGCTTGTCATATGCCCTTGTACTATCCACATGCAATTTGCGAGCAATTTGCACTGTATCATCTAGCATTACACTGTATCATTCAAATTGGCATATGGCCATCCTTTGTATATATATTTTCACATAGCTATATATAGTGGCTCGGATATAGTGGCTCGGGTTTTTCCCTTGTACTCCCCAAGGGTTTTTTCATTCATAGATAGAGGGCCTAGTTTGAGTGGGGGTGTTAGAGCTATATATAGCTTGCCCTAACTCAACCTAGTCGTCAACTATATATATGCCTATGATCTATGAATAGAATCACTTTCTTGGGAGCAACTTTTGATTCGGTCTCTCTCCTCTTTCTCTTCCTCCAACACAACTCTTGTGTTTGTCTCTCTTCTCTTTCTCTTCCTCTCAACGCCATATGAAGTTTCCAATGGATGTAGCCAGAGTGCTCCTACCTTAAAGCATTCAACCTTATTGGCCTAGCATTTTTGGCACTTCAATACATAATCGTGGACGTCCTTATCTATTCCATGCCAAGAGAATTGCCTCTTTAGAAGCACATACATCTTTTGAATTGCTAGGTGTCCAGTACCCAGACTATCATAACACTCCAACAGGTTTCAGTGCCTAATGTCATTGTTATCCGAGATACATACTCTACCATTGTAGTGCAGGTATCCATCTTCAATACTATATCTTTTCCACTTGAATTGTTTATCACCAACCTATGGTGTGTCACCATTTCCATGTGACTCCTTAGTGAAAGACCCTTGATTTATTAGATCCCTCCTCATGATTGCTCTCTGTATTTCCAAAAAGTGAGGATCAAACTCACATTTTCTAGGAAATCAATTTGGAATTTACTAAAACTCAATTCATTCACAATTGGCATTTGGCTTAGGGAGTCTTCTCCCACATTGAACTTTCAATTTTGATATGTTAATTGGATATCAAAATCTTGCATTTATTTTTGCTAGTTCCCAGCATTTCTTCCTTTTCTCCCTGGCTGATTATAAATCCACTTAATGCTTTTTGATAAAAAGTTATCTTAAATTTGACACCATACAATTAGTGCTTCCATCTCTTTAAAGCTTAAAATATAGCATATAGTTCCTTCTCATATGCCAAGTAATTCCATTGTACAAGGATCTAACTTTTGGCTTTCAAAAGCCATTGGTGGATCCTTTGGTAAAAGTATTTCCCCAACAGTAAAACCATTGGCATCTGTTTCAAACATGAATGGTTCTTTGGGATCCACTAACTTTAATATAGGAGCAGATGATATAGCTATTTTGATTGTTTTTCAAAATTTTCTTTTGAGATTCATCCCATTTGAAGGTACTTCCATTCCCCTTAAACTGCTCCGTCATTGCAATAGCAATTATAGCATAGTCTTGGCTGAATCTTTTATGAAGTCTACACAACTTAAGAATGTTGTAATTCTTGAAGGTTTATAGTCCTACAAGGGGGGATATTAAATAATATGTAACATAGCACGTGCAAGAAGAGGTTTTATATATTTGTGGCATTACATAAAATATACATACATAAGGGGTTTCTAATTTTAAAAAGTGAAAATTTTCATACATAAGGGATACTTTTATGACCTCAAAACTTACAGAAGGGGTGTATATAGGTTATAGGGGATCTTTTAATACCCCTTGATCACACTTGCTATATGGGTTTTTTCCATAGTGGCCTCTCCGAGTTGATAGGATGTGGTCATTCTACTATGGACCTTAACTTTTTGAGATTGATAGAATAGCTTCTTGGGATATCATATGCCCCAAGTACTTCACTTATTTTGCAACGAATTGACATTTAGATCCTTTAGCAAAAAGATAATTTTCTTTGAGCAATTGGAACACTTGCCTCAAATGCTCCAGATGTTCTTTTCTCATTTTACTATGGGTGAGGATATCATCTAAGAATACTACAGCAAAATTTTTTAATTATGGCCTCAAGACACTGGTCAAAAGTGTCATAAAATTTATTGGTGCATTATTTAAACCAAATGGCATTACTCTAAACTAGTAATGCATGTGGCTAGTATGAAATCATGTCTTAGGGACATCATCTTCTCTAATTTGCACTTGGTGATATCCAGATCTTAAGTCAATTTTAATAAAATATTTCCACCCCTTTCCCTTGATAAAAAAGATCATCAATTGTATGCTTCTTTTTTTTATAGAGATGTTGCACTCTCAAGTGCTGGCTTTAGATCATCACAGTTGTTGCACTTTGACATTTTTTTCCTCTTTGGGAATTTAACATGTCCAAAGCTTTTTTTCCAAAGAGTATACAAAGTATGAAAAGATGCCAAAGCATTCCCTCTTTGCCTTTGTGTTTCTCCAATAGAGTGAACTACTTTTTTTGTCAAACCTATCGGAAGATGCATTTCTAATAGATGGGGTTGTGGTAAAGTATTTTCATGAATATAGTCTTTCAGAATTGTTGTCGCTACAATCGTTGAGGCTCTTGTTTTAGGCCTCCCTATGTTTCCATGAATGTTAAATTTTACTCCACACTTTGCTTTATTTGCCAAATTCCAATATGTGCCATGTGATAATCCTGTAATAATGCAATATGAACTATTGCAAATAATTTCTCCATTTATAAGAGGCCTTATCCCTACTATGAGGTAGGTAAGATTTGAGATGGAGCATGCAATTTTTAAAGATTGGAAAGACTCGACATGTGGTTTTTAATGATAAACATAATGTATACTACAACATCAAAGAATTCAAAGAATATGCCAATTTACGAAGCTCTATTCCTTCAAAGATGGATGATTCCAATGAACTCAAGCACTAACATCTTATCAAGAGTGGATGAGTTCATTGTGGTACCGAGAAAGATCAAGGGTGATTCTTGAATGCATGTATACACAATGTTTTCATGGTGCTGGTTGGTCACTTATTTTTGAAGATTTTGTTGAGGATCACATTGTGGAGGGATTTCAACAAGTGGTTATGCATAATAAGTCAGTCTTTGTATACTAAGGCTCTATGGGATCTTGTTTGGATCTTGTTTGGGATATTATTTGGATCTTGGTGTTTCCTTTTTGTGTTTCATCATGGTGAAGATTCCAGTGTTTCGAGGGACACAAGGGGAAGACCCAGAGTCTTATCTTCAAGATTTTTTTTGAGGATATTGGATTTCTAGATGGTCCATGAAGGATCAGGCAGAGATTTTGCCTAATTTTCTTGAAGGTGTAGCCTTGAGCTGGCATAAGGCCTTGCTGGACTCTACCAAGGAGGACTGGGACCAAGTGGTGGCTGCAATGAAGCAGAGATTTGGGGCAGTGGAGTCACCAAATGCTTTGATGTTGCAGTTGGACCGGTTCTATCAAGGAGAGGGTGAGATGGTCTCTGCATTGGCAATCTGATATGAAACTTTATGGACAAAGTATGAAAGGGAAACTTTGCGAGCTGTGGCATCTACATCATCGGCCCCTCAAAGTCTCGTACGGATGGAGCACTTAAAGATGAACAAATTTGTTATGGCTTTGGAGCCTTGTCTTCACTTAGAAGTAATGAGTAAAGATCCAACAACATACATGGAGGCACTTTGCATTGCGACCAAGAAAGAAGCTTATCTAAAGATCGAATCCTCTTTTGTGTCTTCAACATCTTCAACTTCTAAGGTGGAGGTAATGGGCACTACTCAAGTACCAAAGTCCTCTGAGTTAGATCATAATATCTCCCAATTGATGGTAGAGTTTGATGATTTGAAATTGCATTTGGTTAATGCATAACAACCTAGAGCACCAAAGAGTGAAGATAGGCCTTGAGATAAGAGTGGGGTCACTTGCTACTATGAATGTAATGAAAAAGGTCACTATTGCTCCGAATGTCATAGATTGAGAAAGAAAGAAGAAAAACAAGTATCCTTGTTAGAAGCTTCTTCAGGGGATGAGGAAACAGAGGTAATGATGGCTAAATGGGGGCGTGGTAAAGCAAGAGAAGAAGAAGAAAGCAAGGAAGAAGTAGATGAGGAACATCAAGAAGAGGAACACCATAGTAAGAAAAAGAAGGCATCTAGAAGGAGAATTAGCCAGTCAGACTTTCCTTTAGGACAAGGCATTGGGAGCTATGACTTGTTGTCCGACATTAAAGAAAAGGAAGCTCATATCACCTTTTGGTCAATTACTTGCTTTGTCTCCAAAACTACGAAAGGAATGGGGAAAGCTAGCAAGCACAAGAGTGTCAAAGAAGAAAAAGAAGAAAAGTGCCATTTTTTGTTGTTAAAAAGGTAGTTGGTGATGATGTACCTGTGGTTGATGTGATCATTGATGGTCAAGTGATTTCTAATGTTTACATTGATGGAGGTGCATCGATTAATGTCATGAGTGAGAAGACCATGATAGATGCTGATTTAAAATACTCTAGTACTACCTCTCCTTATCGCATCAAATTACTCACAACACTAGGGTAAAGACCTTGAGAGTTGTGAAGAATCTAGAATTGGATGTATGTGGAATTTCTATGCCGACTACCTTTTAGGTGATCCCTACCAAGCCAGATGCACATGCCTATCCATTGATTTTGGGAAGGCCTTAACTACGCAAGGTGAAGGCTATTCAAAAGTGATATACTAGAGAATTGATGTTACAGCTCGAGGGGGTCACTCATCATATGTAACCCTATCACGTGAGTTCAACAGAAGGATATTTTTTATTTCTAAAATTTACAGAAATAAATATACATAAGGGACTATTTAAAATAGTTTTGGGAAAATTTTATAGATTTGTATAGAAAAGGGGTACATTTTATTAATGAAAATTTTATAGATAAGGGATTTTAGAAATAGGCCTTGAACGCACATGGTATAGAGGGTTTATACATAGTGACCCCCCCGAGTTTTGCAGGGAAATGATAAGAAGGTGCGCTACAACATCAAAAGTCACAAGTTGTCAAGGAGGAGTCTTCAACATCAGAGAGTTTGAGCTCTGACTTAAGCAATGAAGAAGAAGAGATAGGGTGTAGCTCCAAGGAGTCTAGCTCAGAGGGTGGGGTGGAAGGAGTGGCCTTTGGTCTTTGACTTGGTGTTGATCGGGATGATGAGTCAGGAGGGAACAAGGTGGTGGTACAAGAAGATCCTGTAGAGAGACTTCATGTGGAGGATGTGGAGTACACTAAACGATGCCAATGCAATGAAGAGCTTCTTGCTGATTCTCTATCAGGTAGTGAGAAGCTCTAGTACTTAGATACGTTAGATGATTTTCCATGTCTCTTTGCAACAAGCTATTCACAAGCTCGGCCAGTAGGGTTTTGTCCCTATATAAGAGAATGTGCCCTCATTTTCATTTCATTGTCTAAAGAGCTCTCCACTCCCACACCACCTCCCACTTGCCCTTGAGATTTCCACCCTATCTCTCGCACCCTCACCCTTTCTCTTGCACACTCTCTCCATCCCCCATGGCCAGGCCCAAGTTCAAGGCAACATGGAGACTAGCACAGCCAGACCCACCTCTAGACTCAGAGACAAAGAGTGATAGCCCCTCCCCTCTCCCCCCAATGATCCCCATTGAAGGGAGAAACTGCCAATCCGAAAGCCAGACATGGAGCAAGAGGGACAGAGGAAGGCACAAGAAGATCCTCTAATAGAGACGGATGACTTGGAGAGCATAGAGGAGGAGTGTGTGGAAGAGAAACAACGAAGGACAAAGCAGATGACCAAGGCAAGAATAGACAATCAGGGTCCACGCCAACGGGGGAGAGGTGCTGGAGCTCCAAGTGCAAGTCAAAGAGGCCCTCGACATCTAGGAAGAGGCCCTTCACATCAAGGGCAAAGAGGCCCTCCTCTAGTGAGGTAGTACAAATTCAAGCCAGGGACAGTGGCACTTCGAGAGATCAGAAAGTTTCAGAAGTCCATTGATCTGCTCATCCCGATGGCCAGCTTCACAAGGGTGGCATGCAAGGTCATGCAGGACCTCAATCTTAGCCCAATGTCCCAGTTTTACAAGCGTGGAGTTGTGGAGGATCCTTGGTGTATTTCTAGAGATGCCTTGCTTGCCCTATAGCATGCACTACCTAGTAGACCTCATGGATGACACCGAGCTGGCTGCCATCCATAGGAAAAGGGTCACAGTGACCGCTGCACACATGCAATTTATTATACATATTAGGAAGCCCAAGGGCACTTAGGGATTTTGTATGCTCCACCTTGTACTTTGCTTACAAGCATCTATCTTGTACTCTACCTATGAGCATCTATCTTGTACTTTGCCTATGGGAATCAATATAATAAAATGTATTTTTTAGAATTGTATTTGCATGTTAATCTTAAATTTATTTTCAATGTATTTGCAATCTATTAATTTACTTACATGCACTCTCAATGTATACAAAAGAAAAATGAAATAATAAACATCAAATCTTAATAGAACATGCAAAAGGAAATAATATTCAATTTTACTTAACATAGAAAAGGAAACAATGTTCTGTAAACGGGAAGAGAAAATAATTTGAAGATGGTATTCTTTATTTACATTGAATAGTATCACAAAGATCATCAAAGCTTGAATGCCTAAGCTACTCTAGTCTACACTTCTTCCTGCTTGGCTCAGATCCCTTTTTTGCTTTGCTGAAGTAGAGAGGGCTACACAATTTCATTCTTTGTAGCCAAGGGATCTGTAATGCTAGCTAGCCCTGCAATAACTATAATACTATGAAGCGGACCAGATCGTTTGTCCGCGAACAAAAATAAAGCTACACTATGCCTAATTAGAACAACACGATCAGTAGTAGGATAGATGGGCCTCATCTTCACCATCCGACTAAGGACCTTGAACTTCATGATGTCTGTCGTTCCATCTGGTGATAATTGTTGATGGAACACGAAAATGTGTTGAGCCACTCTATTGATGTAGTGGTTGATCGACACCATCCCCCCACTAGAAGACCCTCTAGTTCCACCCTTGCGTCCGGTATACTCATCAACCCATTGAATATCCTGCAACCAACATATTACATCAAAATATAAAGATGATATAAATTAATAAAATATCATTTTTCAAGAATTAATAAGGGGTTTTTCCAAGTAAAAATCATATCTTTAAGAAATCTGATTTGGGAGGCTCTAGTTGCATGATTTCAGATTTTGGGCTTGCATGGGTTTTTTGGCATAAAATTGATGGTTATGGTTGCTAGGGTCCCAGTGGCCTCCCAAATCAGATTTCTTAAAGATATGATTTTTTTCTGGGAAAAAACCATAACCCTAATTGTCTACACAAATGGAGTGGGAGGGGCAAGTGACAGTGGCAAGATGTCCTGGGTTTAAAATCATAACATTTGGTTGGGTTTTGTACCCTAAACCCTCAATCTTATTTTTCATTCCCTAAATCAAATTTGGGAGGCCACTGACACCCTAGCAACCATGTGCATCATTTTCAAGCCAAAAACCCCCTTGGAAACCCTAAATCTGACATCATCATGTGACCAGAGCCCTGTTTCTACACAAGCCAAAAACACCTTGGAATCCCTAAATCTGACATCATCATGCAATCAGAGCCCTGTTTCTATAGAAATAGAGCTTTAGTCGCATGATGATGTCAGATTTAGGGTTTCCAAGGGATTTTTGGCTTGAAAATGATGCACATGGTTGCTAGGGTGTTAGTGGCCTCCCAAATTTGATAAGAACTATTTTCTTTTCCTAAATTACAAAACCATAACCCTAATTGTTTCCAAAAATTTAGGGGCAAGTGGCAATGGCAAGATGTCTTGGGTTTTCTACTCTAAACCCTAAATCCTATTTTTTATTCCCTACGAGTTGAAGAAAAAGCAATGATTTTTGTTCCTAAAATGGAACCTAGAATTATACTGATGATTTTGAATCACATGATGAAGCTGGCAAAGCTACATACCTTTTTTGCCTCATCATGGAGCGCATCAGCTACTACAGTGTCCAACTGGACTCCCTTTTGTGTTGGTCTTGAACTTGATGTTGGCTTGAGGTGCCAGCTTCTTCATCTTTGTCCCCAAACAATTCCCTCTGCAAATTCATGAACTGCTCATCGGACATGTCGTACTCTGATACGGCATCCTCGATTGCCTTTTGTATTAGTTGGATTGCCCCCAGATCAGTGAGGCCCGAGTCATCTGCAAAGCGTGCAATCTCATCAATTGCTAGAATGATTGGAGCATCAAAGTCAATGACATCATCAAAAGTATCATTCGAGAGCTGACAAAGCACCTCATTCTCTCGAAGACCGGTTTCTTCCATCACTTCCAATAGGGTAAGGTATTCCTCACCCTCAATCCTAATGGGATCACAACCGAAGCAAAGTGTGGCTTGGTTGCGCCTCATTTGGATTATAGGTAGTCGATGGATATGCACAAGTCGGATATGAAGATAAGATGACCTCGCTTTCAACTTGCTCCTCAGCTAGGCTAATAGTATGCTCCTTAGGCTCCAAGTCTAGGTTTAGGTCATCTCCTCCACCACTTATGGATGCAGGACCCTCGAGCTACTCGCCAACATCCTCATCGAACTTGCTAGTTGCAAGGAGAACGGTAAGGGTTGCATCTCTCTCGATCAAATTAATTGGGGAAGATGAATCATCCCCGATGGGAATAGCGTACTCACAGAGAGAGATAGGGACATTATCCATGGTCCTACCTAGTGCCTTCTTGAAGTTAGCACTCTGGTCAAAAGATCTCAAAATGTCCAATGAAACCCATCGGTGAGGGGAGTTAGCAATCATGACAGATTGCCCATGGATAAGTTTATCAAAAAATTGAAGAGAGGGATTATGAGTAGGAAGGAGAGCTCTCAAGTGTGACTCAAGATGGAATGCCTTGCACAAGATAGGATAAACCTGATCTACAGAGGCATGGGAAGCAGTGGATGAAATCCACTAGTCAAAAGCCTCTCTAGGGGAAGCCATGAGTGTAGGAGGATGCTCAAGAAGACGAAAGAGGAGGCTGTGGAATGCAACGTTACTGAAGAGTGGGAAACTAAAAAATGTGAAAATGACCTTAGAAGTGTACTTTATAAATGGGCATTGCCCTTAAAAATGCTCTTATCTCTCATAGACCCACAAGGTCCTCCGAGGATGTTAATATATCTTTCTTTCTTTCCCTTCCTTTGTGTCCCTCTCTCTCTTGCTCCCCTCCTCTCCCTTGCTCTCTCTCTATCTCTCTATCTCTTTCCCTCCCTTTGTATCCCTATTTGGTCTCTCTCTCTCTCTCTCTCTCTCTCTCTCTCTCTCTCTCTCTCTCTAACACCCAATGATCATCTTGTTGCCATGTTGCCCTTAGCTATCTATGTCATGGACATTGATTTTACATATACACTTTTTGTATTTTGTTAGCAGCTCCACCCTTTGGATCAGTTGTATCTGGGGTTTTTTTCAATCTCATAGTCTCACAAAGACCTTAATTAACTTTCTTATTTTTCTCTTTCTCAACTTAGAGGTGCAAATGAATAAATGCAATCTTAACTTTCTCTCTCTTCCCATTCTCTACCTCTCTCTCTTTCTATCCCACTCTCCATCTCCCTCTTTCTGTCCCCATCTCCATTGTCATGGACATTGATTTTATGTATACACATTTTGTTTTCTGTTAGCAGCTCCACCCTTTGGTTCAGTTGTATTTGGGTTTTTTTTCAATCTCTTAGTCTTTCAAAGACCCTAATTAACTTTCGTATTTTTCTCTTTCTAAACTTGGAGGTGCAAATGAATAAATGCAATCTTAACTCTCTCTGTCTCCCTTTGTATCCCTCCCCCTCCCTCTATTTGTTTCCCTCCCTTTGTGTCCCTAATTGCTCTCTCTCTCTCTCTCTCTCTCTCTCTCTCTCTCTCTCTCTCTCTCTTGCACGCTCTAATTGCTATCTATCTCTCTCACACACTGTCTATCTTGCACAATACAGATATACAAATACCCACACAAATTTAAAATTACAAATATTTATCGCTTCATCATTCATAGACCATAGAGAGCCATCAATCTAGAGGTGCATACTTAATTTTAAAAATCTTAACAATAAATGAAACAACACTTTATATTATATATGATTTTTGTTCATACATGTAACAATGCCTCATTGCCAAGTGCATTGTTGAAGCACTAAGGATCCAAGAAACTGGAAATCATATGAAATACTTGCCATCATGTCTCTACTATCTCTAGAGTATGGGAGGGGCAAAAATTCTTACAAAGGATGCTTGTCTCATCCTTATATCTAACTTTGCGATTATCAAGTCTAAAGTAATAGTCTTGGGGAAGGCTTGTTGTTGCCAACTACAATTCTTCCCTGATAAATCGGATGGTCCACTCCTCTTCCAATTCCAACATTAGATCAGGATGTCCTTGCCGATAAATTGATAGCGCGACAATAGGACAATTAGTCCCATAATGCAGATCATCATCCATAGCTTCCCATTGAAGGTTCTTCCATCTAAAACTTCTATATGTGAAAGTCATGTAGAGATTTTGGCTTCCAATGAAATACCTGCAAAATTTGGGATCTATTATCCTGATCAATGTGTAGAGATTAATACTATCATAGGTATGATATGTATGTCTAACCTAGGTAGCATCCTTCACTTCATAGATTTAAACAAAGAGTCTTGACAAGTGCACATGTAGGTATTGCTGGCTACTGCATAGTGTGTGTGAAATACTGACATTCGCATACAGAGCATGATGTTATGAATGATCATATTGCCATTAGACGCTTACTTGAGAAAGAGTATTTCTATAGGCAAATTACCACATCTATAACCATCTAGTTATCTCGGTAGGGGACAAGACGATTGGATGGTTGCTCTCTCTTGAGGTCGAGCGGACTTACATTTTTTTTGAATGACATGTTAGTGACATTGTCTTGATTTGCTGAAAACATATTAATGAACTGAGATGGTTTTTCTCTTCTAGATGTACAACAATCATGGCAGTAAAGAAGACAGGGTAGGCCAACATCAACCACAAAAATAGACTCATGGAAGAGGCCAAAGTGTTGCAAAATTGCAAGATTTTGTAACAAATTTTGGTGTCAAACTTGAAAGTGCAACTTTTGCAACCAAGTTTTCACAGGATCGGCCATGAGAACAAGAAAACATTTGATTAGCGATGAAGAAAAACTAATAAGGAGATGTGAGGGACCCAGTGTCAAATTTGTTGCTGAGAGTAGAGTTACCCGAGTACAAGCTGAAGATGTAACTGAGTGAACATTTACTATCTGGAACTATTCTAATGGAATTTGACATTGATTTAGACCATGGGTATTGTTAATCAATCAATTGCTAGTTCTCGAGCATATTTATATGTCCAAATATTTAAGACTGCTTGTAGCATGAACGAATGCATTTAAATCTTTTGAATAATTCTGTCATATGGTTGGGATTTGAAAGTAGAGGGTGTGAGAGAAAGAGCTGCCATGTGCATGTAAGAAGTGCTAGCTACTGCACTAGCGTGTGTGAAATACCAACTTTTGTGTACAGATCATGATGCCATGAAAGATCATAGTGCAAATAGATGCTTACTCGAGAAAGAGCAAGATGTGGGAAAAGGCGATTTGTCATCCCACGCATCACGTTTATAACAATCCAATTATGTCAGGAGAGGGCAAGAAGATTGGATGGTTGCTCCGTCTCGAGGTCTAGCACACTTATTGAACACTAGGAGAATAAGAGTGAGTGAAATGATTGCTCCATGCAAGACGTATTCGGGAAATAAAATTGTCCAAGACTAGACAAATGTTTTTGATACGTGGCAATTTATAATTTTTCTTCCAAAACTTTTGCACATTATTGATCTATTAGTATGTGCATACAGATGTGAACATGGCTCTAGAGAAATGAGGTCGAAACCCTACAAAATCCCACGATTATGTTATGCTCGTAACTACCACAAAGTGGAGATGTAGCATCTACCATGAATAGTACATGGGTTTAGGATCACGTATGCACAAACATTTCCTAGGCGACCCTCAAAGAGATTGGAAAGTGCAAGGGTTCGGGAGGGGAAAGGGTGGTAGCCATTTTGGGTGATCAAATATCCACAAGTGCAAACATGATTGTGGATGAGATAGTTGCATGCCACTAGTCTCAACTTGTAATTGAATAAAGAACCATGGTCTTAAAACCTCAAGCGAGAGCAATCGATGACTGTGGAAAGTTGTTCACAAAGTGCAATCGCACATAGTAGTGGCCCAAGATCCCTTGCACAATTGGCAAGTTGCTCGAACATGTATATGGAAAGAGGACAGTGCATTAATGTGCCTTATTTGAGTGCCCGTGTACATGTGCAACAATAATCCTTGAAAGCTTCCTTCAAAGTACAACATAACAAGAAGGTGCAACAAGATGTGTTTGAAGCTATGGGATACCCATTGAGCATGGTGCAAAGCCCCCATTGGAAAAAAGCCATGGCCTCTGCCGCTAAAGCTATCCCCAGTTTCACAATGCCTAGTTATGATGCCATCTATAACAGCATGTTGGATGCATACTACAATAGGATGAAAGAGGAGATGCAGCAAGTGGCTTGTGATGGCATTCAGAAAACTATTTGCACAATCGTATCAAATAGATGGAAGAATGTTAGTAAGCAGCTCTCGATTAATGTCATGGTTGTGACATTCAAAGGGGAAGCATTTCCACAATCGATTGATACAAGTGGTGAGGCTAAGACGAGAGAATTCATTTGCGGAGTAGTTAAGCAGAATTGTTGAAAGGCTGGGAAAATTATAAATCATAGATATCAACCTATTTGGGCATCACCATGCATGTGCCACTATATGGACCTAGTCTTGGAGGATTGGTACAAAATGCCTAAGATAAACTTTTTCAAAGTTGTCGTGGATGAGGCTTGGAAGGTCGTGTTGTACTTTCTTAACCATGAGCAATTACTGGGTATATTCATGAATCACCAGCCTACAAATCATCCACTGGAGTTTTTGAAGCCAGGTGAAATGCGTTTTGGCACAAACTATATAATGATGGAGTGGTTGTTGAAGCAGCAAGCCCTTGTAATCGACATGCTATTCAGTGCAGAAGCCATAGAGTGGATAGCCAAGGCACACTCAAACAACCCTCGTATGAATTTGGAGACCTAAAGGCATTGGTTAATAATCTAGCATTTAGGAAGAGGATATCTGCTGTAGTGGAAGCTATGAAGCCAATTTGGTTTGCAATCCATAGGCTGGATATGAAAGGCCAAGCATGGGAAGTGCTTACATGGCTTGGTGGACTACTGAGAGGTATGTTTTGAAGGAATATGCAAGGCCAAGAGAAGGTGTATACATCATGATTAAATGAGCCGCATTGCAAAAAATGGTGCGAAAACGATGGAATTAAGCTCACAACTCATTGCGCTATGCTGCCCATACATTAGATCCACAATGGTGGGATTATCGTACAGAGACAAATATATAGATCTGCTATTAAGGAACTTTCAACTTTTTAAAATACAAAAGGACTATTTGCCTATCCAAGAATCAAAGAATTAGCAAAATATATGCTAGCATGGAGATGGTGGGAAGTGCCTTGTCCATGAAGGTGTTGTCACAACCTTGTAGCAACTCCTCTAGTGAATGAAACTGGAGTAACTATAAGTTTGTGCATTCCGTCACAAGGAACCACCTGACATTGGAAAGATAAGAGAAGTAGGTTTACCTCTATGCAAATGGTAGAGTGCTAGACGATGTGAAAGGGGTATGCAGATATGCCAAAGTGGGTACACACAGATGTTCCAGGTCCCTTGCATGATGCCCCTGTACTAACATGCCCTAAACCAAATTCTAGTGACTCAAAAGAAGAGGCTGGTCTGATGCATGGTTGTGTCTGATAAATGTTACACTTGGAAGTAAAAATGCAAATGAGACAATTGCAATTCACACTTCTCTTTTGCCATCAAATGAAATGTTGCAATTGCAATTCTTTTAACATGCAATTCTTTTGACATGCAATTTATTTAAAATGCAATTCCTTAATTTGAATTGCAGTTACAATGCAATCCACTTAAAATGCAATTCTTTCACGATGCAAACCTTTTTAAATTTAATTTATTTGATATGCAATTATGTTTGCTGGAGGTCGGAGTGATGTGTATCAAATTATAAATATTCCAAGCACACTTTGCACAAGGAGTGTAAACCCCATCAAAGTGTTCATGAAAGATTTATAATTTCAATGATGGCTAATTTGTGACAATTTGAACTTAACCAAACATGAAAATTTACATGTCGCCAAACATGACAATTTTCATTTCAACAAACATGACAACGGCTTGTCGTCATATTATGTAAGTTCAAAGTGTACATGAGAGAAGTTGTAGATTTTGGGCAAAGTATACCTTTTATGCCACAAATGATAGGTGCAAAGTATACAGGTGCTCAGCTTGCAAAATTTATAGTTACATTTGAGGTTGCCAAAAAATCACAAGTAATGCCCATTTTCAAAAAAATTAAAGTTTCAAAATAACATCCTTTTGACACGTCCATGGGTTTGTGTCAATTTTGAGGTCCACATAAGGAATTTCATCGTGTGTAATTGTTCATTAGAATGAGAAATAACTCACACAAGAGTACCACCAACAGGAGCATAGACAGAATGGAGAGAAGGATGATCAACATGATTGCTAGATGCATGTACACCTAAAAAAAATTGATTTGTGAAAACACAATCATTAAAACCATGCAACATTTAATTAGGTATATCAAAACAATTAAAACACACCTCTGAAATTTCTATTTTTAAAAAAGAAACTCAAAAACAATAATCATGATTAAATAAAAATTTAACATGCTAACGAGTATGTACTTCATTGCATCAACTCCAAAGTCCATTAACAAAATTGGTATATGTCATTACAATATGGCATTACAATATATGGGACCTATAATCTTCACAACCGAGGATCCACTAAAAATGTTGCTCCAATTCCAAAAACATCATACAATTGCTTGGCTTGAGGAGAATTACAAGTTGGCCAAGCACTCCTGACCTTCAACATATGTTGAAACCGATGGTGACACGAGAGCGCATAGTATGCAGTCGTCATATCAAAATGGTCTTGGCATATTGGACATAAAGGTCCATCATTCACAAAGGTGATGCATGACGGAAGGGTGGATGATTTTCTAGTAGCCAGGCCCACAAAATTGGATCCAAGTTATGAACACGGCCTCCATCTTCAATGTGTTGGAGGGTGGCTTGTGCATCTTGCACTTACTAGTGAATACGCAGTAGAGATGTGGCATTTCAATACGTACGAAAGATGCAGCATTTCTCCTCATAGGAATTTTTTAGGTCTTGCCTCTATCTGGCTTGTTGGATTATGGCATTCAGGCGATTGATTTCAGCAACATGTAGGTTCTTGTTCTCACTCATCACTTGCCGATACTCAGACATAGCATCACGCACTATGATGCTCAAAAAGGTGAGATCTTCCTACAATGCACTTTGCAATGTAGGTTGTGGACCCTCTGCACCATCACCCCCCTCTACACCTTCATCTCCCATGACCACGCACGTTCATAAATAATTCAGAGCTTTCACAAAAACTCTACAAATGCAGAATATGACTAATGAGTACATTGTGTATGATATCACAACTATGAGCATGCATGTAACAAAATGGCATGTACTCCACTTACCTAAGGTCAGGCAACGACGGGCACAATGGTGGTACCAGTTGTCCTTGATTGCGTTGTACTTTTGCTGTGTGTCCTGGGTTGGGAGGCAAAGTCTACAGGCACGTCCAGCACGAACTTTGCATCTGACATCTTTGCAAAGTAAAGTGGCATGGCTCTGTTATGAGGATTATTAGAGTTGATCATGCAATGAATGTAATATGCATTCTCCCTCATAGTTGGGTGGCGATGGTTTTTGATGGGCCATCATCCATGTGAGGCATCGTCGCAATCTCACATAGCTGCTATGTCCCATTTGAGACCACTGCGTTGATGCGGTCATACTTCCAACCATTTGGATCATGAAATACACTTCCCTTGGCAATTGTGTGCACCTCATCTCTTCTTGTCAGTAGGAGGTAGCATCAACCATGTCCATTATGTGCTTCATTTTTTACTTTCCCCTCACGTTTGGATCCTAGGAGGCATATGCAGCTTGTGTTGATCATTGCAACGTGGATGCCATGGCGAGTGAGAGAGCAAGAAACCATGCGAAATTTGAGTGAGTGAAGTCTTACTGAAACATTTAATTATAACATGATCATGCAAATTACACCATCTAAGAATTTATCCAACTAACAAGATTGTAGATGGACCACAATTGATTAAATAGTACATAGAGAAAGGGCAAACTCTGGCAAATTGTTACATTTGTTTTAAAGATACATGTGGTCCTAATTTTTAAATCCATGTGTACAATTCAAAGAAATTAAAACTTTGGAAATCAAACGGCGATTATCTAGGTCAAGCTCAAAAAATATGTAGCTTATATTCAACATGTCTTTATTTCCTCAATGGATCGCATTCCCACATCCTCATTTACATTGAAACTCTATATTTTTGTTAAAATGGCTCCCATGGAAGGTCGTTCCTTTGGATCAATCCTGAATAGTGCATTCCTACAATCAACCAAGAGCTTGATTGCAGTGTCTCCCTTCACAGAGTTGTCACTAAGCACATCTGTAGCATCTATTAGAAAGTTGGCAATTTCCCAAAATAGCCAACCACGATGGCAAAACAATCTGACTTTGGTGCCCATGCACCCTTGGGATTCGCCCTTGTAGTTGTATTGACATATAATTCCAGCGTTAACCATGGAAATGAATTTGGAGGAGCATAAGCTTGGTCTTGGGGATATCAACTTTGGGTCTAGTGGAGGCTTCTTCCCTAATCAATAATCCCAACTTGGACAGACTTGTCATTCTTCGTGAAGTCCAACATGTAGTTGGTTGCTTGCAGATAGGTGTGTGCATATCTTTGTTTGGAGAGTTCCAGTCAAAGCGAGATTCTTCTTTTGGATGTGTGGTCTTAACCCATCTCACAACGCTATGGGAAACACATCAACATATCGTGCACACTTCCACCATTGAAAAACGGAGTGACGACCAAGAGCTGCTAGGTGTGTGAGTACCCCAATACTTGACAAACATCTCTATGGACAATTGTTAGCTCATTCTTTAGTGTTAGATGAGCATGGGCATTGTCTCTATTACTCTTCTTGCCAGCATACTACGATGTTGGCCTAAGACCTGGGACACCCACAACCTATATCCTGAATACCTTCCCTTCTCCTCCCTTGCCCACCTGTTCGTGCAAGGTCAATGATTGCACTCTGATTACAAACAAAAGTGTACTATGTGGGAGCACATGTTGGAAAATGTAGTATATAGTTCTATCTATGCTCTCCCTTAAGCTTGGGTTGGATCAGCATTTGTTGCTTCTAGACCACTAGACATCTTGGTCATATGGCTATTGCATTTCCAATGGACCCTTTCTCATTCACTTTTTTTCTACGATTAGAAATCTGTGATGCCTTCCATTCAAACATCCAAAGGGCACGCTTATTCTCTCCATTGATAGGCAAGGATACATTGCTCATGTTTGCATATAATTCCCATTTCCCTACTGGATCCAAACACTCGAGGGATAAATTGATCAAGTATCACTTTAACATCTGACTGTGCCATTTGCCACGATTGGGCTAGCTCATGTACATAAGGTCAAATATTCGGGATACCATTTAATTGCATGAAAATTTTGAGCTTGCATGGGCACAGATTTGTTTGTCACTCAATCCTACTAAGTGTTTGATTGTTGTCTTATGGACAAGCATCTGAATCTCAGTCTCTTCAACTACTCTTGTGTTGCCATCAAGGATGGGTGTGTAGTGATCTAGTGCATGCAACAATTGTTTTGTAAGTGCTCAAACTTCAAAATAAAGAACATCTGAAATACACATGCAAATTTGCAATGTTGATGTAAACAAAATCACTCAAAAGCAATAGACAACATGCAACATTATTAACGTTTCTAATATAAATTTCACACAAGTCACGACTTCCAATCGTTAGAATAAACTACTAATTTTCCAAGGAAATGGTATATTACATCAAGTAATTCGTATCTCACGACATAATCCACTATTAGCAATCACTACATGATCTACTATTATAGAGCGAATTCTGTAAAGTCACTATCATGTGTCAATCTAGATTAACTTTGCCAATCACACATCTAGTTGGGAAGAGTTTTATCAGGATGGACCGACCGGCAAAAGTGGGCCATCATCTGGATAAAACCCAACTTTAATGACACCTATGTAGATAGATAGATATGATATATAAGATGATCGAAGTTAGGGGAACCGATTGCAAATGCGAGTCATCGCTCGACTTTGATCTTTACTAGCACAAACATCAATCGAGGTGAGGCAAATCCGATCAGTCGAATTGGATCATCTCCTAGCCTGACTAAGACATGAACATGCATCTCTCCCTCTCTCTCTTTTACTCTCCCTCTCTCTATTTTCCTCTCGCTCTTTTACTCTCCATCCCTCTCTTTCCTCTCTCTCTCTCTCTCTCTCTCTCTTAAAAATCCTACTGACAGTCAGCTAGGGCGAGGTGAATCCAATCGCTAGTCATCAGCTGGCCCAGTCACTGACACTAACAGCTATAGAAACTCACCCAAAGACTAAGGAGAGACTGCCATGGAAGAAAGCAACAAGTAATTAGCAAGGTGATAGTGGCGGGGGCATTATCCTTTTATAGGATTTTGCCACTACACCGCATGCGGTACCTTCCTGCACCGCACAGTATGTCAATGTTCCACATTGCCTATCCTTCCAAATCGGATGATCGAAGATGTCACACATGCTGATATGACATCTATTGTGCGGTATAGGTAGGTTATCATGCGGTGTCTCGTGGTGCCCTAAAACAAACCGTGCGATGTTGATGTGGGACCGTACGAGATAGATCATATCGCTTGGTATGGCTCTATACTGCACGGTATTTAGGACATTACATTGTGCACTGCCAGCCAGTGTAAAGAACCGTGTTTTTTGGCGTTTAGGGTGTTACACTGCATTCTTTAATCGAAAAGATTGTATTTTTATAAAATAAGTACTTTTTAAATCCATGACGGTCAAGAGGGATAGAAGATGAAACAGTTAAGGGAATGGAATAGCAGAGGCTTAAGCTTGTAGCTCGACTACACTGTCAATGTGAGAGCCACCACAATGGTTGGCCCAAATTTTGAGTAATTCAAGGTGGTAGTACTACCTTGCATGGTAATGAGTGATTAGAGGTGGTGGCATCTAAGATTACCAGCCACATCTTTGCTAGCGGCTAAGATTCCACTAGGCTGGTAGTTAATTACCAACCATTGCAGTGGCTTGCAATTACTCATCGTCCAATTACCACCATTGGGTTTGCAAGCATGATTACTACGAGCGTAGTAAATTACCAGTCATCGAGCTTGCATGCTCGGTAGAGTACTAGAGTACATGGTAATGAGTGATTAGAGGTGCTTAGAGGTGATTAGGCTTCATGATTTACTTTTGTGGTAATTACTGCCCGATGGTGGTGGCTCTCACGTCTATGGCCACTAGGCTGGTAGTTGATCACCATCCACCATAGTGGCCCGTAGTTACTCACCTATGAGTTACCACCATCGGGCTTGCATGCATGATCACTACGAGAGTATTAAATTACCAGTCGCTGAGCTTGCATGCTCGGTAGAGTACTATAGTGCATGGTAATTAGTATTTATAAGTGATTAGAATTCATGACACTACTCGGGGTTGGTGGCTCTCATCAGCCACGTTTGTTGTGGCTAAGATTCCATCGGGTTGGTAGTTAATTATCAACCACCATAGTGGACCATAGTTACTCACCTACTAGTTACCGCCACCAGGCTTGCACGCATGATCACTACGAGTATAGTAAATTACAAGTCATCGAGCTTGCATGCTCAGTAGAGTACTAGAGTGCATGGTGATGAGTAATTAGCAGTGAATAGGTAATTACTGCCCGGTGGTGATTTGTAATTATTGCCCGGTGGTGGTTGCTCTCATCAGCCATGTCTGTCGTGGCTAAGATTCCACCATGCTGGCAGCTAATTACTAGCCATAGTAGTGGCCTGCTGACCCACCACGAGGCATCTACTTCATGATTACCAACCCATTTGGGGTGGTGCCTAATATTCTACTATGGTGGTCTACAATTAATTATATGGATGGAATCTCAAGTTCCAACCACCACAGTGGCTAGAACTTTTTAATATATAAATTTGTGGCATTTTGTATTTTCCTACGTTGGTCTCCTCAGCCCTGCTCTGCTACTTTTCTCCACATGCTTTACGATCTTTCTCCATATGCATTGATACTTTGCTCCACACCCCTCCTCTAGCTCTTTTCTGCTCATCTTCACCATGCCTACTACCACCCCCCCTCAATGCACTATGATCCCAATGTTATGTGCCTTTTCATATAAGGTAATTATGTTGCACTCATCTAGAGTAGAAATGTTGGCACTAGTGGAGACCCTTCGTTCCCATGGTCATTTCCCCCCATATCTGCAATATGTCACCAACTTTGATGAAATGCTCACCTTTGGCCTCTTTATGGCTACATTGTGTGGGTTCCCTATAGACGTTGACGAAGGCCTGAGTATTTTCACAATCGAGTACTCTCAACTTGTTGGGGGGTTCATAATCTAAGTCTTGGCAATGTGATGGTCTTCGTCCTATCCATCGTCTCCTCCATTGCTCTGTAAAATATTTTAATGCAACAAGCTAGGCTGGCAGCAATACTAAGTTATACAAATTCCTTTTTGCTCAAACGAGGCTCATGACCATTCAACAATGGCTGAACGTAATCTTTTGGCCTCTAATGCTCTCAGCGATCTTTTGGCTCATTGGATATAATGTTTTGGTCTCTAAGGCTCTCAGCAATTGCTGAGTTTTTATTACATATATGTAATCTCTTTTTATTCATTTTGAGACTCTTAATATGCACTATTGTTAACTTTTATACTCGAATGGTTATGGTCACTAGCTGTAATCTTTTGGCCTTTGAGGCTTCAAATTGATAGGAGTGGGGAAAGAAGATAGGCGAGTGGGCTAGTCTATCTTGGTATGATAAAGTGGTTTCTTACTTTCCACTCAAGATGTCCGGGACAAAAATCCTAGTTAGTGCATGGAAACAATGTGTCAACATGTTGAAGTGGAGAGGGAGAACCAAGATTTGGGGAGATACATGTCTGTTGGAGCATATTTGGTGGGTTTGTGCTGTGACGGTGGGCTAGAATCCATTAGTAGAACTTGATGTGCAGAAAGCAAGATCATTGCATAGAAAGGGTGTGAGGTATTGGCACTAGCTTTGGGACTGTAAGGACACAGCTTTTTGGAAGCCTCTCTCTCAAGTTTTACAGGAGTTCATGCTATCAGATGCATACGCGATGTTCTTGTCAGGAATGTAGCATCAGTTCCATAATGGTGGCCTTCCAATCCTTTTCCTTCTTCATTGTGGAGGGGCAAGTGTTGGATGATTGGAAGGACCTGTCTTTTCAAGCTCACATCTAAGCTTGGAGTCTTCGCTCATCGTATGTAACCCTATCACGTGAGTTCAATAGAAGGATATTTCTAATTTCTAAATTTTAAAAAAGTTAATTTACATAAGGGGGTATTTAAAACATTTTTTGGGAAAAAATTACAAATTTGTATAGAAAAAGGGTACATCTTATTAATGAAAAATTTACAAATAAGGGATTTTAGAAATAAGCCTTGAATGCACGTGATATAGAGGGTTTATACATAGTGACCCCCTTGAGCATTTAAGGTGATGTATAGAGAGCTGCTGGAAGAAGAGAGTCTGGGGAGAGGATCTTAATGGGAAATGGAATCTACGCAGGGGTGGAGGCTAGTGGAAAGGTTGGTTCGGAGAAATTTGGAAGTCTTCCCTAGAGGAAGCATTCGTTTCTACTGTGGAAAATCTTACATTGCCAAAGAGAGGCATATTATCCAAGTGGATGCCAATTAACCCAATGTGTGGGATTTGTGGCATGGCCAGGGAATCAGTCAAACATCTCTTTTGGGAATGTGTCGTCGCTAGGGAGGTGTGAAGACATATGGAAATGGACATTAGAAAAGTTGAGTTATGGAAGAATTTCTCGCTCGGATCCAATTGGAAAATTAGTAATGTTGGACGACATGGCCTAATTACCTTCAACACTTGCAGGCTATTGGGGACATATAAGAGCTTGTGTATGCATGGCAGTATGGTATTCCCGTAAGGCTTCAGTCTTCTGAGATAGATTCCAGTAGGTGCCAAAGTGGCCAGGATTCTGACGGACTGTCTCGGGCAGTTGGATGCTTTTGAGCAAGAAGGATTCCATGTTGGGATCCTGTTTGTTGGAAATCCTTGATTTTTTGTAGTGAATCGTGATGACTTAGTACTGCAATGCCGTGTAGGCCTTGGGCAGTTGCCCTCTTGTTTGCTCATTGCTTTTTTTGTAACTAGGTCTTGCCCAAGGTTTGACCTCCCCCTATATATAAGTCGACCGCTTTGTTTTATTTTATTTTATTTCATTTTTAAACATCATTTTATCCATACAAGGAGCAATTTAAAGTTGGTATACAAAGATGCATGCATGGCAATAAAAGAAATGGTGCAGAGAGGTTGAGAGTCAGGAGTCGGGACCATGGAGAAGTGAAGCTAATTAATTGAGCTTTCATTAAAAGTTCGTTAGAGGCACATATTTAGTTACCCAGAGACTCAACGTCGTCTTAGCACATGATTAAAATTGAAGGTTCTTTACATGCTACCCAGCCTCTAGCCAATGATCTATATATAATATCAACGAAAGTTATCCCTTCCCTCTAAGACGAAGGGCCGGAGTAATGAGGATTATTTATGGTGACACCACGCTCTATTAAGTTATTCACAAATTCTTCGAGGATCTTTGCCGTTTCTTTGTCATCAAAATCCGAGAGCTGCATCTTGGCCTTGCGACATAGGTTCTCCACCATCTCTAAGCATTTTTCTCGGCCTAGGACAGTCACCTGAGTTCGTTTCTCATTTCTCTTGTCCACCCCAGGATCTTTCCCCATCGCTTCCGCTGACATCGTATCGTCACTTACATCATCGATCAGAGCAAACAAACGGCCAGAGTAGTATCCAAATTTTCGAAGACAATCAATCTGCTCATCCGAGCCTCCTCCAACTATGGCTCCTGCTACTAGCGGAAGCTCGTAGAGGGTAGAGGCTTTATGGGTGTTAATGTAATCTAATCTATCAAGATCGGCGTCCCCTTCTCCTTCTATTTCAAGCAAATCCATGTACTGCCCGCATCCTACCCTCACAACTGCCCTTGCAAGTTCGTCCACCAGCTTTAATTTCCTCTCTATTGCCACCGAAGATTTCACGGCGTTTTCAAATGCTAGACCAATCAGAGTGGTTGTTGCAAGGAAAGCTGTGGACTCTCCAAATGCCTTATGAGTGGCCGCTCTACCTCTTCTCATATCAGAGTTATCCAAACATGGAAAGTCATCTTGGATAAGCGTATTGGCGACCCACATCTCACTGGCACATGCCATTGGCATTGCCAGATCCGCGTCTCCTCCAACCAGTTTACAAGCTGTGAGACACAAAAATGCGTAGATATAGCTACCGCTTACAGCATGACGCATGGCTTCATACAATCCCTGTGGATGAAGGAGGGGAAGCGCAATAGTGTCGATGGCAGCTGCAATATCGGCGTACTGGGGATTTTGGGCTGCGTTGGCCGGCATGGGCTTCGACATTTTGTGCTCATTTCGCTGATCTGTAAGCTGAACAGTAGAAACTGTGTTGTTGATCCCTCCTGTCGACGGACGAGTGCGTCTGCTGCTAACAGACCCGACTCCACTCGACGTGAAATGGGAAGGTGGACATTTTGTCCATAGTGCAGCAGAGTTCGTGACACCAGTCCACAAACGTGGGCTAGGGAGCAAAGGGATGCCATGCACTGAAGCGCTGTACTGAGCTGGCTTGAAACACGTACTGAATGGATTCATGATGGAACACAGGGAGAGGGAGAGAGAGAGAGAGAAAATATTGCACGAAAATAGACTAAAAGAGATGCTGCACATGACCTTGCAAGTATGATCCGCACCATAAAATTTATATGCCCCATGCCAACCCTCATTTCTCAAGCCTGCGGGACCCTTTTTCGACTTAAGCCTGCGGGACCCTTTTAGACTTTTCAAACAAAGGGACTTAAACTTCACAAAAGAGATGCTGAAAGAGACATGAGCCTTTAAAATGTCAACATTCCCCCCCCTTTTTTCTCCATGGGCAAAAGACCATGTAAAGGGTGAAAAACGTTAAATATGCTTACGTGTAAAGCTCTTATAAAAACTTGAGTTGGCCAACATGTGGGAGAGTACTCCCCTACAATGTTCACAGAAAACATTTTTCTCAACAAATCATAAAACTTGGGGTTTCAAATCCAAGTTTTCAAATTTTGAAGGTTTTTCCTAAGAATTTGCCGACCTTTTAGCTAAAATATAACTAAATTGCCTAAAATTTTACAGATTTTACAAAATTGAGAAAATAATTTTTATAGGTGAAAATGAAAATGTTACAGGTTCATTGTATATAGTTTGCAGGTTTTCTGTGAACACTTCTCCCCTAGCAATGCCTTTGATATTTGGTATTTAGGTTTTAAACCAAGCTTATTTTTTGTTGTTTTTAAAATTTTTGTGTATTCTTCGTGTATGGTTATTCATGCGATGCCTTTATAATCTGGAAAATGGAAAAGAACAAATAGGTGTATCCCCTTATACTATTAAAAAGTTAGGGTGCACAAGACTAGCCCCTTTTAAACCCTATTTAGAGTATCCCCTAACGTTGTTGGTGCTAACGCTCTAACTTACCTTGACATTATGACATAACTTTTCACTTAAGCACCTTTTATTTAAGAACTAATAATTACACGAGGAAATTCACAAAAGGTATCATAGAATAATGCATTGGTAAAAGGATAAAATTAGGATTGCCCTTTACAGTATGTCACCACAATGTTGAATAAATGAAATTTCATATCAATTAGTTCCCTCCTTCAAAATTGTCATTCGCAAATTAAGCTAAGTTAATGGCCCCAAATCAAAAATGAAAAATTAATCTAATTAGTTCACATCAATAGTGGTCACCATCACATTTGCTAAAATATCTTTGTGTGAAGATACTTGTGAGTTTCTCGACCTTTCCCACTGTAGCATCTAAAACCTCTCCTCGCATT